>NC_045634.1:20036947-20661947 GCF_009829155.1 Mustela erminea
ACTGAAAACTTCTTAAACTTTATAAAGTAAATAAGTATATAAATAAACTTACAGACTGAAAAAGCTGAGTGAATAGAAAACTGGAAAGAAACCCATTGCTGGACACATTATAGTCAAACTTCTAAAAACTAAAGACAAAGACACATGAAAGCAGTGGGGAAAAAATGACACCTTATGTGTAGAAAAAAGAACGACTTGAATGACAGATTTTTTTTCCTTTGCCAGAAACCATGGAGGCAAGAATGAAGTGCTATAATATTTTTAAAATTCTGAGGCATGAGAAGGAAACAAACAAAAACCTGTCAGCCCAGAATCCTATTTTGTGTGAAAATACCATTCAGGAATGAAAGGTAAATAAGACATTCTCAGATGGAGAAAAAGAAAGATCTTTCTACAAAGGCCTGTCTCTCTGTCTCTCCTAAGGAAATTCTCTAAACAGAGGCAACAATAAAAGAAGGAAACTTGGAACATCAAGAAGGAATATGGTAGACAATAATATGGGTTAATGTGATAGACTTTCCTCTCTTCTTGAGTTTTAAATTCTGTTTAGTGGGTGAAACAAAAATTACAGTACTAGAATATGATAATTATGTACATAATATATCTTGAACAACTACTAAAAAAAATTATACAGAGACTCAAATTCAATAGAGATGATCAAATCAAAATAGAGTTATAAGAATGAAAATACAACATCACATTTTCTGGGACTCAGGTAAAAGAGTATTGAAATGAAAATTTACAGCACTAAATGACTACATTAGAAAAGTATCAGTGACATCAATAATCACACCTCCCACCTCAAGAACCTAGAAATAGAAGAGCAAAAGAAACACAAAGAAGCAGAAGAGAAAGACTAATGGAGATAGTAGAAACCAGTAAAATTAAAAATGGAGTGATATTAGAAAAAAAATAAGGAGTTGGGTGATGCCTGAGTGGCTCAGTTGGTTAAGCATCTGCCTTCTGCTCAGGTCACCATCCCAGGGTCCTGGGATCAAGCCCCGCATCAGGCTCCCTACTGAGGTAGAGCATCTGCTTCTCTCTCTCCCCTTGCTTGTGCCCTTGTGTGTGCTCTGTCTCTGAAAAACAAGTAAATAAAATCTTTAAAAGCAAAATAAGAAGTTGGTTCTTTGAGAATATTTTATTTTTTAAAGATTTAAAAAAAAATTATTCATTCGACAGAGAGAGATACAGCAAGAGAGGAACACAAGCAGGGGTAGTGGGAGAGGGAGAAGCAAGCTTCCCACTGAGCAGGGAGCCTGAAGTGGGGCTTAATCCTGGGACCCCAGGATCACGAACCAAGCCAAAGGCAGCTGTTTAACCAACTGAGCCACAGAGGCGCCCCTGAAAATATTGACAAAATTGAAAACTTCTAACAAGACTAATACAGGGGGGAAAAAAAGAGAAAAGACACAAATTATCAATATAAGGAATGAAATAACAGAGAACATCTAGATTTTGCAGACACTAAAAGTACATGAAGAGAAATAATATGGACAGCTCTCCACACAGCTTAGGTTGAAATGGACCAATTATTTTTTAAAAAAAGGAAAAAAAAAACACCTCAAGCTATCACAGTTCACCCAATTTAAAGTTATATACTTGGATAGCACTATAACTATTAAGGAAATGAAAATTTTAATTTGAAAATATGCAGAACCATTTGTCTTGTCCAAGATATTTTCACTGGAGAATTATACCAAAGATGTAAAGAAGAGTTAGCATTAATTCTACATTGTCACTTTGAGGAATTGGAAGAGGGAATACATGTAAATTTATTTTATGACCCTATCATTGATCTGATACCCAAACCAAAGACAATACACAAAAAATAAAACTACAGACCAGTATATTTCCATGAATATAGACCTTAATTGCTATATTAGCAAATATAGTAATACTTAAAAAGAACTATACATCATGGCCAAGTAGGGTTTATACAAAGGACTCCCAAACTGTTTTAATATTTGAAAATTAATTGATATAATTTACTAAATTAACAGACTAAAGATGAAATATAATGATGCTTTCAATACAAAACAAGCATTTGACAAAATTCAATATAGGATTAAGCCTGTCAGAAAAATAGGAATAATGAGAACTTCTTCAACCTGATAGAGAGCATCTATAATTGACCTATAGCTAATGTTATACTTAAATATGAAAGACTTAATGCTTTCTCCCTCGGATTGGGAACAAGGCAATAATGTTCACTGTCACCACTCCTATCTATGTTGGAAGGTCTAGTCGGTGCAGTAAGGTAAGAAAAGGAAATAAAAGACATGCATATTGCAAGAAATAAAATTGTCCCATTTTTAAATGATATGAATGTCTATGAAGAAAATCCCAAGGAATCTTAAAAAGAAAACTCCTACAAATAATAAATGAGTCCAGAAAGGTTATAGGATATAAAATAAATTTTCTATAAAATATAAAATCTAAGTATTTCTATACCAGCAATGGACATGTTTACTCAAAATTTTAAAATATATTAATTACAATGACTTAAAAATGAAACACTTAGGTATAATTTTTTTTAAAGATTTTACTTATTTGAGAGAGAGGGTGAGTGATAGGAAGCGAACACGAGAGAGAGAGAGAGAAGTAGACTCCCACTGAGCAGGGAGCTCTGACATGGGGCTCTATCCTGAGACCCTGAGATCATAACTTGAGCTGTAGGCACATGCTTAACCAACTGAGCCACCCAGGAGCTCTGTAAATATACTTTTTTAAAATTTATAGCACTTGGGGTACCTGGCTGGCTCAGTCAGTAGAGCGTGGGACTCTTAAGCCTGAGTTCGTGAGTTCAAGCCCATGTTGGGTGCAGAACTCATTTAAGAAATACACAGTATTTTATGCTGAAAAATATAATGATAATAAAAAAATCTAAAGGAGAGACATCTTGTTAATGGATTGGAATAAATATAGTAAATATGCCAATTTTTTCTCTACTGATAGGTATTTTAATAAAATTTTGTCAAAATTTCAAAAAAATTCTTAGATATATCATTAAGAGTCTTCTAAATGTATATAAAAAAGCAAAGGAAATATAATAGCTACAACAATTTTGTCAAAGAATAAAAAGTGAGAGGAATCAGTCTACTCATTTTTGAGACTTGTATAACTATTATAGTCAGGACTGTGTATATTTACATACAGGTAGATGGATACATTGATGCAGTGAGAAAGAGAACCCAGAAATAGGCCTACATGAATAAGCCCAAGTGATTTTTGACAAGGATGCAAAGGGAAATTTATAGAAGATAGATAAGTTTTCCAACCGTTGGTGTTGGGAGTTACTAGACGTTCATAGTACAACAAAAAGAATCTAGAGTTACATTTCGAGCCTTTTTACAATAAGCTCAGATCACAGACTTAAATAGAAGATGTAAAACTATAAAACTTTTAGGAAAAAAGATGTTCAGGGCTTGGGGCTGGTCTTTAGGCTTGTCACCGAAAGCATGATCTCTAAAAGAAAAAATTCATCAGCTGAAGTTAATCAAAATTTTAAATTTTTGCTCTGCAGAAGAGTATAAAGCAAAGCAAAAGCGAATCTACTGACTGGAAGAAAACGTTCCCATAACATGACAAATAACAAACAACAAAGTATCTGAAATATATACAGCATTGTCAAAACTCACACCACACACACACACACACACACACACACACACACACAAGTACAAGAAGAAGAAGAAAAACATTTCACTGAAGGAAATATGCGGAGGGAGAGCAAACACATGGGAAGATGTTCAATGTTACTAGCTCTCAAGGAAATCCAAGTTAAAGCCACAATTAGATATCACTACATAGTTATCAGAACGGTTAATGTAAAAAAATAGTGCCACTACCAAATATGGCAAGAATATAAAGAAGTTGAATCAGTCATACATTGCTGGCGGAAACATAAAATGGGACAGGCACTCTGGAAATTAATTTGGCAGTTTTAAAAATAAAACTAAGTATCTGACTACCAGATAACCTAGTAATTGCACTCCTGGTGTATGTTCTAGAGAAATGAAGACTTATATTCAAACAAAACCTATACATAAAGGTTTATAGTGGCTTTATTCGTAATGGCCAGAATTTGGACGCAGGCCAGATATCTTTCAATATGTTGATAGTTAAACCAGAGTACTGCCATACTGTAGAATACTGTTCAGAAATCAAAATGAATAAATTATTGATAGAAAACCAGGATTAATTTCCAGGTAGTTATGCTGAATGAAAAAAAACAAAACAAAACAAAATAAAACAACACCACCTTAAATTGAATTCCATCTATATATCATTCCTGAAAAGATAAAATTATAGAAAACCTAAGGTTGCTGGGTATTATGGAGGGGGCAGAGTCAGGAAAAAAACACATGTGGCTTTGAAGGGCAACATTAGGAATTCTTCTGATGGAAATGTTCTTACTGATCAATGATCCTACTTGTGATGTTTTATTATATATATTCATTAAATAAAGATCTTATCATTGTGGAAGGTTGAGTATAGGGTATACAGGAATTCTCTGTATTATGTTTCCCAAACATGCATGTGAATATAGAATTACCTCAAAGTAAAATTTTAATAAATCAGTTATATCCTAGAGAAAATATCTTCTTGATTTTGTTTTACTATTGCTAAGTTTAACTATGTTTTCAGCAAGTGCAAACATGCTTATTATAGAATATTGATTTTTGAAAGTAGAACTTAAAAATGTATGCTCTTATTATGAGGAGAGAGACAGAGGCAGAGATAATGAGGGCAAGAGAATGAGCATGTACCAAAATCACATTTCTAATACAATAAATGATAAGGTCCAAAGTAGGTTAAAATTAGCAGAAGATTCCTTTTGGATATAAGATTGAAAAGAGTCCATTCCGATTTATATTTTTCATGATCCCAATCCTAATTCATCATGTCTATTTTATTTTCTCGTGGAAACGTATTGTGCCCTCCTTCCTGATTCATTCATTCCGTTAAGTGACTATAATATGACAATTTTTGTTTCAGTACTAATGCATCTGGGGAGGAAATTGATGTGTTTTATATTATTTTCCTTGCTGAACTGTTTTTTTACCTGATTCAGCATTCATTTATTAACATACTTGGATGTGTAGCACGTCCCAACAATGTGCTAAGCTTGGTGTCTAAAGCATTGGTGTCTCGCACCTTTGTCCAAATTAAATTTTAATGTTATTAGCATTTTCAATTACCATTGATTACAACATTCTCAAGTTTCACCGGTCTGGCATGAGCTACAACAACTGTGAGTAGTAATAGCTGTTTTCATGAGCGGAAGATCCCTGTGGGGAGGCTGTCATTAGAAACCATATGACTGCCAGAGAACACTATAGTATGTCAATTCCCCAGTGTTCCATAATCATCAAGACAAAATCATACTTTGTTTTCATAGTTCCAACACATTGTTAAACAATGTGAACCAAATTACCACTTGCTAATATCCCATAAAGGATATTTCAGGTTGCACTATTAACTGCTATGGGTAGAACTTGTCAGTGTGGAATGATTGTTGTTCGAATACTTGCCATGACAAATTCTTTCTTATGATAAATTTATCACCATTCCTTTGTTTTAAAGTTTCTTAAAGGAGAATGAATTCAGTGTTGTATTCACAACTGACATGTCTTGAGTGAATGCAGTATTTTAAACAGTGTGACATGTGTTGGTAATCTGAAGTAGGGCAGGACCAGTGCACAAGGAGCTAATTATGGAACATGCAAGACACATAAAATACATATATACCTACATATGCATATATATACATATATATATTTTTTTCTTATGTGTTGTATGTAAGTGCAAAACAGTCTGTACTATGCCAGAATTTCTTTGCAAACGTTTCCAAGTATAGCTAATGAAATAGCTGATTATACTTAGAGCCAAAAATAAAACCAATATATTCTATGGCAAGGCTTGCAAAATAAGTAGAGAAGTATAAGAGGGAGATTATTGTAGATGTGTAGAGACAGAAAGAATGAATTTCCAAGATAGGAAAATGCATGAAGAAAAGTAGAGGAAGCCATAACATATTCTTTAGCCCCCCCATCAAGTCTTAGCCTAGTGGTTATCTAACATTCTCTAACACTATGGATGATTCTTTTTTTTTTTTTTAATTTTATTTATTTACTTGACAAAGAGATCACAAGTAGGCAGACAGAGGGGGGAAATAGGCTCTCTGCTGAGCAGAGAGCCCTATGTGGGGCTCGATCCCAGGACCCTGAGATCATGTCCTGAGCTGAAGACAGAGGTTTAACCCACTGAGCCACCCAGATGCCCCCACTATGGATGATTCTTAACAGAAAATTAATATATTTAAAAATGTAACATATAGATCTCCCTGATAGGAAGAATTTGAGAAGCAACATGGGGGACTTCGGGGGTAGGGAAGGAAAAAATGAAACAAGATGGGATCAGGAGGAAGACAAACCATAAAAGACTCTTAATCTCAAAAAACAAACTGAGGGTTGCTGGGGGAGGGGTGTAGGGAGAGGGTGGTTGGGTTATGGACATTGGGGAGGGTATGTGTTATGGTGAGTGCTGTGAAGTGTGTAAGCCTGATGATTCACAGACCTGTACCCCTGGGGCTAATAATACATTATATGTTAATAAAAAAAATGTAACATATAGTGTTTTCTAACACGGGAATTAAACTATGTACTCTCTTGACTTTCTTAATATGTAGTATTATAGTTTATTACAAGTAGATAATTAGAAGTATTGTAACAACACATTATTTTACATCAAAAACTTTTCCATATTATTTTCATTATGAAGTTTTATTTTGGTTCTTATATACTATCTCTTTTATGTTTTCTGCTGTGTTGAACATGAATCCAGGAAAGTGATTCATTTTGCTACAGTATAGCAATAACTGTAGCCATTTGTAGATAAGGTTTGTCATGTTTCAGAGAAAAAAAAAAAAGCTTCCTGAATAGTGAATCAAATTGCGTTCTATGAATACTAATTTTATTATTATTTTTTTACTTTGGGGATTAATTGATGTAGCTATTTTATACAAATTAAAAAGATGTGGATAAAGCAGACACATTACTATATAAACTTGCTGAGAGGTAAGCAAATAGAATTAAAGAGAGTGAGTTAGCATTTCTTTTGCTGCACTGCAACTGAATTGTACCTAACCCTCTAACTCCTTTTCTTACATGGGCCATCTTATTAAGGAGAGAGTTTCAAAAGGTAAATCGATGCTAAATAAATAAATAAATAAATAAATAAATAAATAAATAATAAACTTTGTGGACTTAGTGGGAAGGTCTCAGGGTCAACACAATGAGAAATCTTAGAAATAATTGTGTTATATTCCACAATAACTTTTCTAAGATATTAACTGAATTTTCCAAATTCTGTAATCTGCTACCATATCTTATTCTAAGATTAGTTTTATTGAAACAAAATGTTAATTAATAAGCATTTTCATCCATGGGCCAATATTTTTCAGTGTGTAGTAGTTACATTGTAGGAGCGCTATGTGTACACACTCTCTCTCACACACACACACACCCCAAGGCCAGCAGTAACATGTAAATGTTAAGGTATGATGTTTTCCTTGTAGATAAACATATTTGTGATTCTTGTTTTTTAAACTCAATAGTAATGTGTGGGAAATATCAAGAGCAAACTTTGTATTATTAGGTAATTGTTCTATTAAAAATGTGTTTGCTTTTGTGAAGTCTTTTTCTATAAAAGTTAAATGTTTCCAGGGTAAAATACATTTTTAGAGAGAGAGAGAAAAAAATTTATTAGTAATTGTTATTACAATCTTTATACTATGCATTTTCAGTAAAATTAATTCTGGTGCCTAAAATTCTACCTGGCTGTTTTCTTGGGTATAGATATTCTTACTACATAACATAACATAGAGAACATGTTAAAAGAAAACATATACAACCAGTAGACTTGAACAGTAAAGCTAAAATGATAAATAAATCTTAGAAAATGTGTTTTCTAAAATTATAAAATTAATTAGAGAAATTAGAGAAAAAAACAAACACAATTATGAAAAATAGGCATGTAATTATGAGAAGAAATTGATATTTTTAGGAATATTACATATAATTTGGACAATTAATTTTGGATCTAAGTGGAAAACACTTTCTGTAGGAAAATACAAATGATATAACTGTATCATAGCTATGTCATAACTATGCCATAAGTATGTGATAGTTAAAAAACATAATTATGCTATTATTTATGCTCAAAATGAAAATACAAGCAAACACAAAAGGCATATGTGAGAAAATTTTTATAGACATTTCAGTTTTTATTTTTTTAATATTTTATCAATTTATTTGACAAAGAGGGAGAGACAGCAAGAGCAGGAGCACAAGCAGAGGGAGTGGGAGAGGGAAAAGCAGGCTGCCCGCTGAACAAGGAGCCTGATGTGGGGCCTGATCCCAGGACTCTGGGATCATGACTTGAGCCACCCAGGCACCCCTAAACTTTTCAGTTTTACAGTAATTTGCAAGGAACAGTTAGTTGCCATGTTTTGTAATATTTTCTGGTGTCTATAAAAAAAAATTCAAAGCTTCTTAAACTATTCTTGCAGATAGAAAAAACCAAAGCACATTCTCACAAATAAATTCATCAAAAACCTATTCCAGCACTTTGTTAAAATGGTTTACTGTTGCTGGGAATGCAAACTGGTTCCGCTGCTCTGCAAAACAGTATGGAGTTTCCTTAGGAAGTTAAAACTAGCAATACCCTATGATCTACCAGTTGCATGACTAGGTATTTAAACGAAAGTTAAAAAAATTACCGATTCAGGGGCGCCTGGGTGGCTCAGTGGGTTAAAGCCTCTGCCTTTGGTTCAGGTCATGATCTCAGGGTCCTGGGATCGAGCCCCACATTGTGCTCTCTGCTCAGTGGGGAGTCTGCTTCCTCTTCTCTCTCTGCCTGCCTCTCTGCCTACTTTGATCTCTCTCTCTGTCAAATAAATAAATAAAATCTTAAAAAAAAATTACCAATTCAAAGGGATACATGCACCCAGAAGATTATAGCAGCATTATCAACAATAGCCAAATTATGGAAAACCCAAGTGTCCCTCCACTGATGAATGGATAAAGATATGTTAGGTACATATAGTGGAATATTGCTCAGTCATTAAAAAAAAAAGAATGAAATCTTGCCATTTTCCAGGATGTGGATGGAGTTAGAGTGTTATGCTAAGTGAAATCAGTCAGCCAGAGAAAGACAAATACCATATGATTTCACTCATCTGTAAAATTTAAGAAACAAAACAAGTGAACTTGAAGTGGGAGGAAAGAGAGACAAACCATAAAACAGACTCTTAATCACAGAGAACAAATTGAGGATTGCTTAAGGAGAGGTGGGCAGAGAAGCGGTTAAATGGGTGATGGGGATTAAGGAGGGCACTTAAGATGAGTACCGGGTATTGTATGTAAGTAATGAGTCACTAGACTATACACATGAAGCTAATGTTATACTATATGTTAACTAAGTGGAATTTGAATGAAGACTTGGAAAAAATGAAAAAAAAGATGGGTAAAAAAATTTTTTAAAAAAGTATCCAAAATCTATGAAGAACATATCAAACTCAACACCCAAAGAACAAATAATCCAGTCAAAAAATAGGCAGAAGACATGAACAGACATTTCTCCAATGAAGACATACAAATGGCCAACAGACACATGAAAAAATGTTCAACCTCACTCACCATCAGGGAAATACAAATCAATTTTCGTATATGTGCTACCGAAGCAAGCACAGGGAAATACAGTGAGATACCACCTCATACCAGTTAGTTTCCTGGCTAAAATAAACAAGCCAGGAAACAACAAATGTTGGTGAGAAAGCAAAAAAAGGGGAACCCTCTTACCCAGCTGATGGGAATGCAAACTGATACAGCCACTTCGGAAAACAGTATGGAGGCTCCTCAAAAAGTTGAAAATAGAGCTACCTTACAACCCAGCAATTGCACTACTAGGTCTTCACTCCAAAGATAGAAATTCAGTGATCCAAAGGACAGCTGCACCCTAATGTTTATAGCAGCAATGTCCACAATGGCCAAACTATGGGATGAACTCAGATATCTATAGACAGATGAATGGCTGAAGAAGATGTGGTATTTATACACAATGAAATATTACTGAGTCATCAAAAAGAATGAAATCTTGCCATTTGCAGTGGTATAGGTATTATATAAGTGAAGGTCAGAGAAATATTTAAAATTATTAATTATATTAATATTTAATATTTTAAAAATATTAAAATTCAAAAAATAGTTCTACATTATGACCAAGGAGAGACTATTTTAGGTTTACAAAGATTATTCATGTGGACCTGAGTGAATGTCTCTAAAAAGCCTCTAATACACACGCACACACACACACCACACACACATATATATAACTATAACAATAATATATAATGTGTTTATAATAACATATTATTAAATATATGTTTATGTTTTAAAGGGTGTTTAAATCTGACTTGTTGGATGCCATAGTATTTGCTGCATTTCAAACAAAAGAAATTATGTCACCCTAATGTCAGTTGAGACCTTTAAAGATCTTGCCTAAACTCAGTTTTAAACTGATGCCAGTAAAAGCCTTCTTAAGATAAATTCCTGTGACTGACTTCCTCAGTTTTTTCTTTTGTTAGCTTCCAAATGACTGCACTCACATGTCACCTGTATTCTTTATGTCTCATGTGATGCCCTGGGGTCAGAGCCAGGTCCTTTCATTGGTTTGTACCCACCCCCCCAAAAAAGTACTTCCATACAATATATTGTAATATATCAACAGTTCCTGAAATTAGTGGTCATTCGAATAGGGGTGTACAGTGTACTACAATCTTCTGGTTTCTGGATTTACCCCCCCCTACTTATTTCCTCTTTCATGAGACTTTAAAAACAATGAACAAACCCTATAGCTATTTCAAATCCATATTTCCATATCCTGAATCTTAGATTTTAGTTTTTACATCAGATAGTTACAGTACCCCAAAAAGCTCCTCAATTTATAATGGCTTGACAGTGAAAAAAATTTTTCTCAAAACTATTACCCTTGGGTGGTATAGATTCAGAAGGTATTCCCAGTCAGCCATTCAAATGGTCCCTGGATGTGGTCTTTTGGTCATTTTATGCATATGTATTGGCACAGTCCCCATACTTATTAATGATAGAGAAGGTAAGTCATTGGTAAACAAGAACTTCATTCATGTAGAAAACAGATAAAAACATTTACTTTTTGGTGTTTCTTTTAGTACTAGGACCAAACTTATTTCTCTGATAGCTAATGCTAAATTCCTTAAGATCTTTGCAGTCATCCTGTGTTTCTGTGGAACAAAATGAGTCATGTGGATAAGGAAAACCCAGAAAAACCAATCTGTATTTTTAAAAAAGATTTTATTTATTTATTTATTTATTTATTTGAGAAAGAGAAGGAGAGAGAAAGAACATGAGCAGGGTGAGGGGCAGAGGGAAAGGTGGCTCTTTGCTGCACAAGGATCCTGATGAGGGGATTGATCCCAGGACTCCAGGATCATGAAGTGAGCCGAAGGCAGACACCTCTACCATCTGAGCCATCTAGGCACCCCCCAATCTGTATTTTTTTAAATCCATTTTAATTGGTGCTACACTGAGAAAATCCCTTTCTGATTCTAACTTTAAATTGATTACCATAAAATAGAGAATTGGGTATATTATTCTTAACATAAAAAGCAGTATCCCTTATTGGGTTACTGGGTGATAGAAATAGATTTATAACTAACAAGTAATCTAATAACATATTAAAATATATTCAAAATCATTTTCAAAGGAAATCTTAGCATAGTACTTATTTAATTGAAAAAGATGAACATTTTTAACAAGTATTATAAGTTTTGGGTAATCTGAATCTAAATGTTAAATTTGATTGTCAGCCATGATCTACATATTACACAGGCTTTATGAGTAAGCAGGAAACATCCCAATAGGAAACAAAATAAGATATACTGGGAGGCAATAGGGATTTATGATTTAGTTGGAGGTCTTCACCTACCTGACTAATGTGACCTACTTGATGTATTAATACATCTTTTTATATTTGCATAATTAATCATTCAGCTTCCACTTGTTTATATTAATAGGTTCTCCAAGATTTCTCTTTCAAAGCCTGCTTTCCACTTCCCAAGTACACATCTTACTGAAATAGTTAGTGGTCAGTCCTTTTTCCAAACAGCATGTGAAATACCTAGAGATCTTGCCAACAAGGCTAAGTTTTAGTTGCCACGGTCTTACTACCAGGTTGATGGGTGCTTGGTTTATAGCCTAGACAGTTTCACATTATTTGAGTGTTGCCCTGTGATAAGAACACCAGTTTCACAGATGCTTTAGCTTATCCTCAGAAGTTTAGCAATTATTCCGACTTGTTTACACAAGATTATAGGTCTTTCAAATTTTTAAAATTACCAATGACCATCTGTGGACTATGCTGACTTGCCTAGATGTAATCCAGGGATACTCTGTCCTTCGGAAGTCAAAAGAAGTGGACCTCTTCAAGTATCCTTCCTGAAATCCGAGGACTGTTGGTGGGGAATTATATTAGCTTTTAGATACAACACCTTGTTTAAGAACTTAGATTAAGCTAATGGTTGTATTTGTAATGTCCTTTTCTTCTTTCATATTGCATTTTAGCTCAGTTTTTTCTCTTCTAAAATAGAATCACTACAGGGCTGTTTTTATTGCAATAATACAAAATATGAAGACTTTGAGGTCATGAGCAACTTAAAATTTAATTAGAATGTCCCTGTTTTATTTTAGGTTATCCTCCCCCTGGTAGTTTCTTGGTAGCCAACTTTTCTTTTCTTTTTATTTTTCTTTTCCTTTCTTTCCTTTTCAAGACTTTATTACTTACTTGACAGAGAGATGGAGAGAGAGCACAAGTAGGCAGAGCAGCAGGCAGAGGGAGAGGAAAAGCAGGCTCTCCACTGAGCAGGGAGACCAGGACCCTGGGATCATGACCAGAGCCAAAGGTAGTGCTTAACCAACTCAGCCACCCTGGCACCCGGGTGGCCAACATTTCTAAGCAGGTTCTGGCATCCTGCCATGTTTGCTGGTCCTCTCATACTTGATCTTTTCTTCAGACTTGCTCTGTTTTTCATAGGCAATTATACAGAACTTAGACTATTATCTCTTTGTTGTACAGTCTCTTTATAGCATGACCTTTGGGCCTTTTGGGGAAACAGAAGTAAAAACAAAATATCCTCCTAATTTAAAACAAATAAACAAACAACAAGAACTTTTCCACAAAGAAGAGCAAAATATGTTTTATTATAAAATACGCAGTACATTAGAATGCAGTGTGCATTCCAGGCAATCCACTAAAGGAATAGCAAAGACAAAAGAAATTTCACCCTCTTCTATAGCCAAGCAGATAGGATACATTACATATGTTTTCTTAAGATAAACAGTAACTAGTCCTCAAGGAATAAAGCAGCATCATTTGTCACACAGAGTTCACCCTAAATTCACCTGGTAATTTGGGCAACCATCTATATTTGCTAACTGCCTTATCCCAAACAAAAATAAATCTCTCCTATATTTGTAATGCAGTAGATTTGCAACTTGGAGCCAGGAACCTTCTGACATTATGCTACTACCTCTCCACTGAAACACGGACAAAGGGCGCTGTCTTCCTTGATGTTTACATTTCAAAAAGATGGCTCCTAGGTCCTTAAGAAAGACATTGTTAGGTTGTAAAGCTGGCAGGGAGTTTATTTAGCTTGTGCAAAGATTTGCATACATACATCTCAAAGGAGCAGAAAAGAATTCACAACTGCAGGTTTTCTAAAATAAATGCTTCAAAAAAAGAGGAGAATTTCTTTCCCTTTTTGAACCAGGGAGAATTAAATATTTTTAATTTGGATTTGTCCTTACAGGACTCACCACTCAAAATGGTCTACAAATGTATTTTACTGAACAAAAGCTGTATTATGGCATAATCACAGGAGACAAAGGTGCCTAGAGACAATTGTAGTTGTAGTTTAAATTCCATTTCTTTTCTGTTAATAGATTACCAGCACAGCATCTTTTGTCACAAAGAAGTTTTTTTAGTTTATTTTCCAGAATACAGAGATAGGCTTTACAGTAATATACTGGTTTTAAAACTGGGAAACCTTTACATATCAGCAAAGTCAATAGCTTTTATTTTTCTTATAAGGTAAATTAACACATCTAATTAGTGACCAAACTTGAACTGACACTAGAGCCTTTTAATAATCAGTCCACTTTCTGCTACACCTTTTTGCCTCTTATTTTACTTGTATAGGAGTATAGTTTCATATAAAGTAGGATATTTATGGTGATAAACCCAACCCTTCTTAGGCGTATTAAATATAAGTAATAGTTTCTAAGTGTTCCAAAGGGAATTTCTCTTTCTTAAACTGTTTAGCCTGCATTCCCAACTTTCTAATAAATTAGAAATAATACATTAGTCACTGAAAGGTCCCCCAATAATGGGTCTGTGATCAAAGGAGCGAGACTGATACAAAGTGAAGGTCAAGCAAAGCTTTATTTTGCGCCGAGCATCGGGAATCAAACTGACCAGCCAGGGCCATCTCTTATAAAGAGGCGACCTCTTTCTGCCTTACAGACTAGCTTTTAAGGGCAAAGGCCATGTGGTTGGGCCTGGCCATGCACAGGTGGCCAATGAGATTGTAACACACAGAAAGCTACACAGTCATGCCAGGTCCCACATGAGTGACCAATTGAATTAGTTTACCCTATAGTAGATATTTGAGCTAGTCTATCACCTTGGTCAGAATTGGTGCCCAAAAGGTGCCCAAAGGGCAGGGCCCATACTCCTTGGTAGCTAGGGAAACAGTATGTGCCCCCACTGATTGGATGTCTCCACCTGGTCTGACCCACCCTTGTATTTGGGCTTTGTTACCTGGGACTGGTTTCGGGGACTTGCTTTTAAGTAAGTTCCCTGAGGGGGGGATAGGGTCAGATTAAGTTTTACTGCATAAACAACAAAATCACTGTTGAACTGGATGGCATCGCTCTGGCTAAATAGGCCCTTACAGTCACAACTGTGAAATTGCTATCTGATGCCTTGAAAAGTGTTTCCTGATTATTTCAGAGAATTTGTAATATTGCAGTACGAGGCCTCAGAAGTACAAATTGCTTCAAGTAAAATATCTTTCCTGTAGCTAGTGTACAAGTAAATACCAAGTTTTAAGTTTGAAGTTTTTGGCCATAATTATGCTATAGTTTTCTTTCTGTAGTTGTTTATCTGATTTCTTTTGCATTGCCTAAATTTTGGTAAGATAAGAAAAGCTTCAGTTTGGGGTATTAGATAACATTTACAAGCCTCCTTAGAGCAGGTGGAACCTTTCTTGCCACCGTCATTACTTGAGCTCTCCACTGTTGTTATATTTTACATTTGTGACAGAATATATATAAAATTCTAATCCTGTATCACTCCATTTTGTAATTTCTCTCCACTGGATTAAAATTTCCCCATCCATCGTCTTCTGAATCTGACAACATTTCATTTACTTCAAAAATAATTTAATGAATTCACCATCAGTAGAGCATTTAAACACTATTGATAATAAAGCTTTGAAACCTAAATGGCTATCACTTTAGGGCTTATCTCGCTCTGTATTTAATTCTGATTGTCAGCAGAAAGAAAAAAATGATTTGTATTTCTTTATTTCACATGTTGATATTTTAAATTTAGTAAGATATGTATCTATAATTCCCTATGTTCTGAGTTTAATGTTTATTCTATCTAGTTTAGTCTATTATACATTTTGTAATGTGTTGCATCTATTTAGTCAGATGATAGTTCTGGGAGACTCAAAAGCCCTCTAGAGCTAGCTCACGTTAGAGATGGCTGTTGATGTTTCTCTGGTCAGAAATGGCTTTCACTTAAAAATTTCAAGTCTATTAGTCTATCTCTACTAGATATCTGTTATTAATGATTCGCAGCAGGTAAATCAGCTCACATAAATTTGGATACATCATATTCCTCTGGAAGCAAAAGGAAAAGCAATCTCCTAAGCAATTACAAGGTTTTAAGGGTATTTATATGATTTTTTTTTTGCCACTTTAGCTCACTTTTTCATTTAAGTTTCAGACAAGATCAGAGAGAAACTTGAGCCTATAATAACATTTCCTATTTTTCATTGACTAAACAAAGAAGCAAAAGTCAAATTACAAACAATAACTATTTAAAATTAAAAAGAAATCCTGGAAACAAATTCCATATCATTCAATGAAATGTAGAAGCTTTAAGGTAGCACACTCAAAAAAATCTAAAATAACAATTAATTATACTATATTTATTTTTTAGCTTTTATTTACTATAGATTAATCCTTTTGTCAATGGTGTTAATCCTGGGACCTAGTCATAGTGCACAAAGGTTTTGAACATGCTGTATTAACACCAAGAAAATGTTCATTTGGATTTAAATGTGGTTTTGTTTCCAATTAATACTACACATTTTCTTTAAAGTTTGTGGAAAAAAAAAGCAAATTAAAATACCTTATTGTCTCTAAATTTGTTTTGTTAATCCTAATTATACAAAAATGTATTCATTCAGATAGTACAGTGAAACCATTTTCATTTTATTCTTAAATTAATTGAAGACTATTCTTTAGATAAATACTTGTGATAAGATGAAATCTATTAAAATCAGTTTAATGATAATCAACTTGGCCAGCATTCCACTGTAACCAGTTTTAACTAGAAAGGTATTTTGTTCAGTGTCATGCTTCTCAGAATGATATTTGATAGCATGCCACTCGGGGGAAAAACTATAAACCCATTGTGGCATATCCCTAGAATTTTAATTTTCCCCAAAGATTTGGAGAAATTAATTCATAGCTCTTATAAGATTGAATATGCACTGCTCAAGTAGTAGATTGAAAACTATTAGCATCCTGAGGGCCCTATGGGTTCTATCTCTGGAGCCGTAGTTTTGGTGGGTGGTTATTTGTTCTCTGCTTTTAAAATGATTTCTCTTAAAAAGACAGAGTTTAATGTTTTTAGTCACTGATGATTTTCTAAGTTCTTTTTTTAAGATTTTGTTTATTTATCTGAGAGAGAGAGCATGAGGGCAGGGGTAGAGGGAGAGGAAGAAGCAGACTCCCTGCTAACTGGGAAGCCAGACATGGGGCTGGGACTCTCCATCATGGGACTCAATCCTGTGACTCTGAGACCATGATCTGAGCTGAAGGCCAATGCTTAACTCACTGAGCCACCCAAACACTCCTTTTTTCTAAGTTCAGAGAAAGACAAATGCCATATTATTTCACTCATGTGTGGAATTTAAGAAAAAAACAGATGAGCATGGAGTGGGGGAAGAGAAGCAAACCAGAACACAGACTCTCAACACTAGTGAACAAACTGAGGGTTTATGGAGGGAAGTGAGTACGTGATGGGTTAAATGGGTGATGGGTATTGAGGAAGGCACTTGTGATGAGCACTGGGTGTCATATATAAGTGAGGAATAGCTAAATTCTACACCTAAAACTAATTTTACACTGTATGTTAGCTAACTGGAATTAAAAAGACAAAACAAAACTTGAAGGAAAAAAAAATGGACGTGTTTACAAAATAAATATATATAAATAAATGGCTCTAATGATGCAACTGCTGATGTAGCATAAAACACACAATTCAGATTTTCCTGCACAACTCCATAGTATATCTATGTGAACAAACATTTTTATAAATCTCTTATTATTCACTTGATCTGTGAAAAATTTGGCTATCTCCATTTTTGTCGAAATGAGTTCATTTCTAGTTTTTCATTCTTGGCTAGGAATTATTGTACTAATTTTTATAAACATTAATGATGATCCATACTCACCCATAACTATTTATGTCAAATTTTCTTAGATGTGTTGAACAATTCATAAGTACCTGATAGTTAGAGTTCTATTACTCTGCAATAATAAAAGATTTACAGTATCAGGCTTGACATGTTTTTGAAAATTCATTTCTATGTGGGTCAGAATTAAATGTCAGTGATACATGATCCCATCAAATACATTCTCCAAGATGAGCTATTAAAATGAAATACCAAAGAGGTTCCCCAGACATAAATTTATAATCTTTATATGCAGCACCAGGTTACTATACCATAGTATTTATTTCTTAACTTTGTTTCCCTAAGATTTTTTCTATGTCCAGTAACCTAAAGAAAAGATATATCTCAAAGGAAAATGAATAAAAATAGATATAAAGTTAAAATATATTCATACTAATATCAGCTTTGCTTTACTTATTACAATATATAATAAACTTGCATTTTTCAGGATCTTACAACTTCTTTTTCATTGGAAAGTACATAAAATACTTTAAAAACCCAAAAGGACTATTTAGTGTATCACTAAAGTAGTGTCCTGCCACTAGTTGGACAGCTTAGCTCTCAAATAACCTTAGAAATTTCTGTATACTCACCTCAGTTGAATACCCCTGGTAAATTATAGGAGCATGTAGTGCACTAAGAGATCCCTGATGTGTACTATCTTTTCCCTCAACAGTACTTATCTTTTGATCCATTAGAGAGTATATTTACTTGTGTGTGTCCCGTGCATGTGGGGGTGTTACAGAGTGTGATATGTGGCTATGTCTGTTTGGAGAGGCCATGAAGGATTTAGTGGAGAGAGGATCATGAAGTTGTGAACTTTCCTACATACCCATTTTAAAACATTTGTTAAAACTAATCAAAAGTAGTTAAACCAAGTAAACAAAATGGGGATTAATTAATTTTAATGCTGGACAGGTCAAGTCAAATGAAGAAATATAAACAAAGAAATGAGATTGATTTAATCATTGATGAGAAGAATGAACCAGGAATATTTTTTTTAAGTTTTTGATGTCTATGATGAATATGAGTATATAACACTAAGAATGATGAGGTTTTTAATTGATAAAAAACAACTACAAATTTGAGCTAGTAGAATCGGCTTCCATAATCTCCTCATTCCATATTCTGTCTCAGGAATGACTTCATTTCTTTTTCTTTAAGATTTTATTTATTTATTTATTTATTTATTTATTTATTTTGAGAGAGAGACAGAAAGATAGAGCAGGAGCACAGGGGAGAGGCAAGGGGAGAAGCCGACTCCGCACTGAGCAGAGAGGCAGATGTGGGGATGGATCCCAGGAGCTTAAGATCATGACCTGAGCAGAAAGCAGACGCTTAACCAACTGAGCCACCCAGGCACCTCTCAGAGATGCCTTCTTAGAAGGAGTATTTTTTCTGATTCTGGCCTCTAAAGATTGTTAACAGAGCTTATATGAGAACCCAGAACATTAAAATAAGAGGTCTGATTAAAAAAAAAAATGATAGGTATGTATTTCTGTTCTGTAGCTAGACATAAAAAATCCATTGATTTCCTAAGCCATATCTAGAACATAGTCTTGTTGCGGAAGATTTGAAATGACAAGGAAACTCAAGTGGCACATGGAAATCTGGGAGAACACAGCTTTATTTTTTTGCCAGTGGGCTCAGTGGGATCATTTCCCAAAGGGGCACCTGACAGGGTTAGGGGTGAGTTTTTATGATTACAGGTGATGGGGAATGGTAAGGGGATGTTTTCTTGGTCTCTCAGGGCTGATTGGCCCCCTTTATGTGGAAGTATAATCTATATGTAGGTGTCTCAGGAGAGTGCTAAATCATCCTGGGGACTTGGTTTTTTTTTTTTTTTTTTTTTTTTTTTCTTTTCTTAACCAAACAGGACAGCCATTTGGTCTTTTCTTCCATCTCAGCAGGAGCAATGGAGAGCAGCAGACAGGAGGGGGCTGGGCCTGGGGTCTCTACCCACCTCATGGCTTATAATGGTGACTTGATAAATGGTTGGTTGCTCAATCTACACACTGATTCCATAAATTTTCATTTAATGTGAAAACTACTGAGATTTTATGCTCATCAGAGAGAGGTAGGACAGACTGGGGGAGGGCGGGAGAAGAAGAGAGAGGTTGAGAATAAGGATAAGAATCAGCCGGCCTCAGTTTACAATGCATTTCCTACTCTGTCATGGAGTTCCATTTCTGAATCAAGTAACATCTATGCTTTGAAGTCCTTTATATCATATTCAAGCAATATTGGTATTTCCTAGACAGAATATAGAAGAAGATATTCTACATCTTCATACTACAATAAGTAATCATGTACAGAATACATTTAAGCATATTACTCATTCCATTTATGTAAAATGTAGTCAAAGTTCTGTAAGCAAGGTGTGAGGCAAAGAAGAGTGATGGAGCTGGGTGTGGCTCGAGCCAAGCAACTGGTGATCAGTGGGGTGACAGATGTCCCAGCCAGTTCACCCTCATACTCATTTCTGAGATCCAATCAAATGTATTTGTTTCACATTGAAGACTCATAAAACACCAACTTGAAGTGTTATTTTCTAATTTGTAATACTTTGTTTTCACCACACCATTATTTCTTAGTACATATGCTTTGTGTATAATAAAAATGCAACTAAGTTAACTCACTCTCCTGCTTTCTACTTTCCATTTCCACCCCAACTACCATTTACACACATAACACTCTCAGCAAAATGAATTCATATGGACAGTAGGGATCTTTAGGACAAGCAGTTAACTTAAATTAGTAAAGTGCCTTACCAGTTTGAATGATATTTGTAATCCTTTTAATAAGGAATATCTTCCTTAGTTTTTTGAAGAGATGATTTTGTATTTCTTCTTCCTCCCTCCCTTCCTTCCTCCTTCCCTCGCTCCCTCTCTTTTTTCTTCCTTCCTTCCTTTTGAGAGGGGGGAAGAGAAGTAGAGAGGGAGGGAGAGAAATCTTAAGCAGGCTCCATACCCAGCACAGAACCTAATGCAGGTCTCCATCTCAGAACCCTGAGATCGCGACCTGAGCCAAAATCAATAGTTGGATGCTTAACTGACTGAGCCACCCAGGCACCTCTTTGTGTCCATTTCTTAATTTTTTTGGCTACTAAAACAAGTTGTCCACCTGTAGGTGCAGTGAACATAATGGGTAATAGTTAAAAATAAGTTCTACAAGTCATTGTTCTCATTCTAGTTTTTTAATGCAACCATAGCCTCTTAAAAAATACCCTTGTTAATCTAGTTTCATGATAATGAATTTTTAAATAAAATAGGAATTCTGCAAAAAAATTATATTACTCTTTTATATTTAATAAAATTAAGAACCTGAAAGAACCAATGTGTTCTGTAAAACTGAATTACTTCCAATTCAGTACCATTGCTTTGTGGTATTTTATCTTTACATTAGAAATATATAATTGGGGCATGTGGGTGGCTCAGTGGGTTAAAGCCTCTGCCTTTGGTTCAGATCATGATCTCAGGGTCCTGGGATCAAGCCCCGCACAGAGCTCTCTCTGCTCAGTGTGGAGCCTGCTTCTCCCTCTCTCTCTGCCTGCTTCTCTGCCTACTTGCGCTCTCTGTCTGTAAATTAAAAAAAAAAAAAAAAAAAAGAAATATATAAATGATTAGTTGGTAAAAGTTTTTCATCTAGAAGATACCCCTACATTTATGAATAAAAAAGTATAAATCCTCAGAAACTACTTAAAATTAAGTGTCAAAGAAAAATTGCATCTGAAAGATAAAGAGGTTAAGGTTTTATTCAAGACTAGTGTGAATAGGGGTGTCCTGGGTGGCTCAGTCACTTAAGCTTCTGACTCTTGATTTCAGCTCAGGTCATGAGCTCAGACTCCTGGGATCTTTGCCACTTCAGATTCTGTACTCAGCATGGAGTCTGCTTGAGGATTCTCTCTTTCTCCTTCTGCCCCTCCATGGGCTCATGCTCTGTCTCTCTAAAATAAAACAGTAACTCTTTTAAAAGACTGTTGTGATGGAGGTCAAGACTATTGCAATAGAGGAGAGAGAATGAACTTAACTCTTTTGCAACACAGGGTGAAGTATTTTTAATAATTCAATACTTATTTTAATTACTCAATTTAATACTTAAATACTTAAATACTTTAATACTTAATTATTTTAAATACTTTAAATTTAAATTAAATACTTTAATACTTAAATACTTAAATTTTATACTTAATTTAATACTTAATTTATACTTAATTAATACTTAATTTAATACTTAAGTATTAAGTACTTAAATACTAATATTTAGATGAGTTAGTGGAATCTAATGGAAGATGTTGAGAGGTTGATCAATGTGGTTAGTCCAAATGTGTTTGCTAATTGGTACTTATGAAAGTTGGGCTCCTGCCTTCCCACAGTGACTGGGAGATAGGGATGCTGTCTTTCTTGATGATTACATTTCAAAGAGAGGCTCCCAGATCCTTGAGAAGGACATTCCTGGGTTGTACAAGTGGCAAGAGTCTTCGAGAAGACTGGCATCTCAAAGGTACAGAGAAAGAATTTACAATTCTAAGTTATCTAAAGTAAATGATCTAATAAGAAAAGGAAAGCAGGGACTTGGAGTCAGAGTGAAACCTGTCTAAAGTTTAGTCAAGCTGAGGGAGAACTTTAATGCTGTATTTGTCATAAGCAACAAACCAAAAACAGTTTATTATAAAGATGATGATGGTATATAGAATATTATTTTAAACTTTTGTTCAAAATACAATATAGAACAAAGAAGATATAGTATTATATTCCAAAGTATATTATTTAACCACAAAAAAGAATGAAATCCTGCTATTTGCAATGACACGGGCAAAGCTAGAGAGTATCATGCTAAGTGAAATAAGTCAAAGAAAGACAAATATCATATGACTTTACTTAGCTGGAATTTAAGAAATAAAACAAATGAGCAAAGGGAAAAAGAGAGAGAGAAGCAAACCAAGAAACAGATTCTTTAAAACTCTAGAGAACAAAGTGATGGTTCCCAGAGTGTGTGTGGTGGGGGTGAAACAGGTGATGGGGATGAAGGATGGCACTAGCGCTGAGCACTGGGCGACGTATGGAAGTGTTGAATCCCCATAATATACACCTGAAACTGATATTACACTGTACGTTAACTAACTGGAATTTAAACAAAAAACTCCACTAGAGGTCACCTATCTATTCATCAATCTTCAGATTCTACTAGGAGGATAAAAATGTCTTATTAATAATGGCAAGGAACTAATGAGATGGTAGGGATTAAAACCAGGCTGTGATCTAAGAAAGGACCAGAAGAAGCCAGAAAGGTGGACCAAGCATTCAGTTATCTTTCCATTTTGGGGTATTTGCCTCTGTGGAGGAAGCAGCTTTATGCTAAACTGCACATTCAGGAGTTTCATGGGCTTAAGTGGAGAAACGTATTTTTTTTTTAATAAATGTCAAGAGTGGAGAATCTGGTTAACCACCTGGGTGGTCCTTTGAACACAAAGGACTGTGTCCTAGAAGAAAGAATAAATCAGAATTAAACCCATCATTACACTTAATATTGTGTGGAAACTTTAATCCTAAAAACAGTGTTAAGGTTCTGGCTTGGACGACATATTTATTAAAATTGAAATGCTACACAAAATGTTACCATGATTCCTGATGACATAAAAATCTGTGATGTATTCCATGTTAAAAGATATATGTAACTAATGTGGGTTTGAGACTACTATATCTCCCAATACTTGGCAAAGAAAATTCTCTCCAGGCTAAGACAACATCAGCTGAGGTCTCAGAAAGATTATAAATTTTAAACCTTCTCCAACTAATGAGTTTTTCTAATGGAAAATATAATTGAAATAAATTTTTAATAAACAAAAGAGTAACAGTTTAAAAAAAGTGAACATTTGAAACTCAATCTTTTAGAATCTGGAAGAAACAGATACAATGCTAATCACAGTTTTGTGACATCAAAACAAACAGAAAAGAAGCTAATATTCTGATATCCATATTGCATAAAGTGTTATACTTTGCTGTATTTAATTTGTCCTATAAGACATATCCCTCATCACTAGATATTATGAATTTTTTAAAGACTAACATATGTGTAGAGAGAGGAAGAAAGCAGAGGAGAAGGAGAACCTTAGGCTTGCCTTGCCTCAGAAATCCCACTAGATAATTATTAAATCATGCTAAATACCCCCCAAATTGACCTGAAGGCTAGAAAAACAAACTCTACAACTGAAGGTAGAGAGGAGTCTCCATCAAAGAAGGTAGGAAGTAGAGAGACACTATTTGAGAGAGAAATGGAATGTGGACTCTGCTGTGGGGAGGGAGCTGCTGTCCTGGAGAATGGCAAGAGATAGACAAGCACACAGGGGAGTGTACAGAGAAAATGAATGCCCATAGCAGTTGGCTTGAAAAGGAAGAGGGGCTGAATTTTCCTGAGTTCTTGAAACCAAAGGTGCTTAAAGCCTGGAGTTTTAAATGTCGGTGTGCTTGGCTCTGGGAGAGGTAGGAGGGCATTGCCCTGCTCATGGAGAAAAGGCAGGGCAGACAGCCTGAGAACAGGCAGCCAGGAAACAAGAATCTGAAGACCACCTGGGGCACACAACAGGTAGGTTATTTGCTCCTCTTAGAGCTTGTCTCAGAGATCAGCATTCACAGAGAAACCCCTTCAGGAACAAAAGAACTGGGAGGCATCATTTCCTTCCCCACCCCTCAGCATACACAGTCATCTGCAGGACCTATGCAGCAAGAATTACTTAATTGCTTACACCAAGCCCAACCCATCCCCCTCAGTGCTCTGGTGGAACCAACTTTCCCAGTCAAGTTTGCCTCAGTCCCAGCTTGGCCCGCCCCTCTCCCCCAGAAGACCAGCCCAAACTCCTGCAAATAGCACATCTCCCCACCTAAGAGATCCTAAGGTAATTTTATTTTTAACTTAGTGAGAAACCTCCATACTGTTTTTGAGAGTGGGTGCACAAGTTTGCCTTCCCATCAACAGTATAAACATTTTAACAAAGTGCTGGAATAGGTGTTTAACAGTATTACTGAATCTGCTCATGGGAATGTGCTTTAGTTTTTTCTATCTGCAAGAAAAGTCTCAACCAACCTAACCTTACATCTATAGGAGTCAGAGAAAGAATAACTAACATAAAACAAGCAGAAGGAAGGAAATAATATAGATTAGAACAGCAATGAATGGTATAAAAACTAAAAACAAACCAACCAATACAAAAGATCAGTGAAACTAAGACCTGATTCTTTAAAACAAAACCAAACAAACAAACAAAAACTAGAAAGTAGAAAATACTCTAGCCAGACTTATCAAGAAAAAAAGAGAAAGGGCTCTAATACATAAAATCACAAATGTCAGGAGAAATAACAACCAACACCACAGAAATATAAACAATTGTAAGAGAATATTATGAAAAATTATATGCCAACAAATTGGACTGCCTGGAAGAAACGGATAAATTCCTAGATATATATAACCTACCAAAACAGAAGTAGGAAGAAATGGAAAGTTTGAACAGATCAATAACTACAAAGAAATGGAATCAGTAATCAAAAGCTTCTCAACAAACAAAATCCAAGACCAGATAGCTTCACAGCCGAATTCTACCAAACTTTAAAAGAGGAGTTAGCACTTGTTCTTCTCAAACTATTCCAAATAATAGAAAAGGAAGGGAAATTTCCAAATTCATTCTATGAGGCCAGCATTACCCCAATACCAAAACCACATAAATATACCACTAAAAAAGAGAACTATGGGCCAAGATTCCTGATGAACATAGATGCAAAAATTCTCAACAAAATACTATCAAACCAAATCCAACAATACATTAAAAAAAATCATTCACCACAGTCAAGTGGGCTTTATTACCGAGTTGCAAACCAATCTATGAGATACATCACATTAGTAAGAGAAAGGATAAGAACTACCAGATTATTTCAATAGATGCAGAAAAGACATTTGACAAAGGTACAACATTAATTCTTGATTAAAAAGAAAAAGAAAAAGAAAAAGAAGCCCTCAACAGAGTAGGTTTGATGCCCATGAGGGTCACTATGAGGGTTCCTTATGTTGAACATACCTTAACATAATGAAGGCCATCTATGAAAAGCCCACAGTGAACACAATGGTGAAAAACAGAATTTTTGCCCTAAGGTCAAGAGTAAGAGAGGGATGTTCACTCTTACCACTTGTATTCAACGTAGTACTAGAAGTTTTAGCCACACCAATCAGACAACAAAAAGAAATATAAGGCATCCTAATCAGTGAGGAAGAAGTAAAATTTTCACTATTTGCAGATGACATGAAACTCTTTAGAAAACCCTAAAGATTCCTCCAACAAAACCCATTAGAACAGACAAATGAATTCAGAAAAGTTCCAGGTTATAAAATCAACTTACAGAAATCTGTTGCATTTCTATATGCCAATCATGAAGCAGCAGAAAGAGAAATTTAAAAAAAAATCTCATTTACAATTACACCAAAAATAAGATACATAGGATTAAACCTAATCAAAAGGTGAAAGTCCTGTTCACTGAAAAATATAAGACACTAATGAAAGAAATTGAAGATGACACAAAGAAATGACATTTCATGCTCATGATTAGAAAAGACATTCCATGCTCATGGATTAGAAGAACAAATATTATTAAATGTCTATACTCCCAAAGCATTCTACATATTTAATGCAACCCCTATCTAAATACCACCAGCATTTTTCATCGAGCTAGAACAAATGATCCTAAAGTTTGTATGGAACCACAAAAGATGCTGAATAGCCAAGCACTTTGAAAAAGAAAAGCAATGCTGGAGGCATCAAAATTCAAGACTTCAAGTTATATTACAAAGTGGTAGTAATCAAAATAGTACTGGCATAGAAATAGACACATCTATCAGTGCAACAGAACAGAGAACCAAGAAATGAACTCACAACTATATGGTCAAGTAATCTTCAACGAAGCAGGAAAGAACATCCAATGGAAGGAAGTCCCTCAACAAACATTGTTGGGAAAACTGGACAGCAACATAGAAAAGAAAAAAAACTGGACCACTCTCTTACACCGTACACTAAAATAAATTCAAGATGAAAGACCTAAATGTGATATATGAAAGCATAAAAATCCTGGACACTATAGGCATTAGCTTCTTTGACCTCTGCTGCCATAGCAACATTTTTTCTAGGTATGTCTCCTGAGGCAAAAGAAACAAAAGCAAAAAATAAACTATTGGGACTACATCAAAATAAAACCTTCTGCACAGTGAAGGAAATGATCAACAAAACTAAAAGGCAGCCTACCAAATGGGAGAAGATATTTGCAAATGACATGTCTGATAAAGAGTATCCAAAATATAGAAAGACTTTATGCAACCCAACACCCTAAAAACAAATAATCCAATTAAAAATAGATAGAAGGCCTGAACAGATGTTTCTGCAAGGAAGACATACAGATGGCCAACAGAGAAATGAAAAGATGTTCAACGTCACTAATCATCAGGGAAGTGAAAATCAAAACTACAATGAGATATCACCTCACACCTGTCAGAATGGCTAAAATCAACAACACAAGAAACAATAGGTGCTGGCAAGAATGTGAAGATAAAGAAACCCTAGTGTACTATTGTTGTGAATGCAAAAACATAATAATCAATCAGGCAGGAGATCCTAAAACCCTAAGATCCCATTCTGATTGCTTCATATTTTGTGAAATTCTAAAACAAGCCATTTAATTTTCTCTGTTTTGAATTGCTTATCAATAAAACATTAATTAAGATCTATCTCATGGGGATAGTGCATCAAGTGATAGATTGTACAGAACATCGAAAAATATCACTTCTGTATCAGCAAATCTTGAAATAAAGAATATTTTGAAAGGCAAGAAAAAAAAGTCAACATTCAGAGTAATTTTATATTCTTATTTAGAGTAAACATAGGAAGAAAACTTTTATAATTACATTATGAAATTATGAGGTAGAATATAACTACCATTAGAAAAGCTATTTCTTAATGGGATTTTCAGATTTCCTTTTGTATTCCATGGTAATACCACTAAACTAAGAGAAAATAAGAGTAAGGGCAAATGATTCCATTGTGTAACCAGTTATCTTGGGGAATCAAAGATGAGAAACATGGTTTGGTCTTATCTAATTTAGATTCGGTGCCTCAGGGTCATTCTTAGTGTGAAAATGTCATTGCCCTAATTGTGATGTTTCAGTGACATGTAATATTTTATACAACATGACTTCTAACTAACAGAAACTGCTTCATAATGTGCTCTATGAAATGACAGTCGATTCCAATGTGAAACGAAAAACTGGCTCTAGTGGGTTCAATGAGAGAGATAGTTCTGGTTCTACATGATTTTCACCTTAATAATGAACTTTAAAATCTAATAACTTTATAAGAAGTGCAGTTAAATCCATAGCTGTTTATCAGCAACTTCTAATATAGTACTTTAAAGTTATACTTTATCTTTGTTATTTAATATACATATTACGCAGAATACAGACTGAGTTGCTTTAGGAGCAAGACTTCAAAAGATAATGTCTTTTTTTTTTGTTTAAAGATTTTATTTATTTATTTGACAGACAGAGATCACGAGTAGGCAGAGAAGCAGGCAGAGGGAGAGGAGGAAGCAGACTCCCCGCTGAGCAGAGAGTCCGATGTGGGGCTCGATCCCAGGACCCTGGGATCATGACCTGAGCTGAAGGCAGAGGCTTTAACCCACTGAGCCACCCAGGCGCCCCAAAAAGATAATGTCTTAATAAGATGGCATTTATTTCTCTCTGGGTTACCAGTTCAGAAGTGAAAGATACAAGGCCATGGGAGGCTACCCTCCATGTGTTCTCCCAGACATTCCAATTGGCTGGTTCTTAGTATCATGCTCCAGTTCAGGTTTCAAGGATCTACAACAGTGCTGTGTTTTAGAGAACAGCAAGGGGGAGAGGAATGTAGGGTAAGTATGTTCTCTAAAATGATGACTAAAAAGTAGTGTGAGTGAATAACTTATTGTCCAAATTGAGGGAAATTTTGAGAATAAAAGGGGTGCTAAAACAATTTCATATTTTTGAGAAGTATTTATTAGTTGAAAATTTGGTTTTATTATGCTGGTAGTTGTAAAAAAATAGTTCTATTCTAAATAGAAAATACTTTTAAATATTAAATATTAAATACTTTTTAAAAAATAGTTCATTTTTAGGATACCTGGGTGGCTTAGTGGGTTAACCGTCTGCCTTCAGTTTAGGTCATGATCTCAAGGTCCTGGGATAGAACCCTGCATCTGGCTCCCTGCTCTGTGGGGAATTTGTTTCTCCCTCTGCCCCTCCCATCACTCATTCTCTCTCTCTCTCTCTTTCTCTTCCTCATAAATAATAAAATCTTTAAAAAGATAGTTTATGGGGGTGTCTGGGTGGCTTAGTTGTTAAGCATCTGCCTTCAGCTCAGGTCATGATCTTGGGAAGCCTGCTTCTCCCTCTCCCACTCCCCCTGCTTGCATTCCTTCTCTTGCTGTCTCTCTCTCTGTCAAATAAATAAATAAAACCAGTTTTGTCTCTTGATCAGAAGTGGAAATAAGAATATTTTTTGAGCTTTTTGTATTTTATATTTGATGTTTTTGATATTTTAATGTTTTCTGAATAGTATTAACTTTCCCCAGTATAAAATTCAAAAATTAAATATATAATAATGAAAAAAACTTTCTCCCACTTTCACCCCCCAGACACAACCAGTATTATAAGATACTTGTGTCATATTCTAGAGTTATGATATGTATTTACAAAATAAAAATGCAATAAACCCATCCATAATGTGATTGTAGGGTCTAATAAAGTCAATAGCATAAAATCTTGGATCACATTTATTGTACTATCAATAAAAATATTTTTCTGTTAGACAGTACTCACAAGCAGCATGAAAGTAAATACATAATGTATATTACTGAGCAAACAATGAATTAAGTCCCCACTGATCATGAGGCAATGACTTCTAAATTCCCCCTCCTCACTTCATTACTTACAACTCTGTATGGGTCTCCTTGTTTCAAATCATCACAGAAACTCACGATTAGATCTTTTAATTTTGCCAACCTGATTAATGTAAAATGACATTTCATCCTGTGTTTAACATACCCCTGGTTATGGGCTTATAGTTACTGAGATTAAGCATCATATATTCATTGTTTATTCAAGTTTTAATATTCTGTATAATATTTATTTTTTTCCAATTACTCTACTGGGTTGTTTTATTATTCTGCATATATTCTGAATTACTAACCCTTTGTGTTTATATGTGGGTTATATTTTATATTTTCTTTCAGTTTATGGGCAGTCCGTTCATTTTTTCTGAAAGCATCTCTTGATTAAAAAGCTGTTAATCTTAAACCAGTCAAATTTTTAAGATTCTTTATTGTTAAACTTTTGAGTCTTTTTTTTTAAAGAAAAATATTCTTTACAATGAAGTTAAAGAGATTCTAAATAAGTCTTTAATTTTAAAGAAATTTTTGTTTCTGTGAATGATGTTGAATAAGTATAGTTTTTTTTTTTTTTTTTAAGTTAAGAATTTAAGACCTTACCTCAATAACTTAAGAAGTCTGCATGGCCAGAAGTAATCAACAGAAAAAATGAGAAAAAGTAACCAAATTGGAGACTAAAAAAATAATGTGGTAGTCCTAAATGTAATAAAGCCATGATACTAATTTAAGGAGTACACACATGTTCTTCGCAAAGGATAAAGATCCATGTGCTGAAAAAATTTGGAGTATGACAAAAAAGAATAAGGATTATCCAAAAGGCAGAGGAGAAACTAAGAGAATATGGTGTTTTGAAGAGAAAAGAAAAATACTTCAAGGAATAGTGATCATAGATGTCAAATTCTATCAGTAAATCAAGTATAATAGGACGAGAGGATTGGCCATTACATAGAGAGATAAAAGAATATTAATCACTTTGAAAATAGCAGTTTGGGAGCAGAAGTGGAAGAAAACAAACCTTAATGAAGTTCTCAAGAGAGATTGGGAAGAGAGAAATTAGAGACAAATGAGAAAAATAAATATGTCAAGAAGCTTTTCTATGAGCGAAAAGGACAAATTGAGTGGTAAGTGGATACCAAGTGGGATAAAGAATTTTTTTTTTCACATTAAGTGAAATAACATCATGTTTTTCTCTGGGTGAGAATGATCTAGCAGAGGAAGAAAAGTTGCTCATGCAAGAAGAGAAGCCAAAAATTTGCAGAATAAGAGTCTTAATTAGATGAGAAGAGGCAAGACCTACTCACAAGTAGAGGGTCTGGTTTTAGTTATAGGCAAAGACAGTTTGTCCTGTTAAAAGGGGAGATAACAGTGAATGTGGGTATGTGTGGAGGTAGACAGTTGTAGTGACAAGCAATTTTAGAAGTCCTTTTGGTTGCTTCTGTTTTGTAAGTGAAATAGAAAATAAGGTAATCAAATAAGAGTGAAAATGGGGAGAAAATAATTTATGAAATTTTGCTCTGGGCGAATGTAAGGGTAGAGAATGAGGTAGAGAATTATAATTTTTTCACCCTGGGAAATTTTATCTGGGAAAATGTTTTTGAGGAAAAAGAGATGCTTGGGTTTTGTGATCATAAATTTAAGGTGAAACAAATCAACTTGATTCCCTCTTAGTTCTTCGATTTTAAACGTTTTATTTTTAAAAATCTGAACATAGTTTATTCATTTGTATCTGATAATTCCCACATCTAAAGTATTTGTGAACAAATTGTTTTGTTACATTGGATGTGTCTTGCCCATGCAGGTGTGTTTTCTTTTACTCCTCTTTCCTCCTCCTCTTCTTTCATCTACTATGTTTCCTTAGCATTCATACATGTCCTAATCCTGAATGATTTAGCGATCTTCAATTTTCACTATCACTTGAGGTGGATGACCAACAGCAAACAAAAAACAAAAACAAAAAGTTCTACTCAAATGGAGAATCCAATCATCTGGATAATAATATTCCTACTCTCCAGAATTTTGTTTGGCAATAACAACAAAAACAATGTATCTCTCAATGAGGCCAAAAGCTGAAAGGTAGTGAGATATAAGAGGCCAAAGCAGTTATTATGTGGAAATTTATGAATAATCTAAATTTATAATTATGCCCAGACCTGCTTTAAGCAGAAGCTCATAATTAGACAAATATAGAATGGTCAGAAAGGTGAAGATGCTTTCAGTAGCAAAAGAAGCCAGAAGTTTAAAGAGGCAGAGACCAAGAGAATAACTGAATATATTTCTAAGCGGGATCCTGAGGGACATTCCTAACAACTCTTTCCTTCTTTCTTGAATTTCAGAAGAGACCTTCATCTCCAATCTTGGAGACATGGAGATATAAGTCTATATTTCTTGCCCCTTTGCTGCTGCTGCTGCTGCTGCTGCTGCTTCTTCTTCTTCTTCTTCTTCTTCTTCTTCTTCTTCTTCTTCTTCTTCTTCTTCTTCTTTAATAGACCTTATACTTTAGAATAGCTTTAGGATCACAGCAAAATTGAGTGGAGATAAAGAGTTCCCATATACATACCCCCTACCTCCACACATGCCTAGCCTTCCCACATTGGTTATAATCTATGAACCTATGTTGACTCATTATTATCACCTAGAGTCCATAGCTTGCAATAAGGTTCACACTTGGTGTTATATACTATATTGGCTTAGAAAAATGTACAATGACTTGTATCCATCATTATGGTATTATAGAAATGAGTTTCGCTAACCCAAAAATTCTTTGTACCATCTATTCATCCCATTATCTTCCCTCATTATTGGCAAACGTGAATCTTTTTAGTGCCTCCATAATTTTGCCTTCTAGATATCGTGTAGTTGGAATCATACAGTATGTAGACTTTTCAGATTGAGTTCTTTTACTTAGTATTATATATTTGAGGTTTCTCTGTATGTCTTTTCATGGCTTGATGCTCATCTCTTTTTAGTATTGAATAATTTTTCATTGTCGGGATATACTACAATTTATTTATCCATTTATCTACCAAAGGACATCCTGGTTACTTCTAATTTTTGGCAATTATGAATAAAGTTTCTGTAAATAACTATGCAGGTTTTTGTGTAGATGTACTTTTCAGTTTGGGCAAATATCAAGGTGCATGACTGATAGAGTATATGGTAAGAGTATGTTTAGTTTTATAAGATACTACTGAACTGTTTTCCAAGATGGTTGTACCATTTTGCACTTCTACCAGCAATGGATGAGAGTTTCTGTTGTTCCACGTCCTTGCCAGTATTGGATATTGTCTGCCTGTCATTTTCATCAGGTTCTTCCTCAATTATTTTTTTCTGTATGTATTCTTAAAATGAATGTCTTCACTCCTCCACTAATCTTTTATGAAAAACCTTGAGTGAGTTCCTTGGAATTCAAAAAATTAAACAAAACAAAACAAAACAAAAACACATACAAAAAACAGAAACTTCCAAGAAAAAAAGACAAAAAGGAATAAAAGTTAACCATATATGAAGAGCTAAAGATTGCAGAATGAGGAATTATAGTAAATTTGTGATGACAATGAAATCTCATTAGCTAGAAATCTACATTTTTCTTCCCTTTACATTTTTAAATATAAGATAGTCTGGAATATTATATGCTGTGATGAAAATCAGAGTACTTCAAAAACTGTTATAGTGTTTAAAAATTTAGGAAATTTAGGCCTAACATTTTCATGGCTATTAAATCAGAGTAGATTTTCCTAAACAGAACCAGTTATTAGCTGTACATATTGTTTTAGACGGGTTTAGTAGATGATAAACTACTGAAGGAGAATAATGTAGTGTAAAACTAGTATGAGGAGGTATCTAATAAAAATAAGATAATTGTGTCATTTCTACTACCCAAACTCAATTTAGAATACTAATAGGGTAATAAAAATCACTAGTATGTAAAACAACTCACAGTGGTAAGAAGCACAAAAATATAGGTAGTAAATTTCAATGAAGAATATTAACATTCATTAATGAGTTCATAAAATCAAATGCTTAAAATCAAAGTACTTCAGTATCTCAAAGTTTGTTTTAAAGGGTTTTGCCAGCAGGTTTGGGCTTATTCTTATTAATGAAATGCAAAAGTGGCATGTTAGTAGAAATCCATACAGGTAATTTTATAGAGAGATGTTTTATGGAGTTAAATATTAATAATAGGTTTCTAATTTATTACTGTAAGTTATTTACAGAAGTGAAAAGAAACAAAGGGCGAACTTGAAAAGCAGGAAATATTATGTAAAGTGAATGAACTGAATAGACCCAAGTCATAAATTAGAGGAGGAACACTTGCCAGCAGCAGCAGTTCATCAGAGATTTTCCAAAGGGAATAAAATCCATGTACAATCATATTCTATTATTATATATTTCAGAAAGTACAATGAGGAGAATATAATAGTCTGTTAAAGAATAGATGAGTTTGGGGTGCCTACAAAGTGGTGGCACAGTTGGTTAAGCATCATCAACGTGCTGGATATGAAGACAGGATCTAAGCTACAGTCCTGTAGAACTAGAGATCAGGTTTCTGTGTTCATTAGTCTGAAGGCTACAGCACTGTCTTTTCATATATTTGGGGATCTTGAGGATTTCAGTTGAACAGATTCGAAACCTCTTGGTTTCTACTCAAGTGGTGATCTTAGCATCCTGAGATCAAGCCCCATGTCAGGCTTTCTGCTGAAAATGGAGTCTGCTTGAGGGTCTCTCACCCTCTCATTCTGCCCCTCCCGCTAGTGTTCTTGTTCTCTTGCTGTCTCTCCCTCTAAAATAAATAAGTCTTAAAAGACAAAAGCAGAAGCATAATAAATGAGTTTTTGCCTCTTTTTGAAATGGAGAAGTTTGGAGACTGAGTGTCCAAAACAGTAAGGCACAAAGCACGAAGTATGCATGTGGTCATCAAATGGACTGGATTTTAGTTCTGGCTACAGGACTGGCATGTAATTTAAGTTGTTACAACTTTATAATGTCATCTGAAAGGGGCTATTAATAATGACTCCATCAAGTGTAAGAATCAGTGTTAGCTTCATGATGAGATTTGTGCAATGTTCAGAATATAGGAAATACTCAGTAAATGGAAGCATATTATTCTTATTAAACTCTGATTGACCATTAGCCATAAGGAAGTATACGTCCTAATTCACGAGATAGATTTGGTATTATACGGGCTTTGCTGTAATTATTGATTCATTTAAAAATATGCTATTTTATTATTTTTTATTTTATAAATTATATACACTCATATGTATATGTGAATATCCAATATTGCATGATTTAAACAAATATATTTGTTTTGCATGCAGTACACATATGGAAGTTGTCATTTACTTCCTTAAATTAGAATTATTTCTGATTATTTCATCCTCTGGCTTTAGGGCCCTGATTATAATATCCCAGAAGATTGGGATAGGAACTTGGGTTTTCTTGTAATTTCAACAATTTCTAGCAGAAAGCTTTTTTTGTACATAAAGACCAAACAATGTATATGTGAAATAAGTTCAAATATTAGCTTTATTGTTAGCTATCATTGAAAATTTAAGACATTTTTAATCAGCTATATTTCCTTCTGTTTTAATAACAACTACCTATTAAAATGAATCATTCATGGAGATGGCAGTTTTTTAAATGACAACAAGAGGAAATTTCTATATAAAGAATTCTTAATCATTGTTGCTACTGTTTTTATTTTATATTTTAGTTTAATTACTTTTGCAATTATGTATCAGTTGCTTCAGTTCTATTCTGGCACTTATCCCATAGTTATTTTACCTTTTTTATTGGAAAACATTGCATTTATGTATGTGGAAAATACTTAGACATTGATATGTACATGGAATAAAATTATGTATTTTCATTGGTGATATTAAAATAAGACTCTTCTGTTAATACCACAAAATTGGGTATAAATCTGCTTATGTAATATAAAATGTAGAGCTTTACCACCGTTTTCTATAAGGAGGTCCAAAGAAAGGCTTTAATACAGCAGATTTGGCCTTTTAAATTTATCTCACATATTTTGGAGTGATGAATTTGTTAAGATTAAAACTGTGACTTAAAAAAATTTCAATGTCTTTTCGATGGCTAAAATCATTTAGATATAATAAAAGGCTTTGTCAAGGACAGATAATTGATTTTTCAATGTGAATCAAATTCTAACAGTAAATTTAAGTATGTTAGCCTCTGAATATAGTTTGAAAGTTCTTTGGAGGAGAATATCTGCAATATATAATTTATAAAATTATTCTTTTGTCTCTAATGGACAGATATATTTTAATTTTGTATGTGTGAAGGGCTACATAGTATGATTCATCTTTTCCATTCTTGACATTAATCCACAGAGCTCTCTATAAAGTTAAAATATGACTAAATATTGAAAGAGAATTATAAGTACTACTGTAAAATATACTTCTGATATTAATCAAATAGATTTAAAAACTAATTACTAACATCTCTTTGTGAAACTTGAGTTTATATTGTGTTCATGCATGTGTATTTTAGGAGTATGTATTTTAAACACATGTTAGGCATCTACACTGCATTTGAAAGACAGTATGTAGATTTTAGGATTATGTATTTTAAACACATGTTAGGCATCTACACTGAAAGAACAAGAACCATATGATACTCTCAATAGATGCTGAAAAAGCATTTGACAAAGTACAGCATCCCTTCCTGATCAAAACTCTTCAAAGTGTAGGGATAGAGGGCACATACCTCAATATCATCAAAGCCATCTATGAAAAACCCACCGCAAATATTATTCTCAATGGAGAAAAACTGAAAGCTTTTCCGCTAAGGTCAGGAACACGGCAGGGATGTCCATTATCACCACTGCTATTCAACATAGTACTAGAGGTCCTAGCCTCAGCAATCAGACAACAAAAGGAAATTAAAGGCATCCAAATCGGCAAAGAAGAAGTCAAATTATCACTCTTCGCAGATGATATGATACTATATGTGGAAAACCCAAAAGACTCCACTCCAAAACTGCTAGAACTTATACAGGAATTCAGTAAAGTGTCAGGATATAAAATCAATGCACAGAAATCAGTTGCATTTCTCTACACCAACAGCAAGACAGAAGAAAGAGAAATTAAGGAGTCAATCCCATTTACAATTGCACCCAAAACCATAAGATACCTAGGAATAAACCTAACCAAAGAGACACAGAATCTATACTCAGAAAACTATAAAGTACTCATGAAAGAAATTGAGGAAGACACAAAGAAATGGAAAAATGTTCCATGCTCCTGGATTGGAAGAATAAATATTGTGAAAATGTCTATGCTACCTAAAGCAATCTACATATTTAATGCAATTCCTATCAAAGTACCATCCATCTTTTTCAAAGAAATGGAACAAATAATGCTAAAATTTATATGGAACCAGAAAAGACCTCGAATAGCCAAAGGGATATTGAAAAAGAAAGCCAACGTTGGTGGCATCACAATTCCGGACTTCAAGCTCTATTACAAAGCTGTCGTCATCAAGACAGCATGGTACTGGCACAAAAACAGACACATAGATCAATGGAACAGAATAGAGAGCCCAGAAATAGACCCTCAACTCTATGGTCAACTAATCTTCGACAAAGCAGGAAAGAATGTCCAATGGCAAAAAGACAGCCTCTTCAATAAATGGTGCTGGGAAAATTGGACAGCCACATGTAGAAAAATGAAATTGGACCATTTCCTTACACCACACACAAAAATAGACTCAAAATGGATGAAGGACCTCAATGTGCGAAAGGAATCCATCAAAATGCTTGAGGAGAACACAGGCAGCAACCTCTTTGACCTCAACCGCAGCAACATCTTCCTAGGAACAACGCAAAAGGCAAGGGAAGCAAGGGCAAAAATGAACTATTGGGATTTCAGAAAGACTTGAAAAATGATTCAGAAGTTCAGATAGTCACATGTACAGGAGGTAGATTAGGTATTACAATGATATGAATTGAAAATAATTTGATTATCTAATTCATGTGTTTTACGGAGAATCTTTAATACTTAAGTTTTGGGTGCAAAATAAGTTTATTTAGGTAGCATTAAAATACATTGTTAGAGGTCCCTCTTCCTAGTAACATATGTCCTATATCATTTTAGTAAGGATTTCTTATTTTATCTATAATTTTTCCCCCACACAAAGACTCAAAATTTGGCAATGAATACTACAACAGATGAGGAAATTATTTAAAGATTTTATTTTTCATAGAAGGCATTTTTGCTTTTACAGTTAGTAAAAGTCAGTTCTATTCATTCATGAATTTTTGTCAAATGTTTTCACTAATACATATATAGTTATAAATACTGGTGGAAGATTAATATTATTTTTTGGAAGAGATATTTGTTCATATAATGGATGCATATAATGGATTCATTATTTTCATGTTGTATTTACTTCCTTGCCTAATATTTATTTCAGGATTGAGGTTAGGAAATTGGCAATGTTTTTAATGAAATTATCTCATATGTATAATGTGATAATAAAAGTAAAGAACTTTGGTTTAACATGAGGGCAATAGTAGATTAGGGGAAAGTTTTCTTATTCCTAATTATCTTATACATAAAAATGTAATTTGAAAATAGTTACAATTTTGAGCAATTATCTTAGTGAAATAGAGCTTTATTTCTGTAATAAGACATAAAGAGAGTACTTCATAAGCGATTGTAATATACTTTAATATGCAGGGAAGCAGGTGGGACTTTTATTATAGATTTAATTATAGATGTACTAGATTGCAAAAGATTACTTCGCTTAGTTCATCCTGAATCATTGTAAACCCTATAAGAAAGCACAGGGTCATTAAAATAAAAGTAAGTCAAATATTTTTGTGCATCTTTTTTTTTTTTTTTTAAAGATTTTATTTATTTATTTGACAGAGAGAGAGATCACAAGTAGGCAGAGAGGCAGGCAGGCAGAGAGAGAGGAGGAAGCAGGCTCCCTGCTGAGCAGAGAGCCTGATGCGGAACTCGATCTCAGGACCCTGAGATCATGACCTGAGCCAAAGACAGCGGCTTAACCCACTGAGCCACCCAGGCGCCCTATTTTTGTGCATCTTAAGTAATGAATTGTCAATTCACATTATTGGTGGATTCCATACTTGTGAATGTGTCTATTTATAAAAATTATTTGTAACTTCCAAATCAATATTCAGAGTGCTTTTGCAGTCATTCATACACAGGTGCAAAATGATAGAGAATTTAAGTCTCTGTGTTGGTGCTCCCGGCTGTGGTGGAACAAGGAGACTCCTGACCGATATTGCAGCTGTCATAGTATAAATATGTGTCCTTTTTGTGATCTCTTTAGTGCCAGTTTGTGTGTGTATGTGGGCTTTTCGTTGGTACTGAAACTATTTAAAATGACCTAGTGCTAAGGTGTGGTCCTGTGTTCCTAAACAAAAGAAGGCATCAGCGTGCCTTATGGATAAAATACGTCTGCGTTAGGTAAGTTTCCTTCAGGAATAAGTTATGTTGGTCATAAGTCAATGCTAATGAATCAAAAATACATATTAGATATGGTGTGTTAAAAAGAGAAACATATTAAACAAGGTTATGTACTGAAAGACTGATGAAAATATTGTGAGTAGAAGCTTTCAGGAATTTAGCCCTGAATTTCTCTTAGGAGCAATGGTTCCGAATTCAGAAATTCATGTTCACACTGACTTTTTAGATCATTCATGTAATTTATGAGAATTGACTGTATTTCAAGTTTACCATAAAACTGTGCATAATGTTATCCACATTTTATTTTCATTGATTTATGCATTCTTAATACAAATAAATTACTGATATTTTAGAACAAGTCAGAATATCTGTGTGCTTTCTCCCTTTTTTTTCTTTAATTTTATTTTTTCGATGTTCCATGATTCATTGTCTGTGTGCTTCTCTTAACTGCATCATAGATGGATAAATAAATCACATCTGGAGACAGCTCTTATTTGGGAGAGTTTATGGGCATTTCAAATTATTTTAGACACTTACATGTTTATTCAGAATAATTAGTTTGGCGTGGATATGATATTCATTTGAACCCTGTGTAAATTTACTTATCTACAAAGTAAAATTACTCATTTATTTAGAATTACCAACAATTATTGGCATTTTAATAGGTGGAACAATGTATTGAATTCAACACTGTTAAATGGCACTGAGATGGTTATTTTTTTTTGAGATGGTTATTTTTATCCATTTCATAGCTTATTCACAATATTTAGTAAATATTAAATTGGCTGTTGAATTTTGTAGCTGATGTGACAATTGTGGCAAATTACTTTTCAGGTGAGTTGGTAATTAGAGGATGTGTTGAATAATTTATTAGCACAAGGGATCTTCATTTAAGGGAATTTTTTGGAAAGCATTATCTCCCATAAATCTCCATAATCCCTCTCAATCTTGTATTGAGATATACAGTCCAAAGATTAGGTCCTCTTTGTATGTGCCATTAAAATAATTGAAGATTTTATCATACATTTAGTATTAGATTGGACTGATATGTGTGGCTCTACCAGAAAAATAGAATATATCTTATGGGTTTTAATTAGCATCTCTGATAGTATATTCCCATCACTCAATGTAAGATTCCTGAACATATGCTAATCACTGTATTTTTCAGCACTACAAATCATTCACTGTTCTGTGATACCAAGTAGAATAAATGAGTTGAATATAATAACATTCTACATGTCACAAGTAGTCTCCATTTTGGATCATCTGATGATTTTGGCAAATATTAATTTGCCATGCTTTAGTCTGTTATGTTTTTTAAGAAAACACAAGTTACAAAAGGCTTATAACAGATTTGAAAGTAATTAGTATTCCCTTAAAACAGGATGTATGTGTTTTGTTTAAAGAAGATGTAGATAAAAAATTTAGTTAAAATGTACACACACCTGTCTTCCTGAAGATATTTTTTCCAAAGGATTCAAAGAAATGAAAGCAAGTTTGTTTTTTGTTTTTTGTTTTTCTTGAAGTCATTCCATCAGTCAACCTGGGGTCCTTTCTCTTACTGGTGCTGGTGAAATGATCATTGCACCTGGGACCTAGATCATTAAAGATCAAGTAAGTGGATGCAATTGTTAAGACCACTTCTAATTCCTTAGTACAACTATCTAAAGACCCTGGAGGACTGACTATTTGGTATCACTGAACTACTATAGCAACCCATCTTTTCTCAACACTCTGTCCAAATGTCTTTCTTTTGAGCTCTAGTAAAGAGGTTGATTTTATCCCTGGCACTTTTTATTCACACCTTTGTATACTCAGTTCTCTTCTGTATCAGAATGGTTCTCAGTTTAACCACTGATGATCCCTCATCATCATATGTTTCCTCCTCATTATGTGCTCAGAAATGCCCTCAGGCAGAAATAAAGAGAATAAATATATCAGAACTTTTCTAAAAGTGATTTTCCAAGTGATTATCCAAGAATACAAGGGCTAAGAGCATTGGATCTAGAATTGATTGGTTTTGATTCTTGCTCTGACACATTTTAGATGTGACTTTAGACATTTTTTCTTAAATTCTATGAGTTTGTTCTTTCACTTTTATTATTTTTTATTTTTATTTTTTAAAGATTTATTTATTTATTTGAGAGAGAGAGAGAGACAACGTGAGAGAGAGGGCAGAAGGGGCCAGGAAAGGGCGCCTGGGTGGCTCAGTGGGTTAAAGCCTCTGCCTTTGGCTCAGGTCATGATCCCAGGGTCCTGGGATCGCGCCCTGCATCGGGCTCTCTGCTCAGCAGGGAGCCTGCTTCCCTTCCTCTCTCTGCCTGTCTCTCTGCCTACCTGTGATCTCTGTCAAACAAATAAATAAAATCTAAAAAAAAAAAGAAATTAATAATAGTACCTTTCTCATAGAGAAAATTTAATTATATTCTTTAATTCCTCCAACATATATTCATTTAGCACCCACTTTGTACCAGCAACTTTGCTAGATGCTGGCAATTATAAAACATCTAGAGGAAAACAAAAGCAAAGACCTGGGCTTTAGGAAGACATTCCTTCATCAAATAGTCATACAAACAAATGTAGACGTTCAACTGTGGCAAATGCTATGAAGGAAGGATTCCTGCTATTTTCCATGAAGATGGGAGAGGGCTTTGAGAGAATAAATAGGTCAAAAAAAGATCCCCTGAGTAAGTGATATAAGTGATACTTAAGCTTAGATCTGAAAAATGAGTAAACGTGAAATAGGAAAATTCAAGAATACAGAACACATCCACCAGATCTCTATCTGAAACCAGAACAGTATTACAGAGTAAAAAATATTAGAAGGAATGAACAGAGTACGAACTTGAACCTTAGTATTTAAACTCCAAGGCCCTTGCATGTAATCTCGCTGTAATATTCTCTAGGCCACTGGTTCTCCACCAGGAACAGTTTTGCTTGCTATGAGATGTTTGGTAATGTCTGGAGATGTTTTTGGTTGTCACAGTTGGTTGCTTTTGGCATCTAGTGGATAGGTGTCAAAGATATTGCTAAATGTGGTACCATGTCAACAAACCTTCACAACAAAGAATTACTCAGTCTAACATATGACCAATGCTGAGGTTGAGAAACCCTGCTTGTAAGTAGTAAGGAGCCACGACAAGGAAGTTTGTCTTGCCCTGGGTATGACAGTCATTGAAAGGTGTTGTTGTTGTTTTTAAGATTTATTTATTTGAGAGAAAGAGCAAGTTGAGGGAGGGACAGAGGGACAGAATCTTTAAGCAGATGCCCTGTTGAGTATGGAGCCTGGTGCAGGGCTTGATCTCACAACCCTGAGATCATGACCTGAGCAGAAACCAAGAGTCCAACGCTTAACCAACTGAGCCACCAAGGCACCCTTGAAATGGTTTAAGGAAAAGTGGTGCTGGTGTCTTGGTCACATTACCATTTGGAAATGATCTTGGGTTTTGGAGTAGAGAGCTGAATGGGAACAAGTAGGTTACAGATAAGTGAGAAGACCAGTGACTAGGTTATTGCAGTGGAAACAACACAGGATAAGGGTTAACAATGGATTGCATATAAAGGCAGTGCATGCACATGGTTTAAATAAATATATTAAGTATGTTAATTATCAATACATTTTCATGCATTGTCAGGTGATGAAGTGTTAGATTTTATTAAGGGTAATTTGAGCTGATATTTTTGTTATACAATTTATTTTGAAAAACAGACCAATTTTATAGAAGTTACTGAAATCTAGAAAGACTTAATTTCTTTATTTTTATCTAAAGATTTGCATGAAATTAAAAAGATCACTTAAACTCTTGTAGCCTACAGTTTATTTATTCATGGAATTCAAAAAATGAAATAGATATTTATTTAAATCCTCGTTTAGTTTATATTTCAGTGATGTTAAACATCAGTTGCACATTTGCCAGGACTGAGTTAGATGAGGCATGGCCTTTGTTCACAATTTAGGAGGTGAGGGCAGAATGTGTGAAAATAATACCAGCCATTTTAAGAAATTACATTGCATAAAAAAAATTTAAAAGTACACAAAATTTCTGAAAGGTAACATCTACTTATTATTGAGGCAAGATATTATAAAGTAACCTAAAATTAAGTATGTCATGAAAGTTGACTTCTGTATGCTTTATGTTTTAAAGACAAGGATGGTGATGTTAATGTGGTTTTGTTTGAATTATCTGAAGGATTGGGTAAATGATGCAGATTACTACTGATGCTTACCACCTAGTATAGATGACCTCCAGTAACAAGAGTAGCATGGCAGCTTCTACTACCATGTACTTAGCATCTACTATGCTCAAGTTCTAGGCTAAGAACTTGACATAAAATGCTTCATTTGATTTCTGTAATCTTGTAAAATATATAGCATACTATCTTTATTGTACAGATAAACTGAAGCAAAGAAATATAAAATTTATGCAACGTAACATGGTAGAAAGTAATAAAGTCAGGATAATTATTTTGGCCCGAAGCCAAAACTTTTGTGTGCTGTGCCACCTCTTGGAAAAAAAGTAAAGTGGATATTCGTTGTGAATGAAATGTAATTAAGTCCAGCTGTTTTTCTCTTTCGGTTTTAAATTATCATTAATAAATTAATTTGACCCAGATAAAATGGCCAATATTAGATTATTTTAGACCTAGTATTTTAGTTGATTCAAACTAATAATTAAGTATGTTTTCCATTTTCCAGAAAAGGGAATTATATCCCTTTAGGATGTGCTCAGTTTTCACACCAAGAGTACCTACCTCTGAGTCTGACTTAAGGGGATGTCATTTTTATTAAAGTATATTTAAATATTTTTAGAATATTATGTAACATGCTCTTTACTTATTAAAAGCACATGGAAATTTTATAAATGCACAGTTGCCTATGTGATCCCCTCTTCTTGCACCTCTCTCTATTTTCTTTACAGTTGGTTTAGCTACTTATTTACATTTATGTCTTCTTCACAGATTTGTAAATTTCTTGAGGTCAAACGCTAAGCATTATTCTAATCAGACAGAATTCAAATGAATGTCAGTGTTAAAGCTTTAAACTATGTCTTTGAGAAAGGGAACTGTTCTGGATAATATGAGAATAATATTTTTTAAAAATTAATAAAATTAGCTAACTGGAAATAAATTTATTGTATAAATGAAATGATTAATAATTCCATGATGTAAGTATTATAAAAATCTTTTCCATATGCTCTTTCAGTGTCAAAATATTTCTAAGGAGACATATATCAGGTTCTCATTAAGATATTTGTAAAGACATATGCTATGTCATCTATATCAATAATTCCAACATATGAACATTAAAAGACCTTATTATCATTGTCTAGTGGAAATTTTCACAAGAAGTAAAATCATAAATATTTTTTAAAAACCTCAAGCAAATTTTATGAAGACACATATAAGCTTTGTTTATTAGAATATTATATTGAATCTTGTAACTCTAAACCCTTTATATATGGTTTATGGAAGTGTTTTGAAGCAGGTTCTTACTGGAAAATTTCTCAGGGGCCCTGGTGTCAACCGGCCTTTAAATACGATGCTGAAACTGCCACACTGATTCATCTAGGTCAGTGCATCTTAGACTTTAATGATAAATGAATCATTGAGGATCTTGTTCAAATGTAGTTTTTTAATTAGTAGGTTTGGGCAGGACCTGAGATTCTGCATTTCTAACAGTCTCTGTGGTCTACATTGTGAATAGCAAGAGCTATCTTTGAAAAGGATAAGATGCATGTAAACTGGTGAGAGTCACTGGGGATATTAACAAATGCTTCCATGAGCAGTAGCTGGAACAAGCTGTATTCCTTCTAGAAAGGACAAAATGTTACAACTTGGAGTTGCTCTGAATGAAAGCCATTAGAATTGGAGGAGATATATCCTATGGGACTAGCTGTTGAGTACAGCTGCCAAGACACGTTCTTACCATTTAGAGAATCATCTACAAGGAATACGTAAGCTACCGTTAATGGGAGCTGACGGTCATTCCCACAGCCGGCATGCCTGCTAAGGAGACCTTATTGCATAAAGATAGCATTGCAATCCACTATCCCCTGTAAGTCCTTTTTCTCATCTGTTATTAGTGTAATGTGTTGATTTTTCAATATGCTAAATAATAAGGAACAAAGGTAACATTCCTCTGCTGGGAAATATATTGAAATTAATCAAACTTTACAATGACTTATAAAAAGCTTCTGATTTTGAAGAGAGGATATGGACCAAATAAAAATGTTGCTATCGGGGTGCCTGGGTGGCTCAGTGGGTTAAAGCCTCTGCCTTCGGCTCAGGTCATAATCCCGGGGGGTCCTGGGATTGAGCCCCACATCAGGCTCTCTGCTCAGCGGGGAGCCTGCTTCCTCCTCTCTCTCTGCCTGCCTCTCTGCCTACTTGTGATCTCTGTCTGTCAAATAAATAAATAAAATCTTTAAAAAAAATTTAAAAAAGGTTGCTATCATTTTACTTATGTATTAAATAATAATTAAAATAATTAATGGTGCTGTTTTGAAACATGTTTCTACATTGAATAAGAACCATGCATTCTGAACTTGAGCTTCTGACCTCTAGCTCTAAAGTTAGGCAAGATGTCAGCGCTCTGCTTGTTGTACCTTTTGAAACACTGCATAATTCTATCTTTCCAAATTTAATTAACAGGACCAAATAGTGAGACAATCTACTCCTTCAGACTTAGAAGGCCTTCTATTCCTCTCAGTGTTTTTCAGTGAGCGTACTATTGGTTTTTAGAAATGTCAGTTGCTACAAGCTGCAGAACTATTAACACCCCTGTACCCTCCCACTAAATGTCAGTGATCCAAGTAATTTGGGGGCAACCCCACTGCTGCCCCTCATCCTGATTCCACCCACTCTGAGTGAGTACTAACACCCACTGACAGCCATTCTGTAGTTAATACAAAATGTCTATTTAGTTCAGATTTTTAAAATTTATAAATTCTCTTATATTGATTAACAGCCTATAATATTCCAAACATTGTATAAATGTTTTAGTACATACTTTCACAGTTCACAGTTCATGCATCTAGGTTTTGAATTATGCATGTAACACTGTGTGGCCTTAGGCAATTTTCATTACCTTTTCTTGTTCAGTTTCCAAATTTTAAGTGTGGATTAAAAAGTATCTCATATGATTTTTAATATATTATATGGAGACAATTTTAGAGTTACAGAAAAGTTGCATAACTAGTAAAAGGAGTCCATATGTATGCTTTGCCCATCTCCTCCTAATGTCAACCATTTACATAAGCATTGCTATATTTATCCAGATTAAGAAATTAATATTTATATAATGCTATTAACTAAACCTACTAAATATTACTATTTAAACTTTACAACATTTTTCACTAAGATATTTTATGTTCTGGGATATAAATCAGCATCCCACTTAACATTTACTTGTGTCTCTTTTTTTTCTTCTTTGAAATTTAATTTAAATTCCAGTTAACATATAGTGTAATATTCGTTTCATTCTTTTGGTTGTAGCTGTCCAATTTCCCCAGAACCATTTGTTGAAGAGACTTTTATCCATTGGATAGTCTTTCCTGCTTTGTCAAAGATTAGTGACCAATACTTTTGGGTCCATTTCTGGGTTTTCTATTCTGTTCTATTGATCTATGTGTCTGTTTTTGTGTCACTATTGTCTTGATGACTACAACGTTGTAATGTAGCTTAAAATCTGGAATTGTGAGGCCTCTAGCTTTGCTTTTATTTTTCGAGATTACTTTGACTATTTGGGTTTTTCGTTTTGTTTTGGTTTTTTTTTTTTTTTGCTTTTCCATACAAATTTTAGGATCGTTTGTTCTAGCTCTATGAAAAATGCTGGTGATATTTTTATAGGGATTGCATTTAATGTGTAGACTGCTTTGAGTAGTAGAGACATTTTAACTGTATTTGTTCTTCCAATTCATGAGCATGGAATGTTTTTCCATTTCTTTGTGTTTTCTTTAATTTCTTTCATATGTGTTCTGTAGTTTTCAGAGTACAGATCTTTCACCTCTGTGGTTAGGTTTATTCCTTAGTATATTATGGGTTTTGGTGCAATTATAAATGAGATTGATTCCTTGATTTCTCTTTCTGCTGTTTCATTATTGGTGTATAGAAATGACACTTACGTAAATAAAGTCGTTTCAGAATTGCCTAATCATAACTAGTGAGAAACAAATTTATTGTGAGTTATAATATTTATGTAAAGCTATATTATGTTTTTAGCAAAAATACCCAGTCAAATGGTGCTTTCTGGAGTTAGTTAAGCTAGTTCCTTTCTCCCCCAAATTTTTCAGTGTGGTTATGTTTTTCTTCTGTAATACAGTTAATTTGTTATCATTTTTATTTAATTTTGTGTTGCCCACACATCATGGTTGATTTTAATTATTTATTCACTTTTTAGGTATATGAACCAACCAAGTTCTAAAAATCAAAATTATACAAACACAGATCCAGAAAAGTATGATTGCTTTCCCTTTACTCCTGTTCCTATTCCCATTCTCTAGACCTCTCTCATATACACTTCCCCCATAGCTAATTATTATCCTCCCTGTATTTCTTTGGCACAAATGATGAAACATACATATATTCTCTTAGATTCTTTTCTTTTTAGAAAGTTGAGTGGCTTTTTAAGCATACCATTTATACGTCATGTAGTTTGCCTCTACAAATTGTACAACTCAGTGGATTTTAGTGCATTTACAGAGATGTGCAGTCATCCTTATTATCTAACATTAGAACATTTTCATCACTCTAAAATATCCTCTTGTACCCATTAGCTGTCACACTTCACCCTTTCCACCCTACTTGTAGACAATTAGTAATCTACCTTGTGTCTTTATAAATTGACTAATTTGGACACTTCATAAAAATGGAATCAGAAAATGTGTGATTCTCATCTTTCTTACCTGAAAGGTGGCATATATAAATACTTTTGCGTTTTGCTTTTTTCACTTTATACTATGTCCTATAAATCACTCCAGATTAATAACACAGAATTCATCATTCTTGTTTACAATACTGAACACTCCATTGTGTGGATGTGCTATAATTTATTCAATCACCCTCCTAAATGTGGACATTTAGGTTGTTTCCAAAATTATTCAGTTACAACACTACACATATAATCTTCCATGTATAATTTTCATGTTGTTGGAGGCATACCTTTAGGGTAGATTCCTAGAAGTGGAATTCTTGGTCAGAACACAAGATCATGTATATACATTTCAATAGATATTGACAAATTTCCTTCCAAAACTTTTAGGCTAATGATTATTTCCACCAGCAATATATAAGACATTCTATTTTTTTAGACTCACCAACACCACACTTTTCATTTTTTTTTTTTAAGATCTTATTTATTAACTTGACAGACAGAGATCACAAGTAGGCAGAGAGAGAAGAGGAAGCAGGCTCCCCGCTGAGCAGACAGCCCAATGCAGGGCTCAATCCCAAGACCTTGGGATCATCACCTGAGCCTTAACAGATAATTCATAAATAATATTTTATTCTCAAATATGTAAAAAGTTTTAATTTAATCAGAATTAGGAAATATAATATAAAACAACAGTAAAATGCCATTTCTCTTCTATCAGGCAAAAATGAAAAGTGTGGGGCACCTGGGTGGCATTTTACTGTTGTTTTATATTATATTTCCTAATTCTGATTAAATTAAAACTTTTTACATATTTGAGAATAAAATATTATTTATGAATTATCTGTTAATATATTTTGCCCTTTTTTTCTATCTAGTATTTATTACTCTGTTCTTTAATTTTTAGGAATTCCATATATAATGGGGATTTTAGTCCTTCAGCCATGGTTTATGTCACACATATTTTTCCCCTGTTTTTCAGTTGCTTTTTGATTTTGCTTATAGTATTTTCAGGCATGCATTTCAAAATTATGTTGTCATATGTATCAATCTTTTATTGCATCTTTATTTGAATTGTTCTTAGGAAGATTTTTCTTACAAATTCAGTGAAGAATTCACTCATTTTTTTTCCTCCTAGCATTTATATTATTTCATTTTTATAAACCTTTTCTAAAGGGAAAACCACTTAGAAAGTACATATATAAATATTCCAGTATAGAGGTAGTTTCATGCTTCCTGTTTCATTTTCTCTTCTAATGCATTTAATATTTTAGAGCAGTTTATGGAAAATTGGATGTTTATGGAAAAATTGGACATCTGCCCCCTGTTCTCACACTCCACTACTGATATTGCATACTAACATTACACATTTGTTACGGTAAATGAAACTACGTTGACTCAGCTATTATCACTCAAAGTCTGTAGTGCACATTAGGGTTTACTCTTGGTGCTGTACATTCTGTGAGTTTGACAAATACATAATGATATCTAGCTACCATTGTAGTATCATACAGAATAGTTTCACTACCCTAAAAATCCTCTGTGACTCACCTGTTCATCCTCTCTGCTCTGATTGCATGGCAACTTTTTTTTTTTTTTTTAACTATCACCATAGTTTTGCCTTTTCCTGAATGTCATACAGCTGGAATTATATAGTTTATAGCCTTTTCAGATGGGCTTATTTCACTTAATAAAAGTTTCCTCTGTATCTTTTCATCACTTTATAACTCCTTTAAAAAAAAAATTCTGAATATATTCCTTATCTGGATGTACTACTGTGTATTTTTACATTCACCTACTGAAGGACATCCTGGTTGCCTCCAAGTTTTGGCAATTATGAATAAAGCTTTTACAAACACATGTTTTCATGTGGATGTAAGTTTTCATTTCATTTCATTTGGGCAAATATCAAGGGTACAATTGCTGGATAGTATGGTAGGAATATGCTTAGTTTTATAAGACACTGCCAAACTGTTTTCCAAGGCAGCTGTACCATTTTGTATTTCTACCAACAAGGAATGGTAGTTCTTGCTGTGCTATATCCTCTCCAGCATTACATGTCAGTGTTTTGGATTTTGGTCATTCTAATAAATAGGCATGTAGTGGTATCTCATTGTTATTTAAATTTTAGTAATTCCCTAATGGCATATGATTTGAATGTCTTTTTATATGCTTATTTGTATGTTTCCTTTGGTGAGTTGTCTGTTCAGGTCTTTCCCCATTTTTAAAATTAGGTTGTTTTTTAAGAATCTTTATATGTTTTTTATAACAGTACTTTATCAGATATATCTTTTACAAACATTTCCTCCAATTCTGTTGCTTTTCATTCTTTTGATCCTTTGCCTTTTAAAAATTTAGCTATGTGTATTTTTCTTAATCTCATGATAAAAGTAAAGGAGTAATTTTCTCAAATATAAGCAAAAACATACACTATAAAGAAAGCTGTCTCTTTCTTAGTTTAATGATATTTCCACTAGGTCACACTGTACCCTGACACATGATTGAATTTCACTGTTAACAATAGATTCCTAACAGATTGTATCTTTTCTAGTTTAAAATCACTGAACCTGTCATCATATACATATTCATCAAAAATAAACATAGGACAGAAAAAATAAAGACATGAAGGGAGCTAAATTTCCTGTGGATTCTATTTTTGTGTTTATCAGGACTTCAAATAGTTCACTTTTCGTAGCAAAGAGAGAAGCAGGTTTATAGATCCCTGAATGCTTTAAAAGATACTCTGCTTTTAACATGTACAGCGAGATGGGTAATTTTCTAACTATGAAATTGCTAACTAGTTTTTGACCTTGGGGACCACTTAAAACAAGTACCCTCTGCTCTCCTGGTGGGTTTAGAGCAAAGCAGCTGTATTTTGCACAGCACACTGAATCATAATGGGCCATGTGCCGCTATGAATATTCATAAAGCTACCATACTCTGCCTGCCCCAGATGATTCCAGTGGATGCTGCTAGAGGGATTTGAAATATCGCTTTTGTAGTATCCTTGAAAGGAATACACATATCAGGAAAAATAGAGCTGGAGCCCAGGTAATTCTGTCCTTAGTGTGCACTTCAGAGCTCTCCTCCAAATGATTTTGCCCTGTAGCAATGGCACAGAAATCCATTGTAATGACAGAAATGAGAGGTTTAAACTTTTTGAGAATCTTAAAATAGGTTAAATTAAAATCTAAGTGGTCACTGCGGTACAGTTGTACTGACTGGCACACTTCCTCACATGTGAAAGAACTGTTCTGATTCTATAAAGTAGCAGTGGTTACTGGAGGTTGCGATTTCCTGATGATACATTTAACTAAAATTATAGCTGCTTTCAAATTACCACCAGTGATACTGGGACACTCTTGATAAGGCAGATGACTATATTTCAACCCAGACATTTTCTACTATACTTTCAGTTAATTCAATACTGCTCATTACCCTTCTGACTCTCGATGTGAGGTTATGCCAACTATAAAGCCTATTTCTACATTTCCTTCTTTTTTTTTTTTTTTTTAATTCCCTTGTGGAGATTGAAATTAAGCATAGCCCACATACTTGCATGCTAAGGAATCTTTGTGAGGGCCTTTGTAGACAGGATCATGATGATTGCTTGTGAACTGAACCACTCTCATTGACAGAGCATTCGGTTGTCAGTAAATATCCTCACTGGGGATTCAGGCTCTGTGTATGCTGGCTTCATCATATAACCATGACCTTACAGTGCACTTGCAATGGACTTTGTCCACAGTGATTGCCGGATTATTGTGTCCTTTCTGCTTCCTAACAATGAAGCATGTTAAATGTGTAGTTTCATTTTTCACATTTTCAGTTTTTTTTTTTTTTTTCTATTTACTCCAAAAGAGTCTTGGAGAGTTATATTACATTACATTATATTATGTTATGTTACATTATATTAGTTATATATACACCATTATATAATATGTGATATTACCCACATTGTGTTGTCCATATACATTGTTCACTTTCATATATAATATTACAAACTTTTGCTCTGTTTACTCTGATGAGGGCAAGGATTTCAGGTTGAATTCAGTAGTATTTCATTGCAGGGACAGATTCTGATCCCCATCATAAATACACATTAAAATTATTTTCTCAGTCTCTGCAGGAAGAACGGAGTCCTGGGGAGTTTACCTTAACTGCCCAAACTCAAAAGAGTCTGATACATTAAGAATAATATCAGCTTTTAATTTAGTATTTGGGAGTCTTTCTGTGCAAAAGAGATTATTCCTGAAATCATTTTTTCTACATGTCATATGATATTTTTATGGATATATGTTTAGCTGTAATGAAATAACAACTTAGAAAGTCTTTTAATGTTCTAAAATAAAGGGAATCTTAGATGTTGGCTACTTAAAGGTTTATTGTCTATTCTAGGAATGTATCTGTATCAATAACATATTCAAGAAATATCATCTTGAATGAAACTCCCATTCCTGGGGACAGTACGAAGAAATATCTGGTATAATTTTTTTCCTCAGATTTCACAAATGCCAGAACATTCTGCCATTGTAACACTAAATTATGAGAGATATTAAAACTTACTAGTTTGTATTTTAGGTATTAACTAATTGATATTGCAAATTCTCTTAACATATTTTAATAAAGACATGTTTAACAAAAGCTTCTTTGGAAGAATACTTTGAGAGAAGCAGTCTCATCTGTTGCTATTTATGGAAGGATGGGATGTAGCAAGCAAAGAGAAGATGAGTTTACTGGGACTGTTGTAATAATGTACCATGGAGAAGGTGGCTTAACCAAGAGAAATTCATTGTCTCACAATTTTGAAGGCTACCAGTCTGAAATAATGATCTCAGCAGGATTGTTTTCTTTCTCTCCTCCTCCCCCTCTCCCTCTCTGTCCTCCTTTTTCTTAAGGATTGTTTCCTTCTGAGGGCTGTAGGGTAGAGTCTGTTCCATGCTCTTCCTAGCTTCTAGAGTTCCTTGTAATGATATTCTCTCTTCCCTCTATACACACCTGTCTTTGTTCCAAATGTCTCTTTTTATAAAGATACCAGTCATAATGATTTGGGCCAGCTCTAATGACCTTATCTTGACTTGATCATCTGTAAAGCCCCTAAGATCCAAATAAGGTATTGGAGTTAGAACCTCAACATCTTTTTTGAAGGATACGATTTAACCCGTAACCAAATGTCTGTAATCTGAGCATGATATTGTCCTACCTCCATAAGCCCCATGAGTTAATATGAGTGTTTCTTTTCTCTCCCCCCATTAGAAGCTAATATTTGGATAAAAGGACATATAAGTTATTTTATCCTTATCTGGAAATGACATCAAAGGAGTGATAAAACTTTCTAATATGAAAATATGTTCTTCATGTCATATGATAGAAGTATTAGATTATCAAAAGAAGTAGTAATTGAAGAAAGAGCAGTGAAAGTGAAAGTGGTAGGAACAAAGAAGTACTCAACAAGTAGTAGCAATAAAACGTAGAAACTCCTTACTGTAGCCTAATGTGAACCTGCTTAAATGGTTTTGATGTTGCTTGATAGAATGTTGAATGTTGCTTAATAGAATAGTAAGTAAGGTAGAATAGTCAGTAAAGTCTTTAGAGAGCACTCTTCTTCCCTAGAAGTCTCCTACTCTGTGTGGGCAGCATGGAGCTGCCGGCAGGACTTATTTTGCACTCTCTGATAAGTTGAGGACACATCATCAGGGAATATGTCCATTCACTTCTATCCATTACCCTGGGATATAATTCATGTGTGTTTGCATGGCAAATAAAATCAACCTTAAATAAAATGTAAGTGGTCATCGTCATTAATGTTTACACTCAGATTACCCTTTTCGTTCTGGTGCACGCTAAGTGGAAAGAGATATTCTCATCAATAAGTGTAGGGCTCAGTCTGTCACTTTACATCTCAAATGCATATATAGTAGTATAGGGAAGAGGTGGAGGACCGAACAGACTGGTAGGGTGGTGATATAACACTAGAGGATACTGTGGTATCTGCCACCTCATCAAGTAAGATCATGAATTCATATCCAAGGTTGGGGGAGGCCAAATCCTAACAGGCCAACTCAGGCCCTGGTGGAAAAGTGGTGGCGAAGACTGGCAGTGGATGGATGAACAAGGCAGCATCCAGAAAGATTGTAAGAAAATTGATAAGCATATGTGATACCATGTCTCTCACCATCTAAGATACTAAGAAAACATTCTAATAACACCTATGTGCTATGAAAATTTGAATTACTGTTGTGGTCATTACTGCCTCATTCATATAAATAGCCTCTGTGCCTGAATATAATCATGGAGTTAGATTTTTCCAAATTTTTTGGTCTTTTTTACTTTCATTAGACCCAAAAATTCCCATGAACAAAGATAATATCACTATCCCTTTTATTACATTTTTACTCTGTTTTACAAAGCCATGGTTTACAAAACTCATGGTTTAGTCTTTTTTAGATAGATTATACAGTAATTAAAATGTGGCTTGAATTTACTAACTGATGCATGAGTTCCAGTGTGACAGTTTTATTCCAGAGGAAATTGGCACCTTGTAGGTAATTGTAGTTAAACTGGTCTCTTGGTATCAAAAAATTGTCTGCTGTGTGGTCCTTTTTGATGCTTTCTTATTGTGGTCCCTCATTTTAACCAGTACCAGTGGCCATATACAAGAGGTACTTGGCAGCAGAATACTGCAGATGGTGGACCCTTAATCTGTTTTTTAGTTAACAAGAGCATCTGGAGTCTCATGCTTTCCTTATTGACATCTTCTTAGCATCTATAGTCCATCTCTTGACTACTGTTGTAACTGCGACTATTTCCAGAGAGATTTTAACTTTCATTTGGAGTGCAAAATGTTGGTATTTGTAGGTTCCTCCCTTTTTTACAGTTTTCTCACCCATTTGCAACTATTCTAACATCAAAAAAAAAATTGACTTCTATGAACATGTGTTTTGGATCTTGAAATGATGTGAATATGTACAAGTGCATTTTCTATTTATGTAAAATGATTAACTTAGCTAACATGGCCTTGCATGATGGACCTTGTCAATTATGATTCCCAAAGAGATGGCTGTCAATGATTATGAAATAGTGCAAAGTCTTTCATTACATACGCTTCAAAACACTGTCAAGATAAAGCCTGATGGAGTTTTTAACTCCAGCAACTAGTTCTTTTTTTCTGTTCTCACTGCTGCAGTACCAAAAATTGCCCTTCTTTAATTAATCCCATTGGATGTCGTAACATATCTTTCATTGTGGGTCATGTGTGTGAGAAAATGAATGAGTGAATATGTTTAGGTTATGGGAAGTTTAAAAGCACATCCCAGGAGTTGTAATGTTGATTGCTTTTACATGGTACAGTTAGAAAAATCAACTTATTTCATTATTATTAGGTTAATTTTCTCTCAAATAGTAAACTTTATATTTTAATAAATTATTATATTGGGATTTCATTATATGTTTGAAAATGTTAAATTTCCTCTTTACCCAGGTGATATATCAAAATGACTCATTTTATGTATTTTTGATCATATAAATTCCAAACAAATATTCACGAAGTTTCATGGAAAGCCTCATTTTTTTTAGAAACGTGGGATCTTGATTTGACGAATGGATTCTGCAACTGTTAGCTGTTGAACTGAAATAAGTTACTTAAGTATCTTAGTCTCAGTTGTTGCTTCCAGATCCTGGCTGAGTGAGCCTGGGTCTAGAGCCTTTCATGACCTACTTGGCCTGTTTTGCAGGATTAATATTCTAATATCCTAAAGAGAGTTCACTGTTTATAAGCTTCTTATATTTCCCAGAAAATGTGGAATGTTCCTGAAACATTGCTGCAGTGTATTATGTATCTTTTCTACTTTTATCTTTAATTCCATTACTTTCAAAGATCTAAAGTTTTTGCATAAAAAATTTTAAATCTTTCTGATACAAACTACTTTGAAACTAACATTAAATTATAGTTCAGTTGGGGTAATGCATATAAAGACTGAATTGCTGTGATCTTCTTGTTAGTTTTAAAGTATTGTTCTCCTTAAGCTTTAGGGGAAAGTATAGTGTAATGGTTCAAATTTGTGTTGGTTTCCAAAAAATAAAAAAGGTCCGATCCCTTAATTTATAATAGGGTGTAGGCCAATTCAAATGCTGCCTGAATCGGGGTGCCTGGGGGGCTCAGTTGGCTCAGCATCTTCCTTTGGCTCAGGTCATGATCCAGGGTCCTAGGATAGAGCCCCACATCCTCAGAGAGCCTGCTTCTCCCTCTGCTGTTCCTGTGCTCCTTCGTAATCTCTGTCTTTGTTAAGTAAATAAAATCTTTAGAAAAAAAAAGAATGCTGCCTATTTCAGCACAATGCAAATGAAAAAACGGAGCTTTCCTTTACCTCATATTATATCTAATGGAAATCTGATATAAAGTAAAGGAATCCTTAAATTCTTATACATTAGTAACTGATTCATATGTAAAGTGAGCAGAGAAGAAAAATAAAGCATTTTATAGCATAGTGAAATGTGTTTCTAAGTTAATTTAGCATTGTTATGGAAAACATACTTCTTTAATATTGTATCAAAGTTTATCACCACCACTAATAATTTAGAATGCTTATATAATTAATAAGACAAAATATGTGGAAACTGTACTAATTGTACTCTATTGGTTCAGAAATGGTTTTTAGAGATAATATGTGTCTGGATAACAAAAGCTATATACTATTGTTAGAATAATTCCTATTTTATAATTTACTATCTGAGTTGAGATTGAAATATTTCTGAACTATGTATTATGTTTGTTTTACCTGATATACTTGAGCCGTGTCTCAAATTATGGTAAAGGAATATAAGTAGTTTCTAGCTTAACTAGGCAATACCATGATTGTTGTAACTGGGAATGCTGAAGAATAAATGTTAGTGCTCACCATATAAGAATAGATACGTTAATCATTTCCAATGGCGTAACATTATTATTTATATAGTTATATCAAAGTTTACATCCCAGAAAAACTTAAATTCATGAAAAAAATGGTTAAAAAGAAAGTAAACATTCCTGTCTTTATTGACTGCATAGAAATCTCACAAAAAGATAAACATGTAATTTCTTATTGTATAAATTGAATTAGAAAAATAAATCTGAATCCAAACATCAAAGCAAGTAGTAGACATGCTAAAAAACATGAACAAGATTAAGATAAATCTGTGGACTGCTTCCTGACACTATCTTTCACTTACTGGGTTACTTAAGGCTTTCAGAGTTTCATGCATCCTTCATAGGACCTAGTTGACACTTAAGATGAATTGATCAGTCTCAGTCATATCTAAATTTAGGAGTTAAGTGCACTAAATCTAAGGTACACCAAAAAAGGAAAATTCATATTTTGCATTATATATATATTAAGTGACATAAAGAAATTTTGAAAATGAGAAATATCTTGATTAGAGTGGTAGTTATATGAAAACACACTCTTGGGACGCCTGGGTGGCTCAGTTGGTTAAGCAGCTGCCTTCGGCTCAGGTCATGATCCCAGGGTCCTGGGATTGAGTCCCACATCGGGCTCCTTGCTCGGCAGGGAGCCTGCTTCTCCCTCTGCCTCTGCCCGCCATTCTGTCTGCCTGTGCTTGCTCTCTCCCCCTCTCTCTCTGATAAATAAATAAAATCTTTAAAAAAAAAAAAACACACTCTTGTAAAAATTCAGTAATATGTGCAATTAAGTTCTATGCATCTTAAGTAAATCAAACTTTAATATGCATATATAAGTTTAAAAACTGAAAATTCTATGACATTATGAATTAGATTGGAATTTCATTGACATAAACAGATTGTAAAATTAGAATCATGGAGCCTCAATAAGACAAAATAATTGCTGATGTTTGGGTGGACTTTTTTGTTTTGTGGTAACTAGATTGTCCGGCACTTAAAAGAAAGAATTCCTGTATCCTCTACCCACTACCCTCCAATTGTAGCATCTTTCAAATTTATAAACTTCTCACTAGGATATCGACATTGATACAATCATGTTGCAGTAAATTTCTGCAGAAAATTTTCTGCAGAAAATCAAGATGAGGATCACTGTGTTCTACTTTTATACCTGTGCCATTTCTACACCCCTCTTAACCCTTGATCTTTTCTTCATTTCAACAATTTTACCATTTCAAACATATAAATGGGATCATATGGTAAGTAACCTTTGGGGTTGGTGCTTTTTTTTTTCTCAGCATAATTTTCTGGTGATTATCCAAGTTACCATATGTATCAATAGTGAGCTCTTTTTTATTGATGAGTGGTATTAAGTGGTATGGATATATCATGGTTTCTTTAACCAGTTACCTACATTGGAAGAGATCTGAGTTGTTTCTGCTTTTTGCTGCTCTGAATAAAACTATTATAAACATTTATATACAGATTCGTATGTGAAGGTAAGCTTTTATTTCTCTGGGATAAACATCCAAGAGTGCAATTGTTGGGTTTTGTGATAATTGCATGTTGAAATACCAAACTTTTTTCTAGCGTGGCTTGACCATTTTACAATCCCACTTATAATGTATGAGTGATCTACTTCTTCCCTCATTCTCACCAGCATTTGGTGTTCGTTATTTTGTCTGTAGCTTTTCTAAATACGTATGAAGTGATATCTCATTGTGGTTTTAATTTGCATCATGGCTAATGATATTGATCACCTCTCATGTGTTCATTCACTATTTGTGTATCCTCTCCAGAGAAATGTCTGTTCATGTATTTTGCATATTTTCTATTAGATTGTTTCTATGCTGGTGAGTTTAAGAGTTCTTTATATGCGCTATATACTCAGTACTTTGTTGGGTATGTGGTTCATGAATATTTCTACAAATATTTCCCTGGGTGTATTTTTATCCTCTTAACAGAATCTTTCACAGAATGAAAGTTTTTAATTTTGGTGAAGTCCAATTTGTCAGTTTTCCAATATGGATTATATAGTTTGTTGTCAAATTTGATAACTCATTTTCTAATCTCATAATGTGAAGATTCCTATGACTTTATGTAACCTTCTCTTGTTCTACATTTTACATTTAAGTCCATGATCCATTTTGTATTAGTTTTTTTAATAAGGTGTGAGACTTAGGCTAGTTTTTAAACGTTAATTCCCTTATTTCTGTAGCCTATGGATGTCCAGTTGCCACAGCACCATTTATTGAAAAGGCTATCTTTTCTTCATTTAATTGCTTTTCACCTTTGACAAAAAATCTGTTGGGCATGTTTGTGTAACTCTGTTTCTGGTAGGTTCTCTGTCTTGTTCATTGCTTTGTTGTTCTTTCCCTCCAGTGATACTACTCAGTCTTTGTTATTGTAGCTATATACTAACTCTTGAAATCAGACTGATTCCTCCCACTTTATTCTTCTATGTCAAAACTGTTTTAGTTATTCCAAAATCTTGTGTTATTTATGTATTTTAGAATAATATTCTGTATATATCCACAAATCTTGCCAGGATGTGGTAGGAATTGTGTTAATTTGTGAAGAATTTATACTTTATTTATAGGCATGGTATATCTCCCCATTAGTGTAGATCTGTCTTACTTTATCAGCAGTGGTGGATTTATCAGCATAGAATTTCAGTACATGTTTTGTTAGATTTACAACTAAGTATTTCAATTTCTGTTTAGTGATTATTAAGACATGCTATATTTTATTTTTAACATCTACATATTCATTGCTAATACATAGAAATAGGATTTTTAAATCTTACTTCCTAAAACCTTGCTAAAGACTGCAAGATAATTTTTTTTTAATTTCTTAAGCTTTTCTACACAGGCAGTCATGTAATCTGCAAATAAACAGTTATATTTCTTCTTTTCCCATCTGTAGGACTTTATTTACTTGTCTTTTGTGTTGCACTGGTTAGAGTGTCCAACACTATCTTGAATAAGAATGTGAGAGTGAACCTTCTTACTGCATTCCATATTTTAGGAGGAAAGCAATCTTTCATCACTAAGTACACGTTTTCTGTAAATACTGTTTATCAAGTTAAGGTAGCCACCCATCTCTTCTTATTTTTCTGAGAGATATAGTCATGAATGTGGGTTAAATTTTGCCAACTGCTTTATTTTTTCTGCCTCAGTTAATATAATCATATAATTCTTCTGTAGCTAATATCGTAGGTTACATTGATTTTCAAATATGAAGCAAACCTTCCAAGTTCAGAACAAAACTTTGCTTGGTCCTGGTGTATATGTCTTTTTATATGTTACTAAATCTACTTACTAATATTTTGTTAAATATTATATTTATTTATATTTAGAGAAATATTAAACAGTTGTTTTTCATTTTCATTTTTTATTCTTCTTGCCTGATTTTGCTGTCAGGGTGATATTAGAAAAATAAAATAAATTGAGAATTATTTGCTCTTTCATTTTCCAATAGATATGGTGTAAATTTTATGTTAATTCTTTCTTTTGTGCTTAGTAAAATTTCCCACTGAATCCACAGGGTCTAGATGTATGTATGTGTATATATATATTTTTTTTTCCAAGTTTTAAAATGATGGATTCAGTGTCCTTTTAATTACAACACTGAATAGTTTATAATTCCTATAGATATTATAGTTATCCATGTCATGTTTAAATAGTGATTTTCTATTTTAACTAGGTTTTCTTATGTATATGTGATAGCATTATCATATTAAAATATGGTTAAATTACTCACAGTATTCTCTTTTTATCCTTTGATATCTGTAGGGACAGTAGTGACAAACTGTCTTTCATTCCTGATCATGGTAATTTGTATCTATTCTTTACTCTCTCTCTTTTTTTTTAATCAGTTTTTTAGAAGTTTATCAATTTTATTAATATTTTCTGAGTCAGCTCTTTGCTTCCAGTCATTTTTCTATTTTCATTTTCATTCATGTCTTCTTTTCTTATTATTTATGTTTGGCCTCATGAGATTTATTTTCTTCTTCTTTTTATAAGTTCTTTGGTTGGGAACTCAGATAATTCATAATTGTTCTCTTTTCTACTGAATGGATTTAGTGCTACAAAATTTCTCTTTCAACAGTGTTTTAGCTGTCTCACAAATTTTGATATGTTGTATTTTCCTTTTATTCAGCTCAATGCATTTTTGGATTTCCCTTGGAAATTCATCTTTGACCCAGGGGTTACTAAATTGTGCTATTTTACTTCCAAATGTTTGAAGATTTTTCTATTCTCTTTCTCCTATTGATTTCTCTTAGATTCCATTGTTCTTAGAAAAACATTATCTGTAAGATCACAAAGCCTTTAAATTTAGTAAAGTTTGTGTTATGGTCCAAGATATGGCTTAATTGGGTATCTGTTCTATGGACACCAGAAAAGAACATATATTTGTTGAGTCATGTGTCATATGAATGTTAAATAAATCCCTTTGGTTGATGATGATATTGAGTTTCTTCATATATTGGTTGATATTCTGATTGCTCTTTCAGTTGCAGAGAGAAAGATATTAAAATCTCCAAAAATAACTGTGGATTTGTCTGTTTCTTTTTTAATTCTCACAGTTTTAACTCCAGATATTTTAAATATCTGCTGTTTTATGCATACATATTTCAGATTGCAGTGTTTTTGTGATGCACTGACCCATTTATCATTATATAATTCCCCTTTTCATCTCTGGTGATTCTCCTTGAAATCACTTAGCTGATATGAATTTAGCCACTCTGGCTTTTCTGAGTAATGTTTGTGTGATGTCTTTTCCATCCTTTTCTTCTCAAACTGGCCATATTGTAATTTTGTTGCGTTTCTTGCAGACAGCATACTGTTGAGTAATTTTTTTTCTAATTCACTCTGCTAATCTGTGTCTTTTAATAGGTATGTTTAAATAATGCAATATTCACTATGTTAGTACTTACATCTGTTCACTTACTTTGTTCTCTTTGTTTTTTCCTTGTTAACTTCTTCCTTAATTCTCGTAAGCTACTTAATTTTATTTTAGAACTCCATTTCGATTTATCAACGTTTGATTATCTTCGCATAGAACTTTTTAGCATCCAACTCTTGATTTTGGCTCAGTTCATGATGTGAGAGTTGTGAGATCAAGCCCCATGTCAGGCTCCGTGCTGGATGTGGAGCCTGCTTAAGATTCTCTCTCTCCTTCTCCCTCTACTCTTCCCTCTTCCTTCTCTCCTCCCTTCCCTCTCTCCCCTCTAAAAAAATAAATAATCAAAATAAATCTTTATCTGATAATTCTGACATCACTGTCTTCTCAGTGTTGGCATGGTTGTTTTTCATTCCATTGAACAACTTATTGGTTCTTGTTGTTTTGAATATTTTCTATTGAATCCTGGACGTTCCGGGTATTATGTTATGGAACTGTGGATCTTGTTTAAACTTCCTCTTTTAGCTAGACATTATCCTGTCAGGAAAAGGATGGGATGGAGTTCTTTGTTACTGCCAGGTGGGGATGGATGTTCTGATTCCTCACCCAGCATCTGTTTATACCTTAGGGGTGATATTTTTACCACTGGGTGATGCTCTAAGTCCTGACTCTTCTTATGTCTCCTCTGACACAACCTCACTGGGGAAGGGCAGGAACTCTTCACCATTGTCAAATAAGCATAGAAGTCTAGACTTTTCACAGAGTCTCTCCAGATTATGTTTCTGGGGAGAGGAAATAAAGAGGAAGGGACTTGTTCCTGCTTGTGATGATCCATGGCTCTCTAGTTGGCCTTTTCTTTTCTTACACCACCCAGAAGGGAGGAGAGAAGGTAATATTTGTCTTTTTGTAGTCTGGTATAGGTGGAAACTCTGGGCTCCCCTTTGGCTTTTGCTGCCATGGGTGAGTGTCACCACAGTGTTTATGTTTGTGTGTGTGATTTTGACTGGAATAGAGATAATATTATCCAATTTTTTTTTTTCTTTCTTGCTAGGCTGTCCTTTTGCTAGTTCTTTGAGTATAGAGAGGAATACTTTGGAAATATTGTTTTTGACCACAGCTGTCTTTTTATATAAATCATTTAGATGTGAAATGTCAAGTAATACTGAAATGATTTTTAAAGCACTAAAAATATCTGGAAAATAAAGGAATATCTGAGGCGAAATAGTGTTTGTACCAGTGATATTTGAAAGTAATGTATTTTATATTAAAGCATTGTCTTGGATTTTAAAATGAAGAGCTTTGAAATGACAAGGTCAGTGAGAGTAGAATGGCCAACCTACAATGCTAAAGGTTTTCTTCGTCTCTTTGAGTCATGCTTTTACAAAATATTATTACAGATTTTAGGCATTTGCAATTTTCAGCAATTTCTCCTGCAAGCCAGCTCTTAACAGTTTTGCTTTAAATAGTCATGAACAGCACAAGTAGCCCCAGACATTTCTCCATGTGTTGCATAATTGCTTTTCAGTGCCTATTCAGTTATCCATATTTAGAGGGCTTTCCCTTTTTTATATTTTTAAATTAGAGATACATCTTGATTTACATTCCAATTGTCAACATACGAATGAAAGAGACTACTCCTAAACCTTATCCCTTAAGCATCAGCAAGTCACTTGGTCTAACTGATAATGTAATGTAATGTAATGTAATATAATGTATATTCTTGATTATATATGTACATTCCTAATTATACATACACATATTCCTAATTATAATATAAATTCCTAAATCAAGGAATTATCAAATGGAAAATTTTCAAAAACTTATAAAAAACCCTTAAACCTGTATTTTTCAAACACATTTTCTCATTAAGAAGAATTGTTCCCTTTAACAAATGTATAATGGTTAGAGGTAAAGCCCACAGTGGGAGGGATGCAAATCTCTTCATCCTGATGTTATCAAGGTGCTCATCATGGCACTAGGCAGAATTAATCCTTGACATCTATAAACCTCTGCAGAAGATGCTTTGTAAAAGGTCCTCTGTCTTAATTATCTCTTGTCTTCTGAGATTTACAAAAATTCATTTTGGATTATAAAGTTATTACTAAAAGAAAAAGAGGATGCCTCTTTTGGAAGTCCATTGTAATACCATGTGTGTCATTAAAAAATATTTATTTTATAACAATAGGAAAATGGTTTGTGCTGGAGAATTCATTTCTAATTATTAATTAATTTAGTATTGCAGTGATATTCTGACTCTTTCTTTGAGAAATTTATTTAATTTTTAAACTATTAAGTATTGATGAAAAATTTTGTTTCAATCTCTTCAAATACCTGATGGAATAGGGTGGTTTATATTGTTTAAGCTTTACTGGGGTACAATTGACAGATAAAAATGTAAAGTGTGGGCGCCTGGGTGGCTCAGTGGGTTAAGCCACTGCCTTCGGCTCAGGTCATGATCTCAGGGTCCTGGGATCGAGTCCCGCATCGGGCTCTCTGCTCAGCAGGGAGCCTGCTTCCTTCTCTCTCTCTCTCTCTGCCTGCCTCTCAGTGTACTTGTAATTTCTCTCTGTCAAATAAATAAATAAAATCTTTAAAAAAAAAAAATGTAAAGTGTAAGAAGTGATGATTTGATATACTCATATACTGTTAATTGATTATCATAATAAAGTCAATTAATACATCTATCATCTCATATTAGTTACCTTCTGTGTGTATGTGTGGTGAGAACATTTAAGGTCAACTCTCTTGGCAAATTTCAAGTATCTTAATACATTATTGTTAACTATAGTCATCAAGTTATACATTAGATCCCAAACCCTATTCATCTTACAGCTCAAGGTTTGTACACTTTGACCAACATCTCTTCTCTTTCCCAACTTCCCAGTCCCTGACAACCACCATTTTACTCTGTTTGTGAGTTTAACATTTCTAGATATTGCATACAAGTGAGATTCTGTAGTACTTGTCTTTCTCAGATTTATTTCACTTACTGTAATGCTCATAAGTTCATCTGTGTTGTCACAAATGGCAAGATTTTCTTATTTTTATGGCCAAATAACATTATTCGTGGGTGTGTGTGTGTGTGTGTGTGTGTGTATCCATCATTTGCTTTTCAGCAGACACTTAGGTTGTTTCCATATCTTGGATATTATAAATAATGCTGTAATAACTATGATATGCAGATATCTCTTTGAGATAGTCTTTTCATTTCCTTTAGATATATCCTGAGGAATGGGATTGCTGCCTTATGTGGAAGTTCTGGTTTTAATATTTTTGAGAAAAATCCATACTGGCTTCCAATATTGTACAGGTTTGTTTTCTCCTCAACAGTGTTATAAGTTCTCATCTTCTACATCCTTGACAATACTTGTTATCTCTTATCCTTTTGATAATAGCCATTCTGACAGGTGTGAGGTGATATCTAATCTAACTGTTTATCAGATATATAGCTTATAACTATTTTCTCCCGTTCCATATGTTGCTTTTTCATTTTGTTTCCTTTCATATACAGAAGGATTTTAGTTTGTCATAGCCCCCACTCGTTTATTTTTTTTCCTTATGCTTTGGTGTCATATCCTAAAAATTATTGCCAAGATCAATGTAAAGGATTTTTTTCCATATATTTTCTTATAGGAGTTTGATGGTGTCAGGTCCAACATTCAAATCTTTAATACATTTTGAGTTATTCTTTTGTGGGAGGTATAAGATGGGGGACTGACTTCAGTTTTTTGCATATATAGACTTAATTTTCCTAGCACCATAACACTGAAGAGACTATCTTTCTACCATTCAGTATTTTTGGCTTCTTTGTCAGATTATTAGTTGACTGTACGTGCATGTGTCTGCTTTTGGACCTGAATTCTGTTCCACTGGTGTATGTGTCTGTTTTTGTTTCAGAAACAAACTGTTTTGATTATGATAGTTCTGTAAACATATTTTGAAATCAGAAGGTATGATACCTCCGGCTTTGTTCTTTCATAAGATTGCTTTGGCTGTTTCAGGTCTTTTGTGGATAATATGAATTTTAGGAATTTTTTTCTGTATCTGTAAAAATGCCATTGGAGTTTTGATAAGGATTATATTGATGCTATAGATGGCTTTGAGTAGTGTGGACATTTTCACAATATTTATTCTTCTGATCCATGAACATGTGAAACTTTTAAATTTATTTATATCATTTATTTTATCAATGTCTTATTGTAAAAACTACAGTGAAAAATGTACAGATAGTTCATCTCCTTGGTTAAATTTATTTAAAATCTTAAACTTTATCTAAAGTTTTAATTTCAATGGTAATACATTATTACTTAAATTTATTCTTATATATTTATTATCTTTCATGATATTTAAATGGAATTTATTTATTTATTTATCTTTATTTATTTAAGAGAAAGCAAGAGAGAGAGACAGAGGGAGAGGGAGAAGCAGGCTACCCACTGAGCAGGAAACCCAACACATGGCTCAATCCCACAACCCACGGATCATGACCTGAGTGGAAGACAGATGCTTAACTGAGCCACCCAGGCACCCCTTTTTACTTATTCTTTCTGAGATAGTTCATCCTTCATTTATAGAAATGTAGCTGATTTTTGTATGTTTGCTTTGTTTCTGAAATTTTACTGAACTTGTTTATTCTAACAGTGTTTTGGTGAAGAGTTGAGGGTTTTCTGTGTATCCTATCATGTCACCTGTTACTTCTTCCTTTCCAATTTTGGATGCTTTTTGTTACTTTGTTGTTGTTGTTGTTGTTGTTGCCTAATTGTTCTGTGTAGGACTCCAATATTATGTTGAATAGCAGTATAGGAATGGACATCTTTGTCTTATTGCTGATCCTAGAAGAAAAACAATACTTTTGATGTTAGGTGATGAATTATGATGTTGCATATAATGTTAGTTGTGGGCTTGTCCCATAAGGTCTTTATTGTGTTGAGGCACATTCCTTCTATACCTAATTTGTTGAGATTCTATCATGGAAAGATCTTGAATTTCATCAAATGCTTTTTTTTTCTGCATCAACTGAGTTGACCATATGATTTTATTCCTCCATTTTATTAATATGGTGCATCACACTTACTGTTTCTCCCATGTTGAATCATTCTTACATCTCAGGAATTGATCCTACTTGATCATGGGATATGATCCTCTTTAATATAATTTTCAAATTATTTTGGTAGAATTATGTTGAATAAATTTTAATCTATTGCCATAAGGGGTATTAGCCTCTAATTTTCTTTTCTTATATTGTCCTTATCTGGCTTTATTATCAGTGTAATGCTGGCTTCATAAGACGAGTTTAGAATGTTCTTTTCTTGTCCATTTTTTGGAAGAGTTTGAGAAATATTAGTATTACTTCTTATTTAAAATAAATTTGGTAGAATTCACTAGTGAAGCTATCTAGTCATGGGCTTTTCTTTCTTGAGAGGTTTTTGTTTACTGATTCAATGTCCTTAGTCATTATTGATTTCTTCAAATTTTCTATTTCATGATTTGGTCTTAGTGGGTTGTATGACTGTAGAAATTTATCCACTTCTTTTAGGTTGTCCAAGTTATTGGCCTATAAATTTTTTATAACAGTCTTTTATCATCCTTTGTGCTTCTGCTGTATCAATTATAATGTCTGCTTTTCATTTATAATTTCGAGGCCTCTCCTTTTTTTTAATTGATGAGTCTAGCCAAAGGTTTGTCATGTTTATCTTTTCAAAAAACAGCTTTTAGTTTGATTTTTTAAATTTCTGTCTATTCTCTATTTTATTTATTCGAAGTCTAATCTTTTCACAATATTTATTCATCCAATCCAGAAGCATGGAACATTTTTCCATTTCTTTGTGTCTTCCTCAATTCCTTTCATGAGTACTTTATAGTTTTCTGAGTATAGATTCTTAGACTCTTTGGGTAGGTTTATTCCTAGGTATCTTATAGTTTTGGGTGCAATTGTAAATGGGATTGACTCCTTAATTTCTCTCTTCTGTCTTGTTGGTGTAGAGAAATGCAACCGATTTCTGTGCTTTGATTTTATATCCTGACACTTTACTGAATTCCTGTACAAGTTCTAGCAGTTTTGGAGTGGAGTCTTTTGGGTTTTCCACATACAGTATCATATCATCTGCGAAGAGTGATGGTTTGACTTCTTCTTTGCCAATTTGGATGCCTTTAATTTCCTTTTGTTGTCTGATTGCTGAGGCTAGGACTTTTAATACTATGTTGCATAGCAGTGGTGATAATGGACATCCCTGCCATGTTCCTGATCTTAGTGGAAAAGCTTTCAGTTTTTCTACATTGAAAATGATATTTGCAGTGGGTTTTTCATAGATGGCTTTGATAATATTGAGGTATGTGCCCTCTATCCCTACACTTTGAAGAGTTTTGATCAGGAAGGGATGCTGTACTTTGTCAAATGCTTTTTCAGCATCTATTGAGAGTATCATATGGTTCTTTATCCCCATTCTTCTGCTAATAATTTATCTTTTTCTAATTTCTTGAAGTGTAATGTTAGATTGTTTAAAATTGTTTTCATCATACATGAGTTTATAGCTATAATAGTCCCTTTTAGAACTTCTTTTGCTGCATCCCAGAAGTTTTAGTTTGTTCTCTTTTCACTTTTATTTGTCTCAATATATTTTTCTTGTTTCTATTTGATGTCTTCTTTGACCTATTGGATATTCAGGAACATATTAACTTCCTAGTATTTGTGAATTTTCCAATTTTCTTTCTGTAATTGATCTCTAGTTTCATATCACTGTATTCAGAAAATATACTTGGTATAATTTTAATCTTCTTAAATTTCTTAAGCCTTATTTTGGAGCCTATCATATGATTCACCCTGGAGAATGTTCTGTGTGCACCTGAGAACAATTTGTATTTCGATGCTGCTGGATAAAATGTTCTGTATATGTCTGTTATGTCCATTTGGTCTACAGTGTTGTTCAAATCTGTTTGCTTTTTGACTTTCTGTCTGTATGATCTATCCATTGTTGAAAGCGGATTACTAAAGTCCTCTGTTATTATTATATTGCTGTTTATGTCTCCTTTTAGTTCTATTAATGTTTGCATTATATATTTAGGTGCTTTGATGTTAGGTGCATAAATATTTATAATTGTTATATTTGGTATATCTTTTAGACAAATTAATCCCTTTATAATTATATACTGGCACTCTTGTGATAATTTATGACTTAAAGTCTAATTTGTCTCATATCAGTATAATCACCGCTGCTGTCTTTTGATTACCATTTGCTTGCAATATCTTTTACTGTCTCTTTACTTTCTGCCTATGTGTGTCCCTAAAGCAAAAATGATTTTCTTGTAGACAGTATATCATTTGATCTTCTGCTATCTGTTCAGTCACTCTATGTTATTTGTTTGGGATTGAATCAGTTTACATTTAAAATAATTATTGATAGGTAAAGATTTAGACTTTATTAAATATTTTCTGTTTTATGGTTCCTCTGTTCCTTTCTTCTCTTTCTTTCTTTCTCAGTGATTTGATGATTTTTTTGTGATGGTGTGTTTTGATTCTTTTCTTTTAATCTTTTTGTATATATATCATAGGTTTTTCCTTTATGGTTACTACAAGTCTTACTTAAAATATCTTACAATTTTAACCTCCATTTTCAAGCTGATAGCAATATGACTTAAATAGCATACGTAAACTTTGTAGTTTTACCTCCTAAAACATGACACATATTTTAGGTTATCATTGTTATAATATACATCTTTTGTATTGTATATCCAATAACAAATTATCGTCGTTATAGTTTATTTTTAATACATGTGTTTAACATTTTTTTAAACTGTAATTGATTTGGACTTCTGTACCCCACCATAACAATATCAGAGCATTTGACTCTGGCTGTAAATTTCCCTTTCCTGGTGAGTTTACACATTCATATAATTCCATGTTACTAATTAATATTCTTTTATTTCAGTTTGAAGAGCTTTCTTCAATATTTCTTACATGTAAATACAAAACTAATATAAACATTTTATTACTGACTTGAATTATAAATCTACCCTTTCTTCCATAATCTCTCAGGAAAATACTTTATCCTTTTTCATGATATTTGATTCCATAGGCTCCCAGGCATGTACAAGTCTAGAATAAAATTGAACGGGAAAGCCCCAAACATTTGAGCTCTTCCTAAATAATGTAAGGCTTAATATTAAGTTTTTTTCTCTTTAGAAAATTAGAGATAAATGTTATAATTTAAGTGTGAAAACAAACATAGAACTATGAAGTTCAAAATCAGATAGTATGAAGATAATTTGATAAAAATATCTGTAATAAATATGATTTATGATATAAATGCTATTCACCTTATTTTCTAAAATTATGCACACATAAAATAACAGAATCAAAAGATTCCTTCTAAAATTTAATCATCTAGAATTGGTTCTCTTAGAGATTAAAATTATCATGCATACTTTCCATACATCTTATACTTAAAGCACACTATAGTGTTTTTTCTTTTTTAAATTATTTTTATTAATGTGTAATGTATTATTTGCCCCAGGGGCACAGGTCTGTGAATTGTCAGGCTTACACACTCCACAGCACTCACCATATTTCATACACTCCCCAATGTCCATAACCAAACTACCCTCTCCATACAGCAACCCTCAGTTTGTTTTGTGAGATTAAGAGTCTCTTATGGTTTGTCTATTTCCCAATACCATCGTGTTTCATTTTTTCCTTTCCTACCCCCCAAACTCCATGGCTTGCCTCCAAATTCCTCATATCAGAGAAATCATATGATAATTTTCTTTCTCTGATTAACTTATTTCACTCAGCATAATACCCTCTAGTTCCATCCACGACATTGCAAACGGCAAGATTTCATTTCTTTTGATGGCTGCATAGTATTCCATTGTGTGTGTGTGTGTGTGTGTGTGTGTGTGTGTATGCACCACTTTTTCTTTAGCCATTCGTCTGTTGATGGACATCTTCATTCTTTCCATAGTTTGGCTATTGTGGACATTGCTGCTATAAACAGTCAGGTGCATGTGCCCCTTCGGATCACTACATTTGTATCTTTAGGGTAAATACCCAGTAGTGCAATTGCTGGGTCATAGGGTAGCTCTATTTTCAACTTTTCGAGGAACCTACATGCTGTTTTCCAGAGTGGCTGCACCAGCATGCATTTCCACCAACAGGGTAGGAGGGTTCCCCTTTCACCGCATCCTCACCAACATCTGTCATTTCCTGACTTGTTAATTTTAGCCATTCTGACTGGTGTGAGGTGGTATCTCATTGTGGTTTTGATTTGTATTTCCTTGATGCTGAGTGATGTGGAGCACTTTTTCATGTGTCTGTTGGCCATCTGGATGTCTGTTCATGTCCTCTGCCCATTTCTTGATTGGATTATTTGTTCTTTGGGTGTTGAGTTTGATAAGTTCTTTATAGATTTTGGATATTAGCCCTTTATCTGATATGTCGTTTGCAAATAACTTCTCCCATTCTCTCATTTGTCTTTTGGTTTTGTTGACTGTTTCCTTTGCTGTGCAAAAGCTTTTGATCTTGACGAAATCCCAATAGTAAATTTTTGCCCTTGCTTCCCTTGCCTTTGGTGATGTTTCTAGGAAGAAGTTGCTGTTGCTGAGGTTGAAGAGGTTACTGCATGTGTTCTCCTCAAGGATTTTGATGAATTCCTGTCTCATACTGAGGTCTTTCATCCATTTTGAGTCTATTTTTGTGTGTGGTATAAGGAAATAATCCAATTTTATTCTTCTGCATGTGGCTGTCCAATTTTCCCAACACCATTTGTTGAAGAGACTGTCTTTTTCCCACTGGACATTCTTTCCTGCTTTGTCAAAGATTAGTTGACCATAGAGTTGAGGGTATATTTCTGGGCTCTCTATTCTGTTCCATTGATCTAGGTGTCTACGTGCCAGTACCATACTGTCTATTTATGTGCCAGTACCATACTGTCTTGATGATGACAGCTTTGTAATAGAGCTTGAAGTTTGGAATTGTGATGCCACCAATTTTGGCTTTTTTTTTTTTTCCCTTCAACATTCCTATTGGGGCCTTTTCTGGTTCCATATAAATTTTAGGATTATTTGTTACATTTCTTTAAAAAAATTGATGATATTTTGATAGGGATTGCATTAAATGTATAGATTGCTTTAGGTGGTGTAGACATTTTTACAATATTTGTTCTTCCAATCCATGAGCATGGAACGTTTTTCCATTTCTTTGTGTCTTCCTCAATTTCCTTCATGAGTACTTTATAGTTTTCTGAGTATAGATTCTTTGCCTCTTTGGTTAGGTTTATTCCTAGGTATTTTATGGTTTGGGGTGCAATTGTAAATGGGATTGACTCCTTAATTCCTCTTTCTTCTGTTTTGCTGTTGATGTATAGAAATGCAACTGATTTCTGTGCATTGATCTTATATCCTGACAGTTTACTGAATTTCTTTATGCATTCTAGCAGTTTTGGAGTGGAGTCTTTTGGGTTTTCCACAGGAAGTATCAAATCATCTGCAATGAGTTAGAGTATGACTTCTTTGCCTATTCGGATGCCTTTTACTTCTTTTTGTTGTCTTACAGCTGAAGCTAGGACTTCTAGTACTATGTTGAATAGCAGTGGTGATAGTGGGACATCCCTGCCGTGTTCCTCACCTTAGTGAAAAAGCTCTCAGTTTTTCCCCATTGAGAATGATAATTACTGTGGGTTTTTCATAGACGGCTTTAGTGATATTTAGATATGTACCCTCTGTCCCTACACTTTGAAGAGTTTTGATCAAGAAAGGATGCTGTGTTTTGTCTAATGCTTTTTCAGCATCTATCAGAGTATCATATGGTTCCTGTTCTTTCTTTTATTAATGTATTGTATCACACTGATTGATTTCCGAATGTTGAACCAACCTTGCAGCCCAGGAATAAATTCCACTTGGTCATGGTGAATAATCCTTTTAATGCACTATTGGATCCTTTTGGCTAGTATTTTGGTGAGAATTTTCACATCTGTGTTCTCAAGGATATTGGTCTGTAATTCTCCTTTTAGATGAGGTCTTTGGTTTTGGGAACAAGGTAATGCTGGCCTCATAAAATGAGTTTGGAAGTTTTCCCTCCATTTCTATTTTCTGGATCAGTTTCAGGAGAATAGGCATTAATTCTTCTTTAAATGTTTGGTAGAATTCCCCTGAGAAGACATCTGGCCCTGGGCTCTTGTTTGTTGGGAGATTTTTTATGACTGCTTCAATCTCCTTACTGGTTATGGGTCTGTTCAGGTTTTCTATTTCTTCCTGGTTCAGTTTTGATGGTTTATATGTCTCTGACTGTATCCATTTCTTCCAGATTGTCAAATTTGCTGGCATATAGTTGCTCATAATATGTTCTTATAATTGTTTGTACTTCTTTGGTGTTGGTAGTGATCTCTCCTCTTTCATTCATGATTTTATTTGGATCCTTTCTCTTTTCTTTTTGATAATTCTTGCCAGGGTTTTATCAATCTTATTAATTCTCTCAAAGAACCAGCTCCTACTTTTGTTGATTTGTTCTACTGTTCTTTTGGTTTCTATTTCATTGATTTCTGCTCTAATTTTTATAATTTCTCTTTTCCTCCTGGGTTTAGGCTTTCTTTGCTCTTCTTTCTATAACTCCTTTAGGTGTAGGGTTAGGTTGTATATGTTAGACCTTTCTTGTTTCTTGAGAAAGACTTGTATCGCTTTATATATACATTTATACATTTATATTTATATTTATTATTATTTATATTTATTATTTTATTTATATTATAGGACTTCCTTTGCTGAGTACCATGGATTTTGAACAGTTGTGTTTTCATTTTCAGTTGCTTCCATGACTTTGTCATTTCTTCTTTAATTTCCTGGCTGACCCATTCATTCTCTAATAGGATGCTCTTTAGCCTCCATGTATTTCAGTTCTTTCCAACTTTCCTCTTGTGATTGAGTTCTAGCTTCAGAGCACTGTGGTCTGAAAATATGCTGTGAATTATCCCAGTCTTTTGGTTCTGGTTGAGACCTGATTTGTGACTTAGGATGTGATCTATTGTGGAGAATGTTCCATGTGCACTAGAGAAGAATGTGTATTCTTTTACTTTGGGATGGGATGTTCTGAATATATCTGTGATTCCCATCTGGTCCAGTGTGTCATTTAAATCCTTTACTTCTTTGTTGATCTTTTGTTTGGATGATCTGTCCATTTCAGTGAGGGGGGTGTTAAAGTCCCCTAATTGGTTTATGTAGTTGGCTATCCCCATGTTAGGGGCATAGATTTTTTAAATTGTTAGATCTTCTTGTTGGACAGACCCTTTGAGTTGATATAGTGTCCTTCCTCATCTCTTATTATAGTCTTTGTCTTAAAGTCGAATTTGTCTGATATGATAATTGCCACTCCACTTTATTTTGATGTCCGTTAGCATGGTAAATTGTTTTTCACCCCCTCACTTTAAATCTGGAGGTGTCTTTGGGTCTAAAATGAGTTTCTTGTAGACAACATACTGATGGGTCTTGTTTTTTTTATCCATTCTCATACCCTTGTCTTTTGATTGGGGCATTTAACCCATTTACATTCAGGGTAACAATTGAGAGATATGAATTTAGTGTCATTGTATTGCCTGTAAGATGACTGTTACTGTATATTGTCTCTGTTCCTTTCTGGTCTACTACTTTTAGGCTCTCTCTTGGGTTAGAGGACCTCTTTCAATATTTCCTGTAGCATTGGTTTGATGTTTGCAAATTCTTTTAGTTTTTGTTTGTCCTGGAAGCTTTTTATCTCTCCTTCTATTTTCAATGATAGCCTAGCTGGATATAGTATTCTTGGCTGCATATTTTTCTCATTTAGTGCTCTAAATATATCAGGCTAGTTCTTTCTGGGCTGCCAGGTCTCTGTGGATAGGTCTGCTGCCAATTTCTATGCCAATTTCTACCATTTCTACCATTGTATGTTGCAGACTTCTTGTCCCAAGTTGCTTTCAGGATTTTCTCTTTTTCTTTAAACTTGTAAGTTTTACTATTAGATGACAAGGTGTAGACCTATTTTTATGGGTTTTGAAGGCGGTTCTCTGCCTCCTGGATTTTGATGTTTGTTCCCTTTGCCATATTAGAGAAATTCTCTACCATAATCCACTCCAATATACCTTCTCCTACTCTCTCTTTCTTCTTATTCTGGGATCCCAATTATTCTAATATTGTTTCATCTTATGGTATCAGTTATCTCTTGAATTCTCCCCTTGTGGTCCAGTAGTTGTTTGTCTCTCTTTTGCTCAGTTCCTTTAGTCTCCATTGGTCTTCTCTATCACTAATTCTCTTCTGCCTCATTTATCCTAGCAATAAGAGCCTCCATTTTTTATTGTATCTCATTAATAGCTTTTTAAATTTCAACTTAATTAGATTTTAGTTCTTTTATTTCTCCAGAAAGAGATTTTATTTCTCCAGAAAGGGTTTCTGTTATATCTTACATACCTTTTCTCAAGCCCAGCTATCACCTTGATAATTGTCATTCTCAACTCTAGTTCTAAGATATTACCAGTGTCCTTATTGATTAAGTCCCTGTCGGTACTGCTTCTTGTTCTTTTTTTGTGGTGAGTTTTTCCGCCTTGTCATTTTATCCAGATAAGAATATATGAATGAGAGAATAAAATACTAAAAGGGTGGCAAAACCCCAGAAAAATGTACAGTAACCAAATCAGAAGAGACCCAAAACCTGGGGGAGAAGAAGGGGGAAGAAAGAAATTAAAATTATATATATATATGTTATATTTTTATATATACATATATTAAAATAAATATATATAAATAAATATATATATATTTATATTTTGCATATTAGACTGATGAGTAGAAGAGCCACACATTTGATTTTGTTTATTCTGGTCTCTTAGAAGAAACTACCTCCCAAAATTTTAAAGAAAGAAAAACTTATATATATACAAAAATAAGGGTAATCATGATGAAGGGATGGAATATGACTATAAAAATGAAAATTTTTAAAAATTTCTAAAAAAGAAAAGATAAGTTAATTGGAAAAGGAAAAAATTAAAAATTAAAAAATTAAAAAGGAAAAAATTAAAAAGGAGATAATGTGCTCAGGCTGAAGACTAGAACAAAGCATGTTGTAGATTTAAGGTATATTTTGATCTATTAGAAGGAATTGTATCCCAGAATTTTAAAGACATAAAACCTATATGTATACAAAAAATAAGTTTAATATAATGAAGGTATAAAATATGACTATAACAATGAAGGTTTAAAAAGATTTTTTTAAAGCAAAGTATTGTTAAGATAAACTAGTTAAAAACACGTTAAAAGGGGAAAGAGGAGAAGTTTAAAAAATATAGAATAAGAAAAAGAATAAAATTTAAAAAAATTAACTTTGCAAGACAACGATGTTGGGGAAAAAGCTCTGAATTCTATGTGTTGCTTTCCCCTAGCTCTGGTGTTCCACTATTCTTTTTTTATCAGTGAGCTTGGTCTTGGCTGGATGTTCTTGAGGATCTTCTGTGGAAGGGGCTTGTTGCTGTGATTCTCAAATGTCTTTGCCAGAGGTGGAATTGTACCACCCTTGCCAGGGGCCAGGCTAAGTAATCTGTACAGGTTTGTTCTCGGGAGCTTTTGTTCCCTGAAAAGGAACAAGATTCCATAGAGGTTTGGAGGACAGGAATGAAAATAGCAGACTCCCAATCTCCAACCTGGAGGAGCTGAGAGCTTGGGGCCCCACTCCTCAGTGCATCGTCAGAGAAGATCTGTCAGTCCCTCCCATCTCCCTGGTTTCCAGCCATACTCTGTGCTCACCCAGCCTGTGACTGAGCATTTCTATCTCTGGCACACGGCCCCATTTGGAGTCTCCAAACGCACCAGATTCCTTAGTGTGCTCCCATGCCACTCCTCCTGGAAGAGGAAGGTGAGTCTCCCGGATCTGCCACTTGTGGTGTCCCTGCTTGAAGAGCAGTGGCCCAGCTGTGCCTTGGATCATGGTTTATGGTGACCCCGAGCTGAGAGCTCACTCCTCGGCTCTCTCTAGTCAGCTTCCCTGCTCCAATACCTGGGAGCTCTGCCACACTCAGACACCCCTGATTTTTCTGTGATCCCACAGGACCTGAGATCACACTTTCCTGTGAGAGTTCCACCATGGAGCCTCTGGAGTGATGTCTCTCAGTGGAGCAGACTTCTAAAAGTTCTGATTTTGCAGTCCACTGCTCCACTGCTTGCCAGGAGCTGACCTTTCCCCCTGTCGTCTATCTTCCAGTCATTTTGGATTCACTTCTCCACATATCCTACCTTTCAGAAAGTGGTCAAATTTCTGTTCCTAGGATTGTTGCTCTTCTTCCCTTCTATCTTCTGTTGAGTTTGTAGCTGTTTGGAATGGTTTGACAACTATGTAGCTGAATTCCTGGGACCTGATGTCACCAGTCTGCTACTCCTCTGCCATCTTGCTTTTATAAAGCATGCTTTAGTTTGAAGTTCATTTTCCTTTGGAATCTTAGGGGGAAATATCACATTAGCTCTTAAAATACTTGTAAATTATGTAATAAAAAGAATTTATTTATCAGGTGTAACTATTTGAGAAAAAATCTGGTTTAATAACTTCATTATAATCTTCATAAGCTTTATAATAGGCAATTTATCTTCATATATTTTAGATTTTGTATGCCAGATTATTTACAACACATGTAAATAATTTCAACTGTCTGCACTTCTGTGAAATAGGTCAGTGATTTTTGAGATTTAACTTCATTTAATGTTGTCCAAAAATCACAAATTCTTATTTTAGGATTGTATTTTTATTTTAGTAAAATGTATGAAGTGTAGAATTTTAATGAGAGTTGTTTTTGAGAAATGACAGTAAAAGTTTTAGTATGATGTTACATAAAGCCATAATATTTTTTAGCATTTCTAAACAGTATGGTCTAAGGTCCCTTTCATAATCTTAAACATTACTGACAATACTGAAAAGCTTTAGTTTATGGAAAGTTGGTTGTATACTTAGAAAATTAGAATTAGAAAATAAAACTGAGGCAAATTTATTCAGGTATTAGTATATTTTAAAATAACATAATAAAACCTGTGTCCAGTGACTTAAATAATATATTTTATGAAAGACAACTGTATTTTTCAAAAATATATACTGAGAAGCATATCATTGGTTTTCAGTTTACAGATCTCCTAATATTTGGTTTAATAGATGACACATCTGTTTCTGTTGAATATATTGCTTTGTTTGAGATGTATGGAGAAACTCTGAAGGAGTAATTTTCAGATAATTATGGATATTCTTTGAGACTACAATGAAACTTCACAAGTGGTAATTTATTAAAAGTTGTTCTGAATGTGGCTTAAGAAATCAGATCACCAAAATTTTCTGATCAGTTTCATTTAAGTCCATTGGTCTGTGTTGTTCTTCATTTAGATCATTTGTATACCCATTGTATACCCATTTGTATAACTTCATGCATTGTTCATTTTGAAAATACTAGTTTACCAAGTTATATAGAACTTCCCAATCTTGACAGATTTCATTATATGATATTTTTTAAAATCACATGCTAATATCACCTCCAAAATTTCATTTAGATAGTTTTTAGGGGCACCTACATGGCTCAGTAGGTTGGGCATCTGACTCTTGGCTCAGGACATAATCTCGAGGCCATGGGTGTGAGCCCAATGTCAGGCTCCTTTCTGGGTGTGGAGCCTACTTAGGATTGTCTCTTTTCCTCTCCTTCTGCTCTATCCCCCCATTCCCACTCGTGCTCTCTATCTTTCTCTTTAAAATAACATCTTTAAAAATAAATAAATAAATAAATAAATAAATAAATAAATAGTTTTTAAATATTAGGAGTCTACTAAGTTCCTGGTATTGGATAAATGTTTTTCAAAATTCTCATTTTTACTTTAATGTTTGAATTTTATGTTCCTCAGTCAATGCTGTCAGTTTTTTTTTTCCCCTGAAAGAACAGATAAGTTTATGTCTTGAGAAAAGTCTGATAAATTCCAGATAGTTTGTCAGTATTTCTTTAAAGTAAAAAGTATTTTTCACAGAAGAATGGCTAGTTGAGTTCATAGCTCAATCAAAATGCTTTTGCCTCAGAGAGCAAATATACTTTAATATAAAGTAGAAGTTTTGTATGCCTACTTCCTATGTCACTAAAAAATGTATGTTACCAGAAGTTGAGATTAATGAAATTAATAACTTTTATTTCTTAGTGAAAAACCTCCTAAAACAAACTCCCTCCTTTTTGGAAAATTTAACAGCGAAGAATGCAATGGCTATTAGTACAATTTGGTGCCTCTGCCTTGATTCATGTGAAGGTATTACCACAATTGCTTTTGTATCATTAGTGCTAATATCCAAACAATTAAAAGCCAAATAAGGCCTTACTATAATTATAAAAATTGTTTTGACCTCACAGATCTCAGATCCCCTGAATGTATGTTAAATAGTAGGAGTCCTTGACTATACTCTGCGTACACTGAGTAGATTATCTTCAATGTATGGTTATTTTTAGAAGATTGCTAATTCAAAAAAAAATGAATAGTAAGAAGAGAGAATACTCTTTGGATTTAATGAGAGAGAACACTCTTTGGATTTAATGACTTAATAAGATTTATAGTTTAAATATCTGCTGGGTGGTTTTCTTTACCCTGACAGAGCTGCTTTTTTCTTTCTCTTCTGCTCTGTGCCTTAAGGGGCTGTTCATGGACCGCATCACCAGAGTTACTTTGCTCCTTGGCTTCTGATTGGGTTTGGCCAACAGAAACACTGGCAAGAGACCAAAGTGAAGAGGATAAAAATGTCAGAGTATTTATTCTCCCACTCTCTTTCTTCTAGGCAAGAGTTTGATAATCACTACAGTTCTCTATCCAAGGCCACACCCCCCAATGTGGTTATAACTCAGGATTAGGAGAAATAATCCTATCTCATTATCACTGCTTCTTTGCTATTTCATCATATCTTGCTGGTTCTAGTAACTAGGAAACACTTTTGATATTTTTAATCTTTATTGGACTCTCTTTAGTTGCACTTTGGAGTGTACCAAATATTTTCTGTAGGAAACATGTTTTAGTAACACACTAAAACATTATTTTTTAGATTAGCTAGAGAAAAGGGTATCTCAGTTAAATAAATATGATGACTACCTGGGTATTAATATGTACCTTACATCCAAACCAATGAGTTAACATTTTCAAATGTTTGCTATATAGCAATATATATAAAGTTACCAAATTTCAGAAATCACATTTAAATTTTTATTTCAAAATTTATAAAGCACTTCATCAAATTCCAGTATCTGAGGTTAATCTTTTTTTAAGATTTTATTTATTTGCTTGAGTGAGAGAAATCATGAAATCATGAGTGGGCAGGGGGGAGAAGCAGCGGGAGGGGAGGAGAAGCAGACTCCCTACTGAAAAAGGAGTCTGACATGGGGCTGGATCCCAGGACCCTGAGATCATGACCTGAGCTGAAGGTAGATGCTTAACCGACTGAGTCACTCAGCTGCCCCTATCTGAGGTCAATTTTATGAATGAATATTTAATATCCTAAGGAATACAATTGAAGATTTTTTTAATGTTATTCTACATATAGATCCTGTTATATTTGTGCTGACTTACTATCATGGTTTGGAAGTTTTTCTATTGAACAAAAAATTTCAATGTATGATCTGCCTTCAACAGAAACGTATTGTTTTCACATGCTTAAAATAAAAGTACTGCAACAACAAACAGGAGTATAAGGAAAAAGCATATAATCCCCTATCAGCATAGGGGAATCAGATGTGTAAACAGTGAAAACTAATATGATGTTATTATTGCTTCAGTTATACAAATGCTTTGGAGAGTAAAGCCTGGCATGATGAATTCTGCTAGAAGTACAGGATGATTAAACTGGACCCTCGTGATTGACTGGGATTTTAATAGGTGGATAAAGCAGTGGTCAGGCTTTCTAAGTAGAGGCATTCTAGGTAAAGGGAACACATGAGTGTTAGCATATACTAATAACAAGAAATATTAAATTTCAGTGAATTATTTTTCAAGAAATTGGATTTGGTGATGGAAGATCATAATGGAAACCTTGATTGGAGCTTTTGTTGACTTATATTGGGGTCATAATTCTATTTATCCTTGAGGTAGAGTTTTCTCAATATTCCAGCATAGTAAAGTGTGGATTTGTCCTTTGTGTCACCAATATGCCTTTCACATGAGCTAGTTTTAGCACTTGTCATCACCATTGCAATACATGGTGTACTGTGGTTGTCCCTGAAGGAAGATAGAGCCCCTTATTTTCCTCTGCATCACTAGTGCATATGTAGCACAGAGTAGATACTCAGTCATTTCATGTGTTAATTGGACAAATGATAAAACAACTCAGTGGTTTAAATGCTTTTCTTATACAGATTCCAGATAACCTAGAGATAGCTGCATATTTTTGTAGGTGTTCAGTCCCAAGCAGCATTTCAAAATAAGATATTAATACCTATAATTTGTGGCATATTCACTATTATCAGAGATCTACACTTTATATTTACATATATTTTATCTTTTGTGGAATTATTTTTTTGTATACCTGAGGAAAACTAGATTCATAAAAGTTAAATATTTTGGCCAAGATCGTCTAGTTATCATACGGTAGAACCAAGTCTTCTTTTCTTAAAAGGATGCTAGTCATCGGATTTCAAGCCCATGCCAGATCCAATATGATTTCATTTCAAAATCTTTAATGTCATAACATCTGCAAAAACCTTATTTACAAATAAGGTCACATTCACAGTTATAGGTGGAAAGGTCTTCTAGGGGCCACTATTTGATTTACTACATGGCTTAAGAGGCCTGGTGTGACCTGGCCCACTCTTCCTTCATACCCTCTCATTCTTCTTCCTCACTCTGCCTGAGTTGTGTTGTAGGCATTTTTCTGTTTCTGGAAAGAATCATGGAGTATTTGCCTTCAAGACTTTGCTCTGGCTATTGCCTCTACTGAAAAAGTCCCCTTATAGCCAAGTGTCTCACTCTTTCATTTCCTTCAAGACTTTACTCAAACCTCACCTCCTTCCCTGACAAACATTTTTCAAATTGCAACTGTCTTCAAACCCCACCATCAACTCAGGCATTCCCAGTTGCTTTTATCAAAACCTACTCTATATTTTTAACTTTTATAACACTGCTTTCTAAAATACTAAAAAAATATTTATTTTGTGTATCAGCCCATTAGAATGCAGGTTGCAAAGGGACAGAGAACTTTGTCGTTTTCACTGATGCAAATTTCTCCAAAGTTTGTATAATATACTCGGTCCTTTGTAGCACCTTGAATAATTAGACTTATATGTAGTTAAATATTTAATAATGGTCTAATAATTGGTTTATTATAAGATAACTGCAAGTTTAAGATTTTTTTTTTTGTTACTGGTAATGGAACTAATATGGCTATCTATTTTGGAAATAAAATACCTCCTCCTTAACCTGATTTCCCCACCAAACTAAAACAAATGTTGTTTTTTTTTTTTTTTTTTTTTTTTTTTTTAATTTTTTTTTTTTTTTTAAAGATTTTATTTATTTATTTGACAGAGATCACAAGTAGATGGAGAGGCAGGCAGAGAGAGAGAGAGAGAGAGAGAGGAGGAGGAAGCAGGCTCCCTGCTGAGCAGAGAGCCCGATGCGGGACTCGATCCCAGGACCCTGAGACCATGACCTGAGCTGAAGGCAGCGGCTTTAACCCACTGAGCCACCCAGGCGCCCAACAAATGTTGTTTTCTACACCAATTCATTAATAATTTATTGAAATTGTGAAGGAGCATTGTAAACTTATCTAAATTACTTGTAATCAACACTCAGAATCTTTAAGTTTTGATATGAATTGATGTCCAAGTTTAGGAAGTCAACAAGTGAAAACATTGCTTCTCACTTTATAGTTCTGTTCCCTTATGAATGAATTACCAGGAGCATATATAGCACATGATCATCCATGCTTCTTTATAAAACAATCTGATGTAAATAACTGATTCCATTTTTGCTGAATTTCAAAACTATACACATGATTTTTTATAAAATCTATTTTCTATAGTTCAAACAAAATTTTCACAGATTAGGAGAAACAGATGTTATACAAAATCTCTAACAATCTAATGGTTATAACCAATTCTTAGTAAAATTATGTTTCATAAATAAAATTCATTAAATGCTGGTACAATACACAAAAACATGCTGTGGTTAATTCCTTCTACATGTAAAAATAATCTACTACCACAATGATGTACGAAGATATAAACACTACAAATTCTGTAGCATATTTAGTCATATAAAGAATTCAGTCACATATAGAAATGACTAATGAGGAAAAAATGTGATTGGAAAAGTAACACTGTAGGTAAATCAAACCCCTTGCATTTGCTCTGACTTGAGAACTAATTGAAAAATGTGGACTAAAGTTAAAATGATGAATAAAAAGTCACATACCTATAGATACAGGTATATTTTTATTATATTGATAGATTTTCTTTATATACTATTAGCATATTATATATTAAATAAGTAGTTTTATATATAAATATTAGGTTAATTACTATTAAAAGTGAAGTGAACAATCTGGCTTTTCCTATGGCCACATTCAGTCTTCTTTGTATTTACCCTTTAGTCTAGTTCTCATTATATCTTCCTCCTAATGGAAGTATTTTAAAGCAGTTAGCAATCTGGCTAGCTCCAAGAAGAAATTATTGCCAAGTACCTATAAAGTACCTAAGTGATGATAGAGGAAGAGAGGTCTTAAGAGGTGGAAGAGGGGCAGAGATTCTCATATAAATATTCTGATTTCCTGGGGAGGGAAGAAGCACGTCCTCATGGAAATACAAGGGAGACCTAAGTGGGGGGCAGGAAACTCCATACTCCAGGAGAAAGAGAAAAATCTCTATAGTGTGATCTGAAGTATTCAGATGATGAATCTTGTCCAAAATGTCTTTACTTTTTTTGTTGTGAAGCCACGTAGTTCCTACATTAGGAAAATGCTTTTGGCAAGGAGACTTTCATGTACATAATTGTTACTACTTGAATGGGTACATAACATTATAATTCATTCATTATTTCATTGATCATACTCATTCATTTTAATATTACTGGGTTGTTGATATACAGTACTAAGTCAGGGTTTCTAAAATAAATAACAAAGTATCTACTATAATAAAATAATAATAATTATGAAATGTACTTTTAGAGACAACTAGAATCTTATTTGATCTTAAACAATTTTTTCAATCTCTTCAAAATCCATTCATTCCTTTCAGATTATATTTTCAATCTTGGCTGCTCCCTTTAAGTTATTTATTTTAGCAACCACCTTCCACACTTTTCCATGCATGCACATTTCATTTTTGATTTCCTCCTCTTAGCGGGTAATGTTCTTTATCCTGTGTTCTCGCATTGCATCCAGGGTCCAGTTTCCATTAATTATTCATCCTCTGGGTTTTCCTCAGTTCAGAAACATGATGAAGTTTTCCCAAATTGAACTAAATCAGAGATAAACAAGACATCTCCTCAGCCTTGAGATCTGTTTCATCTCTTTTGCTATCTCTTTACTTTTTTTTTTTTTTTAAGATTATTTATTTATTTATTTGACAGAGAGAGAAATCACAAGTAGGCAGAAGTAGGCAGAGAGAGAGGGAGAAGCAGGCCCCCTGCTGAGCAGAGAGCCAGCCACTGGGCTTGATCCCAGGACCCTGAGATCATGACCTGAGCGGAAGGCAGAGGCTCAACCCACTGAGCCACCCAGATGCCCTTATCTCTTTCCTTTCTGTAACTAAAACTTGTAAGCATGTTTTCTCCTTGCTCTCTTTCTCTAACTGTACTTGCTCAACCCACTGCCATTTGGCTTGCATTACCATAATAATAATGCATTTCTTTTAGGAAGTTTACAGATTACTCCTGTTAAATGTGTGGGTACAGATGTCTCCTTACTACACTTTAAAAACGACATTCCCACTTGCCTCCCACACTCTGACAATTAATCTCTATCCCCACTCCTTGTTTTTTTTTTTTTTCCCTGCTACCTGATGTACCTCAAATTTTATTTATTATCCTTTTATAATATGTGTTTAGCTTCTAGAACTCAACCTTCATGAGAGATTTGATTCCTTTCTGTTTATGGCTAAAACCCTTGAATGTCAAATAGTACCTGAAACATAGTAGACATTCAATAAATATTGAATAAACAGATGATGAACCTTGGCCTTTTTTTATGAGGAAAAAGCAAATGAATTTATTTATATATTCATTTGCAATTAGGAATAATAATATTTAGGTATGTATTTACTTTAAAAAATCTGAATCCATGTTCTTCTTTTAGTTTCATAGCATTATTCTCTCTTTGTTCTTCTAGAGTTGCTGATCTTTCTTTAATACATGGTAATTGCTAGCAGTATCTTCTTTATTTTATAATTATTCCTTACTCTTCATTTAATTCACACTGACACATTTTTGGCTTAGATCTCCAGTTTCTCTTACTTTTTATACTTTTTAAATTATAAAGGAAAAATGACAAATGTAACTACAGAAGTTAAAAGGAATCTAGTAAATCATACACATAAACACACACACACACATAAAACTAAATAAATGAAAAACTGGAAAATGAAAGCCCCATTTGCAAATAGAGTTGCAAGATGAACCTCCCAGTATTTTTCACATCATAGCACACTTAAAGAATGAGAATATTTATGTGCCAAGCTGGGATAAAGAGAAGATCCCACACTCAGCCAGACGTGAGGCACTTATGCTGCAGCTGACCCAGTCTTTAACCAGCCACCAAAAGGCTAAAGGAATCAGTATCTCGGCCTTCACTTCACTACTAGAAAGCTCTGGCTAATGTTCTTGGTGTATGAAGAGTGTTTACAAATGAATTAGAAATAAATAATTATGCAAATAGAAATAATTAGAAAAAGTAACATAATAGAAAATGATAAAATCAGTGAGATATCTTTTGAAAATATATCAGTGTTACTCACTATGAATGGTTACATTGATAATATGTGTTTATATTAATATTGCTAATTTATTTATAGCAACTGCCAGGAAAATCATCTGCATATCATCTAACTATATAATAATAAGCACATAAGGAGTTAGGAACTTTTTAAAAAGGTTATTGTCTTTTACAGTATGAGAAAAATCAGTTGTAATATTGATTAAAATAATAAGAAATTGGAAATAATTCAGATATTTATCAATAAGTGATTGGTTAAATGATACATGAAAATACTGACATACATGTAAATATGCCTTACAATATGCCAATATTCTGTTAAGTAAAAGAATAAATTAAGAAATGATGTAGTAGTTCTGTATATAGAATGGATACTATGATGTTATGTGAGAAACAAACACAGATGTATGTGTGTGTGTATTTCAGTGTATTCATACAGAAATATGACCCAAAATGTTTTATTCTCTTTTTTTTAATTTAATCTTATTTATTTGACACAGGCAAAGAGAGAGGGAGAGAGCAAGTACAAGGAGCCTGATGTTGTGCGGCTGGATCCCAGGATCCTGGGATCATGACCTAAGCCTGAGGCTGCTGCTTAACTGACTGAGCCACCCAACCCCAAGGCGAATTGTTTTTATAATGGGATTGGGAGGATGGGTTTTTTCAGACAGAATTTTCATTTTCTCATTAGTATATAGAGAAGCTTTGTATATATTATCTCTCTTAATCCAGAATGTTCGAATATTCTACAAGTATTTTCTTCATTAAAATGAAAAAAACAAGCTTTAATACCCAACGGAGTATAGAAGCCTGCTCATGATCTGATTCTAGTGTCTTCCATTCTTTTTCTTCTTACCCTCCTCTCTCCTTACACTGAGAACACCAAGTTTTCTGAGGAATTTGTAATGCGTTGCATTGTTTCATATCCCTGTCCCCTTGAAACCTTTCATTAGTTAGCCAAACCAACGCTAATTCATGCTATTTACTAATTTATATTATACCCTATAGGCATTCTGTTTTGCATTTGTTATACTTTAATGATTCATGAATTACCTGAAGAGGAATATGTCTGATATTTAGCAGAGTGGGAGGGGAAAAGACAAAGGAGACAGGGAAGGAGAGAGAAGGCCGAGAAAGGAAGGAAGGACAGAAAGGAGAGTAAGAGAAGCAGATGGCATATTAATTGTCGCAGCGTATTTATTGAAAATACTATTTTGCCGTTAACAGTGGTTTTTTTTGTTTTTTTTTTTAAGGGGGACAGCATTTGTAGTCAGAAAAATTCTGAAACACATGATACTACCAAGAAGGAGAGGGTTTCATTAAATAAAGGCACTGATGGTCTCTAAAACAAATGGTCAAATTTAGTAGTGGGAAAGACTAGGAAAGATCTGGGGTAACGTAAGAGTTCTTACGTATTTTTGAATTTGTCTAGGCAAGTCTTGAAACGATACTATCTCATCTACATCTCCCCACAGGCCTTTTTTATTCAGCAAATCCAGTAAGTCTGTTCTCTTTGTCTTAAACCATTCTTTTTTATACAAGTAAATTTTTTACATTATGCAGAAAAATAACTCAACATAAATGCGAGTTTTCTTTATAGTTTTCAATTACAGTATTTCACTTTGCTTTGCACCACTGAGTGCCTGAGGCATCCATGACATCCTTGAAGCTGAAATTCAAAATGAGATTTTCAATGTTGGAATTAAGTAGTCTGAAATTGCCTTCAAAACAGTTTTCATCAAGGGAAGTAACATAGCCTCACTAAGTTTTATCTATCAAGTCATCATCATCATCACCAATAACTATATATATATTTATGTTATTTATATATTATTTAGTATATATATTCAGCATAAATAGTCTCACAGATTCCAATTATCAAATTGTTCTTATTGCTGCAGTTTAAGTACTTCTCTCATAAACATTTATTTTATTAATCTGATAATTCTAGATGAAATATAAATCTCATGTAACTTTCCCATATTTTGGATTATTTCCTAATAATACATTTCAAACAGATTTAGGTTTTCTCATTTTTAAAATTTTGAGTTAATACTAAAACCATGTGGTCTTTAGCTCTTTGCAGTTGTATGTATATCAAGGAAGTTTGAATAATTAAAATACCTATATATGGTTTGCCTAATTTTGCAAATATCAACATTTTGTGTTAGTCTAATAAAACAGACTAACATCATCTTGGTTAAAAAACACTGGCTCATATATTTCCCTTCCAAAAATTTTTTAAATATTTCATTGTAAGAATCTGAGTTCTAAATAAACTTCCATGTGATCTACTTTTCCTTTAGATTTTTTGATTTAAGAGATATTTTATAGGCTGCTTACTTTGTGTCAGGCTCTATTCTGGGGTCTTGGATATATGGGGAACACAAGATAGACAATAACCTCTATCATCATGGTTTATTCTTACAGTCTGATCTAGTAGCCTTTATATTTAATTTACTCTTCAACTGCACCTTTATTGAGGTATAGTTTACATATAAAATTCTAAGATATTTAAAATGTACATTGTGGTGATTTGATATATGTATACATTGTGATAGCATACCCCCATCTAGTTAATTTACATATCCATACCAAACATACCTTTCTTTTTTTTTTTTAAAGATTTTATTTATTTATTTGACAGACAGAGATCACAAGTAGGCAGAGAGGCAGGCAGAGAGAGAGGAGGAAGCAGGCTCTCCGCGGAGCAGAGAGCCCGATGTGGGGCTCGATCCCAGGACCCTGGGATCATGACCTGAGCCGAAGGCAGAGGCTTTAACCCGCTGAGCCACCCAGGCGCCCCACCTTTCTTTTTTGTTTAAATATTTAAGTTCTGCCATTTAACAAATTTCAGTTACACAATGCAGTTATCATCTTATAGTGATCACATTTTACGTTAAATCCTCAGACCTTTTTATTATAGCTATAACCTTATATCCTTTTACCAAAGTCTCCCTATTTCCCCCACCCCAGAGCCCCTAGCAACCACTTATCTACTCTTTTTTTATGACCTTGACTTTTTTTTCTTTCAGTTCCTACATGGAAGTGACACCATGTGGTATTTGTCTTTCTCTGTCCAACTTATTTCACGTAGCATTAAGGTCAGGGTCCATGCATGTTGTTGTAAATGGCAGCCTTTTCTTCTTTCTCATGGCTGAATAATATTCCATTTTATATATGTGTATGTATTTTGTCATAGTTATACGCAACACACAAATGTATATGGATTATATTTATACAACATCTTGTATCAGTTCATCCATTGACAAACATTTAGGTTGTTTCCACATCTTGGCTATTGTAAATAATGCTGCAATAAACATGGGAACACTGGTATTTTTTTTTTTAAGATTTTATTTATTTATTTGACAGAGAGAGAGATCACAAGTAGGCAGAGAGGCAGGTAGAGAAAGAGGGGGAAACAAGCCCCCCCACCCCACCTGGAGCAGAGAGCCCGATGCAGGACTCGATCCCAAGACCTGAGATCATGACCTGAGCCAAAGGCAGAGGCTTAACCACCTACTGAGCCACACAGATGCTCCAGCACTGGCATCTTTTTTGATATCCTGTCTTTATTTCTTTTGGATATATACCCATAAATTGGATTGCTGGATCATTTAATAGATTTTAAAAGTTACTTGAATCTTCATAATGTTTCCCAGAGTTGCTACACTGATTTGAACTCCCACCAGTAGTGCAAATGATTCCTTTTTCTCCACATCCAAGTCTACATGTGTTATCCCTTGTCTTTCTGATGATAGTCATTCTAATAAGTGTGGATTGATGTCTCATAGCTTTGATTTACGTTTCCCTCATGATTAGTAATGTTGAGTACTTTCTCACATACCTGTTGGCCATTTATGTGCCTTCTTTGGAAAAAAAATCTCTCTTCAGGTCCTCTATCCATTTTTCAGTTGATTGGTTTTTTGTTTGTATGTGTATTTGTGTGTGTGTGTTTGTTTTGTTTTGGTTTGGTTTTGGTTTTTTTGCTGTTGAGTTGTATGAATCCTTTATATGTTTTGCATGCCAAAACCTTATCATATATATGCCATGCAAATATTCTGTCCCATTCTGCAGGTTGCCTTTTCATTTTGTTGTTCTCACTGCTGTGCAAATGCTTTTTACCTGGATGCAGTCCTATTTCTTTATTTTTGCTTTTGTTGCCTTTGCTCTTGGTGTCAAATAAAAAAAAAATAACTATCAAGACCAATGTCAAGAAGCTTATAGCCTATATTTTTTTCTTCTAGGACTTTTATGGTTTCAGGTCTTGCACTCAAGTCTTTAGTCCATGTTGAGTTGGTTTCTGTTTGTGATGTAAGACAAGGGTCCAGTTTCACCTTTTTGAATGTGGAAGCCCATTCCTAACACCACTTATTCAATAGTCTGTCTTCTCCATTGTATATCCGTGGTTCCTTTGTTTTAAATTAATTAATTATATATGCATGTATATATTTCGGGGTTTCAGTTCTGTTCTGCTGATCTATGTAACTGTTTTTAATGCCAATATCATATAGTTTGATTACTGTAGATTCATAGCACAATTTGAAGTCAAGACATGTGATGCCCCTAGCTTTGTTCTTGGTCAAGATTGCTTTGGCTACTATAGATGGATCATTTTACTTTTGTCATTGGAATTTCATAGGGATGTCACTGAATCTGTAGATCACTTTAAGTAGTATGGACTTTTTTTTTAATAGTATGGGCATCTTAACAATGTTGATTCTTCTAGTCCATGAGCATAGAATACCTTTCCATTATTTGTGCCTTATTTGGTGTCTTTCATCAGTGTTCTATAGTTTCCAGTGTCCTTATCTTTTATATCCTTGCTTAAATTTATTCCTAGGTATTTTATTCTTTTTGATGCAATTGTAAATGGAATTTTTAAAAATTTCTCTCTCATTAGTAGTATATAGAAATACAACTGATTATTTGGTATTGAATTTGTATGCTATAACTTTACTGAATGCATTTATTACTTCCAGCAGTTTGTGTGTGTGTGTGTGTAATCTTTCAGGGTTTCCATATCTAATATCAACTCATCTGCAAATGAAGACAGTTTTACTTTTTCCTTTCCAATTTGGATGACTTGTCCTTCTTTATCTTTCCTAATTGCTCTCTCTAGGACTATGTTGAATAAAACTAGTGAGAGTGGGCATCCTTATTTTGTTCAACTTAGAGGTAAAACTTTCAGCTTTTTACTGTTGAGTATTTTATTAGTTCTGAGCTTGTTACATATGGTCTTTACCATGTTGAGACATGTTCTTTCTATTCCAAGTTTGTTGAGAAAGTTGAATTTTGTCAAATGCTTTTTCTGAATCTATTTACATGATCAATGAATTGTACTCTCTTTTTTATTAATGTGATATATTACCTTAATTGATTTGTCTATACTGTACCATTCTCGCATCTACTTTATCATTGTGCATAATCTTGTTAATGTATTATTAAATTTCATTTGCTGATATTTTGTTCCAGATTTTTGCATCTCTGTTCATTAGGAATATTTGCCTATAACTTTCTATTCTTTTGGTATCCTGGTCTGATTTTGTATCAGGGAAATCCTGGCCTCATAAAATGAGATTGGAAATAATTCCTGCCTCTTCATTTCTTGGAAGAGTTTGTGAAGGCTTGGCATTAAATTTTCTTTAAAGATTTAAGAAGAATTCACCAGTGAAATCATTTTTTCCTAGACTTTTATCTGTCAAAATATTTTTGATTACTGACTCAGTCTCCTTACTAGAAATTGTTCTGTTAAGATTTTTTAGTTTTTAATTATTCAGGATTCGGTTGTATGTTTTTAGGAATTTATCCATTTATCCTAGGTTATACAATTTGTTGGTATATAATTGTATATAGAAGTTTCTTATGATCCTTTGTATTTGTGTGGTATCAGTTGTAATGTTACCTCTTTTATTTCTAGGTTTTTTTTTAGCACTCTCTCTTTTTTTTCTGTAGTTTCTAGTTAAAAGTTTGTTTGTTTGTTTTTCTAAAATGAACTCTTAGTTTCATTGTTCTTTTCTATTGCCTTTTTCGTCTCTATTTCATTTATTTCCACCTGATCTTTGTAATTCCTTTGCTTCTGCTAACTTTGGACTTAGTTTGTTGTTCTTTTCCTAGTTCCTTCAGGTGTAATGTTAGGTCGTTTATTTGAGATCATTCTTTTTTCTTAATGTAGGCATTTATTGCAGTGAAATTCCTTTTAAGAAAGGAATTGCTTTTGCTATATCACCAAAGGTGTTGTCGTTCAAATAATTTATCTCAAGATATATATGTATTTAATTTCTTTTTTGATTTCTTCTTTGATCCATTGTTTATTCAGTAGCATATTGTTTAATCTTCACATATGAAATAAATAACATATGCATTTCATTAAAGTCTTTTTCTGGAGTTCTGTCTTGTTGCTTTGTTTGGTACATAGTTCTCTGTATTTATTTTTTCATTCTCTGTGTTGGTTTCTGCACTTAGATGAAACAGCCATCTCTCCCAGTCTTGATGGAGTGATCACATATAAACTTATGAATCAGTCCAACCCAAGCTTTTTGTTGGCTTTCAAACTTTTGGATTGTCCAAGCTGCCGTCTATGTTTTTAGTGGCTCTTGGTAGTTGATGGTGTGCCACAACCCGTCATTGTCCCAAAAGGTAGAATCTCAGTCAGCACCTAGATACAGGCTAATTGGAAGCTGGACCCTCAGACAACAGTTTTTAAAGCATGCAAATAAGTCTCTTTCAGGGAAAGACTGGGAAATGAGTGTTTCTTTCTGTTCCCTCTGTGCTGAACCCCAGCAGCATAGCTAATCAAAAATTCTTTCTTTATTTGCTAAAGTTCTGTGGGATCCACAAATGCAAGCCTTACTGTCCACTAGATCAAGAAGTGTGCCCCTGGGAGGCTTCTGCAAATGCCAGGGCTCCAGTTGTGTGAAAAGCTCCTTTTGGGAGCACCTAGGTGGGTCAGTCAGTCGAGTGTCCGCCCTCAGCTCAGGTCATGATCCTGGACTTCCCAGGATCAAGCCCTGCACGGGACTCCCTGCTCAGCCGGGAGTCTGCTTCTCCCTCTGCCCCTCCACCAAGGCCCTGGGAGCAAGTGTGCACTTGTTATTGTTCAATATGCCAATCACACGTGTTTTCTATGGCTCTTCTGCTAAGTGGGGCCTGACCTGTCTGTGTTGGGCAAACAGGTTTCTAGGTTCAGAACTTCAAGTCTGTCAATCAATTTGGTATCTGTCAGACAATTGAAGAAATAAAAAGAAACACATTTAAGAAGATAAGAAAAATGGTGAAGAAAACATTAGGGCTTCTTAAGAATAGTAAACACAGTATGCAAAACTGAAATACACACACACCAAAAAAAACAAAATAAAGGAAAATAATTGAATAACACACAAAACCAAGATAAGAGTTGAGATATAATCAAAGGTTTTCTTGTAAATAGCAATGTGGCAATTGCGAATAGCAATAATTAATAGTGGTGACTAGTCTGTTTTGTGTTAAGGTATACTATCTGATTATGAACTTTTATTTTTCTTTTCTTTTATATTGTTTCAGCCAAAATTTTGATGACAACAACAAAAAATAAAAAGATTGAAAAATTTTAGGGAGTCAAATTAGTGCATAATAAAGGGTATAAGAAAGGCAGAATTGTTACAAGTTCAAAATCATAAGCTATTTAATACAGCTTAACAGGCTGGATTATAATGTAGAATGTGAATGCAATAAATACAACAAGATTAATATGATCTGTACAGTAGCAATGCTGGAAGGAATTGTTAATAGCAAATTAAGAAAATATACTTCTGACAAATTACATTTGGTGCTCACTCAGTCCTATGAATTGTGAAGCAGAAAATAAACCGTTATTCTGTAATCATATTGTGGTTGAGAAAGGTAAATGCTCTATATCACTATGGAAACAACTGCTAGTCATTTCAGCATAACAGTTGGACTATGAATTCAGTAAATTCAATATTCACTATTCTTAATTCTAAGTTGGAAGTTTAACAAATGAAAATCAAGCTCACATTACTCAAATTCAGGTTTATCCTACTTCTTGTCAACTGTGGCAATATAGAAATGGGTAGTTGAGATTTTGTGTTCATCAAGCCCTACAGCTGCCACTATATTAAGAAATAATTAAAATATGCAATTTCTTTATCACTTAAGCAAGGAAGGGACTAAATAATTGAATGTTGTTTTTAATGCTGTTTAGGTTCTAAAGGAGGTAAAATAGCTTAGACTGTAAAGAAAAAAGTATAATGAGATAAAAACCTCATATAGACAAAATTGAAAAAAAAATACATGGGGAGAAAATTATATCAACAACTGTAAATAAGAAAGCACTCACCAAACATTATTTCTTACTTCTTAGCAGTCAAAGCAATGAGTGGAATAAGCTGAATTATATAATTCACTTTGCCCAGCTAGTAGGATTTTTTTTAAGATTTAAAAAAAATGTTTTATTTATTTGACCAGACAGAGATCACAAGTAGGCAGAGAGGCAGGCAGAGAGAGAGGAGGAAACAGGCTCCCCGCTGAGCAGAGAGCCCAATGCAGGGCTCATCCCAGGACCCTGAGATCATGACCTGAGCCGAAGGCAGAGGCTTTAACACACTGAGCCACCCAGGCGCCCCTAGGATATTTGTTTTAAGATAAATTTATTTACTTATTTATTTACGTAAGAGAGATAGAGCACAACAGGGGGAGCAACAGGCAGAGGGAGAAGCAGACTCTTTGCTGAGCGAGGAGGCTGATAGGGGCCCACAACTGAGCCTTTTTCATACTCCTTCCATAACCTTCACCTGTTTGGGATCTCATTGGTGGCATGAAAATAGTGTTTAGTGTTATGCAAATGTACTTTTCTCCCCTCACAATAATATTTTATGCATTGTATGTAAGGACTTTTACATTCATTGTTCTGTTTAATTTTCAATAAGCTATAAGGTGGTTATTGTTCTCCCCAAATTACAAAAAAAGGAAATTAAGACTGAGATAGACTAAATGATAGACATAATTCCACCAAGCTAATAAATTGGCCAGATGTGCTGCCAGATTTTGCCTACTATAAAATGTTTGTTTTATAACACCAGTGTGCCTCTTGCGATAGTGATGAAAAATGCCTATTACAAGAATGTAACAAAATTATTAGCCATGATTTCAATACAAAAAATCATGGGATTTGACTTTTGAATTCAAGTAAAGGTGTCATTAATATCCATTTAATCTTTTCTCATTGTTGACCAATACCTACGGGCAACATTGTAAAGAAGGAACAGTTTTACTTCCTGCCTCAACTTTTCTCTGTCTCAGTCATCTGGAGCCTTTACCCTGCTTCTTGGCTATTCACACTTACTGTGGAAACTCTTCATGAGTGCCACTGTGGGCTTGATGTAATTCAAGCATTCTCCTATTCTCCAGAACATGTCTATACTATGTCCTTGTTCATTCTGCTAATTGTAACAAGGTTGTTTTTTTTCACAATATTGAAAGTCTATGTTGACATGAAACACTAAGTAGAAGCTAAATATAGTTTTTCTATATTGAACAACTGTAAATTGCTTAATCTTTTAAATGTATACATATCTAATCCAATTTCTAGATATGTTAATTCTCAGGCAATATTCATCTTAAAAGAAGCCTTTGGAAATAATATTTCCTCATGTGGATATAAAAATATACTTTGAGGGGCACCTGAGTGGCTCAGTGGGTTAAAACCTCTGCCTTTGGCTCAGGTCATGATCCCAGGGTCCTGGGATCGAGCCCCGCGTTGGACTCTCCGCTCAGCGGGGAGCCTGCTTCCTCCTCTCTCTCTGCCTGCCTCTCTCCTTACTTGTGATCTCTGTCTGTCAAATAAATAAATAAAATCTTAAAAAAAAAAGTATACTTTGATTGGAAGATCAGGTCGTATGCACTATGGATAGGTTGGGTAATCTCCCTAAAAAGTATTAGAATGTTAAGAGAAATTGCCTTTCCTAAGTCACAGGCTTTTCTGGTGATAAAATTAAATAGCATATTGAGAAGTGCTTTGTAAATTATAAAATAAGTAAGCATGTTTCCATTATCCAAAAAAAAAAAAGTGATTATAATGATTAGGTTTTCTTATATTGAATCAAGTCAGGAAAGAATATAGTTTTTGGCAACCAAAGTTTTGGCACTTCCAAATCCTGGGAGGCACACCGACCAGTTATATACACAGTCTGTGGATTCATTGTGAAATGCAGTGTGAGCAAATTCACGCACACCCATATCTGTCAAAGATTGAAGTGGTTTATCTGAAACTTTTTAAAAATTGCAATATATGTTCTCACCCACTCCCTCAGGAAAAAAAAATCTAAACAAACAAAATATATCTTTTTTTTTAACTAAATTTATTTATTTTCAGCATAACAGTATTCATTATTTTTTCACCACACCCAGTGCTCCATGCAATCCGTGCCCTCTGTAATACCCACCACCTGGTACCCCAACCTCCCACCCCCCCTGCCACTTCAAACCCCTCAGATTGTTTTTCAGAGTCCATAGTCTCTCATGATTCACCTCCCCTTCCAATTTCCCCCCACTCCCTTCTCCTCTCTAACTTTCCATGTCCTCCATGCTATTTGTTATGCTCCACAAATAAGTGAAACCATATGATAATTGACTCTCTCTGCTTGACTTATTTCACTCAGCATAATGTCTTCCAGTCCCATCCATGTTGCTACAAAAGTTGGGTATTCATCCTTTCTGATGGAGGCATAATACTCCATAGTTTATATGGACCACATCTTCCTTATCCATTCGTCCGTTGAAGGGTATCTTGGTTCTTTCCATAGTTTGGCGACCATGGCCGTTGCTGCTATAAACATTGGGGTACAGATGGCCCTTCTTTTCACGACATCTATATCTTTGGGGTAAATACCCAGGAGTGCAATTGCAGGGTCATAGGGAAATTCTATTTTTAATTTTTTGAGGAATCTCCACACTGTTCTCCAAAGAGGCTGCACCAACTTGCATTCCCACCAACAGTGTAAGAGGGTTCCCCTTTCTCCACATCCCCTCCAACACATGTTGTTTCCTGTCTTGTTAATTTTGGCCATTCTAACTGGTGTAATGTGATATCTCAATGTGGTTTTAATTTGAATCTCCCTAGTGATGATGAACATTTTTTCATGTGTCTGATAGCCATTTGCATGTCTTCATTGGAGAAGTGTCTGTTCATATCTTCTGCCCATTTTTTTATTTGATTGCCTGTTTTGTGTGTGTTGAGTTTGAGGAGTTCATTATAGATCCTGGATGTCAACCTTTTGTCTGTACTGTCATTTGCAAATATCTTCTCCCATTCTGTGGGTTGCCTCTTTGTTTTTTTTTACTGTTTCCTTTGCTGTGCAGAAGCTTTTGATTTTGATGAAGTCCCAAAAGTTTATTTTTGCTTTTGTTTCCTTTGCCTTTGGAGACATATCTTGAAAGAAGTTGCTGTGGCTGATATTGAAGAGATTACTGCCTATGTTCTCCGCTAGGATTCTGATGGATTCCTGTCTCACGTTGAGGTCTTTTATCCATTTTGAGTTTATCTTTGAGTATGGTGTAAGAGAATGGTTGAGTTTCATTCTTCTACATATAGCTGTCCAGTTTTCCCAGAACAAAATATATCTTTAATAAATCCACTTTCTTCTTAAGGAGCTCTTCAAAAGTGCTAAGCCTAGCCCTGAAACAAATGAAGAAAAGCTCAATGGAAGATGTCAATTAATTTATTGACACTAATTTTCTTATTAAGTAGGGTGGTATGATTTCTGTGACAACATGCACATTTTCTTAACTCAGTGCTTGGTTTTGCTATTTTCAGAAGCAGCAAGAGTTTAATTTATATTCAGATAACAAAAATAGTACATTTTAAAATAGTTACCTCATTAGCTCAGTGCTGTTTCTCAGTAATTTTCCTGTATATATTCTTATAATTAGAAAGCATAATGTACTTCTAGTATTTCTGGAAACATTCATATTCTGTTGTAATAAACTGATTTTCTCAATTAATTTAAAGATGTATCAATTATAATTGATAATTTTGATACTTACATGGTTGAAAACTTGTATTTATATTTAAATGAATGGAGCACTTGTGAAGCACTATTACTAGTTCCCCTTTTCATTGATATTAAAGGACCCAATGAATAGACTATTACTTCTTTGAAATGCACTGAAATTACAGAAAATTTCTACTATGGCCATTGTAAAAATACTCTTCTATTAATAAAAAAGTAACATAAGTATTAGGAAATTTTGTAAAATCTGCAAGTACCGCATTAAGTATAATTTTTCAAAATATTATTAAATGAACTAAAAAATGAATAATAGTGATTTTCTTGAAGTACTTTCCTTTTCTTAAGTGTCTCTTTTAATCAGCATTTTTCAAAACAGTTATTTCAAAGTAGATTGTCAGTGATATTAAATCTTCCAGTTTTAATTTTATGAGCACAATTTCTTAAGTGCTTTATTTTAACAGTTGTTATGAAATGTGCCAAACAATTAACATATGTATTTATTTACCAATCTCTTTACATACTGGCCAGAAGATACTCTCTCCATTTTTTAAAATGTGCCTGAAGGTACAACACTTTTGAGTATGATTGGCCAAACTTAACTGTTATGCTGTTGTAGTAGATTAATCATAATTTATGCTTGTGTCTATAACATTGATTTGAGGTAGCATATCACATGTTTTTCTGCTGTCCTTAAACTAAATCCTTTTTGAATCCATGACTCATTATTACACTTGAGATGATTTGTAAATTTATCATATAATCTATGAAGTACTGATGGCCTTTTTATTTGCCTAATTATCTCAGGTATGTTTCAAAGCCTAACAATTAAAAACCCTCAGGCCCTACTCTAGGCTTACACAATCAGAATCTCAGGATGGCACCCAAGAATCCAATTTAAACTCTTTAAGGAATTCTCATGGACACTCAGATGTGAGTAGCACTGATTTAGGAACATGAGGTCCAGAGTAGCACAAATATATGACATTTGTAAGTTAAACAACAACAAAAAAGAAACTGATAGCAGGTTAGAAATATAAAAATCAGTTTTGGTTTAAAAGATTCATGTGTCTGTGTGTATATGTCATGGAGTTGCTTTTGGTTTTCTCTTCACTGCTTTCTAAACTCAAATTTCAAATTTCACTAAATATATAAGATTGCAAACATTCATCTGATATTAAAAATAACAGTCTTAGGGACCCAACTATTGTGAAACATATAAATATGAATTATGCCAATTTATTTTCATGGGTTATGAATTGAGAAAAACACACTAGATTAACTATCTAAAGTACAATAGGGGTGGAAAACAGCCTAACTGGAAAAGAGTAAATAATGTGTTCACTCATTTAGTACATTTTATTGTAAATTTTCAAAGTTCTAGGATTCTAGATATATCAGAGAACAAAATAGACTGAAGTAAAAAATTCCCTTTTGGGGGGTTTATCATCTGTCTAAAAGATATGTGTATGAGCAGATTCATGAGACAGTTTCTGTATTTAGTATGCAGGTGTATTCTTCTAGGGTTGCAGAGGACAATTAAGCAGGTGGAGAGTGAGGAAACGTAATTTTGGTGCTCTAAGATAAAAAGAGATGGGGAGAAAGCAGTATCATAGGCACCATCTTTAGAAAATTTTACAATTTAAAGACTGACTGAAACCTAAGAAATCAACATGACCAGCATGAAATAGAAAAATACTTAACTTAGCATCATACTAAAATAACATCCAGAGATCTAACAGATTTTACTATGTACTCCTGAAATATCCATCTACCTTAAATAAGATTATTGTGTCCAATAGGACCCATCCAATTCACTTGTGAGGGGAATCCTAAAAAAAGGAATAAACTCTTTTCTTTCAACAAAAAAAGCAGAAAGAGATAAAAGTAACAGAATTTTCAAACTTAGTGAATAGAGAAATATATATTCTGTTATGCTTAAAAAGAAAGGCTAACATTAAGATATGAGAGGAGAGCTAATCATGACTATACAAAATGTGTTCTAGACTTCCTTTGAATTATCTGTACCCTTTGTGGACTGGTATAAAGTAATAATACCTAAGAGGTTGTCAGAGCAATATCATAAGAGCATATTTCCATATTACTGTGTTTCTCTGGTCAATGATACTATCTCATGTGACCTTATCAACAAGGAAAATTGTTGATTAGGATGCTGAGGTTAAAAAGCGAGTAATCACGGCTCCTGGGTGGCTCAGTCAGTTGAGCACCAGACTCTTGATTTTGAGATCATTTAAATAATGATCTCAGGGTCCTGAGATGGAGCCCCATGTTGGGCTCTGCGCTGACCATGGAGCCTGTTTGGGATTCACTTCTCTCTCTCCCCCTTTGTCCCTCCACTGACTCTAAATAAATAAATGAATAAATAAATAAATATTTAAAATAACAACTAATCAAAAATAAGAATTTATTATTAATAGTAGGAATTTGGTCAATATTCTTAATGTCTTGATTTTATACAAAGCATAATAATTCTAAAATCTTAAGATTCTGAGGGGAAGTTTGACTTTTGCAATTTAAGATTTATTTATTTATTTTAGAGAGAGAGAGAGAAGGAGAGAGTGCAAGCAGTGGGAGGAGCAAAAGGCAAGGAAGAGAGAGAACCTCAAGCAGACTTCTGCTGAGTGTGGAGCCCCACGGAGGGGGTTGCTCAATCTCAGGACTCTGAGATCATGACCTGAACCAAAACCAAGAGTCATGGCTCAACCAAGTGAGGCACCCAGATACCCCTGCAGTTCATAGTAAAAGCCTAACACACAAGTTGCAAATGCTATTTTTCAGGGTTTTACTTTTGTCACATAATGCAGCTGATTAAATGCCACTATTTAATAATAATTCACATAATAAAAAGCAATTTTTCTTATTTGTTGCCCACATCCATCAACTTTCCAATTGTCATTACTCTTGAAATTCAACTATTTTAATTAAAATCGTGTCATCCTTGTGGCTGTGGCTGGTATTTTGCTACCTTGTCATGGTGTGCGTCCTTAGTGAGCTTTTTAATATGCAGCCTAGGTACGTGTTGAACACATTTACCCCAGTGAGAGATTCCCACCATGGTTGGCTGTAATATTTGATTAAAATGAATAGCTCAAGAAAATGAGGCTGAGTAAAAGGTTAGGTTACTCATTAAAATGCTTACTGTTGTGCACGTCTTTAAAGTTAATGCAGAGTATGTGTTTTTACCTGATGACTAGGTGAATTATTTAAACAGAACAGCTGCAAAAGGCAAGGCCTGGCAGCATTTATGCTGAGATTATCTATTTAAATTGGAAATGCAATTCATTTGAATATTTCACCACATTTTTGCATCCATATGAATTAGACATTCATATGTACACATAGTCAGGGATCCAAAGGGAAACAGACATAATTATAATAAATGCTGTTTATTAGATATAAACTATGGGCCAGACTCTCTACTAGGTACTTTATATACATTGTCTTTAACCCTAAAGGAAAAAAAATACATGGGGATCTGAGTTATTGAATTTTATAGAAGAGGAAGCTGAGGCTTGGTTTCTCAGTCCTAAGAGTCTGGATTTGAGTCCAGGTCTATGAGATGATACCTCATGGTATTATTTTCATTACTGCCTTTCAGTGTCAGTTAGAATTTCATAATACCATACAGTACATATCATTATTTTCTGCAAATGGATTTTTGAATGTCAGCACTAAGCCCAACACTGGCTTTGGTGGAAGGATATATATGGTGTTATAAACAGGACATGCATGTCCCTGAATTCGCAGAGAAAACAGTTTATTCTTACTCATTATTTTCTTTCCATGCATGCACCTCCCTCCTGTCAGCCTCTTTCAGTTTTTCTTCAGTGGTGTTATGTGATGGAAATAGTACTTGCTGGCTCTCCTCTGCTTAGATCACATGGGAATGTGTGGAGTGTTTGTACTGGAAAGAGACCACAGTTCTAAGACTTGGTTGAGCTATTGTGTTTCACTGATGACTAACATTGAATGTATTTATATATAATCATGTAATTGTGGAATGCTACTATTGAAATAATATTTATTCATGACATAAGTATTTAATGAATATTAACAATGCACTAGACATTTTGTTAGATGATGGGTATACAGTGCCTCATACCTATTATGAGATATGGCTTGTACCCTCAGAAAGTTTAGAGTTTTAGGGAAGTAATTTAAGAAATACATGATTCCTCTTGTGTTAACTTGGACTATATATACTACAGGCAGCAGAGTAAACTATTAAACTTTTCATCTTCCCTTGGTTATGTCATTATAGACTTGATCTTGGTTTCAGCATAATTAGGCATTATGTGTAATGAGCCAAAAGTTTTCTGTATTAAAGTGGCCATGAACTTAAAAATTTCCCTGAATGTTCATGTATTTTTTATGTCTTTTGGCTAAAAACAATGGTTTTTATGACAATATTTTGCAAAAATTTTTAGGATTTGTTTTTTTTAGGGCACAAATAATATTTTAAGAAAGAGTTCTTCGTGTTATTGAAGAATTGCAGAGATTTTTCTAAGGGAAATATAGATTTAATAATATTAATATTAATATTATATTAATATTATGTTAATATAATATCAATAATCTAAATTAATAATAAGATTTAATTTAATAATATTATAAGAACATAAACATTTCGTTTATGTTCTTATAATATTATTAAATAAAATATTTCTAATTTAAAAAATAAATCTGAAGAATAGCAAAAAACAAAACCTGTCAGTTGACTCAGTAATCACATTATTTTAATTGCACAATAAATGGTTTATAGTCTAAATATCCTTTAGCTTTTTAAAACAATTTCATCAAAATTCATAATTGTTTTGAAGAACACAGGAACTTCCTGACTCTTTTTTAAACTTGCTCTTAAAAAGAGAGAGAGGCAAATATCGAAGATAATGTCAACACCATCATTTGGTTTAAACTGACAAACTAAACGTCTCTATTTGTTTTAGCTTTTTCCCTAGAGATAAGCCATGTTCAGTTTGCGAAGAACTGGGCTTGAAATGGAAGCTTAATTGAAACTTCTGTTTATTTTTTATATTAACTTAGAATTACACAGGATACCCATTTTACAACCTCTAAATATAGTTTTGTCCTTTCACAAATGTTTAGAAGACAGTTATACTTGGAGATCCATTTGGGTTATTAAAAATCAATCCTTCCTTATCTTACCTTGTATTGTTACAAAATAAAAGTTAGTTTTGCCTTTCAGGGTCATCAAACCAATATACTCATAGCCAAGATATCCAAACAAATATCTTCTAATTAATTCATTAATTTTACTCTATCTCTGGTGAGAGCTGTAAACTCACTCTCATATACTAAGTCATATTCATTATAGCTGTAAATAAGTGTTCATAATTGGAAATGTTGCAATATTTGTATATGGTAATCTATTTGCATATCAGTTTATATCCAATATATCTTGCAATATATATTCATCAATATATTTCATTTATGTAAGACTAAAAGTTTGTATTGAATCAAAATTCTCAACACGTGATTATTAGTATTTTGAGAAATTTGTTGGTTACCTTTAACTATTTTAACTTACCTATAACAGCAGGAGTGTCGTAAAACACAAACATATTATTTTTAATATTCATGCAAATTTTTGGATCTAGCATGTCTGTACAGAGTAAAAGACACTATTTCTTGTTTCTCATTCTGACAAATTCAATGAGGTCACATGTAGGACATTTTCATGAAAGTTAATCCACTTCTCTTTATCTGAAGTTCTGAGCCACATGTCATTCTTGGTTACTGAAGGCTGGATGTCTAAACTGATCAAAATTGAGGACATAGAAATATTTAATTATTTGATGGTATGATCCATGTTCATTTCCAAACCACATGTTTTTAAAAGTTTTCATTTTAAGAAGTTCCCTCCTGAAGCCATACATTAGAATCTTTAAGGAGGAAGTATAATTTGAGAGTAACTATTTTATTTTAATTTTCTTTTTAAATTTTTTAAAAGATTTTATTTATTTATTTGACACACAGAGATCACAAATAGGCAGAGAGGCAGGGGCCAGGGAAAGCAGGCTCCCGGCTGAGCAGAGATTCCCAGGACTGGCTGGCAGTAGAGACAGTGTGTCTATCAGGGTGGAGAATATTAGGACTGAAGACCTGCAAAATGACTGATTGGACATTACAAATGGGAAGAGTGGAGGAAAGGTGAATAAACAACTCCCAGGGCCTCAGAAGTGTTGCTCCTAACATTAGGGCACATCTGTAAATAGCAGTTCGTGTTTGAGTATATCCTATGGTCATGAAATTCATTGAAAAATAGTCCATCCAGCTGATGCTCCAAGTACCAAAAAAGTAAATTCAGTTCTTCTCTTTGGACCTCTGCAGCGTGATGTTTTACCTTTCAGTTTCCCTAACTCCCCTAAATTGATTTTCTTGACATCCCCCTTCTTTTTTTTTTAAATATTGTATATATGTTCCACAAATGATACTGAAGTAGAAAAGATAAAGAATGTGAAAAGGAAGTAAATTCACAATAATTAAAATTATCTAAAATACAACCTCCTTTTCTCCCCCCCTCATTTACATGTAACCTATTCTGCCCTTAAATAACTAGCCCTCTACCTTAAATAACTAGTTGATATCTTCGCTTAAGACTAAACAAATAAGAAGAAAATGAGAAGAAAAGATTTAAAGAGGCCCCATCCTTCCCAACAATTAGAATTCAAAGATTGCCTGTAAGCATATTTAGGTGCTTTGGGAGATACTTTGGAAAGAATTTTGAAAGTCTCTGTTTGATACACAGAAATATATTCAAGGGGAAAAAAATACAGCACCTAAAACTTTTCAGAATGATTCTTCAGTGGCAAGTGGGCATTTTTTTTCATTTTTGATAAGATCCTTTCTCAATTCTTGACATTGAAACAATATCATATTTTATCAGTATTCAGTAAGAATAACATATATGTGAATTATATTTTCATATATCCTGTGCCTATGTTATAATACGTATTACTTCTTTGATTTAATGATGGTCTATGTTAACTAACATTGTTATGATACTCAAGAGAAATGTTATATAGCAGGAAGAAATGTGGAAATAGTTGTATGGAGAGCTTTTTCGTATTCCTGGCCTCACTACTATAATTGCTGTGCAGTGTTTGGCAACTATCTTAAATTTTCTGAATCTGAGTGTTCCTGTCTGTAAAATACGACAGACAGTATGCTAAAACTTCCATATTTAAGTAGCTATGGCAAATGATTAAGAAACCTGTAACAACACGTGAGCAACATGTAACAACACCTGAACAAACAGGCATTCACATGAATACAGCTAGCACAAAGCTGAGCTAACTAGACTGCTCTTAATGTATACTTGCTTGTGCTCCCATTCAGAGTTACCTGCTTAGCTCCCACTGAAAAGAAAAGTCTTACTAAAATGCTTGTGATCCAGACATTGTTCTAAAAATAATACTGCAAATATTCTAATCTGTTTAAAACTGTATTATTTACCAAATTTAATACTTAATCATTATGAATAGTAAATTGCCTTCACACATCACAGCTGTAGATACAATACAGTTGGAAATCAGTCTTGAAATCAGTAATTTTAAGGCTCTGCTATGGTCATATATATAGACTCTTAAAGCAGAATTATTTAACATTTCCATCACATTGAATTTTTATGTCATCTGTTTTTTAAATCTACAAATCAGACATGATGTAGGCAAGTGTGATCCTCAACAGAAGGGCATATTAAAAGCAAATTGATTTGCCTAATGTATTTGCTATTCTGTGGAAGAGGATGTATTAGTTAAATAACCAGTGATGTGCATACTGAGGTGGATAAAAACAGTTCACAAATCAAAAAAAAAATTATCTGATGATACTGACTTTTATGAGTGCATTTTAGTTTAAATCTTAATGGAATATGAGTGAGAAAAAATAATAGTTTCATGGGGAGGCTCTGCGAAGCAATAATAATTCACATCATAACCTTAAAATAGGGAAGTGACTTACAAAGCTTAAATATTCAGCCAAACTACATTTTATCTGTCAGCCTCCAGTCAGAAAAATGGAATCTGTGTCATATATTTCAAAGGAGGGAATTTAGCATGGAGAACTAATTACAGAGAAGTAAGGGGAAATGAGGCAACTCAGGCTGACACTTGCAGGCAAAGCTTATTAGGACTAGGGGAAGAAAAAGAGAGGGTAGTTCCAGAGTTCAGGAGCCAGTGCCATCCAGACAGAGAAGGGGAGGGGACTTTTGAGGGTTTAGGCAGGTGGGCCCCCCAGGCTGGGCTCTAAAGCTCGGAGAAGAGGTTGCTGGGACAGAGCTACCCTCCAGAGGATTTAAAGCCATTGCTAGAACTCCAATATGGCGCTGTGGAGGCGGAAGCAAACCCAGTCCCCTTTCCTCCAGCCCTTCTGTCTCATGGCAGTGCCTTCTATTGGCCAGGACGAACTCAAAACACTGTGGGAAGAGAAACCCAGACAATGTCATTTTTTAGATTTCAGCTCCTCGAGATTTGAGCTGAGCAAGGTAAAAGGAAGGCATGGATCTGAGTGCAAACAGAAAAATGACAGGTGCTTAGGTCAATTATAACAATTTAAATGGAGGATTGGAGAGAGAGCTAGCTGGAAAAAAAAGTCTGTACTTCCTTTCATAATCAAAGTCAAATATCCACACGAATTCTCAGTGGTGCCAAATTGGAAAGATCTTTTCTAAGGATTAAAGGAAAATAGTACAACATTTAATCTGAAATGACAACCTGAGGTCTGAATTTCTTCACCTAATTTGAAAATATAAATGTCATTTTAATCATTTATCATTATTTCTGAGTCTGAAAAGAACTTTTAAGATTCTCTGAATCTCCTTCCAAGCTTTTCCCTCCACCTTTTCCAATGCTCATAAATGCTTGCAGACTCTAATCACAGTCTCCTTTTAAGAGGACGTGTTGCTGTTACATCAGTGCCTATGTTTCATAAAAATGGATATTTTCTTTGCATTTGCTAGGTAAATTTATTTGGTATACTATAATGTTTAAGATTTTCTAGAACAGTTTTACACACACTGAGCACTGTGGAAGTTTTATGTGATTAAAAAAAGAAAATTGCTCTGGGTAAACCTAAATAAATGGGGTGTTTACAGCCAGGTCTAAGTCTATGATTTTTATAACATGCGAGCGTAATTTAAAGTTGAGTTAAAGGTAACGCATTTCTACCTCTGGCACCGTCCCTCCTCTAATCTCATGTTGTCTATTCTCAGTCCTTCCTGATACACAGTTACCTCATTTGTTAGTTTCCCCATCCATCTTCTCCGTCTCCTTATGTGCCTTCCTCTTTTTTTTTTTTTTCAAAGATTTTATTTATTTGACAGACAGAGATCACAAGTAGGCAGAGAGGCAGGAGGTGGAGGGGAGGGGAAAGCAGGCTCCCCACTGAGAAGAGAGCCCGATGCGGGACTCGATCCCAGGACCCCGGGATCACGACCTGAGCAGAAGGCAGAGGGTTTAACCCACTGAGCCACCCAGGCACCCTTGTGCCTTCCTCTTTGAGATTTATGCATGGCACCCCTCTAATTGCCAGAATACTCATTTCTCTTCCTTCAAATTCCTATCAAATACTTCTCCCAACTGATACCTAGATTTTTCCGAATAAGTCTGATGATTTTTAAAGTCCTAAACATTAAAAAGTGTATCACCAACAAGTTCAACATGTTTTTAGCTCCCGTTACAAGTCTTAAACATACAGTATATAGGAATATTGTATGTGTATTTTTTCTTAAGCTTGAATAATGCACAGACCTCTTTTGGGGGAAAAAGCATGCCAGTTTGAGAAATATTAACTTATGAAATTATGTTTTTATTTCTTTATTTATTTGTTAGAGAGAGTGTGTTCGCTCATAAGGAGGGGTAGTGGCATAGAGAGGGAGAAGCAGGCTCCCTGCTGAACAAGGAGTCTGATGCAGGACTGATCCCAGGAGCCTGGGGTCATGACCTGAGCTGAAGGCAGATGCTTAATAGACCAAGCCACCCAGACACCCTGAAATTGTGTTTTTCTACAGTAAAGATAGCTTTATTTTATAACTGGAATTGTATGGATCTTTTTTTCAGTTAAAAGTGTTTATTCTTTAAAAATCCCTTTTCCTTTCTTTTACTTTAATTTAAATTTAATTAGCCAACATATGGTACACCATTCGTTTTTATTATACTGCTCAGTGATTCATTAGTTGCATATAATACCCAATGCTCATCACATCATGTGCCCTCCTTACTGCCCATCGTCAAGTTACCCCATCCCCCCACCCACCCACCTTTCCGAAACCGTCAGTTTGTTTCCCAGAGTCAAGGGTCTCATACGGTTTGTCTCCCTCTCTTATTTCTTCCCCTTCAGCCTCCCCGCTTTTCTGTATTGTCCTCTGTACTATTCCTTATGTTCTACATATGAGTGAAACCATATGATAACTGTCTTTCTCTGACTGACTTATTTCACTTAGCATAATACCCTCTAGTTCTATCCATGTCAAAGTAAATGGTAGATACTCATCTTTTCTGATGGCTGAGTAATAGTCCATTGAATATATGAACCAGTTATCTTTTTTTTTTAGTAATTACTGACAGTTTAGCAGAATTCAAAAACAAAACAAAGTTTTTTTGATAAAAATTCTCAGATCCCCCAAAACAAGTTTCTGCAGTCACCCAACACTGACTCTTTTGTCACTTTCCCTCATTAATGTAAGAATATACGCTGTATATTCTTACTCTGTATGATTATGAATGTATATTCATAATCTGTATATTATGAATATACTCTGTATATTATGAATATACTCTGTATATTCATAAGAACAAGCTCTGAAATTCTATATTTAACCTATGTTTTTTCCAATCTGTTGAAATAATAAGACAACAATATGGGCAAGAAAAACCAATGTGCTTTTCCTAAGAGTTACTTACTATCTATGATGAGCTAGGAGTTTTCTTGATTTGATGGATAATGCAAAGAAAGTGAAGAAGTAATACATTACATTATTCGTTACATTAGACATTATAATTATTATGGGCAAAATGAATCTGGGAAGGTTACTTGTGGGTGTGAAATGAGCTGTGTCTTAAGTCACTTGGATTGGTGGAGTAGAAGGAAGAATATGTCAGGGCCATTAACAATAAAAAGAAATCAGTGCAGAGGTTGGGATGGACTCCTTGTGGTAAATCATTGGTTTTCAAATCATGTTCCACTGACTGTTAGGACTTCTGATATTATGCAGATGTGTGGTTAGATTTTCATTGTTAGGAACATATTTAGCATCACAAAACAAATATAATTGCCACACATATTCAATTACATAAATTGGTTTGAACTCTTTGAAGATCAACAAACAAATTAACTTGGACTACCAGCCTAGCTCATTGTTGAGTATTCCACTGATTGAGTCCTTTTTTCATCTCCGTATATACATTTTACTTTTCTGTAACTAAGTTATTGATTAGGAAGCTGTAGCTTTGCATTTTTAAAAACACAGATGTGAGAATGTTCACCCATATAAAAATGTACAGTATAATGCAAGCATGACATGTTTAAGAGTGCAAGGTTCATGTATCCAGTACATGGTCTAGTTGTATGGTAGTATAGTCATGGTATCAAACTATTGACTATGATAGTTTACATAATGTTTCTGTCATGTCACAGATAATTTTTCTTGGAATAGAAGACCCAATACGATCTAGCAATTCCATATGTAGGTATCTACCAAAGATAAATGCAAGCATATATCCACATAGAAACTTGTACATGGGGGCACCTGGGTGGCTCAGTGGGTTAAGCCGCTGCCTTCGGCTCGGGTCATGATCTCAGGGTTCTGGGATCGAGTTCTGCATCAGGCTGTCTGCTCCGCAAGGAGCCTGCTTCCTCCTCTCTCTCTGCCTGCCTCTCTGCCTACTTGTGATCTCTGTCTGTCAAATAAATAAATAAAATCTTTAAAAAAAAAAAAAAAGAAACTGGTACATGTGTGCTCATAACAGCATTACTTATGATAGGTAAAGTATGTGAACAATTGAAATTTTCATCAAGTAATTAATGGATAAACAAAATGTGACATATTCATACAATGGGATATTACTTGACAATGAAAAGAATGTTGTGCTGATACATATCATTACATGGTTGTAATATCTTTAAAATATTATGCTAAATGAAAGAAGCTAGTCACTAAACTTGAAATATTATGTGATACTAGTTAGCACAGGAAATGTCCAGAATATGCAAATATAGAGACATAAAGTAGATTAGTAATTGTCAAGGGCTGATTGATGGAGGAAGGTGTGGGAAGAGCAGAGAGAGGAAATAGGAACTGAGAGCTAGTGGGCACAGAGTCTCTGTACGGGATGATGGAAATGTTCTACAATTAGGTTTTGTTGGTGGTTTTATAACTCTCTGAGTTTACTAAAGAATGTTGAATTGCATACCTTAAAGAGATGAATTTAATGGTAGTAGAAGTATTGTAGCTCAATAAAGCTGTTAAAATTAAATTATAGATGAATATTGTCAGCTCTTAGTTGTTAGTGCTTGAAGGAGACTGATTAAGAAATGTAACACATATCACCAGTTACAACTGACCTTGAACAATTTGGGGTTAAGGCACTGACCCCATGTGTAGTTAAAAATATACGTATAGGGGCACCTGGATGGCTCAGTGGGTTAAAGCTCTGCCTTCGGTTCAGGTCATGATCTCAGGGTCCTGGGATTGAGCCCCGCATCAGGCTCTCTGATCAGCAGGGAGCCTTCTTCCTTCTCTCTCTTTCTCTGCCTGCCTCTCCACCTACTTGAGATTGAAATAAATAATACCTTAAAATATATATATATACACATATAATTTTTAACTCCCCCAGAACTTAATGACTACTAAATGGCCTACTAATGACCAGAAGGAAGCCTTACTGATAATATAGTCAACACAATTTTGTATGTTATATGTATTATATACTATATTCTTACAATAAAGTAAGATATAAAAATGTTATTAAGAAAAGCACAAGGAATAGAAAATACATTTAGAGTGCTATACTGTAAAAAAAAAAAAAAATTCCTTGTATAAATGGGCCCATGCAGTTTCAACCCGTGTTACTCAAGGGTCAACTGTTTTTGAAAAATATTAAGCTCAAAGCATGTTAATGGGTTCTGAACAGTTAAAAACAATCAATATGACTTCTCTTATATTCATATAGTTCATTATATATTTGAAAGAAGGATATATAATTTTGAATTTACAAAGTGCTAAAAACTTACTGCAAAATGCCTCTGTAAAAGAAGGTAATTCTGATACCAGCTGGAAAGACTAAGAATTTGTTTCCTATTACTAAATCATCTGTTAAGTGGGAAGGAACCTATATATCCAGAGTGTAAATGAACAAACTCGTGATAAAATCTTTAAAAAAAAAGACCCAGACTGTCAAGTGTGATTGAGAGTCATTGGACAAGTACATTGTAGGCACTATTTTTTTAAAAAATGATTTTATTTATTTATTTGACAGAGAGACACAGCGAGAGAGGGAACACAAACAGGAGAAGTAGGAGAGGGAGAAGCAGGCTTCCTGCTGAACAGGGAGCCCAATGCAGGAGCTCAATCTCAAGTCCCCAGGATCATGACCTGAGCTGAAGGCAGACACTTAACGACTGGGCCACTCAGGCACCCCCACTGTAGGCCCCATTGCAGTGTTGAATGCCTGTTAAAAATATAAGATGCCCAACCTATAGGATTCTACCAGTAAAGTAAAATAAATTGGTAAATGAATTCTCATTTACCAATCATCTAAGCAATTGTACACAGATTATTTTGTAATAATAATATAAAAAATATTAAAATCTCAATAAAGAAGACATCCAAAGAAGTCTGATGCATAACCAGAAAATAATATTATGAGACATTTACAGTCAACCAGATTTTTAGTCCTGAAATACCAAAAGCAGTGAGTGTGTCACATTCTTCTCATATCTCCGAACAGTAACGATCAAATTAAGTTTCTAAACCCAAGTTTGGGCTATTTGGAGCTCAGAAAAGGAAATGTTCCTTTTAGAAGAAGTAGTTAATAATCACAAGTAAACACTTAAGTTTTATGATGGTAAATAATCAAATAAACTACTTAAATCTTATTTATTTCAGTAAGCGTTTACAGTTGTTGAAATGAAGTTCTATAATTGATAGGCAAAGCCTAGCATATGAAATGGTCCCAACTAGATCTTTGGTGATAAAGGTGAAAAGAACAGGAGCAAGTTCACTTTTGGAGGAAAAGATACATGCTTGAGAGAACTATCGGTAGTCAGGGCACTTTGGGGTTCAATTTAATATAATCCAAAAAGCAATCCTATTTGCTTACTTGTTTGGATGGGTAATGTTATTCTTATTCAAAGGATGAGAAATTCAAGTCTTAGGACATTCAAACAACTGGTACTTCTTCACACAGCTGAAAGAAGCACGTCTGTCTAACACAAGAGACTTGTTCTCTCATCTTACTTTGTCTCTTTTCCAGTCAGGGAGATTGATACTAATTGAGGGTCACAGAAAGCCCCCACTTGAGTTGAAGATCTGAACCATTAACTTCAGTAGGTATTCTTAGAGGGAGACAATTTCATAGATCAAAGGAATTTATCAGATTCTCTGCCACTAGAGAGTAGGGCTCAGGGGAATGAAACGTAGAGTGTGTTTTGGTGAAAAGAAGAAGAAATACAAGGATTTAGGGTTTTGTTCAGGATTGACAACTTTAAATAAAGTACCCAGGTGAAAGGCCTTTGTTGTGCCAGAACTACAGATGAAGATATTAGTGATAGGTGGTGGAGGGGGTGACTAAATAATTTCTTTGGAGTGGTGTCTTGTGGCTTAGTTTGTTGTGTCCGACTCTTGATTTCGGCTCCAGTTATGATCTCAGGGTCATGAGATTGAACCCTGTGTTAGTCTCGCATTGTATGTGGAGTCTGTTGGGATTCTCTCTCTCCCTCTTCCTCTGATGTTCCCTCCTCCCGCCACACTCAAAATTAAAATTAAAAAAATAAATAGAATTTCTTGGGATACCAAATAATTTTGTATGTCCTCCATATCTTTTTTAGATTTTTTTTAAAAATTTATTTATTTGACAAAGAGAGACAGAGAACACAAGCAGGGAGCCTGACATGGGGATATGGAGCTCCATCCCAGGACCCTAAGATCCTGACCTGAGCTGAAGACAGATGCTTAACAGACTGAGCCACCCAAGCACCCCAGTATGTCTTCCTTATTTAATCACAGGGAGAAATTGTGATCATTTTTAGTAAAGATGAAATTATACTGCCTGCCTGAATTGGAGAGATTAATGTTGTATTTTATATGTTAGAACATAAAAAATGGGTGCTACATATTTATTATGCACAACCGTATTGCAAGCTTCTCGATATCATGAAACGGGTAGTTATTTCCATTCTTTACATACAATTTAAGGTAGGTACTATCACAACCTGCTTAGAAGCATTGTATGTTGATGCAGAAGAAAAAAAGAAGGAAAAAAATTCCTGTGAAGTAATTACTTCCCCCATTTACAGTGTTGAATACCTGTTAGAAGCAGTAACGGTTATTTTAATTGGGAATAGAAACACAAAGAATGGAAAGTGTTTTATGCAATTTCACCTAGTTGTAAATTGCCTTTTTAGTGCTCATGTTTCTTCTCTGTACCAGAAATGTTACAGTTTTCTAGTATTACTAACTTCTATTATCAACATAAAAAACTCAGTCTAAAGTATCTTAATAGAGAGTGAGGAACAGGATCTCTCAAAGAGAAATGAGAAATCGGTCAAAATTTTGGGCGTCCCAACAGTAGAACACTCTAAAGCTCAGGGATTTCATCTGAATAGGTATCGATAACAGTATTCTCATTTTTAAGATGAGAAAATGATTCTTCAAAAGAATCAATTGTTGAGGCCCTTCTAAATTCTGTCATTAATTCTAGCAACTTTATGAAGGAGGGTGCATGAGACCATGTTACAGATGAGGGAACTGCTTCTACAAGTGATTAAGCAAATTCCCCTTGGGTAAAACATGAGCTGTGCTCTATACAGGCTGTTCCTCCAGCTTCCTTCAAATGGCACAGTATTGCCATTTAATTTCTTCCAGATGTTCCTTAGGGATGATTTATCTTGAGCATAGAAGAGACAGATGACCAGAGTCAACCTTTAAAGCCCACCATCTTATGACTCCAGTCACTGGATCTCAAAATAAGCCACTGAGCAAACTGACCATGAAAATCATGCTAAGAAAAACCCTTAGGAATTTGAAAGGAAGAAGTATCTGTCAGTAATTATATTAACTATCAGCATTAGCTGATCAGATAGCTACCCACTGCGCTATCTGATGAGAATGGGAGCTTTGTCTATTTAATCCACTTCGATATCCCTAGCCCCAAGAAGAGGGTGCAGTAAAGAGAAAGTTCTCCATAGGCATGTATTGAATATTGGATGAATGAATAAATGTGACCATATTTGAAGGTAGAGGGAATAAGTTGGATAATATTTCCAAGTCCCCAAACCCTTGAAATTCTAGTTGTTCATCAAGATTTGCTATGAGATTGGGATTTCATGTGTACCAGTTTTCCAGTATTCATCCCCATTACCTCAGGTGTCAAAGGTTACAAACAACAATAGGAAGTTAAGGCAATAAAGGGAAACATTATAAGAATATCCACTTCTCTTACTCAGAAAACATATTCATTTGAAGTCCTCATTTTAAATTAAAGTGAAAGCATATTGCCTGGAAATTAAAAAGAAAAAGCAAAGAGTAAAGCTACTCATGGATGACTTAAGTAATCTTTCCAGGTAGACATCACGTGTAATGGAGAAAATATTGGCAAGTTAGGGCAGCTACAATGGCAGGGATAAGAATTGCCAGGAAAAGGAAGCAAAAACTACCTACAGCCTGGTCTTAATGTAAAAAAAACTTTTGGGGGGGGCACCTTGGTAGCTCAGTTGGTTAAAAAAAATCTTTTTTCTTTTGCACTTAATCCTCTCCCTTATTTTAAGTATGTAAAAAATGAAAAGATGTTGAATGTGAATGATAAGCCTACTTTGACTTATATTTTGATCCTTTGAAAATGGCAAGTTTGGTTTAATAGAAAAGCATCAGAAATTATTAAGAAGCTATGGACTACTTTTTGCAGTTATCTTATTTGATATTTCTACCTATTTTGATAGCCCTTCATTTGGACACTGTGTGCTGGATATCATCTATTTGACTCTACAGATCTACTCTCCCCCTTTCTCCTAATACTGGCTTTGCACTCCTTGCCCTCTGATTTCTGGGGGTGGTCACCCAGTGGGTAACCCTGTTGAAGTAGCAAAAGAAGTAAGGAAAAGGAGGTCCGGGTATTTGGAATATTTGTTCTGTTGGCGCCCTCCTGGTCACCGCTGATTGGCTGTGTCCTATGCTGAAGATGAATGATGCTCTCAATAGTACCCTTTCTGGATTAGGCTACCCTAACCCCTAGGGTAACCTAACCCAGAATTCCTTGTTCCTGTGACCTGAGGCCTCTGCTGTTTTTAGCGCTAGTGCATTGCAGTCTTCCTTGTCATATGGGAAACAGCCTTCTATAAAATATCCTCTCTGCAATAGTCTCCATGTTCATTTTTCCTCTGAGTGTGTCACCTGTTTTCCTCTGCTAACTGGACTGAGACACAGGGCATCCTCTTTCAGAATCCTACTCACCTCTTTTTTTGCGTTCTTTTCTTTGTCATTTTCATGATAGTAACTTCTAATTGAAAGAGTGAGTGTGAGTGTGAACTTCCAGAGCAATGTCTGTGTTTGATGTGGAGATTTTTTAAATGATCTGGTGATGTTGGAGACCATGGCAGTAGGTAAAAGGACCTAGAGAGCTAACACAGACTGGGACAGAAAGGCTAAGGATAGAATTATAGCTGGTGTTCAAAAAAAAAAAAAAAGAATTATAGCTGGTGTTCACTGAGCACATTCTATGTCCCTTGCATTTTCTAAGTACTTTTCCAATTTAATTTGCTTTAATCCTTAGAATTCTCTGAGGTAAACATGATTATTTTGCCAATTTTACAACTTAGAAAATGAAGGTCCCAAGTAATTAACCAACCAACCTGTCCATGTTACCACCTGGTAAATGGTGGAGCTAGGATCAAAACCCGAGCAGTGTGAGAGTGTCCTGGGTAGCTGGACAATAAGGTATGAACACTGATAGAACACCCTGAAACATGAATGGACCCGGAATGAGCAACAAGTACCTTATTCAACATACGTTCATTACTTAGCTTCCCTGTGTTCTTTATTCTGTTTAAATTGTTATCTGCATCCGATTACCAAAATTAAAATCCTGCCCTCTTCATTGTTTCTGAATATATCCATTTTCTCTGCACTACTACGGTGCTCCTCTAGGCCTTTGTCATTTTAGTCACAGAAAACTATCTTTGAGAGCATCAGAAATTCACATGAATGAATGGATGATGAGAATCTTAGACCCGACACAGGAGCCAGGTATGACCTCAAATATTTTGACTCAAGTATTATATGTGTCATCTTAAGAAGTATTTTTTTTTTAATATCAATATGTGTCTTGAAGACGTTGGAGGTAGAGAGAAGTGCATAAAGTAGTTCAGGATAGAACAGTGTATATTTATATATATATTTTTCTTTTTTTTTTTTTTTATTTATTTCCAGCATAACAGTATTCATTATTTTTGCACCACACCCCGTGCTCCATGCAATCCGTGCCCTCTATAATACCCACCACCTGGTACCCCAACCTCCCACCCCCCGTCCCTTCAAAACCCTCAGATTGTTTTTCAGAGTCCATAGTCTCTCATGGTTCACCTCCCCTTCCAATTTCCCCCAACTCCCTTCTCCACTCTAAGTCCCCATGTCCTCCATGCTATTTGTTATGCTCCACAAATAAGTGAAACCATATGATAATTGACTCTCTCTGCTTGACTTATTTCACTCAGCATAATCTCTTCCAGTCCCGTCCATGTTGCTACAAAAGTTGGGTATTCATCCTTTCTGATGGAGGCATAATACTCTATCCCCAGGGGTACAGGTCTGTGAATCACCAGGTTTACACACTTCACAGCACTCACCAAAGCACATACCCTCCCCAATGTCCATAATCCCACCCCCTTCTCCCAAACCCTCTCCCCCCAGCAACCCTCAGTTTGTTTTGTGAGATTAAGAGTCACTTATGGTTTGTCTCCCTCCCAATCCCATCTTGTTTCATTGATTCTTCTCCTACCCACTTAAGCCCCCATGTTGCATCACCACTTCCTCATATCAGGGAGATCATATGATAGTTGTCTTTCTCTGCTTGACTTATTTCGCTAAGCATGATACGCTCTAGTTCCATCCATGTTGTCGCAAATGGCAAGATTTCATTTCTTTTGATGGCTGCATAGTATTCCATTGTGTATATATACCACATCTTCTTGATCCATTCATCTGTTGATGGACATCTAGGTTCTTTCCATAGTTTGGCTATTGTGGACATTGCTGCTATAAACATTCGGGTGCACGTGCCCCTTTGGATCACTACGTTTGTATCTTCAGGGTAAATACCCAATAGTGCAATTGCTGGGTCATAGGGCAGTTCTATTTTCAACATTTTGAGGAACCTCCATGCTGTTTTCCAGAGTGGCTGCACCAGCTTGCATATTTTTAAATAACATTCAGAAATAATGAAATCATTAATATGTATTTTAAAGTTAAAGCCCACATTAATTAAAGCACAAGGCCAGGAGATTAATGCATATAAAAAATTAATATATACAGAGGTGAAAATTAATTTATACAGAGGTGGCAATAGAAAATTCTGTCCTAAGATCTTATGCTTTATAGCATGTTCAGAGTTCATTAGGATCTATAAATCAGTATACTTATTGGAGTAATTTCTGGGAGCATCTAAAAGCACAAGAGATATTTGCCCTCCTTGTTTATAAGTATAGCATTACCTTATCTCTTTATAGGAGATAATTATGTTGGATTATAGAAAACAAGATATTGAAATTTAGAAAGGGAACCAAGTCAAAATAATGCAGAGACATTTCTTTACATCTTCCCTGCACTGGGCCCCCACAAAAATCACTACCTAGAATAATTATGAGATTGTTAGCAATTGAGTTTAAGTTTTGTTCTTAAGGGTAAATCTCCTAATAAAACACAGTGTATATAATATAGTAGGAAGTAAATTAATATAACAGAAATTTCCTAAAGGGCCCCAATGCTAACTGTAACTTTTTTTTAAATTAAAGTATGAAAATAATTTACAGAGGCAAAACCCATATATAAATCTCCAGCACTTTTGTATGGTAAAGTTTGATTTTCTTTAAGTCTTGAGGACATTAAATATGTATGCATTATTAAAGAAAAATTCATGATTAGTAGGCATGATATTAAGTAACATATACTTTTATTGTAATTTCCTAAATTTATAAGAATTGCACTTATATATGCTTACAGTACTTGTTTTTTAGGTAATTTAAGTAATCATATTCTATTTACTTATATTATTAATAAAAATAGATTGCAAGTCGATATCAGTGTGAAAACCGGTATTAATCTAAGGTTTGGCTCCCCATGAACTCTTTAGTTCTAAAATACAGTATAATTTGCTTTGGGAACTCTGGGCATTCCAATTTTCTAAATTAGTAAGCATCTTTCCTACTCTTATCCCATTGTGACAATAACAGATCTTAAACCCATCCACAACATTTTGATTACCATTTACTTCCTCACCTTGGTCTGCTATCCAGAGAATCTTATTAGATCCTGAAAGCTAGAAGTAGCTACTTTAGTTTAGCTAGAATAAGAGAAAATGATACTCTAGTAAACTTGAGGTAGAAAATTGGCTCTAAGATGAGAAAAGAATGAAATGTCAGTAAAGAAAAAAGGTGTTAAAGTATAGCTGTTTTTTTATTAAAATAGCTGATATTTGTCTTTTTGTTATTTATCTAAAATATTAAATTTAGGAGGTCAATAATGCCAGAACCCTGAGAATCATTCAAACTTTCTCTTTCCCTTATTTCTCACTACAGCCCTCAGTGCAATGAATCACAAAATGTTGTTCAGTCTGCCTCTTACTGAACTATTTTCTACACACTTCTCTGCAATACTGGCATGGTCTCCTAAGTGGTCCCCATCCAGGACACTGGCTTCTTTCCTATCCACCCTTCCACTGGGCTTAGTACTCCCTGCTTAAAATTTGTCAGTAGCTCTCCTTGGGCTATTATACAAATCTCACATACATTAATCCTGTGTATATATATGGAATCTATTAGTATATATATGTAGGACATAGATAAAAGTCTTAACACTGTAGGGTTATACATGAATTTTTTTTTCTTTTTTCTAGTTATTTATTTATATCTACAATAGTTATATGCTACTTTTTATAAGATTAAATTTTTAAAAATACTTAAAAAAATCTTCTATCAGGAGACTGATCATATTACGGACACATGTTTTCAACAATGATAATAGAAGATAATTTTGCTTGGTCAGTCTTAACATTTCCAGTCTCAAACTAGGCATTATATTAATCTATGATCACCCCTAGGCCTCAATTAAGGACATAAAAAGTGGAGTTGTTTTTGCCTAGAGACTTGTTATTGGGTACTGTCTGAGGTAAAGGACACTTAGGATTTATTTAGTTTTATGCATCTGGAGGTAGGTCAGAAGTTTATTTTATTTGCGTACATTTTCATTGCATTTTTCTCCACCTTTTCTTCCTTCTGGATTAAATGTATTCACTTTATTTTTCTGATTTCTCACTAGTGGCTTGAAATTTAGATTGTATATTGCTATTAACTATTATTAACAAGTTCAAAGTTAGTATCTCTATCTTCTTATAGATATAGGCTCTTTAGAATAATGTTTAATAATTCTTTTTCTAAAGCACTACTAAGAGAATTATTAAAAATTCATTTGTACCATATGGTCAGCATCTAAATATTTTCACATTTTAAATAGCTTCTAAAAGTATACTATATGTAAACATATACTAACTACAAATCTTATTTATTTGTTGTTTATTTGGGTATAGTTGACACACAATTTTTACATTTGTTTCAGGTGTACTACACAGGGATTCAGCATCTCTGTATCTGGTGCTTACTGCAAGTGTCACTACCATCTATCACCATGCAATGCTTTTACAATACCATTGACTATATTCTTTATAGTGTACCTTTTATTCATGTGACATATTCATTCCATAACTGGAAGGCTCTGTCTCCCACTCGCCTTCGCCCATTTTACCTTTCCCTCTAGCCCCTCCTCTCTGGCAGCCATCAGTTTGTTTTCTGTATTTATAGGTCTGATTAGGCTTTTTGTTTATTCTTTTTTTTTTTTTTTTTTTGCTTTTTGGAGTTTACCTATGAGTGAAATCATGTGGTATTTGTCTTTCTTAGTCTGACTTACTTCACTTAGCCTGTACCCTGTAAGTCCTTCCATGTTGTTGCAAATAATCATATAACCATCTCATCCTCTTTTATGGCTGTCTGATATTCCTGTGTGTGTGTGTGTGTGTGTGTGTGTGTGTGTGTGTGTGTGTATATGTGTGCACCTGGCTTTCTTATCCATTCATCTTTCGATGGACACTAAGGTTGCTTCTATATCTTGGCTATTGTAAATAATGCTGTAATAAACATAGGGGTACTTATATCTTTTCAGATTGGTGTTTTTATTTTCTTTGGGTAAATACCCAGTACTGAAATTATTGGATAATATGGCATTTCTATTTTTTAATTTTTGTGAGTAACCTTAATACTGTTCGACAGTGGCTATACCAATATACATTCTTACCAACAGTGCATGAGAGCTCCTTTTTCCCCACATCCTTACCAAAACTTATTTCCTGTCTTTTTTATTTTAGCCATTCTCACAGTTATAAAGTAATATCTCATTATGGTTTTGATTTGTATTTCCCTGATGATTAATGATGTTGAACATCTTTTCATGTGTCTGTTGACCATGTGTTTGTCTTCTTTGGAAAATGTCTATTCGGGTTCTCTGCTCATTTTTTAATTGGATTATTTGGTTTTTGATGTTGAGTTGATGTTTTTTTATGTGTAAGTTCTGTATATGTTTTGGATATTAACTCCATATCAGCTATATTATTTGTAAATGTCTAATAATGTCTAATCAATGTAAATGTCTCCCATTTACTAGATTTTTTTTCATTTTGTTGATGGTTTCCTTTGCTGTACAGAAGCTATTATTTTTATGTAGTCCAGATTTATTTTCCTCTTGCTCCCCCTGCCTTAAACACATGTAGGAAAATATTGCTGTGACCAGTGTCAAAGAAATAACTGCCTTTGTTGTTGTCTAGGATTTTTATGGTTTTAGGTCTCACATGTAGGTTTTAATTCATTTTGAAACTAAAAACTTATTTAAATGGCTATAATAGAATCTACATACAAATACTAATTCAGTGGTTACCATGATCTATTTACAACATAAAGATTTTAACAGTCAGAATTTTTAAAAAAAATTTTCAGTATTTTTATTATTTTATATTATTTTCCTTATAGATTTTATCCTAACATATAATAATCATACTAAAAATTCTCACATATCTCCACAAAAATATATAAATTTACTCTAAAAATTTCAATATTTTATCAACAAAAGGCTCTAACATTATTTTCTTTATTATTAAAATTATAATTAAAGTAGTTTGTTAAAACTATATATAGTAGATATATATCTTTTAATTATGAAACAAAATATTTTATTAGAAACAGATTATAGTGAGATTATATTATTGACCCTCCAAAGATTATATTACTGACCTCCAAATGTATCCAAGGATAAAATGAATTTAAAATGAATTTCATTTTTTTTATTTTAATTTTTTTTTAAAGAGGGAAAGAAAAACAGCACACTCATGAGTGGTGGGGGAGGGGCATAGCAAGAGGGAGAGAGTCTTAAGCAAGCTGCACACCCAGCGTAGAGCCTGAGGTGGGGCTCGATTCAGGACCCTAAGATCATGATTTAGAGCTGAAATCAAGAGTTGTACACTTAACTCACTGAGCCACATAGGCGCCCCTTTCATTATATTTTTTATGGCTGTATGTGCAACCTAAATACTAAATAAATAGATGGGAATTTAATTTTTATTGAATAGTAATAACATTCATATGATCTATCATCAAAGTCATTTTGAAGTTCCACGAACTGACATCTTAATTTGATCTTCCTTCAATGTTGTTGAAAAGAAAGAATTGAAATCACCTCTACTGTAAAAATCCATTAGTCTTTCAGGCTGTCAATACTAACATGCATATCAATTTGTCATTTGCATGATGCCTTATTGGTTCTTATGCCCTTGACATTGGCTAATGATTACTTTCAGTATATCTGGGCAGATTGATTTTGAGAAAACTAACAACACTAGACAAAAATAGTCATATGTATTATTATTTTAACATTTAGTAGTTAGTTTTAGCCAGATGTTTTCTAGTTTCTTTCGTTTCCATTCCCTTTTATATCTTAATATTTCCTCCTGAACATATATTTCCTCTTACATAAGCATATCCTTATATGTTTCTATAAAGGTCTATAGAGACAAATTCTCCAAGTCTTTGTCCAAAAATTTGTTTCCACTCTCATTATAGACTTTCAGGTGCAGTGGATTTAGAGTTCTAAGTGGTTTTAGAATTCTAAGAATAAATGATAGTTATTTTCTATTAACTCTGAAATGTGCATTCCATTGTCTTTCAGTCATCACAAAAGTGTGTGTGTGTGCCTGTGTATAATTATTATTTCTTCTGTGAACCCATTCTTTTTTCTGTCCAGTTAGTTTTATGATTTTCTCTTTGTCTTTAATCAGCAGTTGTTCAGCAGTTTCACCTTGATGACTACTTTGAATTTGCTTCTATGATTCCTACTTTGAACATAATTTGCTATTTTAATCTGAGTACTTACATTTTTTCTTTAATTTCCCCAAATTCCAAGATGTTATTTTTGAAGTATTTTCGAGAGCTTTTCTCTCATTTTCCTTTGTTTTTATTGAGACCCTTTCTATTATATTCTCCACTAATTTACCTGGCCAGTCATATCATTATGTCATTATATCTCTTTAATACATCCTCAGTGATTTCCCCAAGTCTAGTTTCCTAATTCTCTCCTCAGCTGTTTTTAATCTGCCAGGTACCTCATTCAATGAGTTTTGAATATCAATGTATGTATATTTTTTATGTGTGTGCATGTATTTCTTTTTAAATTAAAGCCAGGAGATGGATAGAGATATTTTTCACCACTTACCCATTGTCCAGTCTAACAGAAAATACTTTTTTCTTAATCTCTTTAATTCTTCTTACAGAGAAGCCCTTCAAGATGCAGGGTTTATTTAAAGGAAAATTCTGCTTTTCTTGGATGAATACTAGTGTTGTTTTAGTATTTTCTATTTCAAGCCCAAATTTTTCCATTGCTAAATGATTCATTTTACTTCAAGTTCATTATCTTTACTTTTGGAGAAAGAGCTAAATCATTTCTTTTTCTGAATTCCCTATTCCAATTAAAAAGGACGTTTCACATTCATCTTATTTTTTTTTCTTATATTATTCTATGGAAACTTGATGAGTCAGAAAGTTCTGCTGGGGTTGCCTCTATGCCTCACTTGGTTAAATGTCTGCCTTTGGCACAGGTCATGATCTCAAGGTCCTGGGTTCAAACCCCACATGGGACTTTGCTCAGTGGGGAGTCTGCTTCTCCTTCTCACTCTCTCTCTCTATGCTCTTTCTCTTTCTAGCTCTCTATCAAATAAATAAATAAATAAATAAATAATATCTTTTTTTAAAAAAGTTCTGTTCCACATTCATTATGCCTTCTATTCCTATGATTCTGCTCCTACTTCTCACTCCTATCCTGTTTATCTCTCCTCTGAGATTTGTGAAAACTTCATATTTGTATTCTAGAATGATGTGTGTTAAATTTCTCAAAATACAAAGTCTAGATGAAGTCTATATGTTGCTGTAATATAGATAGTGTGAAAAATGGAATATTTATGAGATTAATTATAATTAAATTAATAAAATTATATATTAATATATTTCTTAATTAGTTGATCAGTTTTATTATAATCCTGAATATATAAAACAATCTTATTCAGAAACTATTTTTCAAAATAAAGTGCCATTTAAAGAAATAGAAAAAATCACAAATATCCATATACAAAATGAAAATTCCTTTTTTATTGTCTGAACATTAAATAATTATAAAGCATGATTCATTATTCTTGTCACATATTTTTTTTTACAAAATTCTCTGCAATCAGCTTCAAATTATAATTTTTATAGTAAATGAATTTGCAATTGCTGGCACTTTAAATTGATTTTTTTTTTTTTTTTTTTTTTATTTGACAGAGAGAAATCACAAGTAGATGGAGAGGCAGGCAGAGAGAGAGAGAGAGAGGGAAGCAGGCTCCCTGCCGAGCAGAGAGCCCGATGCGGGACTCAATCCCAGGACCCTGAGATCATGACCTGAGCCAAAGGCAGCGGCTTAACCCACTGAGCCACCCAGGCGCCCCTTTAAATTGATTCTTAATTCAATAATAATTTAGAGGTTCTAAAGTAACTGCAAAATTTAGAGAAATTCTGCTACATGGTGGATGATCCCAATTTCAGTTTTATTTGTATTTAAAATGCAAATATGCCATTCCAAATTTTCATTTCCATTCAAACTACTCTTCTTTAGCAAACATTTGCTCCAGACAAATGTCATCACATATCATTTATTTGCATTTTTTGGAAACATTCACCGAATTTAAATTCAATGAAATCATGGCCTTCTCCATTTTATTCCATTCTTGTATAGAATATGATTTAATTCTTTTCACATACAAGATTCATCACAATATTTTCACCAGAATTCAAAATATTCAAAACATAGCTTTAGAATTTAAAAATTAAAATATATACAGTACTTACACTTTCATCATCTCCTTCTCCTTTGCATTTGTAGACGTACATTTCAATATCCTTACATGCTGAAGTTCGGTTTTCAAAATGTTGATAAGTTAAAAGCCTTGAAAGATAAACTTTTGCTATCCACTTATGTAATAATAATTAAAGCTTTACAACTGGTTTTGAACAAAAATCAAACCAAGCCTGGAGGAAAATTCATTTTAAAAAGGCCATTGACATTGGTCAACCTACAAACTAGTTCTACCATGACCAAAATATTTCTAAAAACTGTGATGACAAGAGGTGAAGAAATTAAATATGGACTGCCATACAAAATATTTATTTTTTGTCTGCTCAGTATCATATTTGTACAAATGTAAAAATTTTGTAGATATTAGTAACTATAACTAATGTTTCACTTACTAGAATTCCAAAGCTTTTTTAGATGTGAATATTAATCTTGTGTGCCCTAAACCTATTCTATGTGCATTTGCCTTTCATATGTTTCACAACTGTTAAAAATATTACATTTTACTATGATGGATTCAAAACATTTTTTCATCTTTTTTTAAAGATTTTATTTCTTTATTTGAGAGAAAGAGCATGGGCAGGGGGAGGGGCTGAGGGAAAAAGGGTAGCAGACTACCACTGAGAAGGGAGCCTGACTGGTTTCAGGACCTTGGGATCTTGACCTGAGCCAAAGGCAGATGACTAACCAACTAAGCCACCTGAGCATCCCACATTTTTCATTTTTCATTTTGATGTTTTTAACTAAATTTACAGTAGCATTTGCTATTGTATCAGCTGCTTAACTTTCAATAAAAATGTTTCAATTCCATGTTAATAATTAACCTTCTTGAGAAATGAAAATACAGTACTTAATTTGTCATTAAACATCTATTTTAGGTTTTCTTCCTTCCTCTTTTTTTTAATATGTTGCTTTCAAATGGCATACTGCAATGAGAAAATAAATAAATGTTGGTATACTCTATAGTATAAGTGACAAAACCACAGTGGGAAGAACCCAGAGACTATTCTTAAACTCAGAGTCAGGACAGCTCAGCATCATTTCTCTTATGTACTTAAGTCCTCATGTTTTCTATTTTTCCTGCCTTCATGGCCTGGCAATTTTTTGCACCCTGAGGGCTGTGCTGTGGACTGTGGTACAAGTGGCACAAGATATGCCAAGTGGCCAGCTAGGGCATTGGTGTTGTATTGGTGTTGTGTATTTCTTTCACTACTGTTTGGAAAAGAATGGTTTTAATTAGTTGACCCTAGCAACATGCACCCTAGAGCATTTTATCTCATCTACATGCACCCTTCATGTTCCTAGAGACTTAGTTAACTTGCAACTAGAAACTGGCACACAGACCAGAGCATGCTTGATACACTTGAGTGGCTTTCTGTGAGGGTTGTGCTGGAGGTCATTCGTACTGGCTCATGTGCCCAACTGTGCACACCTCTTCCAATTCTGTATTCAATGAGTTCATGCAGATAGCTTGAAATTTATCTTGGAGTATTTATATGGAAATTGGCAATGATACAACCAAGATTTTACCCCAACAGACAACTGGTAATTATTGTCTAGCACACCACTAACTTAAACCCTATGTAGTTTCTTCATGAAACCTACAAGATGTTTTGTTCTTGCTACCTTCATTTCTCCTAGCAAGATTCATGAGTCTTTGTTAATGTTTATTCTAGCACAGGCCCTCTGAAATAAGATATTCCATGGTATGATTAGTTAGTTTAATTAATTTTTCTCATCTGGGGCTCCTAAATAGGGAGTTCCAAAGTAAAAATAATACAGGTAATTGGAGATGTCTAGAAGGTTATTTTAAAAATTAGATTATCCTCATAACATCTAGTTATCTTCCAGTCTATTCTCAAACTTTCATCCAAATTAAATTTCTCCTACAAATTCAGAACATGGCACTTATGCCTCTAAATTCATCAACTTCTTATGAAATAATGCTGAAACTTCTTCACCCTTGACTGTTTGAGTGTTCTCAGTAGTCAGGCCTAAATTCACCTGCATTGGGTGTGTTCTTACTACCTTCCTAAAGTATTTCTATAATGAGAGGATCCATTTTTTTCCCCTGAATATGCTTTTCTCTTTCCCAACCAAGTGCTTCTTCTTACCAGTCTTTCTACCTGTGATGCTTTTTACACTACTTCACCTCTTAACATTTAGTTTCAGTTATAATGTGTTGGCATGAGGTGATCTTTCCTTCTGCGAATTCCGTAACAGGTGATCCTCATTTTCTTTTTGGTATTTAATATCTACCATTGATAGGATTGCTTTGTACATGTTCTTATCTGGACAGACTATATTGTTTATTATCTAGAGTGTGTGACTTTTGGGGGTGAAAAGGAGTGGTCTTACTAATTAGCCTAGAACATCATATGTAACTTGGGAGTTCACAAGCAGGAGAAAAAGGGCATATAGAACTCTATCTTTAAGCTTCTTTCCCATAATCATAAACTTCTTTAAGTAGTGATGAATTAAAAAAATAGAGATTCAGTACATATTTACTGAATGATAATTTAGCAGAATGCCTCATAGTTCATCAGTTTTCTTCAAAATTAAAGCTTTTGAATTTTGACATTCTAGTTAATTCTTCACATTTGTTTTATAAAACTAATTTGAAATGGCTCACACGTAACAGAGATTTCAGCTTGATTTATAGTCTTCTGATATCTACTGCGGGTTTATATTTGAAGGATGGTTGGGCAAGACCCAACAGATATCGTCCTGGGAAATTCTGGAAAGTAAACATAAGCTCTATTTTTGCTGGGCTCTATCCCAGTATATACAATGGTGAGATGATTCCATTTAAGTTTTCCTCTCAGGGCACAGAGCTTTCTGGGAGAGAAGTGATCCTAAGATAAGAAGAAGACAGACGTGATGAGTTATACCCAGTGTCAAAACATTAGTCACCGGAGGACAGTAATTCATCTTAGTATAGGATTTTAGTTCTTTGATTTGAATTTGGTCTCTGGCAATGACCACTGGACCCTCGTGTGTTCCACAGAATGAAACAGCCATAAGTAAACATTACAAAACTGGTCTTTAAACTCACTTAAGTATTCAACACATTGCCCACTGGTGAATACTAATGTGTCACATTTATAAATCCTCATGCTTTGAACACACCTTTTTACCAAGCAAAAAGTTTACTTAGATTTTTTTTTTTCTCTTGGAACTGTCTCCTCCAATATTCTTTTTTTTTTCCCCCTCCAATATTCTTAAACATTGTTGATAATGACTATTTGTGTTACACTTTCTCATCACTTTAATGGTCCTATGGGAGCTGATATGTGCATTGGGAGTCCTAGGGGAAGGACTAACTGACTCATATATAATTATCACACATTCAGCTCATACCTGCTGTATGCCAGGCATGGGTCTTTTTGCTGTGATACCATGATATTTATCTTTAATTGGTGACTGTTAGACAAGGATTTGGTTTTGTTTTGAGCCCTGTGTCTTGGGTGTAAATTCTTTTCTACAGATCTTGGTCCTGATGCAAAGTAATTTATATTTATACAGACAGAAACCTCTGGGGCATAAAGAAGTTCTATAAATAGTCTTAGTTAGGATACTCTTCTACTCTAACTATATAGAAGACCTCAAGGGGATAGTGGTACCTAATTTAATTGTCAGTTTAGCAGATGCTTAGCTCTAGCTTAGCAGGTAGAACCTTTTGCACAAACAAGATATCTTGTTCATGAGTGTGTAGGAAGAAAGGCTGGAGAGAGTATTCATTTTTCCTGTCATTTTAATGGAATTCTCTCCTTGATATAGTTCTCTGGGTGTTAGCATGGTAAGGCTCAGGAAATGGTTAACACGGTACAGTGAGCAGGTGTGACCAAGAAAGAATGATTATTCCCAGGTTCTGAGAAGGCTAGTGGTGTCCGCAGAAGCCAGAATGCTTACTGGTAAGGTGGAATTATCTTCCAGAGAATGATTGGTGAAACCATAATGTTTGTGTGGGCAAACTCTGATGTTCAGTATGTTTTGAGAGTACTCTCGGAGGACAGGGAGTCATGTGGGAACAATGGAATAAGATATGGTAAAATATGGATTATTATTCATAATGTGACCCCATTTATGCTAGCAGGGTGGCTAGGCCTAAACAACTTGATTGTAGAAGATTGTGTGTTTTTATATTCAGAACCTGTTTCTAACTCTGCTCTCTGTGAACTTTCAATAGCTTTGTCTGAATATCAAATTATATACATCTTTATCTAAGAAACTTTGTAATGGCCTCTGGCCAAAGATGTTGGAGTTCAGACTTGTCCATTAATAATTAACACAGGCATCCATATATCTAAATCCCATGAATCTTCAAGCTGGTTAACATTTTTATTAAATAATACAAAGCATATATATTGTTTTCACCTCTTTTGCTTAGCACCATGTCAGCACCATGTCAGATAAAAAGTAATGTGGGTCAGGAACTGCAGTTTTGGAAAGGAAGGTATTTAATGCAAAAATGTGTCAAAAATTGTGGGGAATATACACTATTTTTTTTTTAAGATTTCTTTCTTTATTTGTCAGAGAGAGCACAAGCAGGGGGAATGGCAGGCAGAGGAAGAAGCAGGCTCCCTGCAGAACGAGGAGGCTGATCATGACCTGAGCCGTAGGCAGACGCTTAACTAACTGAGCCACCCAGGCGCCACCATACTAAATTTTTTTTTTTAAAGATTTTATTTATTTATTTGACAGACAGAGATCACAAGTAGGCAGAGAGGCAGGCAGAGAGAGAGAGAGGAGGAAGCAGGCTCTCCACGGAGCAGACAGCCCAATGCGGGGCTCGATCTCAGGACCCTGGGATCATGACCTGAGCTGAAGGCAGAGGCTTTAACCCACTGAACCACCCAGGCGCCCCAGATACTAAATTTTTTAAATTTTTACATGTTAATCTGGAGATTGGGACTGAGAGCATGAAGGGTAGTCTTACATTTATATTACAGTATTCTTTACTGTTTGAATTTCGTAGCCATTTTTGTTTCAGTTAAAGTGCAAACAAAACCAATAAATAATTTATAAATTATTTAATACATTAAATTTAAAAAATTCACCAGATACTTGGAAAAATATTTTGATGACAGTTCATCATATTATAATCTAAAATAAATTCCAGATATATCAAAGTTAAAGCTAAAACTGAGACATGCACATATCTTAGAAAAATATAAGTGATGATCTAATATTGATTGAAGAAAGCCTTTTAACCAAACATCAAAACAATGGAAGAAAGTAAAAGTTAATGCATTTGACAATGTAGGTGACATAATAACTGCAAAACCACAGGTTGGGAAGAATAGTCACAATAAATTAACACATTGGATGTTAATGTAACATATAAAGATTTCATATAACAATAAGGAAAAATTACCATGCCCCAATTAAAGGATGGGACGGACTTACAGAGAGAAAATGCAAATGGCTAATAAGATTGGAAATATTCAACATTTTTAGAAGTGAAGATTAAAACATTTAATTTTGGGCAGCTGGACAGCTTAGTTGGTTAAGTGACTGCTTTCAAGAGACTGCTTTCGGCTCAGGTCATGATCCTGGGGTCCTGGGATCGAGTCCCACATCAGGCTCCCTCTGCTCTGCAGGGAGCCTGCTTCTCCTTCTCCCTCTGCCTGCCGCTAGCTCTCTCTGCTTGTGCGCGCGCTTTCTCTGTCTGTCAAATAAATAAATAAATACAAATCTTTAAAAAAATAAAATATTTAATTCTAATATTTCAATATCTGGTAGCGTAAGACACATCTCCCCTTATAGTTTTTCTCTTATAGTGTTTACCTATTGTTATATGCTTATTGGTTCATATAAACTTAGCATCAAATTGATTAGGTCCAAAATAGTATATTAATATTTTATTGGGAGTTTATGAATTTTATAAATTATCCTAAGACAAATTGGCATCTTTATCATATTTGTTATCCTGAGAACAAGGATTGTCTTTCCATTTGCTCAAGATTGTGCTGTGACAGAAGAGTACTTGAAACTTTTTGTTGTATAGGTTTTTCACAGTTTGTAAGTTTATTCCGGAGTAATTGATCTTGTGTACTCCTATTGCAAATGAGGTTTCTCTGCCAGGATATCCTTTTTCTACTTATTGTTTGTGTAATCTGTGAACACTAGTAGGTCAATTTTATCTTTTTGCAAACTTAACAAATTATTTTGTTGTTAATTTAAAATGGTGAGTTTTATCATTGCTTTTTTGGGGGGGTTCTGGGTATATAATCATAATTTTGGTAAACAGAAATAGGTTTAATATTTCTTTTTCAATTCTTAAGGTTCTAATTGATTTTTTTCTGATTTCTTTCAGAAAAATTACAAGTAGTAGTGGAAATAGTGTGTATATTTACCTTTTTTCTTATATTATTATTATTAGCAGAAAGTCTTTAGTTATTTAAAGATGCTGGTTTAAGAAGCAAGGTAAATGTATCATTTGAGAAAGCATTCCAAAAAAAAAAAAAAAAGTATTTACCAAGTCTTGTTTTTAAATTTTTTAAGTTTGTATTTAAATTCCAGTTCATTAACATACAGTGTAATAATAGTTTCAGGTGTACAATGTAGTGATTTAATCCTTCCATACAACACCTGGTGCTCCTCACAGGAAGTGCCCTCCTTAATCCCCATCACCTATTTAATCCACCCCCCCACCTCCCCCGAGAACTATCAGTTTGTTCTCTATAGTTAAGAGTCTGTTTCTTGGTTTGTCTCTCTCTCTCTCTCTCTCTTTTTTTCCCTTTGTTCATTTGTTTTGTTTCTTAAATTCTACACATGAGTAAAATCGTATGTTATGTTTCTTTCTCTGACTGACTTATTTAGTTTAGCATTATACTCTAGTTCCATCTATGTTGTTAAAAATGGCAAGATTTCATTCTTCTTTATGGATTAATAATATTCTTTATTCTTTTTGTTATGGCTAAGTATATATATACCACTACTTCTTCTTCTTTTTTTTTTTTTTAAGATTTTATTTATTTATTTATTTGACAGAGAGAGATCACAAGTAGGCATAGAGGCAGGCAGAGAGAGAGAGAGGAGGAAGCAGGCTCCCTGCTGAGCAGAGAGCCCGATGCGGGACTCGATCCCAGGACCCTGAGATCATGACCTGAGCCGAAGGCAGTGGCTTAACCCACTGAGCCACCCAGGCGCCCTATACCACTACTTCTTTATGTATTCAGCAGTTGAGATATATTTATACTATTTCCATAATTTGGCTAGTGTACATAATGCTGATATAAACATCAGGATGCATGTATCCCTTTAGATTCATATTTTTGTATTCTTTGGGTAAATACCTAATAGTGCATTTGATGGATCATAGGTAGTTCTATTTTTAAATTTTGTGGAACCTCCATACTGTTTTCTACAGTGGCTGTACATTTTGCATTCCCACTGATAGTGGCAATAGTGGATAGTGCAAAGTGGATAAAGGGTTTTCCCTTGTCCACATCCTCACCAGCACCTGTTGTTTCTTGTGTTGTTGATTTTAGCCATTCTGACAGGTGTGAGGTGATAGTTCATCGTAGTTTAAATTTGTATTTCCCTGGTGATCAGTGATGTTGAGGATCTTTTCATCTATCTGTTGGTTATCTGTAGCTCATCTTTAGAAAAATGTTTATTCATGTCTTCTGCCTATTTTTTAACTGAATTATTTGTATTTTGGGGGTTGAGTTTTCTAAGTTGTTTTTATATTTTGGATCTGACCTTTTTGTCAGATATGTTATTTGCAAATAGCTTCTCCCATTTCATAGGTTAAATGTTTTTGAAAGGAACAAATGGATTTGTCAAAGGCTTTTAAAGTCTATAAAAATAATCATATTTCTTAGATTTATTCATATATGTTATATCAATGGGTTTTATAGTATTTAACCAACATTTCATTCCTTAAATAAGCCATACTTGTTTATGTGTTATTAATCTTACAATGTGATGCTGAAATCTGCTTACTAAAATTTTATTTAACATATTTATATTGATATTCACGAACAATATTAATTTATAATTTTCTTTCTCTTTCTGTATGTGTGGCATCTTTATCTGAGTTCAATATCCATATTGTATTTTTTGCTAAAAAGAATTTGGAAGTTTTATGTCTTTTGGTTCACATGCTTTGGAACAAGGTATGTAGTATTAGGGACTGTTTTTGAAAACTGGGTAGATTTCCTTGTGAAATAATCTAGCTCTGGTGAATTTTATCTTTTTTTATTTCTTCCAAGGAAATTGATCTGTTGTCTATCTTTAATGGAGTTAATTTTCATAAACTGGTTTCCTAGGAAAGCATACATTTCATCTAACTTTCCATATTTTTTTTCACAAAAGCCTCCACAATAAGCTTCTTTTTATACATTTGTTGTCGTTTTAGTAACAGTTTCCCCCTTCTTGCTTCTTATATTGTATTTTTGTGATTATTTATGCTTTTTTCTCCTTAGAGATTGCATTAGTTTGATTATAGTATCAGTAGTTTGCATATAAGTGTCAGCTTTACCAAGGATCAGCATTTTGAAATTGAAGCTCTCACTTTTCTGTTCTCTACCTCATATTCATCTTTGCTTTTATCTCTATTGTTTCCTTTTTTCTGATTACCTTTGGCTTGTTTATATTCTCTGTTTCTGATTTTCAGTCAGGAATTTAATTTATTCACTTTCATTCTTTCTTTTTAATTTATAAACATATTTAAGACTACATTCCTCTTATCACTGATTTAAATATTTCCCATATATTTGGGTATGAATTGTTTTATTTTTATTATTTTACACAGTTAAATAGATTTGGTATGTATATCCTCTTTTAGTGAGACTCCCAGATGTTATTTAATAGGCAAATTTTTAAAATTTCCATGTTGGTGGTCTTTTAAATTGCTATTGTCAGTTTTTATTTTATTATACTGTAATCATAGAATTTGATTTTAATAATTCTGCTTTTGGCACTTAAGCTTTCTAGTGATGTAATCTTCTGAAAGATGACTGGGAGATAGATAGATGATAGATAGCCAATCTCCTTAATGACTATTTATTATTTATGAGGGTTAAATGTTCTTTAGCCTCACTTATAGTTTTGACCACTTCACCTTTATTATGCTGAGAGAAATGTGTTAAAATAAAATATTTAATTATTAGTGTGTTTCTACTTTTGTATATCCCAGAGTTTCCTGCTTTACAAAGGGTGTGCTGTATTTTTCACTGTATGGCTGTTATATTTTCATTGTGATTCGTAGCTTTTATTTTCTTTCTTTAATTCTTTTATTTATTTATTTTTCTTAGATAGAGGGAGAGCATTTGTGGAGGGAGGGCACAGAGGGAGAGGGAGAGAGAGAATCTCAAGCAGACTCTTTGATGAGCATGGAGCCAAACATGGGCTCCATCTTATGACCCTGAGCTCGTGACCTGAGCCGAAATCAAGAGTCAGATACTTAACCAGCTGAGCCACCCACGGGCCCCGTTGTAGCTTTTGGCCCTAAATGTCATCCCTCTATTTCATTATTTGGTGAAATGATTCTATCATAATCACCAAATATCCATATAGATGGTTGCCCCCATATTTTGGCTTCTCAGTTCCTTGATTTTTTCTTCTCTAGTGATTTTTCTCTTCAGCCCAAACAATGATTTACTCTCATGATCATCCTTAGAACTCATCGTTGCTGAAAACTGAACCTTGTATAATTTCTACTCCAAACAACCTTTTTTTAAAAAAAGGTTTAAAAAAACAACCTTTTTTAAAAAAATTTCAACTCCTATTGGTGCAGTTAATTCTCCCTTGTTCCAAAACTGCACTAATACTTTGACTTCACCAGGCTTTACAGTCTAATGCGATCCTTTCAGCTTTTATGACTTAGTGTTTTTTTTTTTTAATTTCTTTTCTGTGTTCAAATTCATTGTTTATTCAGCATGCCCTATGCTCCATGTAATACGTGTCCTCCATAATACCCACCACCAAGTTCACCCAACCCTCATCCCCCTCCCCTCCAAAACCCTCAGAGTTTTGTTTCTCAGAGTCCAAGGTCTCTCATGGTTCATCTCCCCCTTTAATTTCCCCCAACTCACTTCTTCTCTCTATTTGCCCATCGTAGTGTTTTCCCCTAGTACTTTCCTAGTTTAAATTCCATGGTCCATTCATACACCCTCAATGACCTTATCCTTCTCTTGCTTTCTTGTGCTCCTGTGGAAAAACTCCAATTTTCTGGCTACTGCACCTCTACTCCCAAACAGATGAATTTGTCTGAAGGAAAACAGAGCACTATCTGATCCATTTTCTTTATCAATTTATGATCATTAATTCTAAATCTACCATTAGTTTCGGACAGCCCAATGAGTCTAGTTTCCTTTCAATTCAATGATTGTTTTACAGTTTTCTGTCTTTACTCATTTATCTTATACCCATTCTTATTCTTACCCACAGCAGATGTCCATTCTTATTTTACTGGAAAAAAATAAATTCAGTTAGTTAGGAATTTTACCAAATTCTTCCTACCAGATTAATGAACACAGGTGCATATGTACCCTCCCTGCTCTTGCTAAAGAAGATTCATTTACACACTAAGTCCCATGTCCCCATGTTACCTAAAAACTTCAACCTAGAACTGCTCTGGCATCTGTGAGTTTTCCCATCTAAAAACACCCTATACAGCTTCCATTACAGTTCTCTGCTATCATTTACATGAAAAATTCTTGAAAATTTCATGTAAACCCATTTTTATAGTTTTTATCATTTCATTTTCTCTTGATGTCTTTCATTCCATCTTTTGCCCCATCGTTTCACTAAAATTGTTTTTTTTTTAATTTAAAAAAATTTTTTTTTAAGATTTTATTTATTTCTTTGACAGAGATCACAAGTAGGCAGAGAGGCAGACAGAGAGAAAGGGGGAAGCAGACTTGCTGCAGAGCAGAGAGCCCGATGTGGGGCTCGATCCCAAGACCCTGGGATCATGACCTGAGCCAAAAGCAGAGGCTTTAATCCTCTAAACCACACAGGCGCCCCTAAAATTGTTGTTTATTTTTTTTCATTTAGTGATAATGCAAAATCCGGCAGTCAGTTTTAGTCCTCAATTACTATTCCTTCCTTGAAAAGTGTTAGCCTTTTGTTTTTTGTTTTGTTTTCTTTTGTTTTACTTTGATTTACAAAATATCACATTTCTTTGTCGTATTTCTATGTCTTATCTTCCATACCTGGTTCTACTCATTGGGGATAATGATGCTGTGATCCCTAGACAAGGTCCTGGGGCTTCGCTGTTTCACTGTCTTCTCTAAATATCTTGGGTTTCATTGCTTGAACTGCTATTTATGGTGAGTGCTCATAAATTAGTATCTCTAGCCCAGACCATTCTCATGAATTCTAGAACTGTATATCCAACTTGAATTCAAAATAACCATTTAATATTCATACATAAATTTCAAATTTAACATGTCCAAATGGAACTCATGATCTTTGTTCCATGTCCCAATAAACCCTTCCCATTTCACTAAATGTCAACTCTGTCTTTCCAGTTGTGTAGGCTGAAAATCTGGGAGCCATCTCTTGCTTGCTTACATGCAAGCAAGATCATGCCAGTAGATCTCATGAAGCAGATCAGCAAGTACTACATACTAGACATGATTTCTTATCAAATATACTTTTACCATTCTTTTACAAGCCATCATTTTCTCTGTTCTAGATTGTTCCTAAAGCCTCATCACTGATGTCTCTGCTTTTATTCTTGGCCAGCCAAAGCTTATTCTCAACATGTTAGTGGTGTTCTCAGTTATAAGTAAAATAACGTCATAATGTCACTCCTGTGCTCAAAATCTTATTATGGCTCCCTGCCTCATTAGAATAAAAGAAACAACCTTTACAATGTACTCTTAGGTCCCTCATGAACTGCCTCTGTAGCTCACCTCATTCTCTCACTGGCCTCATTTTCTATTCATTTTCTCACATTTTTTGAACTTAATCCCCAGAGATCTTCTTGCTGTTCCTCTGATAACTCTGAACAGTTTCCTGCATCAGGCCTTTTCCTCTCCTGTTATTCTGTCTTAATATTTTTTGTTTGTTTTGCTTTTTGTCTTTTTTTTCTTTTTAACTCCAGTTATCTCCAAAATTCTGTAAGATTCACTCCTTTGTCTCCATCAGGTACTTGTTTGAAATGCTACCTATTCAGTAAGGCTATTTCTGACAACCTGCTTAAAAGTGCACCAAACCCAACTTGGGACTCTGTATCATCTTTTCATTCTTTATGTTATACTATAGCACTTCTCACCAGCCAATGTGATATATAAGGTACTCACCTATTTCATGAATTTCCTATCTTTCCTGTCTAAAATTTGAGCTCTATGAAGACAAAGGTTTTTTCTTTTGTACACTGTTTTATCCCTAGGCCATAGAAAATTATCTGGTACAGAATAGATAGTAACTGTTTGCTTGAAATTAATTTTCTGAATTTCCTTAAAATATCCATAGATAGGAGATTTTATGTATAAGTCTGTCTATCTACCTTTCTTCACCATAAAATCTTCAACCTAAGGCACAGATTACTATTGACAGAATTTTTTTTCCCTGTGTTGACATTCTTCAGAGAATTTTTATACTCATCCTGAAACTATTTACTTTGGGAGATTCCACAAGTACTATCTTCAGGATCTATACACTAGATAGATCATTAGAGTTTCATGCTCTTTTTGGGTTATGTATCTTAAAATCCCTTCAAGGCCCTTGAGTTTCTCTTCCACTAATTTTTGCCATATTCCAGTTCATATTGGGTTGCATTCCCTTTAAATTCTCATAGCATGTAAAGGTTATATTATAAATTTTGTTTTTGTTTTATCTTCTGATATAAGCCTAATTTATACAAATGCACAACAAATAATATAAGGGTAAAGACAACATTTCTTAATTTTTATGTATCTCCTTAAAACTGTCATTATAATGGGTATATAGCTGGCAGTGCTTAACTTGGAGGTTATTGATTCCCTGACTGCTGACTAATTGATTGACTGATTAACTGATTGCTATGGCCAAGGGTGGAACATGTGACTGTGTAAGGAATTCTTTATTCACACTTAAAGAAGAGAGACTGAAAGAATGATTAAGAGAGAGGTAGTCCTTGAAGGCTTCAAAATATGAGAAATATTTTAAATATGTATATGTATCCTCAATATATATATCCAGGATAAAATCAAAGTGGAAATTTAAAGTGTCTGGTATTAGTGAATATATTCATAAAAACAGGTTTTAAATAGTTGTCATAGCAAAGATTTCTTTCTAAAAAACCAGAAAATGCTATCACCTAACTGAACTAACGTTCTTACCAGAAGACTTTTTAATGATTCTAATGACACTTGTTTCTGATCTCTTATTCAGGAGATTTAGTCATTAATTGTTTCATAAATATGTTATAGCAAATTATATTCTTTTGTGAGCATCTGGATTCTTTGAAGGCAGAGTTTACTTTAAATTCCAAATTTGATAAATGCCAGAGATTTCCTGAAGGTACTACCATCTGGGAGGAATCTTATTAATTCTTTGAATATTTTAAACTTTTTCATATGAAACAAAAGAACAAGAAGAGTAATTTTGACTTCCGCAGTGTAAAAGTTATATTACTCCTTTTCAATGCCAAGATATTAATTTCTTTGTTTCTTTTTATAACTTCTGTGGAATGATACATTCATGATCGTGAGTAGCAAAAATGCTTAGACATGCATTTTGAAGTTGCTCATTCTGTGGAACTTTTTTTTTTTTTAAGATTTTTAAAATTTTATTTATTTGACAGACAGAGATCACAAGTAGGCAGAGAGGCAGGCAGAGAGAGAGAGAGGAGGAAGCAGGCTCCCCATAGAGCAGAGAGCCCGACGTGGGGCTCGATCCCAGGACCCCGGGATCATGACCTGAGCCAAAGGCAGAGGTTTTAACCTACTGAGCCACCCAGGCGCCCCTCTGTGGAACTTTTAAAAAACAATTTCAAACTTTATATTTTGAACAGATCGGAACTAACTCAAAGTCATTATAAATTAAAATCCCTAAAAGTCCTAAAATAATTTTGTTCTTACACATAATTTAGAAGTTATAAAATATTTAAACATAAGTAGTTCAGTATACTATTCCTATTTTAAATATGACCTATGGGGGTCCTGGGTGGCTCAGTCAGTTAGGCATCTGCCTTTGGCTCAGGGTTGTGATCTTAGGGTCCTGGGATAGAACCCCGCATTGGGCTCCCTACTCAGTGGGCAGTCTGCTTCTCTCTCTCACTCTCCTATGCGCGCTCTCTCTCTCTCTCAAGTATATAAATACATATTTTTATAAATATGATCTAAACCCATATAGATCTCAGTTTTAAAAAATACTTGTGTGCTTTAAAAAAAACACAAATTAATTCAGTCAATGCAGTAAATTTTAAAGATTATCATTTTGCTTTTGGGGGGGTCTATAGCTTTGTTTTGAGTATTCACCATATGTGTGACATCGTGAGGTGCTTTCTATGTATTATCTAATTTAAAGTAAAAATAGCCCTATCTACTATGGGATTAAAAAGTTTAGATAAATTAGTTAAATTGTGTGAGGTTCATAACCAGATGATAGAAGTATGATGCAAATCTAGTGTTATGTGACTTGAAAATCTGTATTTTGAAGTACTAGACTATGATGCCTCTTAAAGGTAATCAGATGTTTAATTTTAATGAAAATAAAGCCAAAATAGCTGTGTAGACTCAAGTACCCTCCCCAATTTAAGTAATTGAGTGGGTGATCAAATATATACTCTATAATTTGAGTATTCTTAAATTATGGGTCGTCTCTTTTGCTTTGGTTGTTGACATCTAGAGAGATCTCATAGAAAGCTAAGGATAAAAACTTGATTAAGAAAAAAAGATTTTAAAAGGTGAATTATACTGCTTTGTAGTCAACTAAAATTAATATATATAGATAAAAGACATATTTAGTAATACTGAATCTTACATTCTGGATTTAATAACGATGTGTTTTAATATTTAAAAACAATGAAGCTATAATAGATACAACATGATATTTTATACTTACTGTACTTAAGAGAAACAATATCATTTTTTAAAGTACTGATGAATATTGTTATAAATAGCAATACAAAAAAAATACTAATGTAATAGTAAACAAAATCCTAAAGCATTTACAGAAGAAAGACACCATGACCAAGTAGAGCTTATTCTAAGAATACAAGATTGTTTGAATGTTAGCAAAGCTGTTACTACAGCACAAAAATAAACATGAGGAGAAAAGAAGGAAAGATGCTGGAAACTTTTGGTAATATTAAACACCTATTTCAGAAAAAAAGACTTCATGTAGTCTCTCCAGCATAACAAAATCAGAAACACTGAACTTTTGTTGTGATGTTGCACCCCTCTAAAGTTGTTTTCTGAGAGGATCTCAGCCAGAAGCTCTACCTAGAAAGACACAGAGAACTTCTGACATAGTTGTAGGTACCTCTGCATTCAAAGGGAAGAAACACAAACCTCACCCAATGGAGGAGTGTAAAACTCATATCGTAGGAAGAGTATGTGGGGGTAGAATGTATTGGTGTGGACACCTGTATTTTTATTTATTTATTTGTTTGTTTGTTTGTTTGTTTTTAAAAGATTTTATTTATTTATTTGACAGAGACAGCGAGAGAAGGAACACAAGCAGGGGGAGTGGGAGAGGGAGAAGCAGGCTCCCCACCAAGCAGGGAACCTGATGCTTGACTTAATCCTAGAACCCTGGGGTCATGGCCTGAGCTAAAGGCAGAGGCTTAATGACTGAGCCACTCATGCGCCCTGAGTGTGGCCATCTTTGGAAAATAAAATCTGTCCTAAACAGGTAGAGGAATTAATAGGAGTACATATGTCAGGTATAACATTAATAAAGAAGGTATAATACTTAGGAATACATAACAAAGATGCAAAATTCACATGAGGAACACTTTCCATGCTTCTTAAAGATACAAAAGTAATAGAGCTTGAAGTCCGGAATTGTGATGCCACCAACGTTGGCTTTCTTTCTCAATATCCCTTTGGCTATTCGAGGTCTTTTCTGGTTCCATATAAATTTTAGCATTATTTGTTCCATTTCTTTGAAAAAGATGGATGGTACTTTGATAGGAATTGCATTAAATGTGTAGATTGCTTTAGGTAGCATAGACATTTTCACAATATTTATTCTTCCAATCCAGGAGCATGGAACATTTTTCCATTTCTTTGTGTCTTCCTCAATTTCTTTCATGAGTACTTTATAGTTTTCTGAGTATAGATTCTGTGTCTCTTTGGTTAGGTTTATTCCTAGGTATCTTATGGTTTTGGGTGCAATTGTAAATGGGATTGACTCCTTAATTTCTCTTTCTTCTGTCTTGCTGTTGGTGTAGAGAAATGCAACTGATTTCTGTGCATTGATTTTATATCCTGACACTTTACTGAATTCCTGTATAAGTTCTAGCAGTTTTGGAGTGGAGTCTTTTGGGTTTTCCACATATAGTATCATATCATCTGCGAAGAGTGATAATTTGACTTCTTCTTTGCCGATTTGGATGCCTTTAATTTCCTTTTGTTGTCTGATTGCTGAGGCTAGGACCTCTAGTACTATGTTGAATAGCAGTGGTGATAATGGACATCCCTGCCGTGTTCCTGACCTTAGCGGAAAAGCTTTCAGTTTTTCTCCATTGAGAATGATATTTGCAGTGGGTTTTTCATAGATGGCTTTGATGATATTGAGGTATGTGCCCTCTATCCCTACACTTTGAAGAGTTTTGATCAGGAAGGGATGCTGTACTTTGTCAAATGCTTTTTCAGCATCTATTGAGAGTATCATATGGTTCTTGTTCTTTCTTTTATTGATGTGTTGTATCACATTGACTGATTTGCGGATGTTGAACCAACCTTGCAGCCCTGGAATAAATCCCACTTGGTCGTGGTGAATAATCTTTTTAATGTACTGTTGAATCCTATTGGCTAGTATTTTGTTGAGTATTTTTGCATCTGTGTTCATCAAGGATATCGGTCTATAGCTCTCTTTTTTGGTGGGATCCTTGTCTGGTTTTGGGATCAAGGTGATGCTGGCCTCATAAAATGAGTTTGGAAGTTTTCCTTCCATTTCTATTTTTTGGAACAGAGACTTTGAACTTATGGGAAAACAAACATTGTTCTTGAATAGAACAACATAACCTCCTTGATTTAATTTATAAATTTAATGGAATCCTAACAGAAACTCCCCAGCAGGCATTTTTATAGAGCTGAACAAACTGATGCTAAAGTTAATTTGTAAAAATAAACATGTAAGAATAGTTTAGTGGTGCCCGGGTGACACAGTCAGTTCAGTATCAGACTCTTGGTCTCAGCTCCGGTCATGATCTGAGGGTGGGGAGAACAAGCCCTACATTTGTCTCCACGCTCAGAGCAAAGAATGCTTTAGACTCTCCTCTTCTCTCTGCCCTTCCCCCACACATTCTCTTTCTCAAATAAATAAATAAGTCATAAAGGGGAAAAAAAAAAAAGAATAGTTTAGGAGTGCCTGGGTGGCTCAGTCATTAAGCTTCTGCCTTTGGCTCAGGTTGTGATCCCAGGACTCTGGGATCCAGCTCTGTATCGCTCTCTGCTCAGCGGGAGGCCTGCTTCTCCCTCTCCCACTTCCCCTGCTTGTGTTCCCTCTCTTGCTGTGTCTCTCTCTCTCTGTCAAAACAAAACAAAACAAAACAAATACACACACACAAAAAAAACCTCTTAAAAATATATGTATAAAGATAAAAAATATAAAAAAAGAATAATTTAAGAATTACTGTGGCTCAGTGGGTTAAGCTGCTGCCTTCGGCTCAGGTCATGATCTCAGGGTCCTGGGATCGAGTCCCGCATCGGGCTCTCTGCTCAGCAGGGAGCCTGCTTCCTTCTCTCTCTCTGCCTGCCTCTCAGTGTACTTGTAATTTCTCTCTGTCAAATAAATAAATAAAATCTTTAAAAAAAAAAAAAAAAAAAGAATTACTGAAACACTAAGTATACAGGGAGAATTTCCTTACCAGATATTAAAATGTACTGTATGTATGTACATATATATATATATTTTTTTTTAATGTGGTAGTGGTGCATGAATAGACAAATACACCACATTAGACAAATATGCATGAATAGACAGACAAATACAGCAAATAGAATAATAGAGAGTTGAGAAAGAGACAAAAGTATATGTGAAAATTCAGTGTATGATGTAGTGGCATATCAAATATCTAGAGAGAATTATGCTTTTTATAATAAATGGTGATGGTATTATAGGAATAGCAATTTTGAAAATGGTAAATTTAGATCCATACCTGAAGCTTTTCACAAGAATAAAATTCAAATGGACTGAGGAAAAAGAGATCTAATTGTAAAAATGTATAAACACGTAAGTATTAAGAAATGCATGAGTTTTTGTAGTCTTAATATAGAGGAATATATTCTGACAGTGACACAAAATTCAGGTGGAATAAAAGTAAAGATCGATAAATCTGATTAACTTTCAAAAATTACATGGATAAACTAGCACTAGATGATAGCAGACAAATCATTTACGAGACCCATGATAAAAATATTTGCAATAAACATCACTGATAAAAGGGCTAATAACTCTAACATTTATATTTATGTATAAAATATGTCTTTTAAAAACTACTTAAAAAGCTGGAGAAGATATTCTGGTTACTTATGACATGTAAAGAGTTTAGAAGTTATTACCCCCATCCATACAATAAGAAAAAAAAAAAAGGGAACAAAAAACTGAAAAATTAACAAATATTCTTGGACTTGAAGAGGATTGAAGTCACCAGGGAAATCACCACTATGGAATTTGGAAACACGCAAACATGGACACTCACACCAAGATCAGTTTACCGCCATAATTTGGTAGGAGCACTTCAATGATAATTTTCATCTATTGATGGAAGCTGAGTGTAGACTAGCTCATAGGGAAGAATGCCTGGAAGCCCAGTCTTAGGGAAGCCTTCACACTTTCCTGGATTTACCTCTAAGGATACCACTAGGTTCTCACTGTGAAGATCAAGAAAAACCCCCTTGTGTTTCTAGCAAGGAAGAATAACCATTTTGAAATAGACCCAGAGTGTTCTTCATAAGAAAGTCCTATTCTCCAGGGAAAAAGACTTAACCAGGTTTGTATCTCCCTGATGCCACTCCTGAAGTTCATAGCCTGGGACTGTAGTCTAGGACTATAAAGGACTGGGGTTCAGTCATAGGATTATAGTCCATATTCCCTTCCCTACATCTTGCCACATCATCAAGAGCATTCCAGTATAATGGTAGGAAAGTAAGTATATCTTCAAAGAGTAAATGGGTGCATGTTAAAAAGACACAGACACCAGATGTGGAACAATTTTATCATCAAAATAAATATTAATAGTAATGGGTTTTAAGCAATATAATAAAATAGCATTCAATTAACCCATGTTAATTAAAAATTAATGAATGATAATTTATTTACCCAATTTATCCTCTCACTAAATTATTTGCCCAATTATATGCTAAACCCTTTATATTCTAAGCACTCATTTAATTATATAATAATTACATGATTTGCAATTAAGCAATAAAAGATAATGATTATATTAATAATAGCACACCAACTAAAAAGTGCAGAAAAAATGATGGTGTTAGAAAAGTCACTATTTACCAAATACCATAGTAATTCTTAAGGGAACAATCATCCAAGTTTGTTAATAGTAAACATTAAGAAATAGAATATTTACATATTCTAAATATTTCTCTATAAAATACTTAAAAATTCGATAAAAAAATATAACTTTACAGTAGAGTAACCTGGCAGACACCACTTAATCCAAGTAAAAAAGTTAACAACATCAGTAATGAGATAAACCCTAATGATTTGCCTCTGCGCATAATGCACTGGGAAGATTCTAAGAACTCATGCTACTCCTGACAGAAATATAGGACCTCTGTTCATGAAAAAATGTCAGAGAAAAAAGAATGCCATACAATTTAATTCATCTTTACTCTTCAAAAAATGTCAAGGTCATGAAGATAAAACAAACCGAGCAACTATTCCAGATTGAAGTTTTAAAGAGCGACAGAGCAATTAAATTCAATATGCATCCTAGACTGCATTGGATTGGATCCTGGACTCAACTTTGTTTTTGTTATAGGGGTCATTATTGAGATAATTGAAATATTAATAAAGTTTACATTTCCTAATTGAGCTGTATTCAGTAACAAAATGCTATTATTGTCAGGAGATGCACACCAAATTATTTAGGGTAGTCTGCAACTTATTATTAATGGTTCAAAAAAGAATCACTGCATGTGAGGATACAGCAAATGTTATGATGAAGAAAATGCTCTGAAGTGTTCACAACTGAGATATCTGTATGGGCTTAGGTAGGAGCTCTTGATATTATCGCAACTTTTCTTTGAGTCTAAAAATACTTTCAAGTAAAGGTTTATGAAAAGTAATAATTATTTGTTGGTAGACATAAAACAGTTAAAAAAAAACTTTAGGTGAAGTGAAAGCTCAGGTATCACTTAATTTAACTCAACCAACATTGATTTAATACCAAATATGTATAGGTCTATTATGTCTTGGAGAATATAATGAGAATTAGAATATTGTTCCCTTCTCCACAGTATAATTAAGTAGTCAGTTTAGTGAGGAAATAAATCAACAACTTATTATAATAAAAGTCAAAGAAAATAGAAATAGAAAATATATGGAAATATGAACAATGTGCTGAGAGAGTGAAAATAAAGGGATAAATCCTAGAACTTATTTCAACAAGAATGGCTTTGGCCCTACTGATAAGAAGAAACTTAATTAGTGATCAGTAAACTCCAAAGATCTTGAATATTATTTTAGCTTCACTTAAAAAAATGTGAACTATTTATAAAGGTACTAACGAATTTAGGGGCGCCTGGGTGGCTCAGTGGTGTAAAGCCTCTGCCTTTGGCTCAGGTCATGATATCCCAGCTCTTGGAATTGAGTCCCGCATTGGACTCTGTACTCAGCAGGGAGCCTGCTTCCTCCTCTCTCTCTCTGCCTGCCTCTCTGCCTACTTGTGATCTCTGTCTGTCAAATAAATGGGTAAAATCCTTAAAAAAAAAAAAAGATACTAATGAATTTCTATATCTCTCAAAGAAGTATTTGTTTATAAAGACAATTTTTGTGTACTATTTATATCTTGGGTTAACATCTAAAATAGGCTTTAAGGTTGAGTTGTTTCAAATAAATACACTACTTACTTTATTCTAGACAAATTCCAAGAATATCATCAAAATTGAGAAAATATTAAATATTACTGTTCAATTATAAATTTAAAAAGGAAGATCCCTAGATTTCAAATTATTTAACTCAAGGATTCACAATGCAGTGATTTTGTCACAGAAGTTTGGTCTCCAACAGTGTGTAACAGGCAAATAGCAAATAACAAATAACAATTTAGGTCTTTTGTAGGATTAATGAAATCAAACTACTTACCCTGTGCTCCTCAGTGGAATGCATGCACTATGAAAACAGAGACATAGTCCATGCTTCCTACTATGTCTTCTAGGTCTCATCCACCACCTCATTCATGATAGGTGTTCAGTAAACACACATTCAGTGAATAGATGAACAGACATTTTTATAATAGTAGCCTTAATGAACACATTGAATCACATCAAATACAATCCCATTTTCTATTATGTCCTTGAAAGTCAAAATAAAAAGCGTGATTGGGCCACCTGGGTGGTGCAGTCAGTTAAGCATCTGACTCTTGGTTTCAACTCAGGTTGTGATCTTAGGGTCATGGAATTGAGCCCTGCATTGGATCCTTGAGGTTCTCTCTCCCTTTCCCTTAGGCCCTCACAGCTCATGCTCTATCTCTCCCAAATAATGAAATCTTAAAAGAATTAAAAAATAAAAACATGACTAATGAAGTCTTTATAAACAGCCAAATATTTTCCTGCCCGAACATTCTTTTTTTTTCTAAAGGATCTAGGGTAAGCTTGCTATGGTAAGATTCCAGTCACCTAGTCACTAAAGGGAAAGGGGATGTTGAGGCACTGTCTCAGTTCATTCACTTAAAAGTATACAAGTAAAGAAAAAATCTTGGAGAGAAAGTGGGGAATGAGGCAAGGTAGGTGGATTACAGTTCTTCAATTTTATTTCAGCAGAGTCCAAAATCTCAAAATAATCAGTTACAGTTAGTTATCATTTATCTTTAATATATTTCAACTGGAATAATTTCAGTCTGTCTTTATATTTCACAAAACCAGTATTTTTGAAGAGTACAATGTAGTTATTTTGTAATCTGTCCCTCAATTTAGGTTTGTCTGCCTTCCTTTATGATTAAAGATATGCTTTTGGCAGGAATACCACAATTCCACCAAATGTGAAATGGAATTATCCAAATGAATTTTTACGGGAGGTACATGCTATTGATCAGTCCCTTTACTGGAAATGCTAATTTTGATCATTAGGTTTTGTCACTGTATATTTGGCATTTTAGTCATTGCAATTAATCAGTGCCTTGCAGGGAAACATTTTGAGACTGTAAAAATTTTCTTTTACTTCTCCAACTTTCACTAGTTTTTATGCCTTTTGATGATTTTTGCTTAATTGCCAAATTGTAAACTTAATTGTTTTTCTCTGTATTCATTAGTTAGCATTCTACTGTATGAAAGAATTTTTCCTTCCCTTGCATGTACTTATTTGTGTCAGTGCAGACTCCTACAGTCTCACTTAAGTTAATAGGTTATAACTTTCATATCATTATTTATTTTGATGCTCAGATTGTCCCAAAGTAGCTCAGTTCTGTGCCTCTTTGACAGACCCCAATCATTTTGTGGGTGTTTGCCTGTTCTTTAGCACAAGAAGATATTTTATACTCCCATCTTTTACTTTCCCTACTTCGACTATGAAAACAACAGTTTTTTATCGTTTCTTTTGATTGAAAATGGCATTAAGACAACAAAATCTGTGTGCTGTGTATGTTCATTACAAGTAGCCCTTACACTGGACAAGACTGGGAAATAGATGTTTGTATGCACATAAACGCATACTCTGTGTGTGTAAAGAGGGAGAGACAGACATATTAAAAAAAAATAGATAATGGAGAAAATCAACAAAACCAGAGATGAGTTCTTTGGAAAGATTACTAATAACATGTTTTCAATATTAACCAAGAAATAACAGAGAAAAATGCAGTATCAAGTATCAAAGTAAGGAAATCAATATGACCATACAAAGAAAAGATGATAATATGATGATTTTATTATCTTATGCCAGTAAGATTGACAGTTTAGGTGAAATAAAAACATTCCTTAAAAAATGTTAAACAAAAATAAAAAAAGAAGTACAAATTACATGCTATTGAAATAAAAAATATATTACCTGTTTTAAAAATGCATTTGTTATTTTTAACTTACTGATTTCTTGATGAATTTCTCCAAATATTTAAGTCCTAAATAATACTAATCTTAAATAAACTCTTCCAGAGAATAGCAATTGTAAGAACAATTCCTGATGTGTATTTTATGAGATGAGTTATGGCCTTGCTCTCAAAAATCTATGACAAATATAACAAAATTAGAGCAATTTTGCATTATGAACATAAAGGCAAAAATTCAGTACAACATACTATCAGATCAATAAATATGTAAAAATTATGATCTGCCAAAAATAGGAAAGCAGGAGGCTATAGAGGGATTGAAGTCAATGTTCAATGAATGAGTAAAATGCAAGAAATTGGGTGCCTGGGTGACTCAGTGGGTTAATCCTCTGCCTTCAGCTCAGGTCATGATCTCAAGGTCCTGGGATCAAGGCCCACATCTGACTCTCTGCTCATCAGGGAGCCTGCTTCCTCCTCCCTCTCTGCCTACTTGTGATCTCTCTCTCTCTGTCAAATAAATTAATAAAAAAATCCTTAAAAATATTTTTTAAAAGATGCAAGAAATCTTATATATATAATTCAAAGATAATTTGACAAGAATAATTATTTGTTAGGAAATGGCCTAAAATGAAACAGAAGGGCCTAAGAAAATGCATGTTTTTGAGAAACTCAATGCAACTTTATGTATTTATGTGTTTATTGAAGTATAGTTGACATACATTGTTATATTAATCTCATTTGTACAGTATAGTGTTTTCACACGTCTATACATTATGCTATGTTCACTACAAGTGTAGCAACAATCTGTCACCATACAGTTCCATTATAATACCTTTGACTATATTCCCTATGTTCTACATTTTATCCTTGGGACTTGTTCATTGCATAACGTGAAGCCTGTCCGTCCTACTCTCCTTCATCCATGATATTCAAAGCAATTTAAAAATGTATATTAAAGTATAAAATCTGTGTGTTGGTAAGATCATTTGGATTGAAAAAAAACCAAGATGGTATTTATCCAATCTGTTAGAGTATACAACATTATAATGACATACATTAAGAAGAAAAGTGGGCCTTTCCACTTTTCCATGTAGATTATTAAGATGAAAGAGACAGGAAAATGGCTTGCTATATATAAAAATAATGTTATATGCCTACTGTTTACCATATAAAATGGTGAAGGTCAAATAGATATTAGAATACATTTGAGAGATGAAAATTAAGGACTGGGGACCTGGGTGGCACAGTCAGTTAAGCATCTGCCTTGGGCTCAGGTCGTGATCCCAGGATCCTGGGGTCAAGCCCCTTGTTAGGTTCAGGGACTGAACTTGTTAGGTTCAGGACTCCCTGCATAGCAGGGAGTTTGCTTCACTCTCTCCCTCTGCCTGCTGCTCTTCTTGCTTGTACTCTATCTCTCTGTCAAATAAATGGATAAAATCTTTTTTTTTAAAGATTTTATGTTTTAAAAAATTTTAATTTTATTTCTTTTCAGTGTTCCAAAATTCATTGTTTATTCACCACCCCTACTGCTCCATGCAATATGTGCCACCACCAGGCTCACTCAACCCCTCCATCCCACTCCCCTCCAAAACCCTCAGTTTGTTTCTCAGAGTCCACAGTCTCTCATGGTTTCTCTCCCCCTCCAATTTTCCCTAACTCACTTCTCTTCATCTCCCAATGTCTTCTGTGCTATTCCTTATGCTCCATAATTAAGTGAAACCATGTGATAATTGAGTCTCTCTGCTTGACTTATTTCAGTCAGCATAATCTCTTCCAGTCCCATCCATGTTGATACAAAAGTTGGATATTCATCCTTTCTGATGGAAGTATAATACTCTATTGTATATATGGACCATATCTTCTTTATCCATTTGTCCATTGAAGGACATCTTAGTTCTTTCCACAGTTTGGCAACTGGCCATTGCTGCTATGAACAGTGGTATACAGATAGCCCTTCTTCTCATTACATCTGTTTCTTTGGGGTAAATACCCAGTCATGCAATTGCAGGGTCATAGGGTAGCTCTATTTTTAATTTCTTAAGGGATCTCCACACTGTTTTAATGCCTATGTACTCCTCTAGAATTCTGATAGATTCCTGCCTCAAGTTGAGGTCTTTTATCCATTTCTAGTTTATCTTTGTGTATGGTGTAAGAGAATGGTTGAGTTTCATTCTTCAACACACAGCTGTCCAATTTTCCCAGCACCATTTATTGAAGAGACTATCTTTTTTCCACTATATATTTTTTTCCTGCTTTGTCGAGGATTATTTAACCATAGAGTTGAGGGTCCATATTTGACCCCTCTACTCTGTTCCACTGGTCTATGTGTCTGTTTTTGTGACAGTACCATGCAGTCTTGGAGATCACAGCTTTGTAGTAAAGCTTGAAATCAGGGAATGTGATGCCGCCAGTTTTGTTTTTCTTTTTCAACATTTCATTAGCAATTTGGGGTCTCTTCTGGTTCCAGACAAATTTTATGATTGTTTGTCCCAGCTCTTTGAAAAATGACCATGATATTTTGATTGGGATGGCATTGAAAGTATAGATTGCTCTAGGCAGTATAGACATTTTAACAATATTCTTCTGATCCATGAACATGGAATGCTCTTCCATCTTCTTGTGTCTTCTTCAATTTCTTTCATGAGTGTTCTGTAGTTTCTCAAGTACAGATCCTTTACCCCTTTGGTTAGGTTTATTCGCAGGTATCTATCTTATGGTTCTTATGGTTCTTGGTATATATCTTATGGTTCTTATGGTTCATAGTAAGTGGAACCAATTCTCTAATTTCCCTTTCTATATTTTCATTGTTAGTGTATAAGAAAGCAACCAATTTATGTACATTGATTTTGTATCCTGCAACATTACTGCATTTCTGTATGAGTTCTTGTAGTTGGGGATGGAGTCTTTGGGTTTTCCATATAAAGTATCATGTTATCTGCAAAGAGAGAGAGTTTTACTTCTTCTTTGCCAATTTGAATACCTTTTATTTATTTTTCTTGTCTGATTGCTGTTGCTAGGACTTCTAGTACTATGTTGAACAACAATGGCAAGAGTGTGCATCCTTGTCATGATCTCAAAGGGAAGGTGTCAGCTTTTCCCCATCAAGGATGATATTCACTGTGGGTTTTTCATAGGTAGATTTTATGAAGTTGAGGAATGTTCCCTCTATCCCTATACTTTGAACGGTTTTAATCAGGAACAGATGCTGTATCTTGTCGAATGCTTTTTCTGCATCAACTGAGAGAACCCTCTGGTTCTTCTCTCTTCCCTTACTATTTTGTTCTGTCACATTGATTTATTTGTGAATGTTGAACCACCCTTACATCACTTGGACAAATCCCACCTAATCGTGGTGGATAATCGTTTTAATGTATTGTTGGATGCTGTTATCTAGGATTTCGTTGAGAATCTTGGCATCCATATTCATCAGGGATATTGGTCTGAACTCATTTTAAAAAAATCAGAAAGAATGAAGGAAAATGTAGAATATTTTGTGATATTATTTTGTGAAAGTAGGCTGGAGAAGAAATTCTTAAACAAGATTTGAAAGAACTATGTATTTTATTTTATATGTTAGGTTTGATTGCATGAATATTAAGCTCTTCTTCAGTGAAGAACACCATGGACACAGTTAACATGGTTGGCAAACAGGGAAAATGTCATATCAAAATAGACAAGGTAGGGACGCCTGGGTGGCTCAGTTGGTTGGACGACTGCCTTCAGCTCAGGTCATGATCCCGGAGTCCCGGGATCGAGTCCCGCATTGTTCTCCTGGCTCCACGGGGAGTCTGCTTCTCTCTCTGACCTTCTCCTCGCTCATGTTCTCTCTCACTGTCTCTCTCTCAAATAAATAAATAAAATTTTTCAAAATAGACAAGGTATACAAATCTGATTTATGTAAATAACTCCCACAAATCAATAAAATGAAGTGTATCTAAAAAAATAATAGGAAAATGACACAAAAGAAATTTACAGAAGGAAAGCCTAAATGTCTAATAAAAAAAGTAATGAGTTTTATGACCTCTGAGTGGTCACAGAATGCTAAATAAAAGCAATTGGAAGACAATTTGCATCACTCAGTTTCTCAAGGAATAGAAAAAAAATACATCAGATGTCACTGATGGTTGATGATACCTAAAAATCCTCAAGCATTTGTCTTAAAAATTAAAACCTGCAGAGCTGTCCTACAGAATGATGAGTCAATATTCAAGGACAAAGAACATGTATATATCCCAAAGATTCATTAATAACTATTACAAATATATATATGTATATATATATATATATATATGCCAGAAAAAGAATTGCAGAAGGGAATGTACCAAAATGCTCAGCTTTCTTTGTGTTAATAGGCAGTGAGAAGCCCAAGAGTCCATCAATAGGGGATATGTAAATAAAATGAGATAGGTATTTTTTGAAGTTATCTATGTAATATTAAAAGCACTAAATTATTTGTGCACAAAGCAATATGGAGTCATCTCCAAAACAAGGATAAAAAATAGGATGTATAATAAGACACATTAACACAAAAGCCTATACTATATATTTCAAAAGGACATGTAGAAAATAAATTACATTGTCTATGGCATAGAGAGAAAATAATTGGAAATTATATTAAAAGGAGAAATAATATTTGCTGATGATTGCATACCATGAATTAGGTGTAGGATTATCTCAATTCTGCATTGAATTCCAAAGAAGGAAAATAAAAAGGCAAACAAGGACACAGTGATAAATAAAATGGGTAAGAATTTCCTAAATAAACAATAATTAAAGAGGACACATATCTGTCCAATATGAATGATATTGGAGAAATGCAGTTCATGAAATTAGAATACCAGATAAATCTAAATGGCCCCAACAGGAAATACTGCACAAAGGAGAATGAGCAGCACCAGTGGTACCGTTTGCAAACGAGACAATAACTGGTCCAGCAGCTGCCACAAAATAGTCATGCAATAACTGTTAGCTGAGTGAAAATGGATAAATGACTGAATACTGCCTGAATTTTGTTAGCCAGTTGGTTAGGTGAAATTTGGTGAAAGTGCCAAAATATCAGATCTTCTATGATTACAAGTTAAGAGTTGCTTGAGGGGAAGAAAGAAAAAGAATGATGGCATCTGGACACAGATATCCTCTGTTCTGACTGCATGTCTTATGCTTGTAACCTGTGGGTATAAAACAAAATGCCAAAGTGCCGCTTACAACTGAGCCAAAATTAAATAGTGCTGTACTGTAGCTTCTGCATGTGAAAGATATCATCTTTCGATTGTAACCGTAGGAGTTTATTCTCAGCCGGAAAGTCAGTAGTTTTCCCTTATTACCTGGCTCTGGATATTCACAATGTATGTGACTGCCAATGAATAGAGAATGAGAGAAAAATGGCATAGTATGAAGGGTCTCTTCTATTTCATGTTGTCATTATACAACCTGTCTACATAAAAGGTGCAGTATGTCAACTGTCGGTCACATTGCTGTTTTCCTATGTCTTTAGTCCTGTGGAGATAGAGAAGTAATAAAGTATGCTTTTGCCTTTAGACTCCAGATTTAGGAACATTTTATCACAGTCTCTTCTTCCCCGACTGTCACCTTGCAAGTAGCCTTGAAGATAATATGCAAAATTGGCATGCACCTATTGAGCTATAAAAAAAAATCTGTTGAAGAAGAATCTATAAAATCATTTCAAAGGCTCACATTTTGCCATCTTGTATTACATACAGTGTTATACCAAAATACTTTCTTAAATCTATTTTCTTAATATTCCTGCTTTTAAAAATATTTTATTTATTCATTTGACCGAGAAAGAGAGTGCATAAACAGGGGGAGGAGGAGCAGGAGAGAGAGAAGCAGGCTCCCCCCCGGAACAGGGAGTCCAATGTGGAGTTTAATCCCAGGACCCTGGAATCATGACCTGAGCCGAAGGCAGACACTTAACTGACTAAACCACCGAAGCACCCCAATATTCCTATATTCCAATATTCCTGTATTCCTAATTTTCAGATGGAATTTTGCATGTTCGAGGAACTCTGTATATCTCAAGCTATTTTTTTAAAGTAAGAAAATGTAAATAGTCAATAGGAGAAGAGGTTTGGTGTCTAAAAGGTTTTCTATAAAAGGATTACAAAAGTACTATAAGCTACAAAAGTAAACATAAATTTGGCAAAATAAAGAACTATTCAGCTAAATGAAGGGCAGGTTCAGAGCAAGAGCATGTAAAATATAAGGCTAGGAAATAAACTTAGCACACTAAGAAGTTGAGTTCATTGTCACTGAGAAATAATGATTTCATGAAAAGAAGTAAATACTCACATGGTGGTTTTTTTTCCTTTAAAGTTTTATTTACTTATTCATTTATTGTTATAGAAAGTGAAAGAGAGAGAGAGTGAATGAGCACAAGCAGGGGAAGGAGCAGAGCGAGAGAATCTCAAGCTGACTCAGGTCCACGCTCATGACTCACATCACGTCCATGCTCCTGGACATGAGGCTAGATCTCATGACCCTGAGATCACTACCTGAGCCGAACCAAGAGTCAGATGCTCAAGTGACTGAGCCACACAGGTGCCCCCATAAACTGTTTCTTTAGTTGCAGTAATCAGCGGAGGTAGATGGGAGATATTTGATTTGGGTCTTGAACTATCTCAGTGCAAGGGCTCTGTTGGAGACCTGGAGATGCTCCCTGCACATCAGGCTGCAGCCTAGGTAAAATCCTAGCTAAGGTATGAGACAAAACATGTAAATAAAACATGTAAACAAAGTTTTATTGTTTGTACAAAAGAATTACATTGCAGTGTTAAGTTTTCATGTCTCTCATGAGCAGTCTATATTGATCTATAGGTTTAATGCAATCCCTGTAAAAACTCCAGCAAGATTCTTTGTAAATACAAATAAGCTTATGCTAAAAATTTACAGGGAGGGGCGCCTGGATGGCTCAGTCAGTTAAGTGTCGGATTCTTGATTTTGGTTTAGGTTATGATCTCAAGGTCTTGAGATCAAGCCCCTAGAGTCTGCTTTGAGATTCTTCCTCCCTCTCCCCAACCCTCTGCTCTCATGCTCTCTCTCTCTCTCTCCCTCTAAATAAATTCGTAAATTAAATCTTTAAAAAAAAATAAAGTAGATTTGGTGGAAGATACATTTTGGCTTATCAGTAATTGTTTCTTTCTCTTCCTTTCTCTTTTACATTTCCCACTTCTCTCTTCTTTTTCTCCTCTTCTTTTTCTTTCTTTCTTCCTCTCTCTCTCTCTCTGCCTCTCCCTCTCCTCAACAACCATAGGTGATGGAAATTGCATTAGGGTTTAAAATCATCTCCACTTCACCAAGTAGTGTCAGAATTTGGGGAACAAATGATCATCAAACATAATAAGCCTTATGTACTTTATTCTATCTAACATAATCACAACTTAAAATTTGCTTTCTGAAAATGTGTTAAATAAAAATGAAAATGTAATTCAGTTCTAAATTTCTTCTAGAGGAAAACATAGATTCAAAGCATTTGTAGGATTTTCATTTGCTTTTTGGTAATTACTCTTCCTTACTATCTCCAATAATATACAGTAATAAGGTTATATATATATATATATATATATATATATATATATATATATGTACATATATGTGTTATAATATGTTATGTATAATAAAATTGTATATAAGAATAATATATTTAGTATACATATATATCTATTCCTTACCTTCATTTACCTGGCTTATTTTGACAATGGTAAGTAATTACTATTCTGCATTTAAGTAGATTAATTAGATCACAAGCCATTTTACACAAACTATATTAACATTGCAGGAGACAAAGTATTTGTGTGATTCTACAAAGTATACAATTTCCTAATTATGAGAAGATTAAGTCCCAAATATTCATAACTTAATTAAAATGCATTCTATCCCACAAAGAAAATAGTCTTAATATGAAACTTATCATTTTGGGATTCTATAAAGCATATACTCCAAAATACATTTTGATGTTTTCATTTCAGTATTTGTTGCTTTAAAGAACTAACAAAATTCTGTATTCCTCTAAGTACATTTCATAGTGAAGTATTATAAGTCTATGGGCTCTTGGTGAGACTCGTATTGTGCCATGCTCAAGAGGGCAATATGCCATATCCTCCTCTGCTAGTAGGATTTTACTTTTGATCTCACTGAATCCATAAAAAAGTATCAGAGAATTTGTAAAAATGTCTTTCTTATCAACAACCTTTTTAGAAACTCGTTTTTGAGAATTAGTGATAGTTCAAATGTTTCTTATTTTCTGGTAGCCATAATAGAATAAGATCTAACTGTTAAAAATAATTCCTACTGAATATTAAAAAGTTTGCTTATTACTCTAGAAAACACTTATGTGGAATATTTCTTTTATTTTACACATATCCAGATATATTATATATTTTTAAAATATTTTATTTATTTATTTGACAGACAGAGATCACAAGTAGGCAGAGCAGCAGGCAGAAAGAGAGGAAGGGAAGCAGGCTCCCACTGAGCAGAGAGCCCAATGCGGGGCTCGATCCCATGACCCTGGGATCATGACCTGAGCCAAAGGAAGAGGCTTTAACCCACTGAGTCACCCAAGTGCCCCAGATATATTGTAATCTGATTTATTCTTAGCTGTGAAATAAAGCTTATTATCCAAAGGTAAATATTTTTAACTGGAGAGAAATTATCCTAGTATTCATTTCTTTGCTTCTACCATACTAAGAAATTATACTTCCATTTATGGCAAATTTTTATAAGGAGTGATCACTTATAAATCATGAATTATATGTAATTACCTAGGCATGTGCCTTGATTTTCAAATACCTCAAATCACATTTTAGCTATACTGCATAGAATGGATTCTATGGAAGCTTTGGCAAGATACTGGACCGCATGAAGTCATTTAGTATAGTGTGAACTCAGTGCATGCTTTCATAAAAGATAAAAGAAGGAATAGATCCTTGAAGGTTAATCCACAGGCATGAGGCATGCCTCTTATGCTATTTTACTCTGTTGTTTGAGTTAGGTGACCATTCAAAATAGAACTGGGCTATATAGTGTAGCACAAGGTGTATTACAACTAATTTGTGTTACTGTTTTCATATTCATGAGGCACATGTGTTACTTGCCAAATTTAGAAACACAAATATTTAATATTGTGTTTTTCCTGGACGAATGTTTAGAATCTGTGATTTCATTTGGCATCTCATGCTGTTTTGTTTAAAATTAAATGATTGCTTGAGTTTTTTTCAGTAATGAAATATATCAGGTAAAAATAGATTTGGTCATATACAAATACAAATATCAATATTGTAATTACAAGTAGGTATCATTTAGGTAGGTGTATATTTATTTTAATATAATAAACAAAGAAGATGTTAAGTAAGAAAATCCTAATTAAAAGAAAGGCATACATTTTAGATTAAATTAGTTTTCAAAAACAAAAAGACAAATAAAAATCATCATACAGAAATATTTTTAATTTCTCTTAAATACTTTAATCTTATTATGTTTTTCTAACTCAAATTTTTCCAAGTTAATATTTATGTTTATAAAAATTTACTTTCCAATCTAAAATAGCCAACTATGGGGCACCTGGGTGGCTCAGTGGGTTAAAGCCTCTGCCTTCAGCTCAGGTCATGATCTCAGGGTCCTTTGATCGAGCCCCTCATCGGGCTCTCTGCTCATCAGGGAGCCTGCCTCCCTGCCCCCCGCCCCTGCCTGCCTCTCTGCCTACTTGTGATTTCTGTCTGTCAAATAAATAAATAAAATCTTTAAAAAAAATAAATAAAATAGCCAACTACATAGGACAGATACCATATTCCATTAGTAACTAACATTTAACTGTACATTGCAGTGCCATCTGATGACAGTAAGACTTCTTATGTAATCATCAGCAATAGAGAGCCAAGCATCCATTCATGGACTAACTCACACCAGCAGAACAGATTGATTTATATTTATTGCTGTTTTACTTGCATTTTTGGTGTTTTTTTTTTTTTTTTAAGATTATTTATTTATTTATTTAACAGACAGAGATCACAATTAGGCAGAGAGGCAGGCAGAGAGAGAGGAAGGGAAGCAGGCCCTCTGCTGAACCAGAACCCTGGTATCATGACCTGAGCTGAAGGCAGAGGCTTTAACCCTACTGAGCCACCTAGGTGCCCCTTTACTTGCATTTTTGAAGCAACCACAGTATATAATATTCTATTTATACAACTAGAATATAAAGGCAAGCTTTAGAAAGATGATAAATTTCAATGTACTGAAAAAACACGAGATTTGAATATTGGTGTCATAGATTTGATGCCCAGTTTTATTACTTATTAGTTATGTGACATGAACAAACTCATTAAATCTTTCTGCAGTGGGTATCCCATTTCAGAATAAAAATAATATCAATCTAAAAATGGTGAAAATGTTGGTAATAAAATTTCATCATATATGAGATGCACATAAATCCATCCTTTGGCACAATTAATGAATGTTCTTATGGCTAATGATATGGAGATAGAGACATATACCCAGATGCTTAAGACATGCTATATGGAATGTGTAGCCCAATGAGGGACACAGAACTAGGTGAATAGGTGAACAAATGAATATATGCATGAGCAAGTTTCAGTTTATGAGCTGTTAATGTGTTCACATTAAGGGTTGGCAGGGCATTGACTTTGTGGTTATTTTCTTCTGTGATCCAGAAAACACTTTTGTGATCATTGGGGAAAATTAAATGAGCATTTAGCTGATTGTTAGTCACTGTTTCCAGGGTGCGGTGGCTAAATGATCAAGTTTCCAGTAATAACAAGTAGATGCTAGCTTCTCCACTTTGTAACTTATGATTTGGGACATGTTCCTCATCTTCCATTAACTTCAATTTTGTTAACTGCAGATTGGGGATAATGAACTACCAGTTTGCAGAGTGTGAGAATTGAATAGATAATACATATAAAGTGTTTGGTCCATTATTAATACTCAGTGCATGTGATATTTTATCCTTTTATTCATACACCTCCCTGGGAAAAATGATAAGCAGTTACTATAATAATAAGCTTCCATAGTAACTATTTTGTATTGAATGTATATTTTGTAGATAGGTAGCAAGTTTCTCCTGTCCTACACCTTATCTACTTTTGACACTTTCTGGCCTACTTTACTCAGTCCAGAGTATGTAGTTCTGCAGACTGCAATAGCATTCTATTTTTTTTTCTTCTCTTTTTTTTTTTTTTTTTTTAAAGATTTTGTTTATTTGACAGAGAGAGAGAGAGAGAGCACAAGTAGGCAGAGAGAAGCAGGCTCCCGGCAGAGCAGAGAGCCCGATGCGGGGCTCGATCCCAGGACCCTGAGATCATGATCTGAGCCGAAGGCAGAGACTTTAACCCACTGAGCCACCCAGGCGCCCCATCATTCTATTTAAGTGACAAATGAAAAAGTTTACACAATACTGATTACTGGCAATGTTATAATTATTGTTACTGATATGGAATTTTATATTTGCACAACCATAGAGCACTTAGGCACTGTTATACTATTTTCAGGATAAAAATATTTGAGACTTTTAGCACACTAAGATATTTATCAAATTATGCTTTGCTACTGAGTGGTGAAGCTGTGACTAGGACATATGTCTTCTTAGTGGTGTACTAGCTTGTTTGCTCCAACATTGGTCTGATATGTCATACAATTTTATATTTATGAACATTTGTAATTTTATAGCTTTAATTCATGTTTTAAGTGTTCACATATCAAGGTTTATATAGCATCACTATTATTTTGTTCATTTTAAATGTACCTTTTGTTTACAACTTCCTATTTAATTGACTTACATAAATCACTTTTCCAGTTGTAAATAATTTTATTTCTTCTAACTCATAACTTCTTTTGGCATAATATTTTACTATGATGCATATTTCAAATGCAATATGCCATATTTTAAAGAATTGGCTGTTTATATCAAAATTATGATATTCATAAAGTATTTATATATTTTTCTATTATTTTGATAACTGTTAAGTATTAGAAAGTACTACAATTTTTAAAAAATCAACCTGGTATTTTCTTTTATCATGGGTTAGGACTACTCTGAGAATTTTCCGCTTGGGAAAAATATGACACAGAGAGAAAAGTTAAATAAATCAGTAGGATGTGATATCTTACAAACATGTAGACTTTCAATTTATGAGTAGAAATACAAATCTTATTTAGCAAATAACAGTAATTTAACGCATTCTGAAGTACGCTTACTTAACTTCTGTTCTACCTACTATATATCTTGGTGTGCTTTTCTCTGTGTTTCTCCTGCTTGAGGTGTGTTAAACTTCTAGTAATTCCAGATTGATATATTTCAACTTTTTAAAAAATTTTATCATTTTGTTTTCAAATATTTGTTTCTTTCCAAACTCTTCTTTTCCTGGTACTCTGCTCACATACTGAATCACACAGCAGTACTATGTGAGCTGGAGACTCTAGTTTTCTTCAGTTCCTATCACTATCTGCTTCCCATCTAGTCATTCTTGTCCTGAAGATTTTTTGTTCGTTTGTTTTGTTTACTTTTAGAATTTACATTTTGTTCTTTTTGCGTTTTATCTATTTCTATACTGTTTCCTGTTTGTTTTCTTCCAGTGTATGTATTTCGCTTTCAATCCTTTAAAGCATTTAGAAGTGCTATTTGAAAGTCTGTGATTCTTAACCCATCATCTATGTGATTTCTGGATATTTGTTTGTTTTTCACATTGATACTGTCAGAAACTATGAATACTATATTGTGAGTCATCTGGGTTTTATCGTTTTTCTTGTTAGAATGCTAAGTTTTCTTTAGATGACAGTTAATTTACATGTAGATCATTTTGATTATTTCAAAGCTTGTTTTTAGGATTTTTAAAAAAAATTTGTTTATGGGACTCCTGGGTGGCTCAGTCAGTTAAGCATCTGCTTTCAGCTCAGGTCATGATCCCAGAGTCCTGGGATCTAGCCCCACATTGGGCTCTCTGCTCAGCAGGGAGCCTGCATCTCCCTCTCTGTTTGGCCCGGCCCCCAACTCATGCTGTCTGACATGCATGCTCTCTTTCTCTCAAATAAATAAATGAAATCTTTAAAAAAATTTTTTTTTGTTCATTTTGAATGTGTCTAGAAAATTCATTTATTCTAGGCCTCTCCTGTCACTGCCTAACCCATGATTTTCCTGGAGTCTGTACTGATTGCCATTGTTATCAACAATGTGTCTCCATTCTGATCGATTGAAACTTTAATGTATCTTAGTTCTATGTGATTTCCAGTAGTTGTCCAATGTATAGTTCCTGGTAGTTTTCCACTATTTGTAAATTGCACTTAGACTAGCCTCAAGGAGTCTTGTCCTGCAAATGTGCAGATTAGTATTTACTTAAAAACTCAAGAGGATATCCATGTTGATTTGGGGATCCCCCTGTTGTCATTTGTTTCATATTTTTAAATTTTTGTCTAGTTTTATAGTTGTTTATGGCCATCCCCTTATTGTGGCCAGAAGAAGCTCTTTATCATTTTCTTTTTCAATAAGATTTTTTTAAAGACTTATTTATTTATTTGAGAGAGAACATGAGCAGTGGGGGTGGGGCAAAGGAGGAGGAAGAGAGAAAGTCTTAAGCAGACTCCCCACTGAGTGTGGGGAGCCCAACGCAGGGCTCGATCTCACAACCCAAATCATGACCTGAGCAGAAACCAAGACTAGGATACTTAACTGACTGAGCCACTCAGGGACCCCAATTTCCATAACATTTAAATATTTCTCTCTCTTTTTTTAAAATATATTTTTAAAGATTTTATTTATTTATTTGACAGAGAAAGACACAGGGAGAGAGGGAACACAGCCAAGGAGTGGGAGAGGGAGAAGCAGGCTTCCCACTGAGCAGAGAGCTCGATGCGGGGCTGGATCCCAGGACCCCGGGATCATGACCTGAGCTGAAGGCAGATGCTTAACGACTGAGCCACCCAGGAGCCCCAATACTTTTTCTCTTTAAAGTTTCTGTATCTTGTTGTCAGTTATTTATTTTCCTAGCTTTGTTATTTCTTGTTTTTCAATTTCTTTGGGCTTTTAATGCTTTCCCTCAACATATTATATCAATTCCTAGCTCATGAGTTTTATTTTTTTATGGAATTTGAATGGGTTATGTGACTATTTCATCAATTTCTATTTTTCCCATTTAATAAGCGGTAGAGGTAAGGATTGAAAGCTGGTGTTTAACTCTGTAGGTGTAGTTGTAGGTGCAGTCTTGCAAACATGGTTTCTCTGGTTGCCCAGTCAAGTCTCATGGGGTGCAAAAACATTTCCCAGAATTTATCTTTGTTCTAGTAGCTTGTCTAACGTGTCCTCATCTCTGAGGTGAGGTTGGGGCAGGGGAGATTCTTTTGCTTCCTACTTCAGTGCTCTTCCAGTGTAGTTACCTGGCTAGTCTGTCTCTGTCCCTCCTTTTTGGTTGTTGTTCACTTTCTTTTTTCCCCTCTCATTTCTCTCTCATCATTTCTGATGGCTCATTGTTTCCATTTCCTAGGAGCTTATGCTTCCTGTTATCTGTCTCCATATTTTTCTACTTTTTACAATCTTACTTTCTGTTAACTCTTTTTATGTACATTAAATTAATCTCCCTATTAGAAATTATTTTGTTGAATTAAGATGTAATTCAGAACCGATAACCCCTAGAGAGTAGAATTCTCGTGGCAGTGTATTCTACAAGGCTCTGCAAAATCATACATTTCTGTCATTGAGCTACAAAAGATTTCCAGCTTATGGCAAAATAGCATGAATTCTATTATGATAATCATTCTAAGGAACTACTTTGGAAACTTATTCAGAAAGGGTCCAATGGGTGTGAAGTTTTCGCCAAGTATTATGTCCAATACAGATACAAAAGCTATCGTGTCTTCCACTTCTGTTTTATTCATGTTAGATTTTACCTTAAATAAATAATAATACTGATTTATGTGTGTATGTACATGTGTATATGAGTAGATGTGTGGGTGTGTGCATGTAAAATCCTTTGTTTCTCAAATGCTTAATATGGACAAACTAATTCAATACATATAAGAAGATTAACTTAAAAAGTTCCTCTTGTGAATTTAAGTTGTCGTTGTCGTTGTTGTTGTTATTATTATTAGATGGTGTAATGGTTAATAGCACAGAGTTTGGATTCAGATCAGATTTGGATTCAAACATCTCTAACAATTTTTACCTTTTTTATTTAGGTGATGTCATTTACATATTCTGAACCTTAATTCAACTTTCAGGATTCTTTCAGTATTAAATGCATATAGTGCATATGTGTACAGTTTATAATAGGGTCCAGGTTTGTATGAATCAAATTAAGCATCTATATTATCACCTTTTGTTAGAATCTCTCTTAATGAGAATAAAGAGAAAAAATTAAGTGGTAATCAAGCTACTGTCCGCATGCCTTGATATCAAGAGTTATGCTGTTAAAATTATGTTAATTTTAATTGGGAATGTCTCATTTTTTAAAGTACAGAGATTATTTGATTAAATATATTAAGGGAGATTGCTATTATAGTCACTCAGTTTAGCCATCAAATAAAGCTACCAAATTAATTTCGGAGTAATCAGTGTTGCATAGGAAGTGATATATTTATGCACTCTAGTGCTGTAACACTTGCAACAAAAGCCACTTACCAAACTTACTAAATTTTAAATATAGCTACTTTGAAAATAATCTAGGCTTGTGGGAGAAATGCAAAGTCCTCTGTGACCTGAGAAAACTGAGTTATGTTTTCTCCATGAATAAACTAAGAACAGTCAATGACTTTGTAAACCTATTGTACTTTCATTGTCTTTTAAACTTATATCTGAGGAAAGCAATTAATTTGTTTGGCTTTAAGTAACGTGTATTTTCTCCTTTGTTACATATATCACAAACCTATGTCTTTTTAAGAAGGTTAAATGTTAAATAACCATAATTGATACCTTTCTCCTTGAATGTAATAATCTAATTGAATACACGAACTGAAGAATTAAAAAACATACGTATCTGTACAGGCACAAAAGCAGTGACTTACCATGGCTAAAGCAAGACAGGGATTAGGTTAGAATCTGGAATCATCATTAGAATCTGGAAAGTCTCTTTTGAGACTTTTCAACCTGGGAAAAATGAATATAAATGTAGAGTATGGCCCTTGTTTGGAGATTTGCCCTGTATCCTTTACTTTATTGTTCACAAAACACTTTCAAAAACATCATATGTTCAATTAAAAAAAATCACATTTATAATATATTCAGACTATAATTATGTGATTTTTAAAGGGAGATATTAATAGCATAAATGTTATATTCCTGACCTCAGGAAATATAAAACAGATGAGTTATTTACATGGCTATCTTCAGGATTGTATTTTCAAACTGATGCTAAAATGCAGTGGAGGTACCATTAACTCCTTTATTTTGTCCTTACTTTATTGCATCAGTAGTAATAATCATACTTATTTAATTTCAAAAACAGTTGTTACTTACAAAGGATGTGTACTTGGGATTTAAAATGAACTAAACTGAAAGAGCATCTTGAAATCATTTCTAATTATGGTAAATATTGGAATTATAATGGTTTCCTCCAAAGTGTGTACTATATCTTAATAAAGTTCAAGAACCACATTATTTCACAATATTATTGTGAAATATTTCACAATAATACTGTGAAAATGTTCAAAATATTTGTCATTTGAAATATAAACAGTAAAAGTGGTTGTTAAGACACCTTAAAGTATAATTTATGAAAAAAATTTAAGCCAAAACCATAAACCATCCTACAATGTGCTAAAGCTCCAAAATTACAATTTTTAGGTATCAATAACATAAAATTGGCCCATTTTCCCCCACCAATGCCCCAGTTCTATTTACCAGAGGTAACCGCTATTAATCGCTTTTTTTATTCGTAGTTTTTAAAATAATCATCATCACAATTTTTAAAAATAGGTATTTCCTCTGTTGTTAAAAATATATTGAATATATAGACTTCTCACTGTAAAGGATGAGGGACTTAACTGATCTAGACTGCTTTCTGTGTCTTTTACTTCCTTGATTTCTACTTCAGACAGTTATTTTTAATATTCCAATACTTGCCCTCAGAACTTTAAATTGTATACTTATTTCTTGATTCATCAGTTCTAAATAGCGCCTTTTTAACGTTTTATTTAAATTCCAGTTAGTTAACATACAGTGTAATATTAGTTTTAGGTGTACAATTTAGTGACTCAGCACTTCCATACAACACCCAGTGCTCATCACAAGTGCATTCCTCAATCCCCATCACCTATTTCACCTGTCTCCCCAACCATCAGTTCGTTCTCTATAGTTAAGAATCTGTTTCTCCATTCCTCTCTCTTTTTCCCTTTACTCATTTGTTTTGTTTCATACCTTCCACATATGAGTGAAATCATATGGTACCCGTCATTCTCTGACTGACTTATTTCACTTAGTATAATTCTAGCTCCATCCATGCTGTCACAAATTGCAAGATCTCATTCTTTTTTATGGCTGAGTATTATTCCTGTGTGTGTGTGTGTGTGTGTGTGTGTGTGTGTGTACATATATTCAGTTTCTTTGCTGGTTATTGGTCTATTCAAGTTTTCTATTTCTTCCTATCTCAGTTTTGGTACTTTATATGTTTCTAGGCATTTATCTGTTTCTTCCAGGTTCTCCAGTTTGGTGGATACAGTCTTTCATAATATTCTCTTATAATTATTTTTATTTCTGTGGTGTTATTTCTTTCTCAGTTGTGATTTTATTTATTAGGATCCTTTTTTCTTATTGATGAGTCTGGCTCTAGTTTTATCAATTTTATTAATTTTTTTTTTAAGAACCTGCTCCTGGTATCATTGATTAGTATATTGGTTTTTGTTTTTGGTTTTGGTTTGTTTTTAGTTTCTATGTCATTTATTTCTGTGAGAAACTTTATTATTTCCTTCCTTCAGCTGGCTTTCGGCTTTGTCAGTCTTTTTCTAGTTCCTTTAGGTGTAAGTTTAGGGTGTTTATTTGAGATTTTTATTGCTTCTTGAGGTGGGCCTGTATTGCTGTACACTTCCCTCTTGGGACCGCTTGCTGCATCCCAAAGATTTTGGACCTTTGTGTTTTTGTTGTCATTTCCTTCCATGTATTTTTTTTTATTATTATTATTACTTCTTTGATTCCTTTGTTCACCCACTCACTGATCAGTAGCATTTTGTTTAACCTCCCTGTATCTGTGGTCTGTCCAGATTTTATCTTGTGGTTGAGGCAGGGCCAGCTCCACTGGGACTGAGAGAAGGGTGACTCCGAAGGGCAGTGCCACTGGAGCACAGCGGGGTGGGGTCTCCTGTCAGCAAGGTACTGAGAGCCAGTGTCAGCCCAGTGCGGTTTCCTGCAGGTGGCACTGTGTTTATCCTCAGGGACAAAGGAGGGATTATGGCAGGGATCTGTCAGCTTCATTGTTCCTGGAGAGGCATCTCCAAGAACACTGCCTCTCAGGGACTCACTGTAAAGAGCAAATAGTCGCCCCAGTGTGTGCCCCGTGCAGGCTTCAGGTTGCTGTTTCTCCCTGGATGTTTGCCTGCCTTCTCTCCAGGCGCAGCGCGGTGCCCTCTGGACTCCATCCCAGCCAAGTCCACTGACTTTGTTTTATTTTGTTTTTCTCAAACCTGCTGACTTTTAAAAACTCCTATTTTAAGCGCCACCAGTTGCAAGAACTCATGATATTCAGCCCCTCTTGTGTTCTAGGCCAGTGTGTTTGGGGAAACCTTCTTGTTCATTCCCCCGTGTGCTCCCGTACCTCACCCTTGTCTGCAACGGGAGCTCCCTCCCCTCCACAGCAGCCTCAGTCTACTTCCCTCCTAAGGGGAGTCGCCACACCTTCTGTCTTCTTCCTGGGAACTCCTCTCTCCCTTTAGTTGTGGCTTTTGCTCTGTCAAATCTTCAGGTCGATTTCTAGGGCTTTTAGGATGATTTCACAGTTAATCTAGTTGCATTCATGAGGGGAAGTAAGCCTAACGTCCTCCTGCTTTTCTGCCATCTTCTCAATTCCTCTAGATAGCACTTTCTTATTCCTTATCAAGCAGTATAAAGAAACCACTAAAATTACTTTCATTTGTTTCCTTACTTATCCTCCATCTCCCAACTTCTGCTGAGAATTATGTCATATATATATAGTCAGGGTTTATGGTATTTACACATGGTTTCTTAAAGTTACGTACAGATCAAATCTAAAAATTAAATTTAGTATAGATGACAATACATTATATTTACATGTTGATTCTTATTCAAAACTAAGTCGTTACTGGGCCTACAGAAAAGTATTATTATTTTTTTAAGATTGTACTTATTTATTTGACAGAGAGAGAGAGAGATCCCAAGTAGGCAGAGAGGCAGGCAGAGAGAGAGGAGGAAGCAGGCTTCCCACTGAACAGAGAGCCTGATGTGGGGCTTGATCCCAGGACCGTGAAATTATGACCTGAGCTGAAGGCAGAGGCCTAATCCACTGAGCCATCCAGGCACCACCAGAGAAGTATTTTCAATGCTATTTTATTAATATTGTGTCATTGAAAAGACAACATTCAAAACATTGTAGTCAAAGAAGTATTACCTTTATAAACTCTATTAAGTCTCAACATCATGGCTTGAGTTAGTGTGCCTCATACATACACACACACAGAGATTTTTCATTTTTCCAGGTTATCTTTACAACTGTAAGCAAAAAACAAAAAGACTACAAACATTTGATTATATCTCATCAGCAGCAACATCTAGATTTTTTATATCATACATTATGTTAAGGCTATTTTCTTCTAGAAAACATTGAAGTTAGCCCTCTAATTTTATTATCTCTTCCTTATATTATTTCTTGTTTCTTAATATATGGTATTTCCATTTGTTCATCTAGGTCTTTCTCTTTAGTCCCTTTGTTTTCCTTGGGGATCTAGGAATTTGGGGGAGCTTATTCATATTTTTAAATATGTTACTCTATTAACAAATACTAGTAGCTTGTAAAGGATTTGGGGTAACTGATATATACAGCTAATGACACCTCTCAGACCTTCGTATGTGTCAAAATGGAGAAGATCTGAAGCTGAAATCAGCCAATTTAGTGTTTTTTACTTTCAGGCACAATACATAGCTTTCTCTGAACACTCCCTCAATTGATTCACCTGAATATGCAAGACATTGGCCTACTGGCCCAAAACTTCCAAAGAGACCATTTTAATTAGTAGCTCCTGTTATGATTTTATTGATTTTCACAAGTCTTTATAGTGTTCAGTAGTTTCTAAAGATCCTGATTTACTATCCAATTTTACCTTTTTATCAAATCTGTCAACTAGGATGGGATGATTATTAAATTTTATAAATTGATCAATTAATCTCAGATAATATGTCTTTACAAAGATCTTAAAATGCTGTATCTAGAGATGCAGAAAATCTTCACGTAAGTCAAATATGCCAATTTTTGTTGAAAAATAAATGAAAGTCTCAGTTTTCTTAGGCTTGTTATCTTAATCATCATGAATAAGAGAAATCAGTCTTGCCACTACTCTTGGCATGATTAGCAATTAAATTATGAATTTATTTGGAATCAAGAAAGTAGAAAATATAGACTTCGAGTTTTTAGTACAAATGAAATTGTGTGCCTGTTTTTTTCTCCTGATTGAATGTATAAATTATCTTACATTCTTGACATGGTTATAACAAAACATCTGCTTGTAGCTTATAAATCAACAAAGTACACCAATACTTGGGGAACAAATAAAATGTTCAATAAAGATTGAAGAGATTGACATCATAAGTTAGATATAATAACATATTTGGATTCAAGAACGATGTTAGGACAAATGTCTTATTTGTTGTAATGGAAGGCTAGCTTGCCAAACTGAAATTGAAATATACATATAATTTTTGAAAACATTCAGCAAACATTTTCATTATCAATGTTGTACTATAGAAAAATGCTCAGGAATAAATTCAGATACAGCTTAATTCTGTCAACTTTTGGGAAAATACAGTTTTATCATTTGGATATAATTTTGTATAATATGTATGTTGTTTTACTAACAAAATATTTAAACATACAAGTGCTAAGAATTGGTAAATAATTAGAACTTATTTTTTTAAAGATTTTATTTATTGATTTGAGAGAGAGATCCTGTGTGTCAGAGACATAGCACAAGCAGTGTTGGGGAGGGGCAGAGAGAAAAGCAAGCTCCCTAACAAGCAGGAAGCCCGATGTAGGACTCCTTCATAGGACTCGGGGAACATGACTTGAGCAGAAGGCAGGTGCTTAACCAACTGAGCCACCCAGTATCCAATAAATAGAACTTACATGAGAACTTACAGTAATGTTCTTTAGTTTCAAAAGTTCATGACAAAATATTTTTTAGAAATTAAAAAAACAATCTGTCAATATACTATTTCATATTATATAGACACATGTTTTGGGATACATAAATATATACAAATATTTACACATTTGTTTAACAAGGATGCTTATATGCTTAGAAATTTGATACTACATACACACTAGATATTATGTTTTACTAGATATTATGTTTTACACATCCTTTTTGTGTTTTGTCCTTGCTGATTGACTCTTGTTTGTCTTCTTAGTGTGTTACAATATTAACATACTATAAATATTAGAATACTAGTGTGTCAGAATATTATCTCTTCTAAAAGTAAGATCTATTATTCTTAATTTATAAGACTCACTAATTTTTATTATATTTTACCCAACTTCCAATAGAAAAAATCTTCTGTTCATATGTGAATGGTGGCATTATGGAAATTCTTTTCTTTTTAATGATTTCTTACATTTTCCATATTTTGCACAATATAACATTATATTCATAACAAAAAGTTAAAAGTTATTTTCTAATAACTAAGTTCATATTATTTTCTTAAAGTCAGCACTGTGTAGTTATTCAGAAAATATTTATTGTTTCCCTTTAGACATGCTGAATTCGTAATACCTGTGGAACATTTCAGTGGAACTGTCTTGCAGACAGGTGAACATAGAAGCCTGCGTTCTAAAGAGAGATTTAGCAAGAAAGAGACAATTTTTTAAAATAAAGTCACAAACCAGGGTTGCATTACTAAGTACAAGTATGAAATTCAAAGAGAAGATGGCCAAAGATAGAATCACAAGAAAATGTCTTTGAAGGGTGGTCATAAAATAGAATAAAAATAGGTAATATTTATTTATTGGTTTCTCACTGTCCATAAATTTTCCAAATTTTTTGCTCATAATAAAATCCTCTCACTAATTTTGTAAAGAGAAAAATATAAGAAATTGAGTAGCTTGCTCCAGATCATAGAAATAGTATTTGTAAGAATGAGATTTCAAACTCAGGCAATATGACTTTGGAGACCATGGTCTTAAACACTTTTCTGTACTAACCTTGGAAGGTCCAAAGAGTTCAGAATGCCCAGAAAATGGTCCAGGAAAGTTATTTGGAAACCAAGAGAACATTCTGGCAAAGAAGTCAAGTATTTCAAACAGTTGTACAGATCAAATGTTCAATTACATGCAGAAATTAACTAGGGTAGGAAGCAAAGTTATCCAGTAGATTAAAATTAAAATTGATAGCATGTGTATTTGAGAGAGGGGAAGCCAGATAGGATTGGAGGGCCAGTGGGAAAAGTGGGAAATATGGACAAATATCAGAGATATTCTTATGTGGGCAAGGAAAGAGTTGTCAGGTGAGTTTTCTTAGAATTAGCTCTAATTGGCTTAGCGAAATAAGTCAAGCAGAGAAAGACAACTATCATATGATCTCCCTGATATGAGGAAGTGGTGATGCAACATGGGGGCTTAAGTGGGTAGGAGAAGAATAAATGAAACAAGATGGGATTGGGAGGGAGACAAACCATAAGTGACTTTTAATCTCACAAAACAAACTGAGGGTTGCTGGGGGGAGGGGGTTTGGGAGAAGTGGGTGGGATTATGGACATTGGGGAGGGTATGTGCTTTGGTGAGTGCTGTGAAGTGTGTAAACCTGGTGATTCACAGACCTGTACCCCTGGGGATAGAGTATTATGCCTCCATCAGAAAGGATGAATACCCAACTTTTGTAGCAACATGGACGGGACTGGAAGAGATTATGCTGAGTGAAATAAGTCAAGCAGAGAGAGTCAATTATCATATGGTTTCACTTATTTGTGGAGCATAACAAATAGCATGGAGGACATGGGGACTTAGAGTGGAGAAGGGAGTTGGGGGAAATTGGAAGGGGAGGTGAACCATGAGAGACTATGGACTCTGAAAAACAATCTGAGGGTTTTGAAGGGACGGGGGGTGGGAGGTTGGGGTACCAGGTGGTGGGTATTATAGAGGGCACGGATTGCATGGAGCACGGGGTGTGGTGCAAAAATAATGAATACTGTTATGCTAGAAATAAAAAAAAATATATATATATATTTTTTTAAACGTATGGCAAAAATTAAACAGTTCCTACTGATTAAACAGTACAATTCAAATGGGAAAAAAAAAAAAGAATTAGCTCTAATTGAAATAAGGGAACTTTATGGTTTGTAAAGTTTGATCCACTTGTCACCAAGTCCAGAAGACACTTAAGCTTAGTATTTCACCTTTTGCTTATTGGTGCCATTGGCGTGAGAAGCACTAGAAAATCTCAGTATGTCTTGCACCTGTTAATATTCAATCTGATAGCAGTCAGAAGAAAAGAGATTACCTGAACCTTGGGCCCATCTGTTTGATATTTCTGCTTATTTCAAATTTTCTTGACTTCAATATAACCACAGAAGCTTAGTTTCTTCCTTCCTTTATAATTTTTTTTCAGTGTTGCCTTTCTTATCCCTTATTTTCCTGACTTTCCAAAGCAAGATTTTCCCTCAAATTCACTTATCATTTTATGCTTTGCATCATTTTTCTATTCTTTTACTGAACTTCCTTTACCTAGTAGCTGATTCCTAGAACAAGCAACTAGGTCCAGGCAGAAAATTCTTAAAATTATATTTTTAATGAATTTTATTTCTAACCAAACTTGAGTTCTCTTGACTATTTTCTTTCTTCTTCCTTATATGCTAATCCCTATATTAAACATTGTGTGCATAAAATTAATTTTATTTATACTCCTTCCTCCTAAGCTCCATTCTATCTGCCTACTACTAAATGTAAACTTTGAGAAGGTAGAGTCCATACCTCCCGTCAATATTGTGGCAGCTATCATATGTCTGGCAGATGTACAAGTTCCCTTTTCGATTTTCTAGTTATCCAAGCTACAATAGCAACATCTGCTGATCTGAAATCTGTCTCTTTTCCAGCTTTGCTACATCAACTCAAATGCAGTTTCTCATTTATTCATGACTAACTTATTTTAGCAGCTTATGTCTAGGTCTTGGTGAACCTTCACTTTTTACTACTTCTTCTAATCAAAAGTGAATTGTTGTAATGAGTGTGATGGGTATCCTTCCAGACTCTTTTTAAAAAATATATTAAACTTAGAGTAGAGTTTTGAATTATATATGAATTAAATTATGTATGAATTATATCTGTCTACCATTTTACAACCTACTTTATTCATGTAATAATATCTTTTAACTATGGTGATAAAAAAGATCAATCTTATGAATTTAAAATTTCCATTTTCAAATATACTACATCTGATTTATCATTCCCTTACTGCTGTACATTGGTTTCCTTACAACTTTTTCCAATTATAAACCATCTTTCAAACACATTCTTGAGCATATCTACTTATAAAACTGTGTGATAATTTCTCCAAATATCCTTTTTAGATTTTTTCTGAAATAGAGTAAGCTCATTTTCACTGTTGATAGATGACACTTACTTGCTTTCCAGACTGGTTGTTCCAGATATACTTTATCAGAAGCACATGAGAGAACTATCCCACCAAAATGTCTAGCACACTTCATGCTAAAAACTTTAATCCGTTGATCAGTTTGGTAGGTGAAAAGCTTTTAGGTACATACTTCAAAATGTCCGTTTTCTCAATAATAAAGGGATGGTATATCTTTAAGTTCACCTGCTACTTATATTTCTGTTTCTATGAATTACCTGTTCATGTGCTTCTTATTTGATTTTATTATTATTATTTTCACCCACTTCCACTTGTCTCTGTTCTTCACAGTTTACTGAAATAGAGAAGGAAATACAACTCTTTGATTCATATTTTGCAAAATTTATTAGTATATTTTTTTCTATGTTCCTATAGCTCAAGTCCAGTGAGAATCAAAAAGAAATATATAAATATGTGACAAAATCAGTGAATACCACAGAGTAAATATTTTGAGATAATTCAAAAAGTATTTATAAAATAATAAGTCAACGACAGTGGACTTATATTTATTACTACTGGCTTACATTGTAGTCTAGTCAAAAGATAAAACCAAGGACCTGGTTCTTTTATAACAATTATTCAGATGTATTTCATATTTCTCATTTATTCCATAGATACACAGTTAATCATGAATGACTTTCCAAGTACACTGAAAAGATTTATTAGGAAGCATCATAATTATTTGCTTAGTTTTGACTGAAAAATGAGAGTTTTAGAAGGATAATTTAATGGAAATTTATTGATTAACTAAATATGCCTATCAGAAATAAATTTTAAACAAGTTCTGAAATTACCCTCCCCTCTCCTCCCTATACTTAAAATTCTGCAAGTTTAAATGAATATATACCACATATAGAGCCTTTTAAATCAAGTTTCACAAAAAGTTACAAATGTTACATCTCAAAGTCTTTAAGTCACAGTAAATTTCAGTTAAAATTAGCAAATTCAATTTTAAGTCATTTCTGTGCATTTTCAGAAATTAGTATATTTTTAGTATATTTTAGATATACTAGTATAAATTAGGTAAATTAGATATTTAGTATAAATTAGTATATTTTTATTTTATTTTATTTTTTATTTTTTTTTAAAGATTTTATTTATTTATTTGACAGACAGAGATCACAAGTAGGCAGAGAGGCAGGCAGAGAGAGAAAGAGACAGAGAGGGAAGCAGGCTCCCTGCGGAGCAGAGAGCCCGATGCGGGGCTCGATCCCAGGACCCTGAGATCATGACCCGAGCCGAAAGCAGCGGCCCAACCCACTGAGCCACCCAGGCGCCCCAAATTAGTATATTTTTAAATTAGTATCTTAATATCATTCCTATCATGCTACATGACAGGTAATTACACATGTGTAAGTAAATTTCAGTATCAATAAAGCAATTGAAAGTATTTTATTCCAGGGCACAATAGAATGAGAAGCTGCATACAGTTAACTTGACACTTATCTCTAATTAAGCAGATGACTAACTAGATTTTCATGTCAAAACCTTATATACTGGAGATTCATTATTTACTTACTTTCCTGAAGGCACTCTTCAGAACTCCAAACAAACTCAGCTGCCTGTTGGCAGGAAGAAACCTGCAGAATTCAGAATTTATATACATATGGATACATGTATTGATAGATAGGTGGAGGGATTTTTAAGAGAGGTTAATTAATTGAAGTGCTTTGTACAGTAGCATGTATTAGATGTTTCCTCCCAGGAACTTTTTTCAAGTAATAGGTTCTTTATTATGAATATGTAGATGAAGAAACTCTCATCTTGCACTATAACTGATTTTCCAGAATGTGCAGTCGTATAGCTATTTCATTTGATATAAGAAACAATTTAATGGTGATACTTTTAAAATTCTAGTAAAAACCAGTATTCTCCTAAAAATCATGTTCTTACATGGCATGAGAGCCACTGAGTTCTCCCAGAAAGGTATTTTTCTTACTAATAGAAAAGGAGGGGCAAGGTTCTATTTGTTTTCTAATAGAATATATTCCAGATACGTATAGAAATCATCATTGCTAAAAAAAAAAAATAAAAAATTAAGAGTGTAGTCCTGAGAGATGGATTCATTGTTAATGTAAGTTAAATGAATTTTTATTAAAAAATACTAACTCTTATTAAAGAATATACAATGTAAATAGCACTACCATTTCTAGCTATCTTATGAGAAATCAGGCAAGATGCAATGCACTTAACACATATCATTCAAATAATTGTAATAAAAAACCTACATTGAAGGCATTATGTGAAAAAATGAAACTGGACAACTAGTTCATGTTTAAATAAAAAGCAATGAGTGGTATGTGCTATGGTGAGAAAAAAAAAAAAGTAATGAATGGCTTGGAATTTTATTCCAGCTCTGTTTACTTAGAAGTCCAAATCCTTAGCTTTTAAACATATCCCCAAGATAAAACAAAAACCAAGGGGAGACTTATTGCCCATAATCAAGAAGATATTGAAATAAACCAGCCAACTGAACTTAAAGGAATTACCTAGAGAAATTAATGTCAATATTATCTCATGGGATTATTGACTTTCTTAATATAAAAGCAATCTAAAATCCTTTGTGTTATCCTCTTTCTGTCTCTGTATTTGCTTGGTAGACACTGAAATGAAATGCAAATCAAAACTAGAATGAGATATCACCTCCTACCTGTCAGATTGTCTACTATCAAAAAGACAAAACAAAACAAAACAAACAAAAAAATGTTGATGATGATATGGAGAAAAAGGAACCCTTTTGCAATGTTGGTGGGTATATAAATTAATGCAGCTACCATGGAGAAGAGTATGGAGGTACCTTAATGTTAAAAACAGTACTACCATATGATCCAGCAATACCACATCTGGGATTTATTAGAAGAAAAAAACACCAAGTTGAAGAGATCATGCATTCCTATCTTCATTGTAGCATTATTTACATTAGACAAGATACAGAGGCAACCCTAAGGTCCATTCATTGATTAATGGATAAAGAAGATGTGGTAGAATATACAATGGATCACTAGCCATAAAAAAGGATGAGATCTTACGTCTAGGTGAACCTGGAGGGTATTATGTTAAGTGATACAAGTCAGACAAAGAGAAACAAACACCATATGATTTCACTTATATGTAGAATCAAACAAAACAAAACAAAACAAAACAAAAACAACACAAAGCAAATGAATAAAGAGAAACAGATTCACAGATAAAGGAAATAGCCTTAGTTACTAGGGCCAGAAGAGCAGGTGAAATAAGTAAAGGGGATTAAGGGGTATAAACTTCCAGTTATAAAGTAAATAAGTCATGAGGATATAATGTGCAGCATAAGGAATATTGTCAATAATATTATAAGTTTGTATGATGACGGGATAACTAGACTCATATTGGAGATCATCTTGTCATGTATAAAAATACCAAAAAACTATGATATGCACTTGAAACTATAGGATATTGCACATCAATTATACTTTACTTAAAAAATCTTATATGCCAACAAACTGGACAACATAGAAGAAATAAATCAATTCCTAAAAACATACAACATACCAAAACTAAAGGAGAAAGAAATCAAAAATTTGAACAGACCAGTTACGAGCCATGAAATTAAATTAGTAATAAAAAAACTTCCAAAAAACAAAAGTCCAGGACCAGATGGCTTCACAGGCAAATTCTACTAAACGTTTAAAGAAGAGTTAATACCTATTCTTTTCTACTATTCCAAAAAATTCAAGAGGAAATAAAACTTCCAAAGTTATTCTATGAGGCCAGTATCTATGAGGCCAGGGTATCACCCTGATACCAAAGCCAGATTAAAGACACCACAAAGAAGAGAACTAAAGGCCAATATCTTTCATGAATATAGATTCAAAAATCCTTAACAAAATATAGCAAACTGAATCCAACAAGACATTTATTTATTTATTTTTAAAGATTTTATTTATTTATTTGACAGACAGAATCACAAGTAGGCAGAGAGGCAGACAGAGAGAGAGAGAGGCAGAGAGCCCCAATGCAGGGCTGGATCCCAGGACCCTGTCATCATGACCTGAGCCGAAGGCAGAGAGGCTTTAACCTACTGAGCCACCCAGGCGCCCCCCCCCCCCGCAAAAAGACATTTAAAGAATCATTCACTATGATCAGGTAGGATTTATTCCTGGGATATAAGGGTTGTTCAGTATTTGCAAAACAATCAACATCAATAAGAGACATCACATCAATAAGAGAAAGGACAAAGACCATATGATCATTTCAACAGGTACAGAAAAGCATTTGACAAAGTACAACACCCATTCATAAGAAAAACCCTCTGCAAGGTAGGTCTAGAGAGAGCATAACTTGACATAATAAAAGGCCATGTATGGAAAAACCCACAGCCAACATCATACTCAATAGTGAGAAACAGAGCTTTTCTTTTATGGTCAGGAACAAAACAGGGATGTCTATCCTAGTCACTTTTTTTTTTTTTTTCAACATAAAACTGGAAATTCTAGCCACAGCAATCAGATGACATAAAGAAATGAACGGCATCTAAATTGGTAAGGATGAAGTAAAGGTCTTACCATTTGCAGGTGACATGATACTGTATACAGAAAACCCTAAAGACTCCACCAAAAAACTACCAGGACTGAGAAATAAATTCAGTAAAGTTGCAGGATACAAAATCAATGTACAGCAGTATGTTACATTCCTATACACTAATAATGAAGTCCCAGAAAGTGAAATTAAGAAAACAATTCCAACATAGTATCAAGGAATACACTTAACCAAGGAGGTAAAAAACAAAAAACAAAACAAAACAAAACAAAACAAAACAGTACTCTGGAAACTAAAACACAGATTAAATAAATTGAACAAGACACAAAGAAGTGGAAAGACATTCCATGCTCATAGATTGGAAGAAAATATTGTTAAAAATGTTTATAAGACCCAAAGCAATCTAAACAGTTTGTGCAATGTCCATCAGAATACCAAAGCATTTTTCACAGAGCTAGAACAAGTAATTCTATAATTTGTATGGGACCACAGAAGACCTCAAATACCCAAAGCAACCTCGAAAAAAAAAAAAGAAAAACAAAATTGGAGGTATCACAATTCCAGACTTTAAGTTACATTACAAAGCTGCAGTAATCAAAGAATTATGGCATAGACACAAAAATAGACACACAGATCAATGGAACAGAAGACAAAGCCCAGAAATAAATTCAAGATTATTTGATCAATTAATCTTTGACAAAGGAGTAATGAAAATACAATGGAAAAAGTCTCTTTGACAAATGGTGTTGGGAAAACTGGACAGCTACATGCAGAAGAATGAAATCAGACCACTTTCTTTCCCCATGCACAAAAATAAAATAGATTAAGGACCTCAAAGTGAGACCTGAAACTGTGAAAATCCTTGGAGAGAGCATGAATAGTAATTTCTCTGACATAGGCCATAGCAATATTTTTCTAGATATGTTTCCAACGGAAGAGAAATAAAAGCAAAAATAAACTGTTAGGACTGAATCAAAATAAAAAGTTTCAGCACAGTGAAGGAAATAATAAGAAAAATTAAAAGCCAACCTACTAAATGGGAGAAGATATTTCCAAATGGCATATCTGATAGAGAGTATCTAAACATAGAAAGTATTCAAAACATGTAAGCAACTTACAAAACTCAACACCCCCAAAATAATCCAATTAAAAAATGGTCAGAAGACATGAACACACATTTCTCCAAGGAAGACATACAGATGGCCACCAGCCACATGAAAAGATGTTCAACATCAGTCATTGTCAGGGAAATGCAAATCAAAACTACAATGAGATACCACCTCACACCTGTCAGAAAAGCTAAAATCAACAACACAAGAAACAACAGGTGTTCATGAGGATGTGGAGAAAGGGGAACCTTCTTGCTCTGTTGGTGGGAAAGCAAGCTGGTGCAGCCACTCTGGAAAACAGTATGGAGGCTCATAAAAAAAATTTTTTAAAAAGAGAACTACCCTATGATCCAGTAATCACAGTACTGAGTATTAACAACAAAACAAAACAAAACACAAAAACACTAATTTATAGGGATACAGACATCCTTATGTTTATTGCAGCATTATTTACAATAGCCAGACTACAGAAACAGCCCAAGTGTCCATTTACTGATGAATGGATAAAGAAGAAATACTATGTATATATAATGGGATGTTACTCAGCCATAAAAAGAATTAAATCATGCCATTTGCAACAACATGGATAGAGCTAGAGTATATAATACTAAGAGAAATAAGCCAGAGAAACACAAATACCATATGATCTCATTCCTATGTGGAATTTAAGAAACAACACAAGTAAGCGAAGGGAAAAAGAGCAAGAGAGACAACATGAGAAACAGTCTCTCAACTGTGGAGAACAAACTAATGATGGGTTACCAAGGGGCAGGTGGGAAGGCAGGGTTGGTGAAATAGGTGATTGGATTAAAAGAGTACATTTATCACGATGAAAAAAATAGCATAAAATAATAACAAAAAATTTAAAAATCTGAGCTTGTTTATCATTTTCTACATAGTCATACGTGTATTTCATAAGCCATATTTTTCCAGAAAGGTGTTCAAACACCCTTTAAATGATATAGCAAGATAAACCTTTTAAGTTGATAGTATAGCAATTATGACAGAAAAATGAGGGTAGGAAAGAGAAGATGAAGACAAGACTGAACTTTATACTGAAACTGTTAATTAGAAATTTTCTGTGCATGCTAAACCAAGCTAAAAATTTGTCATTCGATTTCTGACAGCCAATGCAAAGAAGAAAATATGATCATTTACATGCACAACCTGTCCACAAGATAAAATCAACCAGTTGCTTGGAATAAATGTAACTACAAAATAACATCAAGGCCTGATTTCCAATACCTGTGCTAAGAGTATAGCTGTTTTAGAGTGCTGATTGATAGACAAACTTGCTGGGTTGTTGCACAATAACCATTAGTGGAAGTCAGGAGAGGAACGTGACATAAACCTCAATAAAAGATCACTATGGAAGTGTTGTGACAGTGTCCATAGTCAGATTTGTGGCAGACGGTAATTGAGAGGGCCGGCCCTACATAGGTCATATGCACATGGAAATAAACAATGAAAACCTTGGTTTTATTTACTATAGAAAAGTTCATCAGAATATAAGCAGTGAATATTTTTAAAGCATCTGTGACCAAATGACCTTACTTAGTCATTAAATAATTGAACAAAGACCTTTAAACTGTGTGACAATAATGTAAATTTCTGGTATATTCTTACCCTTAAGTCATGATCCCTGGAAAATAGATTCTGAGATGGATTTTTTTGAACAGGAGGATTATCGGAAAGTATATGCAGCATCAGTAACTGTGGGAGAGAGAAAAAATTAGCATGGACAGAGGGACGAGTTGCCCTCCCTTGCAATTGTCACAAAGGCCTCAGCTCTTCTACTGGAAGCTCTGAAGCTGGATGATTCCAGAGTACGCCCTCCCTGAGGCAGCAAGGCCAGGACTCTCGACTTCAGCATGTACCAGTCATTGGGTACATAACCCCCACAATGGGATGTCATACCACATCTTCAGCTTGGATAATTCCTAGAGAAGGACTCAGCTGAGTCTCCAGCTGCTAGCACTCTTCACAGCAAGGAAAATGAATGCTTCCATCCTAAAGAAATGACCAGGGTGCTTGCTGTTCCACTGCATTTACTGCAGCTCAAAAGGAAGATAGCTGAGAAACAGGTCTAGGAAAAAAGGTTTTTTTTGTTTTTCTTCTTTTCTTCTTTCTTTCTTTTTCTTTAATTTAAGATTATTACATGGAAACTGGTTAAATGTATAGTAGTTTACAGAAGTGATTCTGGTTAAAAATAGTCCTGGGTATGCCTTCTTTTGGTTGTGGTTCATAATCTGAGATGGAGATCTTATGAAGTTATCCATAGTTTATGGTCATTATATTGCTATCCTATAACAAAATGATCCATTTTATATTTAATCCATATTGGCAAACAGAGAAAAATATATATTCTTGTCAATAAATGTCATTTCATCAGTAAAAAGATATGAAAGAAATTCTGGGTCTGATCTCAGTTCTGGCAGGATAAAATCAAATAAGATGAAAAATATACTGGCTCTAACATCTAGAAATGTTGGGTAACAAGTGAAAACAAACAAACAAACAAACAAAAGCATTAAACTCTTCATTAAGTCGTAAGTGAAGAAAGTTCCTCAATAAAGAGAAAGCCAGAAGAGAAAGCGCTTGAGCTGCCTCCGTGACATTTTAACACTCACCCACATAACTGGAGAAGAGCCCATGGGCTTCCATGAAAGTCTGCAGCTGATACCACTGCAACAAATGTAAGTCCTTGGAAGGATACATTTGTACGTGGGTGGTGGACTAGGACTGGACTAGGAAAAAGAGATCTAACCACCAGTTCAAAATGGCACGAAACTTGCTGCATATCTGCCTAACAAAGGATAAAGAAAAGGATAAGCTAATAATACCAAAGCCCAGGACCTACATGGGATTTTGAGCTTCCATCTGAAAAGCACTCTACCCACACAGGAAGTTACGCACGCGTGCGCACGTGTACCAACACGCCCAAGAGACTCCGGCAGAGACAAATCTCCATGTAGCTTCTCTGGGCCAATTGTAATTTCATCCGTTTGTCCTGGCTTCCCAAAGACTCTGATTTCCAGGATCGCAGCTGAATTTAGAGTCCTCAATTCCATATCCCTGTTTCACACCAGGCGGAAGCCGTATCTCCTGGTGCCAGGGCTAGAACCCCACTGCAGTATTAGCCACAAGGACCATTAACTGGCTCTGCTATTCATCTCCTCATCTCCCAAGACCAATTCAGCCTAACTGCACTGTGTTAGCTTCTATTTTTAACACACACATCTGCTCTCTTTAAAGGTAAGCAATGTATTAATTTTACCCTTACATATTTACCCAGCACCTCTATGTACTTAACTGTGGCGGTGGGAGACGGATGTCAGCTCAGCCCACCACGTAGCGGGAATCAGAAGATCAGAGTCAGCTGATCTCATTTCAGATGTTACCAAGGACACTCCTCTAAGTGATTTTTTAAGAATTTCCCCCCTCGGCTTATTAGTATCACTGCTATCTTCCTTGTTCACAAACAACAATCAGAGGTGACCTAAGTGAGAGGTCTTTAGAATACAGGGACCTTTAAAGGCTTTTGTCTGTGCCCTGGTACACACAGCTTTCTTTTCTACCCTCCAGGAGTTCTGCTGTTTTGGGCTTTGGGTTTTCCAGTTAACTTTGCCTGTTTGCGCTCAGTTGAGATGGCATTATCCCTAGTGGTTTTCCTTCAGGAGAATTGTTTTTAAAGCAGTCTTTGTTGTTATTAGCGCTTCTACGTTTTATATATTTTCAGGTCCAGCTCAAAGTTACAAAAAGTTAGAAATTATCTTGCTTAAATGCGATGAATATGCTCATCCATTCTAGTCCTTCAGGGGATGTTGTATTTTTGAAATACAGTGATAATAGTGCTTTCTAGCTAGTTTCAAGCTCTTGTTTGTCATTTCTTTGAAGTCAACTGAGTTTAAACAATGGCAAACCAAAAAAGTTTGATAGCTTAAATCTATAATTAGTATTTGGAAAATTGATTTCATTGTGAAATTCAACTTTTCATGCCATACCAATATTATTTTTTTTTTTAAAGATTTTATTTATTTATTTGACAGACAGAGATCACAAGTAGGCAGAGAGGCAGGCAGAGAGAGGGAAGCAGGCTTCCTGCAGAGCAGAGAGCCGATGCGGGGCTTGATCCCAGGACCCTGAGATCATGACCTGAGCCGAAGGCAGCAGCCCAAACCACTGAGCCACCCAGGCGCCCCACCAATATTATTTATATTGGTATAAATATACTATATTTGGTATAAATTGGTATAAATATACCATATAAATATACCATATATATATTGGTATAAATATATTTATTGGTATAAAAAATATTCTTTTTTTCACCTATTTCCTTTCTTTCCATTGGTTCAGGAATGTAAAACTTTAAACAAAGTCAATCTACTTATCTTTATCTGGTGCTTATAACGTTGGTCATAATCCGGTTGAGATTATTTTTTTCTTAGTTAGTCTTATAAGGTTTAATGGGAAAAGGTAAAGTTTATTCTAAAAATTCTAAGAAATCTTAGGATGCTGTAATTAAAAAAAAATTTCCCAGATAAAAAATTTTCCAAGGTATAAAGCATTTCTAAAAACAAATAAGCATTTCTAAAAACAAACAGAATAAGTTAATAAAAATTATAACAATTCTAACATACTTATAAAATAAATGTATAATGATAATATGAGCTAAAAATAAAACAAATTTATAAAATTTACAAAATGTACATTAAAACAGTTGAAAGAAAAAATATTTATATCATTTGGTCTCTTATGGGCAATGAGTTAATTTGTTTAACTCCATCCTATGTTTCACTGATTCCTTTATAAACCACTTAGCTAAAAACTTTGAATATACTGCTTTAGATTCTTTTTTAATTGTATTCAGGTTTCTGCATCCTTAGAGGTAGATGCTTTCATATCTTGATACCTCATGGTGATAAAACAAAATGCCCCAATTAGGTGGATTCACTTGAGGACAAGGTAGTGACCTTAGTGTTAGGGGCTTGCATTAAGCTTTTAGGGTTTAATGTTAACATATTATTGAAAATAAATGATCCATTAGTACATAAGCAGAAGTCAAATCTCACCATGACTAGTTAGTTCTTTGTAACAATACTATACCCCTATGATTTAAATACTTCTGATTTGATTTAAATTTAAATACTTCTAAATTTAGTGAAACCTCATTACTTGTTAATATTTTATTAAAGACAAAATTTCAGTTTTAAGTGTATTATTGAAAACATTTCCGTCCTTTATTTATAGCCCAAATACCGATTTCTTGATTGATAAAGTAGGCCTTATTCAAAAGCTCTTTGTTTAATCAACTAAGCCATACCTGGGACTACCTGATCTCACTCAGCTATTGGTCTTTCTTGACTTATTTCTTCATCTTATAAATAACCCAAAATGACTATCCTACCCCATGCCTTATGGTGCCTGCCCCTCTCAGCAGTACCATTCTCTTCCTCCCCCCACCACCCCACTTCCTCTCTATCCCACTTTATACTTCAAATATCAGTAACTAACTTAACTGAGTGTCTGAAAAGCTCCTGGTCAGACAGAGGCTTGGCTGTCCTCATGCCCTATCTCAGCAACTGGACATGCTGATTAAAGAGAAGAGAAAATTTTATCATGCCCTATGTAGACATGTCCCTTCTAGGATTATGACAAAACAAAACAAAACAAAAGTGTTCTTTCGAAGGAACTAAGTAGAGCCAGCAAAACAATATGTGTTAGCCAGGGCAAAATGAGTGTGCAGCTTGGATATGGGAGATGTGATGGAAAAAGGTCTCCCTTGGCCTTTTCATGCTTCGTAGGTGTAACTGTGTGTTGGTAAAACTGCTTCTATCCTCCAACCTACTCATTTGATGGGATGGCTAGTCAGTCTTCTTTCTGCTTTGGGATTACTCAGACGTGCCTCTCCACATGAGTTTCTCAGAAAAAAACTATCTATTCATCCCCTATCCCTATCACAAACCCTAGTTCTTAGTAAATAGATTCATGCCTCCAACTATTCACCTCTAACTCTGAGGACTTTCTTCAACAAATATGTGAAGTATTTTAAAATTCATTGCCAGATCATAGGTGAAATTAGCAATGATTTGGTGATGACGTTTCCAAAGTTTTTTTGTTTGTTTGCTCTTTTCCTGACTTACACTACTTATGTAGGACAATAATATTACTTAAGGTTATCAGTGAGTTTGGGAGTTGCTGCATTAAGCAGAGGTAAACACTTTTTTTAAAAGATTTTATTTGTTTATTTGACAGAGAGAGATCACAAGTAGGCAGGCAGGGAGAGAGAGAGGGGAGGAAGAGGCTCCATGCTGATCAGAGAGCCCCATGTGGGACTCGATCCCAGGACCCTGAAATCATGACCTGAGCTGAAGACAGAGGCATAACCCACTGAGCCACCCAAGCATCCAAGCAGAGGTAAACATTTTTAAAGCCACAGAAATTTGCAGAGCTTTAAAGTAATAGTCATATATCTGTTACACATCTCTAAAAGGAACATAAAATTTCAAATATATTTGATCTTGGGACTTTTCATGGCATATGTAATTGGACTACTATTCCAGAAGATACAATTTAAGAAAATCAGATGTATCAGAGTCATATTAGCTATTCTTTGCTCACAGCTTATAATTTCAGAGATTTAACACAACAGTTTGCTTTTCAGTCATTTAGGGATCCTGTGGATGTGTTCTTGTTTGGGTAGCTTTCCTCCATGTGGTAAGTCAGCACCACAGGCTCTTTCCACCATGTTACTCTGTCATTTACTAGGATCTCAGAGTCCTTTCCTTTCAGTTATTCAAAGACACATCTGCTTCTCAAAACTCCCAAGAGCAACAAATCCCTTTTCTACTTACATTCTTTGGTGACAGTAGTCCCCAAATCACACTTTGATGAAAGAGAGAGCATGAGGAGGATCTCATCTTTATCTGGGTAACTGTTTCCAAGCCACGCTGTATGTAATGAAAAGGAAGCATGATATATTTTGGGAAAACTATCCATTTCTGTTGCACTGGGCTAAAAGAGTTTCTTCTCTTACCACATACTCTGCAATCCACACAAAATTTATGGTATTTTTCTATAGAAAATTTACTTTGCATTCTTTGTAAAATTAAAAGGAACTTTTGATGATCACTATAAATTTGGAACATTACTCAGTACTAAGTTTTATTGATTTTGCCAACATGGTAAAATTAAACCCATTAAATAAATTTAGTAAAATGCTGTGAGTGCCTATCTTTCTATAGCTTCATAGACTCCTGAAGGCTTGTTATTTAAAATTAAAAAGAGGAATCCAATTAAGAGTCTATGAAAGTTTAGAAAATGATGTTTGTATTTCATGTACTTGGTTGAGAAAAATCAGTACTTTAACTTTTTATATAGGTTGAAAGACATATTCTAAGTCACTTCAGTGTTTTGAAATTCAGAAGGTTACACTTTTTTTCTACCAAATCAGTTTTTGAATTTTAATTTATCTTAGATATATCTCTCTAAATATATCATAAGGTCCTTGAGCGGCTATATCATGCCTTTTAGTTATTATCCATTTATTCATTCAGCAAATACAGACTTAGCTTCAGCATGTGCCACGTATTGTGCTAACAGTGGGAATTGATTTATGAAAATTATATTGTCTCTATCTCAAAAACCTTCAATCTATCACAATAGACAGAAACAAAAATGTGTTACTAAAAACAGTGTGATTAAGGATAGGTACACATATCTACTTAGTTTAGAGAAACATTAATCTGGGTACATTGTATTTTATGTACTTTTGTATATTAATATTCATGGTTATTAATAGTAGTAATAATATTATTTAGATTTAAAATAAACAGTGTAAAGAACTTTCAAGAAAGGCATTTCACTCATCTGGAGTGGTAAGAAGGTCAAGAATGGAGGAAAGAATATGATTCCTAAGATAAAACACAGGGTTAAGGTCTTTGTTAAAGATCTTTACATTTATACTTTGTCTTATGAAGAGCCACTGAACGATTTTAAGCATTAAGTACCATGACAAAATTCTGATAAGTGCTGAAAAATAAGTTCTAGATGCAGTATGGCAGATGAATAAGAGATAAACCTGAATGAAGTTAGAAAGGCATTTTCAGAAAAATACTGCAAAACACAACAGAAGTTTTTAACTATGGCTATGCCAGTGTGAATCCACAGAAAAGAATTGTCTTCATAGATATAGAGGTTCAGTCTTTTGAATAAAATGATCACATGGATATAGAGGGTTATGAATATCAAAAAACACCAAAAAACAAGATTGTGGTTCTCTTTGGTCAGAAGTAGAAAAGAGGAAGCTGTTTACAAAGAGATGGGTAGGTGGTATCTAGCGTTCTAGCAGAGATCAGTTTCCTGACCTGGCCGAGAAAGGATTGGGAAAAAAAGATGGTAGATGCCTGGCAGTCAACTACAAACTGATGTGCTATGGCTTCTTGATTATTGTTGCAAACTGTCCATTCGTAAGCATATAGTTATATGCCGCCTAAAATGACTTTACTGTACCAGCAGAAATACTCTGATGACTCATGGAAATATTATTCTTAATAGCTCGAATTTGGAGACAATTCAAAGATCCATCAGGAGTAAAATGAGTACATAAAGCTATGGACTTTTTATATAATGGAATGAATTTTCATATGATTGAATTAAAAGTGTAATACTGAGTAAACGAAGACAAACTCAAAAGAATTATATTATAGACTTACACTTAAATCATATTATATACTTAAAGAATGATACTTAAACTTATTCATTTACGTAATGTTCAGATAGGTGAATATTATGTTTCTAAATGGAATTTTAGCTAGTAAAATCATAATATAAAACAAAGAAATGGTCCCCATAAGAATCACGTTTGTGATACTCCTTAGTGAAGATGGAGAGATTTTGAAGTTGAAGGGATCTAGAAAGGACTCCTGGAGTGTTATAATGATCTGTTTATAGACCTGGGTAAGATTATACAGATATTCCCTATTAAGATAAATTATTAGACTATGCCTTTATCAACTTTATGGGATGCCTGTGTGTGTTTATAAAATAACATTAAAATTCAACGAGGGTAGTTTAATTTGGTAAAAGAAAATATCTTCTTTCAAATGATTTATGTTAGTTTTTATTTTACTCTTTAAAGTATATTGTTCTTTATTAAATGGAAATGCTTTGCATTTGTTTTTAATGTATATGAAAACCAGGATTGATAAAGTTGCCTCTAAACTAATAACTAATTATATTTAATTTTTAGTTCTCAGTGAAATTCTAATAATACTTGATATGATAGATACGAAGAAGCAGCGTTTACTTACATTCTTGTGTCTTTGTTAATCAAAATGTCTGACTAGTGGGGCTGCTGATGGTGACTAAAAGTCAGCACCTTGAAGAAAGATCTAACTTACTAGACAAGGCAGAGCTGAGAGTCCTTATGCAATGGTAGAAGAAGGTTAGAGAGTAGGTTAATAATGCAAGGCATTAGCCTATGAAAATAAGTATTTAAAATTTTTTTCCAAAAGAAGGTTAATTCCTTAGAGTTTTTGTTCACTTCTCAACAAATAAGAGAATACCTACATTCAATAATTCTCCTAGGAATTGTTGTAGTCAGAAATATTGTTATTAGCTCTAAAATATTCTTGTAATTACTTCACATTTTATTGTACTGATATCTCAGTCACTTTGTAATCAAGTATGTATCTTAAAGTTCACTATTGTGCTTCAGAATAAAAAAATAATTTATAGTAATTCAAGATGACACAGTATTATTGATGCAGAATCAAAGAATTTTCAAGTTAAAGGAACCTTAAATACCCTCCATATATTTTTATAAGTCTAGATTATTTGCATTTTTGGATTGCCTTCCAGAATCCACCGAGATCAAATTATTTTCCAGACAAATCTAGTGAAAATTTGGCCTAAGAGTCAGGTGCCTTAGAGGACAATGACCTAACTCATTATCATTCTCTCCCATGACTTCCCCAAAGTGAATTTCATATATTACACGTAGAACTTTCTTTCAATCTAAAAATACACTCAACCAATTTGATGAAAATTATTTCACTTAATCCTGGAAGTTACACATATATGTATGTATGTATTATTTTTCTCCTTTAAAAAAATTTAAACTGGCTTATTTTATAAAGTATCTGTACTTGGGTTAGAAAAGTAGAAATAAAATGCGTAGGGAGAAAATATGAAGACCATGATATTTTGTTTTTGTGAGTAAACATTAAGCCTAGATGTGATGAACTGAAAAATGAGGAAAATGTCATAATTCAAATATGAAAACAGAAGCACACCATTTCCTAAGGAACACAATTTTTTTTTTTTATTACTGAATTCCTAAGGAAATTTCTTACATAGGAAGAACAATGAAGGACACAATGGAAAATATCTCAATAAAAGTTTTATGGCAGTTTCAGAAATGAAATTCATGTGGAAGGTTATTTTAGGAATCCTCAATAAAAATTCAAGACATTGCACTGATGTTCATTTCAGTGCAGGATTTCTGCCAGTGGCTACACTCATATTATCTCAATATGGAATCTTTCTGCTGCCAGACTCTATCAAATGATAGAATGTAGTCTTCTAAGAAAAATGAGTAGTTTTTTTGAATACTGTGTTCTTTAAAATAATATAATATCTCTCAGCTAGAATTTTGACAAGAAATTACAGCCTCTGGCAAGTAACCAGGGTTAATATTCTCTGTGGCAGATTATAGACAGATTAGTTTTCTTGAACAGGTGTTGGGCTTAGCATGTTTTTATGAAAATTAAGGAAATATACCTAATGGAAGTCTTACAAAGATATAAAAATCTTCCATCTTAAATAGTATCTTTTGATTGGGTTATTTACAGAATAGAAGATAAACAAAGAAAATAAACTGTATTCTTAGTTAAAAAAGAAATTATTCACTTGTATACACATGCAGGTATTATGTACCAGAGAGGAGGATAAAATATTTTTTTCCCCAGACCATTACTCACAAAAATTACTTAACCATCTTAAAGTGTTCTCAGTTACCTTTTCTATAAACTCTAATCTTACTTTATAACCTAAACTAGATTGTTTTCTTTTATCTTAATTGTAAAGCTTCCCATGTGATATAATGAGATAAATGATAGGTTTATTAGGGCATTTGACACATGCCTAGATTCAAAATACTTCATGCAGAATAAATGATATAACTCCATGGTTTGAAATAGTCAATATATTCACCTGACAGTCTCTTTAATATCTTAATTTCACTTTTCATTTCTATACATTTTTGTTTTAATAGACTATTCTTTAGAGTACTTTTATGTGCACAGCAAAATTGAGCAGAACGTACAGAGCTTTCTCATATAGTCCCTGTCTCCACACATGCATAGCCTCCCCCTTACAAATACCTTCACTTCACCAGAGTGGTGCATTGGTTATATTCGATGGATCTATTTCAGCACATCCATATCCCCAAAGCCCATAATTTACATTAGGGTTCACTCTGAACTCTGAACATTCTATGTACTTGGAAAAATGTGTGATGTTGTGTATTCATTGTTCTACTATCATGCAAAGTAGATTCACACCCCTAAAAGTACTCCGTGCTCTGCCTATTCATCTTCTTTTCCAGCCTAATCCTTGGTAACCACCGATAATTTGTCTCAATAGTTTTAACTTTCTAGAATATCATATAGTAGGAATCATTCAGTATGTACCTTTCCCAGTTTGCTTCTTTTGCTTTGGAATATTTATTTAAGTTTTCTCCAAATCTTTTGATAGCTCTTTTCTTTTTATTGTTAAATAATATTCCATTGTCTGAATGTAACAGATTTTTTTTTATATATATACATTCAGGTACTGAAGGAGATCATGATTGCTTTTAAATTTTGTCCGTTACAAATAAAGCTGCTTTCAATTTGCATTTCCCTGATAACCATATGATGTGGAGCATCATATACTCACATAACCATCTGTATATGTGTGTGTTGCTGTGTCTGTGTGTATTTCTTTGGTCAAGTGTCTGTCAGTGTCTTTGGCCCACTTCTTCAGTGAAGTGTTTGTCAATATATTTTTAATTTTTTTATATTATTGTTGTTTTTCAAGTTCTTTGTATACCTTGAACTTGTATACAGTTCTTTATCAGATATTTTGCAAATATTTTCTTTCACAAATATTTTCTTCTAGTCTGTCTTCTCATGCTTTTGACAGTCTCTTTCACACAGTATATAGTTTTAATTTTTGTGAAGTTCAGCTTATCAAATCTTTCTTTCAAAATATAGTTCTTTTCTACTGTATTTTTTAATCTCAGAATTTTAGTAATCACCCAAGTTAAAATAAAAGAATGCAGAATCAGTGATTTTTAAAAAATATATAACGCTTATTTCCTAATCTGATTTCTTTTACCTGTCAAAAGTATTAAAATACTAGAGTGGATTTTTTTCTAAGTAATAGATTTAATTTTTGCATAGTTTCAAGCTTACAGAAAAGTAAGCATAAAGTACAGAAGGTTTCCATATACCCTCTGTCTACCCACCCCAGCTTTCCCTATTATTAACATCTTTGTGTGTTAATTTGTTACAATTAATGTGGTATATTTTTTACAACTGAGCCAATATTGATACATTATTATTAACTAAAGTACATAGTTTCTATTAGGGTCCCTTGTTAATGTTGTATATTCTGTGAATATTGACAAATGTGTAATATGTATCCACCATTTACAATATCATATAGAAGAGTTTTACTGCTTTAAAAAAAAAAAATCCTTTCCCCCTTCCCTGAATTCCCAGAAACCCCTGATCTTTTTTATTGTCTCTGTGGTTTCATCTTTCCCATAATGTTAGGGAGCTGAAATCATATAGTATATAATCCTTTCAATTTGACTTCTTCCTATAGTAGAATTTTTATGTCATTATTCAACAAAATTTAGAATAAATCAGGTTTCCCAAATTCCTTAGTATACCTGAGAAAAAATATGCCTTAAATGTATAATCATAGAGATGTTTATATTTTAAAAAGTCAAACATATTTTTGAAGTGTTTTTATTAAGGAAGTAAGCTCTCTAGCTAATACAGGTAAAACCAAATTTAAGTCAAATGAAGCCATGGTTAGATGAGGTGGCGATGGATGGTTAACAAAATCTCTCTAATATGAGGAATTTGAGAGGCAGGGCGGGGATTCGTGGGGGGAAGTGAGGGAAAAATGAAAGAAGATGGGACCAGGAGGGAGACTCTTAATCTCAGGAAACAAACTGTGTGTTGCTAGAAAGGAGGGGGTTGGGAGGGATGGGGTGGCTGGGTAATGGATATTGGGGAGGGTATGTGCTATGTGGTGAGTGCTGTGAATTATGTAAGACTGATGATTCACAGACCTGTACCCCTCAAACAAACAATACATTATACGTTAATTTTAAAAAGAAATAAAGAACAGGAGGAAGGATGGAATTATCGTTTTAAGAATAGTGGTACAATTCTGCCTAACCCTAAAAAACAGATCATGGAGTTATAGGAGGTTAGAGTAGGAAATGACCCAGGAGGCTGTTTACTCCTATTTCCTAGTTAATAAGTCAAAGAACTTGGGATTCAGAAAGATTTCATTATTCATACATGAGGAAGGAGTGGAGCTTGGTCTAGAATCCAGGTTTCTGAGGTTGCAATAAATAACTTCTTTCCACTCAAACCAGTGATACTAAGCTTCACAATATCTGGTAGCTTAGGCTAGTTCTGAACGTTTTTGCTTTCTTTTCAAAAGATTTTATTTATTTATCAGAGAAAGAGAGATCATGAGCAAGCAGAATGGTAGAGGGAGAAGCAAACTCCCCGCTGAACAGGGAACCAGATGCAGGACTCCATTCGAGGGCCAAGGGAACATGACCTGAGCCGAAGGCAGATGCTTAACTGACTGAGTCACCCAAGTGCCCACGGTTTTCTCTTTTCTAAGAAGCTGTTAGGAACCAAGTGATGGAATTGGGACTTCTGGGAAATCTGGGAATGTAACAATTTTGAATAACATTAGGTTTAACATGCATCATTAAAGAGTTTCTAGAACCAAGAAAGATCAGTATGACCTGTTCTCATACAGAAAAAGCTGGGTACCTGCAGAGATTATGTGTGTTTTGTATTATATTTTTATTTGCCATTTGTGGGAAACATACACTTTTCTCAGTGTATTCCTAAGAGTATAATTCTGATCAGGGGTTGTATGTATTTTCAACACGAGTAGATCTACAGACAGTTTTCCCAAAGTGATTATACAAATGTACTCTCCCAGCAGCCATATAAGATTTCTAAGTGCTTCACAATCTTGCCAACACTTGGTACTGCCACTTAATTTTATTTTCCACTCTAATGAATGTGCAGGGATACAGTCTGGTTTTAGTTGTCATACGCCTGATAACTAATGAAATTCCGCACTTTTTCATAACTTTGTGGACATTTGGATATCCTCTTCGGCGAAGTTGCTTTTCAGTTTGTTTGCCCATTTTTCTATTGTATTGGCTATTTTACTGTTTTGTAGGAATTCTTTATAGATTCTGAGTACAGTGTGCATGTGTGTGTGTGTTGTGTGTTTGTGTATGTATACTTGTACTGTTACTTTTGTTGTACTGATGCTTTTATTATTGCTTACAAGTGAAATTACAATAAAAATTTGCCCAGATTTGTTGCAACATATTTTATACTCTGACAGGCAATGTATATGAATTCCAGTTGCTACATTCTTTATTAAACTTAACATTATCAATTTTTTTATGGTTTTAGTCATTCTGATGTGTTCATACTGATATTTTATTGTGATCTTAATTAACATCTCTAGTTGTTCTCATCTATAAAAACACAATTGACTGTTTCAGCCAGCAATTTAGCTATTTCCAAAAATTTATCTGTACTTTACTTGGATTATCTACCTATACAATTAAGTCATCCGTGTGTTAGAAACTGTATTTTTCTTCCAAACTAACCCCCCTTTTTTTTCCTTTCATTCTTGCATTGGCTAGGGCTCTACTTGGATTTATTAGAAACTGTAAGTTGGACATTTGTTTTTTGTTTTTGCTTTGTATCTCTGAGATGTTATTTTTGTATGTTTTAATGATTATAATTTATTTTTAAAAGCTAGCTACTAGTCTGGCTGTTGTTACTTTGTAGTTAATATCTTCTTTTCCTGTCACTGATTAGAAGATTTCTCTTTCTTTTTGTTTTCCAGAAGTTTTAACTACACTGTCTCTAGTATAGTTTTCTGTGTATTTTTCTCTGATTTATTTTCATAGACTTTCTTTAATCTGTTACTGGTTCTTGGTTTGGTAAATTTATCATACATATTCTCCAGTTAAAGTATCTTAGATATTTTCTTGATGGCCTACTTGTTTGTTTTGTTCTTTTCTGAACCTATTATTATTATTGCTACTATTTTTGCATCAATCTGCATCTTTGCCAATGACCTCTTGCTCCCTTCATCATCAGTTCTCTCGTCAGCTGTTCCCAATGTCCTATCGTACCCATCTGTCAAGTTCTTAATATCCATTATAGAATTTTTCAGTTCTAGAATTTCCACCCTGTTGTTTTTTGGGTTTCAGTTCCTTGATATTATTTTTGTTTAATCATATGTTTTCTTGAATATATGGGTTAAAATTTTTTGAGTATAGATCTGCATTTTCAAGCAGCTGGGTCATCTGTTGTCTGTTTGCATTAGTTTGTGTTTCCCTTTAATATTATTCTTAGTGTGATTGGTAATTTTTAGTCAATTTTTGACTTGGTGTCTGAAAAATTATAGAGACTTTAGGTGATGCTATCTTTGTCTACAGAGGATTTACCCTAAGTCCCCTACTAAATAGAACCAACCTGGGAGATGATTCAATGCCAAGATTTAGATGTTTTGAGTCTCCTCTGAGGGTGGTTTGTGCCCTCTTTAGTATGGTCCTTAGTGGTTCCCAAATGAAATTTCCAGTGTTTGCCAGGGCCCCACCCCCACTTTTTTGGTGGGTACTAAAGTCTGATTTTTGTTTCCAGCATTATACAACTATTGAAAGTTTTTATGAAATCCTCAAATGTTTTTAGTTTAGCTTCTTAACCTGCCCTAAGCAGCTTGATAGACAGTAAATAACTTGAGGAAAATCCCATATAGAATCCTGCCTTTCTTCACCCATCTTTTCTGTGGTATGTTAGTTCCTCATGTGCTTGCTACTTTGACAAGACTGGATTTTAATTTTTGTCTCCCTAGGACCATGAGATTACAGAGAGCATCCCTGCTTCTCTACCACTTATCTATTCTCTACTAGCTTGTTAACCTCAGCCCCATGTCATGAGCTGTTTATGTTGGCAAGTGCTTTGGAAGGAAAATAACTGAACAGGATACTGAGCCACGAGTATCTATTCTTTCAGTATCTTGCCCTTAAGGTCTAACTACTTCCAACATATGTTACTTCTCTTCACACCCATTAGGATAGTTGCTATATTAAAACACAAAACAAAATAAGAAAAAAAGTGTGTTGGTGAGAATGTGGACAAGTTGGAATCTTTGTGCATTGCTAATAGGAATATAAAATGGTATAGACACTGTGGAAAATAGTATAGCGTTACTCAGAAAATTAAATATAGAATTATTATATGATCTAACTATTCCACTTCTGGGTATATACTCCAAAGAATTGAAAGGAGTGTCCCAAAGATATTTGTACACCTATGTTTATAGCAGCATTATCCATAATTGCCAAAAGGTAGAAGTATGACAAGAGCCCATCAGCAGATGAGTGGATAAATAAAATGTGGTATATGCATACAATATAATATTATTCAGCCTGAAAAAGGAAGGAAATTTTGACACATGCTAAGATTTGGATGAACTTCAAAGACAAAACAAAAACAAGCTAGGCACAGGACAAATATTGTGTGATTACATTTATCTGAGGCACCTAGTGTTGTCAGATTTAAAGACAGAAATAGAATAGTGGGTACCAGTGTCTCGGGATAGGGTATTGGGCAGTCATTATTTAGTGACATTATTTAATGTACAGTTTGGAATGATGAAAATGTCTGATGACATAGTGTTGATGATTTCATAAAAATTAACAATGCTATTGAACTATATACTTAAAAATGTTTGAAGTAGTAAATTTTATGTTATGTATATGTCACCACAACAAAAACATAAAACATATATTACTTTCAAAGACAATTGGTTTTGCACTTCATAATTTTATGACACATTTTGTAGCTATTTTTAGGCGGTGCATTAGCCTGTTATGAGCTACTCCTACATAAGCATTCGAATTATTCATAGATATTCTAAAAATGCATTTTTAATCTCAGTTGATGTTTATCAAGTACTTGCAAATATTTGTGTTTGTCTATACAAGTCATTGTGGTAAATTCTAAAGATAAAAAATGAAGTGAAATAATAGAAAATGTATATAGTGGTCTCTGTTCTCAGTTCCTGGCACAAAGCTCCTAAAACCTTTATAATTGCCTAAGTAACAAGAGCATTACAATTTTTTCAGTTAAGTTGTCAGAGTTGTAGGGAGGCCCTATGCTTGTCTTATCCCTCAGACACAGGTAGATAAATATCAAATCATACTGAACACCCAACTAATCAATCTGAGGACTGAGAGAACAAACTTCACAAACTAGAGGGAGGAAAGGGGCCACATCATGGAATGTAGGAGGTACAAAGGTGTGATTTGGGGAGAAAAGTATCACAGGTGCTATGGAAGGGAGGGAGTCTTGACCATGGAGAGAGAGGTGGGGAGAGAAAGTAAGACATAGAGCAGCACACAGTGGATTGCACAAGAAAAAACAACAACAACAACAACAACAACAACAAAAACACTTCTCCAAAACCATTAATTGGTAAAACGAGAGGGGCTGATTATAGTGAGTTTTTTACAATCAGCAGAGCTCAAAGACTGGTTTTAGACATTTTTGCAGTGTTGGGTGGAGCCTGGAGGGCATAGGGGTACTCCTAAGCAGGAGGGCAGAGGTCCTGAGGAGCAGACAGCATGGTCTGAGGATCCTCTGGGTTGCACTGGGAGAGACAGTTCCCCTTCTTGGGCTGTGTTTGGGAGAGGGGGCACTGCCTTCCAAGGGACAAAAGAGCTGGCAGGTGCCATTGTGCTGCCCTCTTCAGTAGCATAGGGGCAAAGAAACCTGCTGAGGGATAGCCTGGACCCCAGCTTTTTCCTGCACTTTATTCTAAACATCAAGCACCTCTTTGTTTTTGTGACTGCCTTCCTGGGACAAACCAGCACCATCCCCAGTGTGGCAGGACCCTTCCCCAGAGGACAAGGGTGGGTTCCTGCAGCACCAGTTCCCCAAAGTTCAGAGTTCTGAAATTCAGCAGGTGTTCCTGAGATAAAACTCAGTTGCACTGTGCTGCCAGGTAGACAGATGGTACAGACACAGACAAGGTGATGGTAGTGATCTGGAAGATGCCTGGAACACATGAGGGGAAATCGTTTGCTCTTCTGTGAGTCCTTCCTGTTCATCAGTGGGCCCAGACTTCCTTTCCAGGGTTGAGAGACTGGACTGGCTTGATTTTTATGCCTGCCTATCAGCATAGATGGGTTTCATTGAGCAGCACAGTGCCCATAGTGGAGGTTTGAGTTGCTTACACCAGTCCCCACCCGATGAACCCTGCAGATGCTTCTGAACTAGGGAAAGTGTGCCTGAAAGTCAGAGCAACAGTGGACCCATTCCCAGGAACACCCCCACCCCAACACACACACACACACACACTCCATCCACACATACATCAAGTCTGCTGACATGGAGTATCAAAAAGCTTCAGCTCTAATGGAAATAGGATCAGGCTTATTTTAACAAGCCTAATTAAAACTTACCACACCCGGAAAAAGTCCAAACACTCCCCATTGCAGACAAGGAGACATTTTGCAGAGGACTGATGTGAGACTAAGAGCAGCCAAAAGACAATAGTAGAATGCACATAGAACACACCAGAAACACTTCCTGAAGTACCAGGCCCTGGATAGTATATGATAGTAGTAGCTATTATTCTTCGGAGCAGGAAACATAGCAGGCTTTCCTAACACACAGAAGAAGACAAAGACCTAGACAAAATGCTGAGATGGAGGAATTTATCCTAAAAAAAGAACAAGTAAAAGTCACAACCAAGGATCTAATCAAAACAGATATAAGTGATATGCTTGATTCATAATTTAAAAGAACAATCATCAGGATACAAGTTGGACATGATAAAAGCATAGAAAACACCAGGGAGTCCCTTACCACAGAGTTAAAGATGTAAAAACCAGTCAGGCTGAAATAGAAAATGCTGAAACTGAGATGTGGAACTGAATAGATGTAATGATCACAAGGATAGGAGAAGCAGAGGGATGAATAACTAATATAGAAGATAAATTGTGGAAAATAATGAAGCAAAAAAGAGGAAAGAATAAAACTGGATCACGAGTGTAGACTTAGGGAACTCAGCAACTCCATAAAATCTAATAACATCTGTATCATAGGAATTGCAGAAGAGAGGGAAAAGGAGGCAGAAGGTTTATTTGAGCAAATTGTAGCTGAAAACTTCCCTAATCTGGGGAAGGAAATAGACATCCAAATCCAGGAGGCATGGAGAACTTCCATCAAAATCAAGAAAAGCATGTCAACACTAAGACATATTACAATGAAATTTTCACAATACAAGGATAGGGAAAAAATCCCAAGAGTGGCAAGGGAAAAGAAATCTCTACTTTACAAGGGAAGACAAATAAGGTTAGCAGCAGACTTATCCATGGAAATTTAGTAGGCCAGGAGAAAGTGACATGATATATTCAATGTGCTGGGAAAAATTCAATGTGCTGAGTGGGAAAAATATGTAGCCAAGAATACTTTATCCAGCAAGGCTGTCACTCAGAATAGAAGGATAGATAATTTCCCAGGCAAAAACTGAAGGAATTTGTGACCACTGAAGCAGCCCTGCAAGAAATATTAAAGGGGACTTTTTTGAGTGGGAAAGAAGGACCAACAGTGAAAAAGACTAGAAAGGAACAGAGAAAATCTCCAGAAGCAACAACTTAGCGTGTAATACAAGGGCATTGAATTCGTATCTATTAATAATCACTCTGAATGTAAGTGGATTAAGTTCTCCAGTCATAAGACATAGAATATCAGAATGGATAAAAACAAAACAAAACAAAACAACAATAATAAAATCCAAGACTTATTGATATGCTGCCTACAAGAGACTCACTTTATACCTAAAGCCACCTACAGACAGAAAATGAGGGGATGGAGAACCATTTATCATGCTAATGGACAGAGAAAGAAAAGAAAATGGAAAGAGAAAAGAAAGCCAGAGGAGCTGTATTTACATCAGACAAACTACATTTTAAACCAAAGACTGTAACAAGAAATGAATAAGGGCACTATATCATAATAAAGGGGTCTATCCCCCATAAAAAGATCTAAAAATTGTGAATATTTATGCTTCCAGCTTGGGAGCACCCAAATATATGAATCAATAATGAACATAAAGAAACTCATTGAAAATAATACAATAATAGTAGGGGACTTTAACACCCTACTTACAGCTATTTACATCTCATCATCTAAGCAGAATATCAAGGAAGTAATGGGTTTGAATGACACGCTAGACCAGATGGACTTAACAGACATATTCAGAGCATTTCATCTGAGGCAACACAGGACACGTATTTTAAGTGCACATGGAAGATTTTCCAGAATAGGTCAAATAATGTGTCACAAATCAGGCCTCAACAAATACAGAAAGATTGAAGGCATATCATGCATATTTTCTGGCCACACTATGAAACTTGAAGTCAACCGTCAGAAAAAAAAATGGAAAGACCACAAATACATGGAGGTTAAAAATATCCTACTAAAGAATGAATGGGTCAACCATAAAATTGAGGAAAAAATAAAGAAATACATGGAAGCAAATGAAAATGAAAATATGACGGTCCAAAATCTTTGGGATGTAGCAAAAGTTGGCTTAAGAGGGAAGTATATAGCAGTATAGGCCTATTTCAAGAAGCAAGAAAAGTCTCAAATACACAACCAAATTTACACAAAAAGGAGCCAGAAAAGGAACAGCAAATAAAGCCTAAAACCAGCAGAAAAAGGGAAACAATAAATATGGGAGCAGAAATAAATGATGTACTATATGTTGATTAACTGAACATAATACTAATAATAAAATTTTTAAAAAAGAAATAAATGATATAGAAACAACAAAACAAAAAATCCCCAGTAGAATAGATGAATGAAACTAGGAGTTGGTTCTTTGAAAAAATAAATAAAATTGATAAACCCCTAGGCAGATTATGAAAAAGAAAAGAGAGGACTCAGACAAATAAAATCACAAGTGAAAAAAGAAAGATCAGAACCAATACCATAGGAAAATTATGAGAATATTATGAGAAATTATATATCAACAAATTGGATAATCTGGAAGAAATGCTTTAATTCCTAGAAACATAAACTACTAAAACTGAAACAGGAAGGAATAGAAAATTTGAACACATCCATAATTAGCAAAGAAATTGAATCAGTAATCAAAAAACTCCCAACAAACAAAAGGCCAGATGGCTTCCCAGGGGAATTCTACTTAACATTTAAAGAGTTAATACCTATTCTTCCCCAAATGTACCAAAAAAGTTGAAATGGAAGGAAAACTTCCAAACTCATTCTATGAAGCCAGCATTATCTTGATTCCAAAACCAGGCAATGACCCCATCATTGGATGCAAAAATTCTCAGTAGGATACCAGCAAATCAAATCCAACCATACTTTAAAAGAATTATTTACCACAATCAAGTGGGATTTATTCCTGATTTGCAGGTGTGGTTCAATATTCACAAATAATCAGTGTGATATAACACATTAATAAAAGAAAGGATAAGAGACATATGATCTTCCCAATAGATTCAGAAAAGCATTTGAAAAAACATAGCATCCATCTTGATGAAACCCTCAACAAAGTAGGGGTGGGGGAACGTACCACAACATCATAAAGGCCATTTATGAAACAACCATAGCTCATATCATTTAGCTCTCAGAATAGAAGAAATAGGGAAAAACTAGAGCTTTTCTTCTGTGGTGAGGAATAAGACAGGGATATCTACTCTCACTGCTGTTATTTAACATTGGAAATCCTAGCCTCACCAATCAGAAAACAAGAAGAAATAAGAAGCATCCAAATCAGCAAGAAAGAAGTCAAACTTTCACTATTTGCAAACAATATGATACTCTATGTAGAAAACCCAAATGATTTTACCAAAAAATTGCTGGAATTGATACATGAATTTAGCGATGTTGTAGGATATAAAATCAATGTACAGAAATCTGCAACATTTCTATATACCAATAATGAAGCAACAGAAAGAGTAATCAAGGAATCAAACCCATTTACAACTGCACCAAAACATAGAAGACCTAGAATAAACCTAACCAAAGACATGAAAGGTCTGTACTCTGAAAGCTATAGAACACTATGAAAGAAATTGAAGATGACACAAAGAAATGGGAAACATTTCATGTTCATGGATTGGAAGAACAAATACTGTTAAAATGTTATGCTATCCAAAGCAATCAATACATTTAATGCAATCCTTTTCAAAATACCTCTGGCATTTTTCACAGTGCTAGAACAGACAATCCTAAAATTTGTATGGAACCAGAAAAGACTCCAAATAGCTAATGCTATATCTTGAAGAAGAAAAGCAAAGCTGGAAACATCACAATTCTGGACTTCAAGCTATATTGCAAAGCTGTAATCATCAAGACAGTATATGGCACAAAAACAGACACATAGATCAATGGAAAAGAATAGAAAGCCTAAAATGGACCTACAGCTATATGATCAACTTATCTTTGACAAACCAGGAAAGAATATCCAATGCAAAAGGCAATCTCTTCAACAAATAGTGTTAGGAAAACCGGACAGCAACATACAGAAGAATGAAACTGGACCATTAAACCATTCACAAAAATAAATTCAAAATGGATTAAAGACCTAAATGTGAGACAGGAATCCATAAAATCCTAGAGGTGAACACAGGCAACAATCTCCTTGACCTTACCTGGAGCAGCATGTTGCTGAAGACAAGAAAAACAAAAGCAAAAATGAACTATTGGAACTTCACCAAGATAAAAAGCTTCTTCATAACAAAGGAAACAATGAACAAAACTAAAAGGCAACCTACAGAATAGGAGAAGATATTTTCAAATGACATATCTCAAAGGGTTGGTAGCCCAAATATATAAAGAACTTATGAAAGTCAATGCTCAAAAAACAAATAATCCAGTGAGAAAATGCGCAGAAGACATGAATAGACGTTTTTCCACAGAAGACATCCAGATGGCTAACAAAAACATTATAAGATGCTCAACATCACTCATTATAAGGGAAGCACAGATCAAAACTACAATGAGATACTACCTCACCCCTTCAGAATGGCTAAAATAAACAACACGGGAAAAAAACAGGTGTTGGCGAGGATACAGAGAAAGGGGAATCCTGTTACGCTGTTGATGGGAATGCAAAGTGGTGCAACCACTCTGGAAAACAGTATGGAGTTTCCTCAATAAGTTAAAAATAGAACTACCCTATGACGGAACAAATGCATTACTAGGTATTTACCTAAAGGATACAAAAATACTAATTTGAATGGGCACATGCACCCCGGTGTTTATAGCAGCATTATAAGCAAAACTAAATTATGGAAAGAGCCCAAATATCTATCGACTGGTGAAAGGATAAAAAAGTTGGGTAAATATACAATGGAATATTACTCTGCCATTAAGAAGAATGAAATCTTCCCATTTGCAATGATGTGGATGGAGCTAGATTATATTATGCTATGTGAAATACATCAGTCAGAGAAACACAAATATGATGTCACTCATGTGGAATTTAAGAAACAAGACAGGAGTGCCTGGGTGGCTCAGTTTATTTACCAAACATCTGACTCGATTCCAGCTTGTGTCATGATATTGAGATTGTGAGATTAAGCCCCATGTCTGACTCCATGCTCAGTGGGGAGTCTTCTTGAGAATCTTTCTCTCCCTGAACTACTCCCCACTCATGCATGTACTCTGTTTCTCTAAAATATCTAAAAAATATAAGTAAATAAAAGGAAATGAGACAGATGAACATAGGGGAAGGAGGAAAAAAAAATAGAAAGAGAAGCGTAGACCATATGAGACTATTAAGTACAGAGAACAAACTGAGGGTTGCTTGAGGGGAGGTAAGTGGGTAATGGGCTAAATGGGTGGTAAGTATTAAAGAGACTACTTTCTGTGATGAGTACTGGGTATTAAATGTAAGTGATGAATCACTAAATTCTATTCCTGACATCAATATTACACTATATGTTAACTAACTGGAATTTAAATAAAAACCTGGAAAAAAATAGCTTTAGAAGCATCTTTTGCTCTATTTGTTCTTTGACTCTGGCTCCTGGCACAAAGTTCCTAATCTCTTGGAATTTCCTAAGTGATAGAAGTGTCTTTTGTCCTGATGTGGGGACTCTTGGGCTCCTGGAGGCTTCAGGATGGGGGCTTGTTATCAAAAAGACCAAGCCATGATTAGAAACTTGCACCATTCAGCCCCATCCATCTCTCCAGAGAATAGGAGAGAGGATGGTTCTGAGTTAATCATTGATTATGCTTATATGATAAAGCCTCTATGAAAATCCCCAAAGTATAGAATTCAGAGAGCTCTGGATTGATGGACATTTGGAGGTGCTGGAATAGTGGTGCCTGCAGAGGGTATGGAGGATGTGTGCCCCTTCCCACATACCTGGCTGTGTGCATCTCTTCCATTTGGCTGTCCCGAGTTAGATCCTTTTTATAATAAGCCAGTAATCTAATAAGCAAAATGTTCCTGTGAGTTCTGTGAGCCGCTCTGACAAATTATCTGACCTGAGGAGGTCACAGTAACCTTTCATTTAGCAGTTTGGTGAGAAACACAGGTAACAACTGGAATCAAAATTGTCATCTGAAATTGGGGAGGAGGCAATCCCGTGGGTCTAGACTCACTGGGGAATTTTTGTCCAGGTAAACAGTGTCAACATTGACTTAAATTATATACTGTCTTATAGAATCATTTGGTGCCTGAAAAATCCACACATCTAGTGTCAGAAGTGTTATGCGTATAGAGTAAAGGAAAAGCACAGGAGTATTTTTTCCTACTCAGAAGACATAATACGTTCTTTCAGTAAATTCAGACCACAGGAGAGAGAGCCAGTAAACAATAAGTTATAATGCATTGCAATAAATACTTGAATAAAAGAACAGTTGTTATGGAAACAAAGAAAAAGGAAACAGATACATTGTGGGAATGTTTGCAAAATACAACTGTTGTTATTGGATCATAACTTACCAGAATATAGTTCAGAATATGAAAGGCATTTTCAGGTTCATTTTATCCTTGGACACTGATAAAAACAAGCTTCACTTTATAAGAGGATAAGAGCATCAACAATTTAAAAGAGGATTTTAACTGGCTACTTTAATGATAATGGGCACATTTAGGAAACTGATATCATAGCATAGGCCGAAATGGGAAAAAAAAATGAATCAAAACAATACCAGTGAGGATAAACAAAGAAGTTAGATAGAATTAACCATTCTGTAGCTGGTTTTACTTTGTTTTCATATTCAGGTGCAGAGGATTGAGATAGTCATGCCTATCAGCTTATGGAACATTACCATCTTTGATCCCTGCAAATGCTCTTGCTAACTGTTTATCATTTATCATTTATTGTTTTATTTATTCTCTCACTTTTTAAATTTGTATCTCCATTTCCATTTCCATTTAAGCACTTGCCCTCTTTTTGTAGTCAATTATTCTGTTCTTTATGGTGACCATTTTATTCCTATGGTTCTGACAAATGGATTTCATACATGTTTAATTAATATAAATATTATTATATTTCTTACTTTTTAATTCTTTACTGTTGCTAAGTGTACATCTAGTCATTTGCTGCACATTTCGTGATATTCCATGGTGTACCTGCACTACATTTTACTTATCCACTATTGCAGGGATGGATGCTTAGATTTTATCCAAGTACCATTCCCCCCTGCCAAAAAAAAAGACCGTATTTATACATGAAGACTCTACCTAGGTTTGTCCTCCAACATATTCATACAATATGGGAACTGATTCATTGTGTGGAAAAACAAAAATCTTTGACCGTAACTCTGAATTTTGTACTAAGAGCTAGAAAGAAGATGGCTAGTAGAATCACTACCTACCATAACTTCTTAACTAGTATTCCACCCAACATCATATTTTAACTCTTAAGAGTTTTATAAATGTATATATGTTTAAAATTTGGAAAACAAGTTCTAAATTTTGATTAATGTGCATATAGAGAAGAGATGTTCCTTCTCAGGCTTCCAGGTACATAGAAGCTAACTTAGATTTGTATCATTTGTCTGGACCTGCGTAATTATACAAAAATTCCATTGTTTGTAATCAAATATTTTAAGAAAGTCTGTGATTATTGAATTACCATAGAGAAAGGCTTGAAGTGCAAACATTAGAGATGAGAAGACTTTTCTGGTGATGACAGTACATTGATAAAGCACTCTCTAAAGGAAAAAAATTATCATATGTTTGAGTTGTCAATATGAATATCTTTCCTACTGTCTTTCCACAGACAGCAATATTAATGTTCTGATTTCTGCAATATAGATTAAAGTTCATTTTTATTTTTACCATCAGTCTTGCCCTTGCCCTAAGACTTAGTTTTTAATTTAATTTTAATTTAAAAAGTATCATGGACTTATTGCATTTTGATAAAATGATTTCTCAATAATCAAATGTTAACATTACATCAAGGGAGCAGGATTGAACAGCGAGAGAAGTCAAAGTGTGATGTAGAAGAATGGCAGCCTTGATTAACCCCACAGGGAGCTCTGAAGCTAGAATAATCCTGAGAACTTTCCAGAGTGCGGATATGATAGCTGGGCCCTTAAATCTTCACACTGATCAGTCGATCATGGACATGATGACAAGACTGACAGCTAAAGGTTTTCTGCCACTGATGGTCATGGAAGTGGGGAAAGCTCTTCCCTGAATTAGGAGCTGACTTCTGTGGGACTTGGTGGCTTACCTGGTAGAATGACTGAAATCTTCATTTCTCAGGGGTCTTACACTAGGGTGATTGCATTTGTTCATTTATCAAAATTTGGCAAGAGAGGTCTGTGGATTCTGGGTCAAAATATTGGCTCATGACCAAAACTGGTTAAGAAGTCATGACCTGTTTATTGGGACAACTGCCTTCAGCCTGCTCTTCATTCATCCTTGATTTGTGTTGGTACTACACACTGAATAGTGCCCTTGCTGCTTGAACATCGTTTTTACTTCTTTGGCTATCCAGTTTATTGGCCGTGTGCATAACATTCTGGAGTTGCAGCCTGGTTGCTCCTCCAACCTAGTCCCTCATTACCAAAACTGTGTTAACCTGTCTTCAGGCTACCATTTCACCTTAATTATCTCAGAGCCCTATGACCTCCATTGCTGTCAGTGCATCTGATTGTATAATGGTATTTTCTATCATCAACCCTTACTTACAGAGGAGAGCTAGCACTGAACTTTGTCAATCTTGTATCCTTCTCAACAGTGATTTCCTATACCCTGGTAAATGGTGTATCTTGTGGGCTTTCCCATATATGGTATTTGATGGGTCTTCTGAACTTACTAACTGCTTTATGCAGTCCAGAACATTCAGTTCCCTGAGATGTTTAGTCCCTGCTTTCACTGCCATGAAAATCCAGGTTGCAGGTTGCTTGGCATGGGTCGTTGCGTTTTCCATACTTCTAGGAACCATCCTGGTAATGAGTTTGCATAATCTCTGAGGAGCCTTTCCGGATGTAATATTCTGTATCCCAAATTGAACTTTGTGTTCCGACCACATGATAAAACATACTTAGAAACTAATTGTCTTCCTCTAGCTGATACATGCTGGCTGGTTGGATCTTGTCACTCTTTTGAAATTTCAAAATTTCTCCTTTATCAGTAGCTTTCTCCTTATCAGTACCCCCCTTTTTAAATCCCATCTGGTTTATGTTTCAGATAAACACTAGGATACAGATAGTGGCCAGGAGAGTGGGTGAAAGAAAATCCTGAGAGGGGCATATGTGGATTTGAGAAGAGCTTCTACATGTGTCCAACCAATCAGATGGGAAGTTCTGGCCCTAAATCAGGAATAATGGCCTACGACAAAGAGGCTCACAGGTTTCAGGGGCTTAGCACAATTCTAAAATATCTTACAGTTAAAGATTACCTAACTCTCCTCGCTTCTAGCAATTGGGGCAGTCAGTCTTTTCTCTAAAGACTATCTGTATAGTCCTTATGTAGTCCTATATATCCCACTTTGTGCCAGAGCAATGCCATAGTGAAGGCAAGTGTGTAGGGCTTGGTAACTGATCCATTATGAGGAGGACTACAGAGTCCAGGATGAGATACAGATTACTATTAAATAGGGATGATGATAATTCTTTGAGATAAAGAACACATCATAAGAAACAGTGCATGTTGGGGGATTATCACTTTTGTTTGGGATATGCTTGTTTGAGATACTTGTGATATTTCAGTAGGCAGCAAGTAGACAACTACCTCTGTCTAGAATTCAAAAGACATATTTGAATTGTAAATATCTGTCTGTAAATATAAATCATGGAATCAGTGATGAGCAAAAAGATGTGGTACCTGCTTATGATAAGGTTACAATCTGATAGCAGGTGTAATTAAATACTAACACAGAAAGAATGTGAACTCCTGCAAACTCTGATAAGGCCCTTGAAGAAACTATGTCTGGTGCTACAATTCACAAAGGAAACAGTTCCAAGCTTGTATGGGAAGATGCCGTCTATAAGGTATTTTTGAACTGCTATACAAAGGATTAGACAGAGATAACCATTTGAAGAGGGAAGAGGGATGGAGAGAAGAAAAAAAATATATACAAAGTTCCAGTGACAGAAGCTTGACTTAAGTAAAAGAATTTTAGTCATGGAAGTGGATGTGGTCATCAAGAATAAGTATGAACATATAGGGCAGAGAACCTATTGGAATGTATTTAATTGTTCTTTTGGAAAACTAGTATTGGTTTAAGAAGTGGGAAGAGAGACAGGAAGAGGGAGATAGAGAAGGAAGGAGAGAAGAGGGAGAGAGAATTTGTGAGGTCATGACACTTAAGGAAGTATTGGAAAAAAAAACACAATCTGAGAAGGATCATTGATACATGTGGGCCTCAGGAACAAGAAACAAATATGTTTGCCAAGTAGAATTTACTTCTATTCTCTTTGGCCTCTCTTAGCCTAGGGATATTCTGCCTTTTCTCTACGTACTGAAAGTAGAGTCACAGTAAACTCCCACTTGTACATTCAGAGATTTTGTTTCATTGGTGGTGGTTCTTAATTTTGAGTTCAAAATATGCTAGTCAGAAGTATCTGATTGACACAGTTTGGGTTTAGTTATCGACTCTAGCTTGAATGGTCTGCAGCAAGCACATCAGAACCAGGTAGGGTTGGCAAAGGGGAAAGGAGGCAGTTCTCACAGGAAGGCTTCCTTGACAGGACGATGTCTGTCTGTGATGTGACAGATAGCAAACAAAACTTAGAAAGGATGCCACTTGGAACCATAATAAAGTAATAATATAATGTAGAAGAGTAAAAGCTTAGTAAATATTTCTCAAGTGGATAGTTAATAGTATTCATAATAGAACATACATAAAAGATGTGATGCTAGACTACATGTAGTAAACAAAAATAATCCATCCTCAAAACTTGAGACTGGAATAGGTGGAAACCTAGATAGTACCCTTTAAGGAAGCTTAAAGGATCTTTTAAGATTTGGCTGAGAGATGACCCATTGCATTTCTGCTTGGGTGAGAAATGCATTTCTCAATGATGGTAAGAAGAATCTTCAGATATAAAAACCTAAGTGACATCTTTAGTTTAAGAGGCCAAATGTTATAGCTCTATAAATTCAGTGTTGTGCTTGCCAACTGCTGTGGGTTATTGCTGAGCAATCCAAAGTCAGACAACTCTTGCCAGCGGTCCCACTTTCTGGTGTCATAGAGAATATCAGCTTGCTCATCAGTGTCGTCACGGGATTTCTTTCCTGTCTCTAATGAGGATCACCTGATATCCCATCAGTTCCAGGATAATAGGATAGCTACAATTTTAAGTTTAATAAATTAATTTTCCATACTCCTCCTGTGAACTAACCTCTCCTAAATGCACACACATATGCCCACGTAACTCCATGCATGCACACATTACTTAGTTTTATAGGATGAGGGTAATCACAGAGGAAATCATGGGAGGAATATGAAATGGTGGATGTTCTATTTACCAAAAATACTGTTTTGAGATTTCCTCATCATACTTGAACAAATATCAGTAATTTGTTCCTAATACTTCATTTTCAAGATAAATTTTATAATCATTTGGAAACAGAGTTTTTCATGGTACCAGAACTTTTTTCAGAATACCATGATTCAGGGCTGAGCCAAAAGAGAAACATACACTAGTAAATGAAGTCAGAGAAGGAAATTTTTAAGAATTAAAAAGATACACGATTTAAGAAAGATGGAGAGATGCCAATTAGCTCAAATAATAATGAAAAATATGAGGACATCCTTATTGGAGTTTATAATAAAATAAATTAAGCTTCTATTTTCTGGGGGCGTGGGTGGCTCAGCAGGTTAAACCTCTGCTTTTGGATCTGGTCATGATCTCAGGGTCCTGGGATCGAGCCCTGCATCAGGCTCTCCTCTGCTGAGCAGAGAGCCTACTTCCTTTTCTCTCTGCCTGCCTCTGCCTACTTATGATCGCTCTCTCTCTGTCAAATAAATAAATAAAATCTTTAAAATAAACAAACAAACAAACAAACTTATATTTTCTATTTCTATTATTGCCTAGATTGATTAAAAGTAAGAAGACTAGGGGTGCCTGGGTGGCTCAGTCAGTTAAGTGCCTGACTCCTGGTTTCTGCTTAGGTCATGATCTCATGGGTGGTGAGATTGAGCCCTCCAAGGAATCGGTGCTCAATAGAGAGGCTGCTTGGAATTCTCTTCCTCAGCCCTTCTCCCTTCTCTCTCTCGCACTGTATCTCTAAAATTAATTAATTAATTAAGTAAGTAAGTAAGTAAGTAAGAGGACTAGACTTTGGGCTAACTTAAGATGCACTTAACTTAAAAAAAAAAAAGATGCACTTAACTTCTCTCTATTTCTCTCTCTCATTGGTGTTTTCAGTGAAATGGGAACATGGTTGTTGTGATGTGCCATTGGCTCAGTGTTTGCTGAAGTGCTCTATGAACTATGCTATTACGGTTAACTCCATAGTGAAGGCAGATATTAAAGATATTGTCTTGGGAGTTTGGAAGGAATTCTTAGATAAGACCTTACTATGAGGACTACCTAGGTAGGGTTACCATACCCTAAGATCTTATTCTCAATTTATAGGTCCAAATATGTGATTTTGTTCAAAGTGAAAAGTGATTTTTCTTTAAAGAAATAAGTTATGCTTATGGTAACTGGAAAATATTTGCAAAAAGACCTGTGCTCAGCATTACTTCCCTTTCACATTTCTTTCAGATAATAAGAAATTACATCTGTGAAGCAGACCAGATTCCTAGCAGTGTTCAGCATATTTTCTCTAGTGTTTGGAAAGAGCTGGGAAGCCAAATTACAAACAGAGTTTAGTGGTGCTTTACATAGGCTCTCAATAAATATTTGCAGAGATGTGATAGCTTTTAACTCTTTAATCACTTCTATGCTTAACAATGCACCACTTTGTTAATAAATCTTCCTTCCGGTTTTATAAAATATAAAAAAATAGACCAGTATTTGCACAATGTGTTCAAAGGGACATTATTCCACCTATCTGAACATTCGAGCAAGTGAGTGGGGGACCCATTGGACACAATATTTAGTGACCTCTCTACTGAACATAGAAAATATGTTATTTTTAACTCAGACTTCTCAGTGTTTAGTATGCTAATATGCATTGTGAATCCGAGTGGGAATGTATCATTTAGTGGTTTCCTAAATTTAGCTGAAAACAGAACTTTCTCTTTCACTGGGTTTATTATAATCCTATTATGCTATTTATATTTTGGGGAAGACAGACCTGTTAACAGTGAAACTGTAGGCTTTATGTCCTTGTTGCCATGATTAAAATATGGGTGTTCCTCTGTCACCCATTTACAGATGACAATCTTTAGGGAACATAACATTATTACTAATTCATTATTTATTATTTTCCTTAAGTCAAATGCCTGAGGTTCTTTCTAGTTGTTTCCATTTAGCACTGAGACAGACGATTTGTTTGTAGTAGCAGGCTGGGTTTTCCAATAGCGCTCTTCATTAGCAAGTGTCTGTCTTCTGCCACAACTGCTTATGACATTCTCTTGGCTTAACCTTAATTTCAAGTTAAGGTGGTGCAATGCTGGTGCTTCCACGCACTTTTAAAGTTGCTTTATACAATTAATATTACATTATTAGATTGAACCACATCAGTAATTTTTCTTGGTAGTGATTCCAAGAGATATTCTATAGGAAAACATTTTTTTCAAGAGATATTAAACATAAAATGCCTATGTGTTCTAAGTGTTCCTACTGTGATCTGTTCTCCATATAAATACATCTATAATCTATTTCCCATTATTTTATGTAAATACATATATATATTAATATAAATATTTCTGGTCTTTTATGTATAGTCTTATTGGATTTATTGAATTCATCCAGTTTTTTTTCTCCATTTACAGGGTGGTTGTGATCATATCTGACATGTCAGATTAACGTATTTTTGGTTTTAGTTTTATTTTGTTTCAGCATATTTTCATTCTGATGATTTTGTTAGTAAGGGATTACATATGTTATATGAGGTTATTGATATGCAGATTGTTAGAAAAAGAAGGAAATGCTTGTCAAAGAATTTTGTTATCAGTAGAGGAAAATTTGGAAAAGAAATTGAATTTCATTTTATTTTGTTTTTAAAAAATAATTCACATATTTAAAAGAACACCAATGCAAATAAGAGATACAAAATGCAATGTTTATTGTTGTATTTAAATATGAATACATTAAACCCTTTTCACAATGATGACTGTTATATATAAATTATGAAACTTTGAAAAACTATTGGCTATAAACAAAAGTAATAAATGTTCCAGATGATAAAAGATATGTTATTAACAACAATTTCTAAAGATGTTTCCATATAAGCTGAATTAGAGGTCACATTCCTAGGTCTGTCGATTCTTATCACTCTAGAGTTTATTTTCTAATAATAGACAGTACTAAGTACTAAGGCAGGCCAATTAAAATGAAAATAAAATACAGGCTTATAGCAAACAACACAGTAAAAACATACATATAAAACAGGCTGTCAACTTACATTTTGTTTTTTCTTTTTCTTGTGCTTAGGGGAAAAAAATCTCATTATAAATTATAAATAACATCAGCTTAAAGCAGGTATGAAAAAGGAAAAAAAAAGAAAATTGTTTAGATATTTTAAAGAGGATTTCTTCTTTAATTAGGAGTTAGGAATTAAACAATTTTTAAAATTCATTTAGCATATAAAAGAGAATAAATAACAAAAAGACACTTAAAAGTGGTTTGTAATTGTTTTTGAACAACCTAATACTTCCATCTCCTTGTATGGTTCTTTACCTTATTAAAAGTATTTAATCCCCAAGGTCTCACAAATATTATCATACTAGGCTTCATTTGTCTCTAAATAGGCTCCTTAAGGTCATTTTTTCATGCAAATTGAAGTATAGAATGAATATCATTAGATAATCAAAGCCATAAAAATACATGTTTTTATCTCCCTTTCTAATCAGTTTCTTTTGAAACAAAGAAAATAAATGCTAATAATTTGGAAGAAATTTATCTTTGGTTTTAACCAGAAAAATTATTTAAGATCTATATTTAATTATCTTCTGGCTACTAACTCCTTTCAACTTTTGAAGACTTTTTAAAATATTTAATCAAGCACTTGGTGTGCCTGGGTGGCTCAGTTGGTTGAACATCCAACTCTTTATTTCAGTTCAGGTCATGATCTCAGGGTTATGGGATGGGCCTGCATCAGACTTGGGCCCTGGGCCTGGAGCCTTCTGAAGATTCTATCTCTCCCTTTCTGTCTGTCCCCCCACCCCCCACCACCACCAAATTCTCTCTCTTCCTCTGCCCCTCTGCCCTCTCAAAAAAATTAACGAAACACCAGATTTTATAATTGTTTAACAGTCGCTTCAATTTTTAAAAATTTTCTCAATTCTATGTCAACATGTTCATTACTTTGAAAGTTACATTTGCCTATTAAGGCATAATTCAAATTCTGAGGGTAGCCACCATCTAAACAGCTCTCCCGATACCAGACAGCTAAGCGTCCTAAAGAACTTTGTATAAGGACAGAGTGCACTAGGGTAAGATCACTGCAAAGTTATGATGTGGATTTTAAATTAAAATGACATGGCTATCAATATTCTTTGTTTACATTTGTATCTATTATTTATTTTAATGTCTATTTCTCATAATATATTCCAAAAACAATATTTCCCAACAAAGTATCTTCCACCTTGTCTAAAAAATCAAGTACATGAAAATTATAATAAAGACTGTTTGCAGTTTCTACAGATAAATTCCATGCATTTTGGTGATTATATGATTTTTATAAGGATTTTTCTTTTATTTTTATCATGTAAAGATCTAAATTCTACTGATCAATTGAATACTCAAGCATTCAGTATCTACATATCACAAAACCACTGTTGGAAAGACTATGCTAGAAGAAGGAGTAAGTACATACATGAATAAGATCATTTACTTATTAAGATGAGAAAAAAATGTCCACACAGTTAACTAATCAGAATATGATACACTTTTTGAAAAAAACACAAAGATAACAGTTCAGAATATGATACACTTTTTGAAAAAAACACAAAGATAACAGTTAGGATATACAGAGTAGAGAGCTTCAAATCCAAGCTGTCTGGCTGCACATTCCCTTCTAAAATGACACCAGACTGTCAAGAGTAGGTTAGTGATTAGTGAGATTGCTAGGTGATGAATAATTGCATCATAACTCTAACGGTGGTAAATCTTGATGTAGGGTCTACTGAAGTTCAAAGATAATCTCTCTGAAAACAAACAATATGAATTTAATAATAATGTGAGAAAATTTTGTTATTTTTAGTAAAATATTAATAATGGTTAAAGCTATTGAGTACTTCAACAAAAGTAAGGTATTGTGAGCTCATTATCTTCTCAAGCAATCCTTACAATAAATACATAAAGTTGTGTTTTTTCCAGTTTTTACTGGGGATAAATTTAAGGTGATAAAATCGTTTAAATTAAATAAAAAAACAAAGAAATTAGTCAAGTTCAAGCCTATGTAAGGTGGAGATGACGGAGCCAAGGTTGAGGCCTGAGCCATAGGTATATTAAATTCTTTACTTTCTGGTGTTTTGGCAATGTCATCCTTAGGTGCAAAGCCAGAAGTTATTTTCTCCTTTTTAGGTGTTGAAGGGACCAGAATATAGTGAATCAGGAAAGTACAGTGACAGTAAGAATAAAATCACTTTCAAATGTTCCTGCAGAGGAGAAACCAGATTATTTCCCTATCTCATAAATTATTAATGGTTTTGGTACATGCATATGAGGATCAGACTGATTATAGTGACTATATTATGCATCTCTGTGTATTTTATAACTACATGTAGATAGCATGTTAGAACTTGAATATTCATTTCTTAATTCAAAATAGGAGAAATAAAAGGAGGGACAAATGGTCATGGTAGAGTGAGGTTAGATTCTAAACACAATACTGCCCTAACCCTCCTGTATTTGTAACAGGGGAAATCTATTCTTCTAACTTAAATGGAATATATTTATATGCCCCAAGTCATATATTTTATAGAAAATATAAAAGGAAAACTTTGAGTCTGAGATTCAAAACTTTCCAACATTAGATATGCATATGGCATAAGTAATATCGCAGTTAACTTTGGATGGCCAGTTCTTTTATTTCTAACCATGCTATGAAGACATTTTTTAAGATTAATGTTGAACTGGGAATTATGTTTATGATAGAATTTATTTCTATTGTTCTCAGTTAGACCAACAGTTGCTTTAGGTGTTTCCATAGCAACTTCATGGGGAACATTTCAGAATACTTCCTTCCAGCAGGCATTTGAGAATATATATGGGCAGTCACTGTGTGAAATTTAGTCAAGAAAATCACTCAGGGACAAAATAATATTTTAATGTCATGTGTCACTTTGTATATTCTTTCTGAATTACAGGGATTTTGGTCTCCACTCTCTTTCTGCCCACTGCTCAGGCGTTCTTCAGGCTTCATGATGTCTGGAATTTTTCTTTTACCTTTAACATCTCAAAATCTGAAATTTTACTTTCTGATGATAAACCTATTATCAATATTTCTCATATTGAATTCGATCGTTAATCAATGATTGGTTGTCATTCCCTAACCCTGTGCTATTTTTGCTGTCTAACATTGGTATTCTGGCTTTACTTGTCTCTACCCAATGAGAAAAATGATGGTTAGCCATTTGAGGACCATCATTTTTTGCTATGTCGGCATGCCACATTCTTGTCACCTTCGGCCATTTCTGCTTAGCAAATCCTCAGTATTGAGTCTCTCCCTGTTCTGCCAGTCTCTGTTCCTAGATAGGTATGGTGTTGCCATATGATACTAACTAGAACCAGCAAATGGGTGACTGTGTAGTTGCTGTCTAAATCAGAAACACTTTTCACTTTGAAAATGAAAGAGGATATTATAAAAGTGGTATAAACCAGCTCTGTCTCAGAGAAACTGGGGTGTGTCCTTCCAATGAAAGTAGACCTATTTTCTCATCAGAGTAAGTCTTCCATCACTTCATACCTGAAATTCTTTTTATTATTTTTTTAATTTAATCAGTTCCCTATCAGACATTTCCAGTGTGAACTCTAAGTTTGAGTCTCAAGAAATGAATCCCTTTATCCATCCCAAGTTTAATTCAACCAGAAGTAATTATTCTTTCCTTCCATTAGAGGATTGAGACCTTACCATGTCAAAAGATCTCTGAGTAGTCATTTTCCTTGTGTGATTTAAAAAAAAAAAAAAAAAAGTCCTTTAATTCTTACTCAAAGTTCTGTTCATTGTTATATTACTTCAGTGGCTTTCTTTTGGGAAGGAAGGTGGAGCCAGGTGGTAGAGTCAGGGGCCATCATAATTTCTTGGTTTTCTTCTTACACTCATCATAGCCTCCCGGAATGTATGAAATGCTTCTGGTCATTATCTAAGAGTTTCTCTGTGGTTTTATAGACATCTTTCTGTGAAGGACTTGCTCCTCCATTATAGTAGATATAAATGTGCCTTAAGCAATTGTCCCTCTCCAATCTTCTTTCTTGCATATGTGCTGCTTGATAGAGAAATATCTGAATTTTCATTGATATCTCAAAGTTAGGAAGTCCAAAGCTAAACTCATTTTGCCATTGAGTGTACAAACTTCATTATTCCAGTTTTTAAAAATCACTGCATTTCCTTACTGGGTCATAGTAACAAAACTGGGATTAGTCATAAATGTCCCTGTTTTCAGCATCTCCAGATCAAATTAGTCACCTGGTCTTGCAGGCTGTTCTCCCACCACACATTTTTTTTTTTAAGATTTTTATTTATTTATTTGACAGAGAGAGATCACAAGTAGGCAGAGAGGCAGGCAGAGAGAGAGGAGGAAGCAGGCTCCCTGCTGAGCAGAGAGCCCGATGCGGGACTTGATCCCAGGACCCTGAGATCATGCCCTGAGCCAAAGGCAGAGGCTTAACCCACTGAGCCACCCAGGTGCCCTACACCACCACACTCCTTACAGTTATTACCAGGTTGTGCCTTCTTACTGATGTTCTGTCAGTTAGCCCCACATAGTGCTTCTACCAGATTAATCTTAAAGCTTAACTCTGATCATTTCAAGCCATTAGGCTATTCAAGAAATTTTTATGTTTCTTCTTCTTTTTGTATAAGTACAGACTCATTACCTTTGCATTCATGGCTTTCCTTTCACTGGCTTCAAAACATACTCCCAGTTGTTTTTCTCACAGTAGTCCATATATTAGTAAGATTGTATGTCATGCTATTTCTTAATGTTACAGAACATTCATTCTGTTTCTCCTATGGACAGCTCCCGTTGAAACACCATATTCTCATAGTTCATCTCTTCCATGAGAAATTGTTCACTCTTTCATCATATTTGAAATCTTTCTTTAATTCCTATTAGCACTCTGTTCTTTTAAAATTTATTTTATTCAATCTCATAAATGTTATTTAAGTACTTGTTTTATCCTCCTTATAAGATGTTGTTTTCTAAAGGAGAAGATATAAGCATTACTCATGGTTTGAATACAGGAACACCAAGCTTACTTACACTAGCCAGTTATTAAGTACTTGTTGAAATTGTGCAAATGTGACTATTTGACTACTGTAGAAATATGTGATAACTGTAATGTAAAAATATTGTTAATACTCTCTTCAAGCAAAATTGTTTCTAATAGATAGAAACAATAATTATACCCCCAAAATAGTTAAACTGGCTGATGCATGAAAAAAGTACAGGATTTTTTTCATAGATAAATCCTAATCTTTGATAGAGCTAAGAATAGATATCCGGTCCTTAATATACCTTTTTTCCTGTTCACTTTAAACAGAGCCCTCTATATGCATGCAAACTGCTGCAGTCATTCATGAAGTAGATTCAGACTTTCATTTTCCTTAAATCATCACTGATTTGAGCTTACTGTTTTCTCAGTTTAGCCCTAAGAAAATTATGGCCAGTTATTCATTCTCTAATTAACCTAAAAGTGAACTATATTTCATTGCTTGTAGGATGGTATGGGAAATCTGAGAGTCACCAAGAAGGGAATCCGACTTGAAGGTATATCTGAGTTTCTACTTCCATTGTATGTGAAAGAAATTCATTCCCGAAAGGTATGTGATACTGGCTTTGGCTTACTGTAAAAGGTAATTTAGAGGTTATGTTTTAGCTTGAAATAGGAGGCTAAAACCCCTTATCTCTTCAGTATGCATTCAGTTTCCTTAAGCTAAAGATTGATTTGAAGAAATCAAAACAGTGAAACAATTGAAAAATCAGTGGAGGTTAGTTTTAAACTGACAAAATTAGAGAACCATTTTGAATTAAACTGCAGTGTTGCTTTGGTTAAGTCTATAAATTCGCCCCTCTGTTTTTCAATAGAAGTAAAAAATACACAGTTGTAGTAATTTCCAAAGGGGCATTTGATACATCATGAGTAATTTTTGCAGGAAACATGGACTTGGATAAATTATTTTATTTTAATATATTATAGATCTTTTTAGCTCAAATCAACATGCATTTTCTAAAAAAGATGAGGAAGAGTCTTAGTATAGAAATTCCATTTATTTCTGGATGAACATTATTTAAAACAAGTAAGACTATCCTTTCAAGTGTGTGCGCGCACCCGTGCCTTGTGGGTATTTTATCACTTAGCAGCATGCTAAAAATCAAAAGATTATAGCTTAGCCATTGTGTATTCTGGCTTCAGGGTGTTACTTTTCAAAAAGTAGCAAGTATTCTTGGGTCCATGAAAAGAAAACTAGAATCTTTCAAATCTATTGTGCAAATGTGTGTATGTATGGAGATTTAGTAAGTCAGAAAAAAATGGAAAACTTGTTATTATATAAAATGTGGAAAGGTTATTAACCTTACTTCATAAATATGAAAGTCTATTTTAGGCTAGAATAATTTTTAAATATTACCAATATATTAGCAAATGGGTTTCATAGTAAGCCATAGTTTAATAATTTGTTTCAAAGCCATTTTCCCTTAAACATCAAAGTGAAAACAAAACAGGATTATTTTTATAAAACTTATTAGGTTAATTACCTTAACTTTAAATGTTATTTTGTTCTATATAAACCTGCAGAGCTTCACAAATGCATTATATTGATTACCACTCTAGGTACTAGAATTTTACATTGAAAGATTACTTGCTGGATTTTGGGGAGACGAACAATACGATAGACACATGTATGGAAACCTGACCTTACTATAAAAACCGATTAAATTTAGAGTTAAAAAGTTGTATTTTTGATTTACTTTCTTCTTATAAAAACTGAAAGACTAACATGCATACCCAAGTTAGTGCCTTTCCCCTGACTGGACGTCACCACCACTCACATATTTACTGATTTCTTCTTGTGGTTGACACTATTAAACTGTTGAGTATTTGAGGAAGTGAAAACTTATGCATGGAAATCAAGACATTACTTAACACAGAAAGGTGAGAATAATCATAGGCAGGAACTTCTTTGAAAATGCATTCCACTGACAAGTCCAGGGACAACAAGGGTTTACCTTCGCAGCCGTTTAGATCAATTTGGATGGCTGCCTGGGAATCCAGCTTAGAGAAGAGTTTAATCTTCCCAGCCAGACATTTTTGAGAGTGTAACAACAGTGGTAAACCAGGACTGTCCTGGGAAACGGGGATATATGTTTACACCACCTGTGGACCAAATAAGAAACAGTCCACTAATGTGTTAGCTTAAGAGTATGAGCAGGTGGCAGTCAGGCTCCCTAACCTTCATCCCTGGGAAGTTCAGAACCTCAAGTTCATAAGCATTTCCAAAACCCTCTGTGTTGATTGAAACCTTTATGCTCCTTTCACATCCCAGACCTGTTGCTTGGCCTCCCATCTCCTCTCTTATCTTTTGCCTCTCAGTGACAGCGAAGCCTGGCACAGTGAGAGCAGGTAGGACCCTGTGTCCTCAACAGTCAGACAGGAGGCTGGGAATGACAGAAAAAAACAGATTCGTTTCCACTTTGGAAATATCTCTACACACACACTATGAACACAAATAAAGAGAAAAATATGTCTTTTATAAACAATTCCTGGGTTAGGATTCTTTTGTCCACGAATGTATGCAATTGTTCATTCTCTGCCGTAAAGCCTATACACTGTTTTAAAAAGCCTAGCCATAGTTTCCCTGAGTCTAATTTTCTTAGTAATTAAAGGAGTTTCAAAGAAATTTATCAAAACACTGAATCCTTAGATTAAGAAAGAATACCAAAATTTCAGTAATACTACTAGAAATGAGATTTTTAAAAAGCCCATTATACATTTCAGTATTTACATACATTTTCATGCATTCAAATATTTTTATGATAAAATGTTAAAGTTCCAGTAGGTCTAACTTAAAGAAATCTGCTCAATTCAAAAGACACAGAAAGATTCACTTAAGATGAGAAAAATACTACTACTATGTATAACAATTTTAATTTGTGTGAATTTTTTCCTGCAATTTTGATTTGTGTGTGTGTGTGTGTGTGTGTTTTCCTAAATTAATGCCAGTGGGTAGCTTTCTTTATATTTTGTTAGTATTCCACTCTGAAATAAAGAATTTTCTTATTTAAAGTAACTTCCTGGTTATGTAGGAATTTAATCCCATACAACTAGACAGAGCAATCTCTATTAATCAAAAAATGCAGTTGCCCACAGACACATACGTCTAATCTCCTAACCTAGTAAACCATGTGCTGTTTCTGCTCTGAGCTAACTGGTCCCCTGCCCCAACCAGCAGATATTTGAGTAGATAGATAGATAGATAGATATTTGAATTTATTATTATACATCACAGTTTACTCTCTTCTCCATGCTTTAAAAAAAAAACAACCTTTTTAAAATGGTCCATTACTATCAGTACAGAGAAGAATGTTATATTCTATGTTTGAAATATCTGAAGAAATCAGTGTATCTTTCAGAATTAGCAAAATTATTTTCAGGGAGTAAGTACTTACTGAATATTAGTGAAGTTAAATATATAGTTTTCTTTAGATAGGAAATGTACAAAGGATATGGGATTTAGGGCTACCTTACATAAATGATAACAATGATAATAAGACTTTGAATCAGTCTTCAATGCACATGATCTAACATGCAGTCAGAATCTTTGAACTGTTAGGAAATTAGGACATGTAATCATCAGGGTTTTTTCCCCCCAGGGTTTCATGAGTCCAGAGAACTAAGGTGGTTAAATTACCTACATTTCACTGATTCTTGCCTCAAAAATTCTCTAGAACTTTTTGTTTTACCTAGCCTCATCTGGTATTAACTGAACAGCTCTCTTGTTAATTTTTTTCTGCTCAAATGTCCTTAATTAAGGTGGCACCTCACTGTTGACCCTATCCCAGCACCCTTCATCAGGATCTCATAATTATGCAGGGAACCGCTCCCAGATAATTCCAATTCCTGCACCTCCTCAACAAAGCAAAGTGAAATTTGAGCTCTTGGGACTCCTGTGTTAGCACAGCTGGGAGTAGGGCCATGTTCTCCCTTTCATGTACAGTCATTTCACCTGGCTTCACAGCTGGGATGCTCAGTTCTTGGCACAACCAGTTTTTGGTCTTGTGTCTTCAATTATTTTTTATAGATTTCAGACACAAAGCCTTGGGGCCAGACAAACATAGCAAACTTCTTCCCTGTATACACAACATACCCGACTCAGGTACTTTGGCAAATATCCTCCATGCAAACCAGTACATACAAAGATATCTGCAAGCTTGTGTAATCATTTTATTATCATCATTATTATTATCATTTCAGTGTTTAAGTGTTTAAATTTTAAGTGTTTAAGTGTGTATTATTTTACTATAATGTCTTTATTTAAGTTAAAAGCACAAATCATGCCCCAAATGATTACATTCAGAAAAGAAGCTATTAACATATGATAAACATCATCCCAATTAGATAATTACACATCCACACAAATGAAAGGGTAAGTATGGGAAAGAGACATGTACATGATATTTTTAATTAATATGCTATACATGCTTTAATAAATGAAAAATCTGAAATAAATGGGAAAACACTGCTGAACTTAAGTATTTCTTTATCATAAGGATGTTTTTTAAAAAACTTGTCTTTATGGTTAAGAATAAAAGACTATGAATGTCATTAAGAAGCTGGATGCATTAGCTCCATGTTTTAATTTCAGACAGTATTCATTAACTCCCTGCAGTGCAGTCTGAGGTGATTAGCTCCTCTCCAATTTCTCCTTACCCCTCTTCATTTTCAGGGTTGTTGTTTTTTTTTGTAATTATATTATTTTAACTTTGTCAGAGTTCATAATATTTACATTCTGTTCTGCAACTTTAATTGTGTTGGCACTTTGGTCTTAATTCTATAGATAGATGGCTTTGGTACTAACCATCAGCTCCTTTTATTATGGCTTCTTCATGACTGAGTTCATTATTCCAATCATTTCCTCCTTACTTGTATTTCATTGTTAATTTGTTTTGTTTGTTAATCCTTGAAATATTTCATGCTGAAGGTGTCTCACTATTGTCTTTATTCTTTTCTGGGAATATTACTAATGGTTCATCCCTTCTTTTCCTGTTAACTAATTGCTCTCTTAAATTCCACCACTGAATATTGCCATAAAAAGTCTTCAGGCAGCCTGATGTGTTTCTCCTGCTGATGACACAAACTTTCTGCCTTGATGCCAGATATATTTTTGCCATTTTATTTTAAGGAAGTGTTGTCAAATGTATCTCTCAGTGTCTTTCATTTCCATATGTCTGGGGCTTCACTTCAGAGAAAGCAATAATTCTTGTGTTGGATCATCTTTGTTGTGCACAGCTATAATTTCTTTAATTATTTTTAAACTCTTTATTTTTCCTCTGAATGCAAGTAACTATTATTATCTGCGATCTTTCTTCCATGTCTTTATTTTTCTTCACATGAATTTTGCCCTTGCTCTAATGCTTTTATTTTATGTATAAGGGTGTTCTGATTATTGGAATTTTCCATACATCCGTAGTCTCCTTGTAAATGGCATTAGGGTATTTTATTGTCTTTGAGCTATGGTTTTATTAAAATTAAAATTAATCATTCTAAAACTTAAAGCACTTGCCTGACCTAGTTTGATGATCTCCAGTGAGTCACAATTTGAGGTAGGGGAACTACTGTCTAGTTATTGTTTCATCAGTGAGATGGTTGTTGGGAAGGGAGGATAGATGGGGATTGCTTTCCTTTCGGAAGTACTACTAAGTGACATGCCAACTAGATGTGCACTGCTTCAATTCTGTAGGTTTTAGTGGCCCTTTCTGCCTCTGAAGAATTTTTCCAGTGCTGTATTTATACTTGGTAGGCTTTTTTTTAGTACCACCTACCTTACCACCTTCTTTTCCTCTATCCACATAAGTTTATTTAGGTTAGACTTCTCTGAAATATATTAACACTCCTTTTCTTCTGGCGATAGGGATGAAAGTAGGGTAGGGATACATGTTCTAAGGTACTATGAAGTAATTGGTTTCTTTTCTTGGCTCCAACTTTTTCAAGTTTATAGGGTAAGCTTAAATCAAGAAATTGTTGGCTATTCCAAGAAACAAATACTTTTTAAAAGAAATATTTGTGGGATGCAGTTAAGATCCGTTAAGCATCTGCCTTCAGCTCAGGGCATGATCTTGGGGTTCTGGGATGGAACCCCATATTAGGCTCCATGCTCAATGGGGAGTCTGCTTCTCTCTCTCCCTTTGCCCCTCCCTCCTACTCATGCTCTCTGTCTTGCTCTGTCTCTCTCAAATGGATAAATAAAATATTAAAAAAAAGAGAAAGAAGTGTGGTTTAATTTTTTAAGTAGTAAAGAAGTTTCTGAAAACTTTTCTATTTGAATGTATAGTATTAGGTGAAATCCATCCTTTCCTCCCTCATTCCTTTCTTTTCTTTTATTTTATTCTTTCTTTCTTTCTTTCTTTCTTTCTTTCTTTCTTTCTTTCTTTCTCTTTCTTGGCCAGTAGTCCCTAATACTATAATGTGAATAGTCCATTTGTCCTATCACTGATTTGAAATATGGCTTTCTCATACACATTTCTAAATGTACATGGATTTATTTCTGGTCTCTGTTCTGTTCTACTGACATACTTAGACAAAAACCAAACTTTAGGAATTTTTTTTTTATTACTGTGAGAGCAAGTTCTTTTTTATTACTCTTTTTCAAAAGTTTTTGCCTATTGTGCGTTTTCTCTTCCAAATGAACTTAATAATCAGCTGTCAAGTTTCATAAAAATTCCTCTTGAGAACTTAATTATGGTTAATTTAATTTGTGAGAAATTGACATCTTTATAGTTTTGAGTTATCCTATCTAGGAACATGGCTTCTCTTTTGATTTTTGTGTTTTTTTAGAACTTACTTTGCATTTCTTAGGAACATTTCTTAAATCTTTTTCATATAAGTGTTACAGATTTGTCAATCACATTATGGTTCTTACTGCATATAGGAATGGCTTTTCCATTCACTTTTCTCATTGGTCTTTGTGCTTATATAAAAAAGCTGTTCTTTTTTGTTGTGGATATATTCTGGTCATTTTCCTGAAATTTTACTGTTTCTATTATATTTAAAATCATTCAGTGGCCAATAATGATTTTTAATAATAACAACTAAGATTCAGCTTACACAAGAGCTCTTGAGTCAAATTCCTGGTTTTAAATCCTGGCTCTGTGAGAAAGCAGTTGTGACTAATTACCTTATTTAATCACTCTGTGCCTTACTTTTATCATATGTAAAATAAAGTTCACAGTGGACCCGAATGTTTTTATTATTAAAGTAATAGTGTCCAGCCCTACTAAGAGAAATATAACTTCTAAGGAAAGCCAAACGTTACATTAAATGCTTTGCATATTTTAGCTCATTCATCCTTACTATGTGATATCTATTATTATGAAAGACAGTATATTTTGAAAGAGTTTAAGGATTTGCTGACACACTGTAAATAATACGTAATAAGAGATAATCTAATATTATATCATAATTTTTTGTTCTGAATATTTACGATTAACCAATTGGGGGAAAGTAGGGAGTGGAAAGATTGTGAGCACATTTTTGGAACTGTTGATTTGCCCAATAGGAGAGCATGGATTTCAGGTTAGACAAGTGGATTCATTAAGTCTGGATTTCATGTTGGAGGTACAAGCTAGAGATATAAATTAGAGATATCGTCTGTCTTTCTTTCTGTCGGTGTTATCTGTCTTATCTATCTGATTTCAGACAAGATTAGACAAGAATATCAAGTAAGTGAGTGTAAATAGAAAATTTAAGGAAGTTTATTGGAAGAATCCAGGGTATCCAAAACTGAATAGTTTAGAAAGAAGTGGAAGAACCAAGTACAGACAAAGGAGAGGATATTGAAGTAAGAGAAAACCAAAAGAATGTGGTATCTTGGAAGCAGAAAGAAGAAAGTGTTTCTAGGTTGATATAGTGAAGAACTGTTCCTGATAGGCAAGTAACATGAAGACTGAAAATTTATCCTCCCATTATTAGCTTGATTATACCTTAGTCAGAAATAGTTATTTTTTTAAAGCTACTTATTTACCTTAGAGAGAGAGAAAGCACAAGCAGAGGGACAGAGCGGGGGTGAGAGAGAATCTCAAGCAGACTCCCGGTGAATGCAGGGCCCAATGCAGGGCTCCATCTCACAACCCTGAGATCATGACCTGAACCGAATCCAAGAGTTGGACACTTAATTGACTGCACCAGCCAGGTGCCCCAGAAATAAAATAGTTTTTTATTACAAAAATGGGTTTTTTATCACATTTTAATTTATCTATTAATATGACTTTTATTTTTTAATGTATTGATGAAATTTCATGAAAAGATATTCAAACATCCTTTATTACTGGGATGATCTTTTTTTGTTGTTCATGAGGTAGCAATTTTTTTTTTAGGTAGTAAATGTTTATTAAAGAATCCTGAACATTAAACTTTGCACTTTACAAACCATTTTAATACATATTTCCTTACTTAATCTATACTGCTATCCATGAGGAGATATTGTCTTCATTTGCATATGGCAATCCAGCTGCCTTAATTCACCCAACGTAAATCTTAATACTGTGACTAGAATCTCAGTCTTCCTGTCTTGATTCACTGCTTATAACAATTCATTATACTCTCCAAATAAATCATTTTTTACACATTCTCCAGGAAACCCACATTTCTATTTCCATGTGTAGAATGCTGTGCTGGATGCATGGAAGAAGGCACGGGGACAGTTTGAGCGTAGTGGGTAGTAGACCTTATTTAGGAATAAGAGAAAAAATAATACCATAGGAAAAAATATGTATATATTTTAGGAACAAGGAAATATACATATATATTTAGGAACAAAAAAAAAATAATACCATAGGAAATTTTCATTAAACTGAGAGACAGTTTGAAGTTGCAGAATATGTAGACGTAAGTGAAATTACTTATCAAGGGAAGTATTCCTTGGACTTAGAAACAACAAAAATAGCAACAACATCAACAATGGCAGCAACAAAAACTACAGAGAGACTCCAAAAAATACTGTGTATTTTTTTCTAGAGTGGTGATTGTCCTCTCACTAGTGTGGTCTCCCAGACTCCACCGAAGCCTTGTGGAGAAATCAAGATTTTCTCATCACCTCATACTTAACCAGCTACCTTTATAAACAAACATTAAACAAGTTACATGGTTCTCTTCTCTACCAAGACACATCCACACACACACTCAGAGCCCTTCACTTACTACTTTTCAAGAAAATATGTAAGAAAATGACACAGCAAACCAAGAACAAAAGAGAAGCACCCATTAGCTCAGGTTGCTGTTATGTACAGAATCAGAATTTTCTTTGGTGGGGAGCAGGTGGAGGGCAGTCTGTTGCAAAGAGCCTGGAACCGGGATATAGTAAACGTAGAGTAAAATTGATATGCTAGTAATTATTACACATCTTTTAATGCTTTACAATAATCTGATATAACAATATAGTTCAGCGTTAGGAATTACCTGCCTGAAGGAGCACCAAAAATTAAGCATCAAATATTTGCTCATTCATCTCCAATAGCTCCTGCTACCAATTATTAAGTACTTCCCAAAGGTTAACTGCTATGTGAAGGCCCTGGTATGCATGCTTATTTAATTCTCACAGCAACCCACATGAAGTAGACATTATTACATTCATTTTACAGATGAGAAAAAGCATGTGGCTTAAAGCAGTTATATAATTTACCAGAGAATTACAAAAAGTTGTGGGACAAAGATCAAATCCAGGTTTGTCAGACTTTTATAACCCATACTCTTAACTACCTGGAAATCTCTACATCCATGAGTGGAATAAGCCAAGTCTTGTCAGGAAGAAGGTGAAGGGGACTTCTCCAAAATTCCATTATTATTGAATATGTGAAACATTCCATACTTCCTATAAAGTATGTTTTTTTTAAATCCTTGCTATAGCATTGATTTTAAAATAGGTACTTAGGCTCTTTAATAATTTTTCGTGCATGAGATAAAAAAAAAATAGACACTTGTTATATTGAACACCACTTTCTAGCAACTGGGATTTTGATGAGGTATCAGTGTCATTTCTTATAAACGAGCTAAAAGAAATTGTACTTCAACTAGATTTCTTTACTACCACCAAAGTTGTATCTACATGAGTGTGTGGGCACACAATTGGTATATAGCATCATCTTAGTCATGATGAGGATTTACTGAAAATATCCAAAGTTCTAGGAGTAGACCACAGAGAAAATATTAGCAACACATACTCTAGCTCAGAGTTTTTCAAACTTTTTTTAATATGAGCCACAGTGGGAAACAAATTTTACACTGTAGCAGGTATACACTCTGACTTTTTTTCTAATCTACTATATTCTAGTGGAGTCATTCTATTTGAACTTTGATTGAATTAAATAATTAATATTATATATATGTATGTGTATATATATACATATGTGCGTGTATATATATATGCATATATGTGTGTGTGTGTGTATATATATATATATATATATATATTTGTTGCAATCCACCAAATTGATTTAATGGCCTTTTAATGTGTGTGATTTAAAAAGCTGCCCTAGCTATTAGCTCTTCAAATATTGTGTTCAATTTGGCAAGGTATTTTTTCTTTTCTTTCAAGTGTCACAGATGTAATGGATTCTACAGTGGGGAATATATAACACTTTATTTGAATTTCAAAGGAAAAATACAAAAGGTATAAATACCATGAAAGCACCAATCCTTTGTTTTGACCACTCCCTCCAACTGTGTCTGGTAGATTAATAGCCCGGTGAAATTTTTAAACTTATTAGTATGTGTGTGTACAGAAAAATATATACTTAGTGAATGCTTATTTTACTGAGAGAATGGATGGTTAGTATATTTTAAAAATATAAATTAAAACCACACAAAATGATGTTTCTCTGTCATGTTAGACAAATGGAATAGGCAGCCCTACTAGCCCTAATATTCTGTGTTTGTTTCAAAAGTTTTTAACCAGTAGAAACATGTGGTGACTTAGATCCTAGAATTGCCATGTATAGCATAAGAAATAGTAGCCATATTAACTTCATACTTTTAAAGAAGCAAAATATTCCTTGTTTGCATTCTCTAAAAAGAATTGAAGAGAACAGACTAATTTGGAATTTTCAGTGCTTTATGGGTTTATTAGGATCCTGTCTGTACTTGAGCCACAAAATGATCTGCCTTATATTTCTTATAACTATGTTGTTGCTTGATGAAATTGTTTCTGTTAGATTACACATTAATTTTTTTTTTTCTCTAGTTCTTTGTCCTGGAGGTCAGCTCTGGGAACTGAGTTTGGAAATACTCTTAGTGACAACATTTTCACTTGAATTGGGTGTTCCACACTAGATTAGTATCTAAGGTCAAGCTGGTATACCTCCATAGGAGAGAATTTCAGCTGGGCTTTAAACAATGATTGGGGTTTGAATTTGAAATTACAGAATTTGTATGAGCAAGAAAATAATTTATAAAAGACAATGTCTAGGAAACATTAAAAAGAACAGTTTGGTTTGATGTGAGGAATCATATCCAATCCAGGCTGGCACACCCTAAGTGTGTCCCAGGATTTTCCAGGGGGTAACAAGGCATGGAGTTATCCTTTCTAGACTTCCAAGTTGGAAATGTACTATTTCCTAAATTTGATCTGCCTGTGAAGGACCCTGTAGCTGCTCCTTCTCCTTTTCCTGCTTCTACACCACCACCACTCTTCCTTGTTTTACAGAAGTAAAAAGCTGTCTTTGGTCATTTTTTTTTTTTTTACAGTTTTAAAACTATTGTTGAGAGTATAAGAAGTTCAGAGTGAGAGAGAAGTTGTTGGTTAAACAACAAAAAAGTTTAAGGGTACACTGCCCAGGAAGTAAAAGTAAAAAGTTGATAAATAGATTGATAAGTCAATAAATAAATGTAAAAGCAATAGAGATTAGAAAGTATCAGTGGCTGAATAAGACTGTTGAAAGGGCAGCTTAAGCATTCCTCCAGACCATAAACTCATGGCAGAAATCTCTCTCTTTTAGAATTATTAATCAAAAATAAGTTAGTTATCTTGGGGTAATATTAATATACATATTTGAAAGGAACGTTCAATTTTTTTTTTTTTTTAATAGAAAGTGAGACTGGTTTTACTGAGGATTTGGGTTAGATGGCAGATGTGTTCTAGCATTTGGGTAAGCTCAATGTAGAGCTCCACAAAATTGGAACATTCCTCAAAATACATTTAAAATACATAGACAGTAAGGTACCTGGATGGCTCAGTGGGTTAAGCCTCTGCCTTCGGCTCGGGTCATGATCCCACGGTCCTGGGATCAAGAGCCCACATCAGGCTCTCTGCTCAGCAGAGAGCCTGCTTCCCCTCTCTGTCTCTATCTGCCTACTTGTGACCTCTCTCTCTGTCAAATAAATAAATAAAATCTTTTAAAAAATACATATACAATAGAGAGTATAAGATAGTTTATCCCTTGTAAACATTAAACTTTATATCCCAAAAATATTTCAAATATCAGCTTAAAAATATTTGAGGGGATATAGTTTTAAAAAATATTTTAAGTAGTTGCGTGAGCAAAAAAACATTTGAAGAACAGAGGTATAAAGGAACAGGGGAACACTGATTTGGAATGCAGCTTATGGCTTTATACACGCAGGGTTTGAATGCTAAGGAATTTGGAATTTATCCCTAAGGCACTGATACTCTAAACTGCAATATTATCTTACTTTAGCTTAGTATACTATATTTCAAGTTAATGAAACACATTTCTTTAAAAATAATAAGCAGATTTTTCATTAACTGGAAAAGCTTTTCATTTTTACCCATTATTTAGGGTTGCTGTATTTTAATATGGTAGACAATCATTCTTTTTAATATTTCTGAGACATAGAATGTTAAAAATTTTATTAAAAGGCATTACACTGAACCACAGATGAAATATGTTTTTTAAACAGAAATACTCAGTATCTTAATACGAAAATCCATTACTTTTAATTATTACAAATTAAAATATTCATATTTACTCAATTGATGGTTTATAAATGATTTTTAGATATGAGATTGTTTTTTTAAGTGAGATCTCGCAAAAAGTAAAAGCAATATAATGCAAATAGAAATGGAGATCTGGCCCATCCATGAGAAGAATCTGTTGGATCTCTGATTCTCCTGCATTATACCTGGAAAAACACTGGTTTTCACGAATATTTTTAGTGTCATCCTACACCTTTTTCATTGTACACTCAGGAGAGCTATCACAAATAAAATCCAATTACAAATACTGTAACCACCTTTCTGTCCACATTTTATCATATTGTGCTTCCTCATCACTGTAAAAGCTCATACTTCATTATAGTCACGATTTTGCTTTTTCAGATACTTCCCCCTTCTCTCATTTTCCTTTGATTTGCATTAATAAAATAATTGAAAGATTTAAAGTATAATCTCTACTTGTTAATTTTCTATCTCCAAAGCAGTTGAGATCTCTTTTGAAGTAAAAGCAGCCTCCTATAAACCAGAACCTGCTTTAAATAGCACATATGTGACAAAATAAGTAATCTTTATCACAAAATTACTAAGATATATCAAGATCCTAAGAAAAGAAAGAACAAGTTCATTTGATGTAATTTTGGTTTTATTAATTTTATTAATGCTAAATGTAACATTACTATTACAACAAATCTATATGTTGCCCTTGGTCATCCTGTGTTTTAGAAACTTAAAGTTAGGTCCTGCAGCTTTACAAATGTGTTTTTGGTTAAATCTTTAAGATTTTTTATATATAGATTCAAGTTTTGTTCTATAGCCTATGAACGATCCAGTTATGTCTATAATAGTTGTATGGATTTCCAGGGAACTTAGGACCTCTCGCTCCAATTTTCTGTCACTGTTGAACCTTTTGGTTTGTTTTCCCCCTGTATAATATGAAAGGTTTTACTTCTGCTGTGACATTTACCCAAATATGGATTTCTTTCATTTCCTGGATTTCTGTATTTTCTTAATCCTCTGAAATGAACAGATATATTCACACATGATTTTTTTTTTTAATTCTGTGAAGACCTCACAAAAGTTTTAAGGAGATGGAGTATTTACATTTTGATATGCAATATGGTAAAATGCTTTTATTTTACAGGATGTCTAAAATTTCATTTAACATTGTTTATATATAGGTATTAGACATCCTAAGATATAAAAGCATTTCGTCATACAACTGAGTCATTCTTGCATTTCTGTCTTATTTTTCTTTCCCTCCCTTTCAATAACAACAACTGAACAATTCTTCTATGTGAATATATGTTGTGTGTTTTTTTAAAAAAATGGAAAAAGATGGAAAGTGCCCACCAATTGGTTAGTAGAATTTATATTAGATCATGAAATGAAACATGAGAACAGAATACAAATTTAGTTTAGATACTTCAATTTTTTTTATATTATTACAACAAGCAGATGTCACAGGCCAAAAATTTGAACTGATTTCAAGGCCCTAGTTTTCACACTATCCCTCGAGATCCCGGAGGTTATTGTAGTTTTCCTCTCTTTTCTCTTTAGTTAAAAATCTAAAGAAAAGAGTCTTTCTTTCTTAAAAAAAAAAGGGGGGGGAGGGGCTAAGTCAACCTACATAACTGAGGAAAGGAGAAGAAGAGTGGAGAGAGGGAGAGAAAAACTAGAAATTACTGGAGGCATTTGTCAGATTCTATAAACATGGATGGGGCAGAAAAATAATTATGTATTCAGATTCTTCTCATAGATATTGAGATATGCAAAGTAAGGTTTTGAACTGTTAAAATTTACTTTGTGCTATGAACTGTTTCTTTGACCCTGACACCACTCTAAGGCTGAATTACATGGTTTTAGTCTTTAACCAGGTCACAAAATCATTATTTTAGAAATTTAAATGTCTCAGAAATAAGGAAGGAAGCAATAAGAGGCATGGTTAATTAAATGTCATAGCTTTCGTATGCCCTATAGTCACTGCATCATTGCCTACCTATGCAGTAGTTATTAGTTAAGTAAAATTTATTGTAGCAGTATTTTCCCCTGATAAAATATTTAAGTTAAGTTCATTTTAATCTCTCCTTCTTATTTCTTGAGGTGTAAATTGTTGCAAATAATGGTCTTCAGTAAATTTTAAGTGTAATTAGTAATTGTCTGCCATTGCATTTCTTCCTAGGAAGTGTTTGTGAGGTGGATTATATTTCTGTTATTCTTACTTTATTCTGAAGTAGGAAAAGAGAAATTTAACATAATTATACAAATGCCTGCATTTATTGCTTTTTGATCTTTTTAAAATCAATCCTGAGGTAACACCATGTCCTTCTTGCCCCCTTCATCTGTCTATGATTTACAAACAGCATTTCATGTTGCATTTCACTCAGCGTACTAGTTTCACTATCTTGGCTTCTTCTTATGATCATGAAAGTCTAAAGGAGGGAAATAGAGTCAAAGTGCTCTTGGCCATGCCAGATAACACAGTTTATCAGAGAAAACTTGGGAAATCATCCAATATAGCAAAATTCTTTGTAGAGAAAGTAATTCTAATACTTCCAAGTGCTTTACACTTCATTTGACATAATGTTTGATTAGCTCTGTAGTCATTCAAACATCTAACCTTGTATGTTATCTCAAAATTCATGAAATTAGTGGATAGGTATATGGTTTTAATAGGGAAGTATATAAACTATTAATTTTGGTTAATTAGGAATTTTATGTCATACTATAATGTCACATTTAACTTAATTGTTTGCTTTAATCATATTGTGTTATAGACTATTTTTTGTTGTTATGATAGCTATGAAAAATAGTTTAATTGCTTAAAAGCAATATATGAAGGCTGATTAAGATAACCTTTGCTAAAAAAAAAAAAAGCTTTACCATGAAACTTAATACCTTAAAATCATAAGCATTTATTATTCCTCTCAAATTGTTGCATATCCAGGCAGTTTTTCTGGTTTGTACTGACTGGCCTGGGAATGGAAAATCTAGAATGTCCTCACAGGTATTTTTCAGTTGGCTATAATGGCTGAGATGACATTACATATGGTCTTTCATCCTGTATATTAGTCCTGGCTTGATCACATGATAATGCAATGGTTCCCAGCAGCGAAAGAAGTCAGCCCTTTGTGCACGTGCATCTCAAGGCTCTGCTTATGGTCAGTTCGTCCATGACCCATTAGCCTATACAAGTCACACGATTGAGCTCAAATTCAGTGGAGAATTTGCCTCTGTCTCCTGATGGTAGAACAGTAAATTCAGTTTACAAAAGATATACACCCATGGGAAGAATTTGTGGTCATTCTGTAAGCTACTACTGAGGCTATCATTATTTCTGGTCTTAATAATTTTATAATACTTTCTTTTATTTTGTAGTTGACATTTTCTTTTATTTTGTAGTTGACATGTAGTTGACATCTGCCAGTATGAATTTCAATAAAAGATTGAGTTATACACTTACACAATTGTTTTAAAAGTAACATTTTCAATTAAAGTTAACATGAATATTTTCACTTAAAATCAGATAAGACTCCTTGATTTTTGCTGTTTTATATTTATGACATTGAATATGTGGAAACTCTGGTCATCAAACTGTTTTAGAAGTCTTGGTTTGGCAACATTGAATCTTTCTGGAAGTATTTAAATAAGATATAAATATTAGAAATGTTGGATATTGTGATCATATCAATAAGTATAATTTATGTGGCATTACTATGATTTATATGGCATCTATCATGCTAACCAGTACCCATCTCTTGGAATTTATGTGACTATGTTTTCCTTAGGATAGTAATAATAAGTTAGTTGTTGATATTAATTGTCCTGTGAAGGTTTATAGCTTATCTTTATATTATATTAAAATAAACACTAGCAAACATAAGATACATGTCAATCTATTTGATCTAGAATCTTTACATAATAAAGTAATGTAAGCTAATAATAATACTTTGTATGTGCTGCTTGTCTCAAATTTGATTTAATGAATATTATAGATTTTGATGTAATTACCAGAGTCTATATTCCCAATTGTTATTAATTGATAATTTCACTAAGGCTAAAATCTCTAAACTTGGTTCTCTTTCATTTTCTATATCAGGCAATGTTTTACTGCTATAATATAACCAAATTGTATTTATAACAGTGTGAAAATAGGTGTGCTATTTCCAGACTTCTAATTGAATAGCTACAATTTACTTTCTTATTGAAGTATAATTGAGATATGTTATATTAGTTTTAGGTTTACAACATAATGATTTGACATTTATGTACATTGTGAAATGATTACTACATTAAGTCTATTCACCATCTGTTCACCATATAAAGTCACAATTTTTTTTCATATGATGACTTTTAAGATTCACTTCATTAGGGAGAGGGTAGTTGGGTTATGGACATTGGGAAGGTATGTACTATGGTGAGAACTGTGAAGTGTAAACCTGGCGATTCACAGACCTGTACCCCTGGGGCCAATAATACATTATATGTTACTAAAAAAATTAAAAATTTTAAAAAAAGATTCACTTCATTAACACTTCCAAATTTGCAATACAATATTATTGACAAGAGTCCCCATAATACATATCCCCAGGATTTATTTATTTCAGAACTGGAAGTTTGTCTCTCCTGATCTCCTTCACCCATTTTGCCCAACCTTCCAAACCTCCTGCCCTCTAGCAATCACAGTTTCGTTCTCTGTATCTATGAGTTTTGCTTTGTTTTGTTTATTCATTTTTTTTTAGATTCCAGATATAATTGAAATTATTAATAGAAGGAAGGAAATTATAAAGATCAGGGTGAAAATAAATGAAACAAACTAAAAAGATAGAAGAGATCAGTGAAACTAAGAGTTGCTTCTTTGAAAAGATTAATGAAAATAACCAGTTTGTAACTAAACTCACTAAGAATTAAAGAAAAAGCTCATATAATAAAATTAGAAATTAAAGAGAAGTTACAGCTGATAACAAAAAAAAATACAAAAGGTCATAATGGACTACTTTAAACAAATATATGCCAACAAATTGGACAACCTAGAAGAAGTGGATCATATATTCTAGAAATATATGATCTTCCAAGACTGAACCATGAGAAAATAAAAATCTGAATAGACTAATTACTAGTAAGAAGATTAAGTCAGTAGTCAAAAAATTCCCGACAAACAAAACTACAGGATCAGCCGGCTTCAGTGGTGAATTCTACCAACATTCGAAAAAGACTGAATACCTGTCATCCTCAAACTCTTGCAAAAAATTGAAGAAGAGGGGATGGGCCAACATTGCCCTGATAGTAAAACTAGACAAGGACACCACACACACACACACACACACACACAACTGCAGGACAGTATCACTGATGGACGTAGATAGGAACAAGGCACGGATACCCATTCTCACCACTTTTCTTCACCATAGTATTGAAAGTCCCAGTCAGAGCAGTTAGGCAGGGGAAAGAAATAGAAGACATTCATATTGGTAAGAAGTAAAACTATCACTACTTGCAAATGACATGTTTTTCTGTACAGAAAACCTTAAAGACTCCAACCAAAAAGTTGTTAGAACTAATAAATGAATTCAGTAAAGTTGAAGGGTACAAAATCAATATGCCAAAATATGTTGCATTTTTATATAGCAACAATGAACTTTGAGAGAAATTAAGAAAATCCCCTTTGCAATTAAATCCAAAAGAATAAAATGTGTAGGAGTGAATTTAACCAAGGAGGTGAAAGACATATACACTGAAACCTGAAAGACATTGATGAAAGAAACTGAAGAAAGCACAAATAAGTAGAAAGATATTTCATGCTCATAGATGGGAAGAATTAGTATTGTTAAAATTCCATATTACCTAAAGCAATATACAGATTCAATGTAATTCCTATCAAAATTCCAATGACAGTTTTCCCAGAAATAGACTTACAAGTTTCATTTTGGCCACATTTTTGGAAGTTAAATAAATCCCCCAAATGGATACTGCTTTACCATAGCAATGGGACATAGAGCCATATAATTATGAGGTATATGCATTTTATATTTATTCTGATAAAAAAATACCCTCATATTTTCATTTGGGAAGATGATATTGTGATATCATTTATAGGTGACTTTATGATTTTATTATTATTTTTTTCACAAACACGAAGCCAAATTAAAAATATAGTAGACTAAAAAAAAAACTATAAAGACTGTATGCATCATCATTTTCATTATAGCATTTCAGAGAAATACTAAGAATAAATTAGGAAATTAGGTTTTTGATGTCTTACAAATGTCTTTATTTATTTTAGAAAAACTCCATAACTGTTTGGTCAGCTAAGGGAATAATTTCCCTCTCACCTATGTAATTATAATGTAACTCCATTTATTATTCTAGTAATAAAAAATAAAAGTCTCTGGCATTATTGTAATTCCAAAAAAAAGATTGAGCCAATAATGAAATGAACATAAACCAATTCTTATTTTTTATTTTTAGAATGCAAAATATATTGATTGATATTTTGCTACTTAATGTAATTGGTTCTCCATTATTTCCACTGACAATCCAGAAGACTTAGATGTTTCAGGATGTCACTGTTGATGTGTTATGCTTCATTAGAAGTTTTTTAGAATCATTCAGTTGTAACAAAAATACACATTTGGAGTACATAATTTTAGTTTGTCACTTCTATGAATCAACTGGCTCATTGTTCATTGAAGCAGTGTTTGGTTTTCTGTACAAGTATTTAAATAAGAGGACTTCTCACCTATGAACATCCGTCTCATGTTGTGTGTGTGTGTATGTGTGTGTGTGTGTGTGTGCACATGCGCACGTAGTATTAGTTTTTTAATAAATCCATGTCCTTTACATTTAGAATATCTAATCTTGATATTTACTTTTATAGGATAAATGAAAAGTTATATTTTGTTTTTAAAGTAACTCTGTCTTCTGTATTTATGTATTTGTCTCATACATTTTAGCTAGTGTTAGCTTCCATTATATAATGTTTCTTATTATGATTTTGCTTTTCAGATAATTTGAGAATACATTGCAGTAGATTATTCCTCATAGAAACTGGTTCCACAATATGTTTAGAGATTTTAAATAGGTTTGTTTTATTTTATATTTAAGATCTTTTTATTTCCCAAATCCTCTCTGACAAAAATGCCCACATAACATCTCAGGCAGCTAATGACCTCTGATGAAGGTGTTGTAAGAAAAAAGGAGCATACTAGACAGAGGATGGCTGAAACTGGAAAGTTTGGGGTCATGTTAATTGTCTCTCTGAACTTGAATCACAAATTGAGATTTAACTGACTAAAAAATAGAGAGCCATTAAATGCTTTTTGAACACTTAAGTGTTGTAGGGTTTTATGCAGGAAGATATTGGGGGAAAATATTCGTTACAAAAATAGCATTAGTTTGAGATAGCTTGAGTTTCCAGAGAGACATTTTGACAGAAATATTCAGCAGGCTTTTGGCAGATAGAAACTCAGTCAAACATAAAGCTGGAAGAACAGATGAGGAAGCCAGCACACAGTGAAATGGTCAAGCTCTTTAAGTGAATGGCAACTGAATGAAATTGAAGAGAGACAGAAATACCTGATAGATGTTGGAACTTTGAGAATGATGCTTTTGTCAGAGGAGAAAGACATCCTTATGGAACAGTAGTTAAAGAAGTGGGAAGATTAAAGTATGAAGCAAATAAAGTATAAAAATTTTCAAAGTATATAGTAGAAGCTTCTCTGAAAAAAAAAGTACCAGGCAGGTAAAATATACCTGATTTGATAAACAGGAATATTAAGTACTTATTATAAGGGTAATCTAATCTGGATCTGTAAAATTATATATTCAATCAATTCAAGAAAAATTCCAAATACCCAGCTCAGTGTTTTCACAGAAGTGTTTAAATTTCATGTTAGAAGATAAGTTGTTTTTCATTTTGGAGGAAATTATATAAAGCAAAGGGAAAGCCTAAAAGTAGTAGACCAGAAAATGCTTTCTAAGTTTTAAGAGCTGGATTTAACTTACGAAGTTAAAAAATAGTTGTTAAGATAGTGTAATAGATCTTTCTCACATTTTGGTCCAATTATAGTGATGTGTATGCCTTTAAATTGTAATCTTAGAGAAAGAGAAGACATTTTATAGCCATAATGTCACTTTCTGTACTCTCTTGATGCTTTGTGTGTGTGTATACATGTGTTTGAAAAATCACCCTTTGTAAATTAGTGACTTCTTTTAATTAGTGCTTATGAAGAAGTTGACGTATATTTCTGAACAATTGGCAGAAAACATCAAAGAACTGTAAATGAAAGGCAGCCTTTGGAAAGAGGATTTTGAAAACATTCAAACAGCTACATAATTATAATTTTCATCTGAAAATACCTGGTGCTTTGAGTTTAAAAATCTGTTTTCTAGGGGCACCTGGGTGGCTCAGTGGGTTAAGCCGCTGCCTTCGGCTCAGGTCATGATCCCAGCGTCCTGGGATTGAGCCCCACATCAGGCTTTCTGCTCAGCGGGGAGCCTCTTCCCTTTCTCTCTCTCTGTCTGCCTCTCTGCCTGCCTGTGATCTCTGACTGTCAAATAAATAAATAAAAAAATTTTTAAATATCTGTTTTCTAAAGGAGAAGATGAACAACAAAATAAAGTTATAACTTAAAAACTTTGTGTGAAGGATCACATGATCATTAAATAAATATTAAAACCAGTTTCAAAAGTTTTCCAACAACTTTTAAGTTATTCACACCAAAGTACATTACTTTTCTAACATTCAGTCAAGTGCATTTGGGGTTAAAGATATTATGATGAATGGATAGAGGCATGTGAAAAAATAACTTATGTTAAATAAAATTATTCTCATTTTAGGGGAACTAAAGTTGAAACACTAAGAAATCTCTTTCTCTCTAGATTCCATACTGAACCTATTTAAAAAGCCTAAATTTTATTCTTTTGGTTAAAGGCCCCTATGAAGTTTGTTGTAGTGTATTCTATAAGATATCAAAATTAAAATAGGACAAAGGTGAATCTGAGTGTAAATAGGCAATATTTTATAGTTAAATCAAGAAAAGGAGTTATCAGACATTTCAAAAGTTACCTTTGTGAGATCTGAATTCTTATGCAGGTAGAAATTGTAATATGAAATTCCACAATTCTGTCTTTCTTCTCTCAGAAATCCGGAGTCAGCTCCATGCAGAAGGGAAGAAGCTCTAAAGAAACACATATGCAGAGTCTTTCAATTTTAATAATTGTACATCGAAGGATTTTATAGCTAGATCTCAAGAAGGTAGTTTGAAGGCAATAAGACTAGAGAAGCTATACACAAGATCTGAGCATATAGTAAATGATCAATAAATGGATGATGATAATGATGATGCCGGGATGTGGAGCGCCATGGTCAAGAAGGAGTTCTTGAGACGTTTTAGAATGCAGAGTGGTGCTTATACTATAGCACAGACCCATGGGCAGATAGAGGTGCCCTGTGATTGTAAGGAGTCACTGATGACAGAGTTTTCTATCCTATGGAGGTGAAAGTGACATTGAGGCTCCAGGAAACTGCGTCTATAGGTTACTGGAAGTCTGGCTATTATTACGATTGTGTTTCTCTTGTAAATCATTAAGACAGTTATAAACTATAGTGGAGTCTCATATCCTGCATGACTGTAATCTTTTTCAGGTGACCATTTATTTCTCCCTGCCTTTGTTCTTAAGGCAGTCACAAGTGCTGGAGAAATGTCATACATACCCCACCTTGAGGGGAGTGGGTTTGTGGGGCTCTTCTTTTGCCTTCAGGTGCTGTGTGTCCTCTCATCAGTGGTGATGATGATGATTTCCTTGACTACCCTAAGTTGATTCACTTATTCACTCCTCAGCAGTGGGGCAGAGCACCTGCTGGCTGTTATCTTTCCTGGTCAGGCACTGGCCACTCCCTCACATACCTCCACTCCTGAATTTTGTCTTCCAGGTCCCCATTGTTCTGGCCACCTTTAAGATTTATGTGGTGAGGGGCTCCTGGGTGGCTCAGTCAGTTAAGTGTCCAGCTTGATTTCATCTCAGGTGATGATCTCAGCGTCACGAGATTGAGCCCCACATCAGGCTCTGAGCTCAAAGCAGAGTCTACTTGTCCCCTTTACCCTTTCCCTCTCTCCTTCCTCCCCCCACTGATTCTCTCTCTCAAATAAATAAGTAAAATCTTAAATAAATAAAAAAAAAAGAAGATGTGATGAAACTATTGCCATTTATGGCAGATCATGCTTCTTTGGGGTCCAGTACCCCACTTCTCACTTTACTCTGTAGTTAGAATTATAGTAGGCACGAAGGATCTCTCGCTTTTTTTCTAACTTAATCTTTTTCTTTTGAGGCAATTTAGATCTGCAATAGTACTGAAGAAGTAAATATTTCAGTGACTAATACATACTGACATTCTTTTAGTGGAATCCTTCCTTCTTAGAACATTTTTTTTTTTTTTGAGAAGTAAGCCATTATTTACTTGTTTTACAATTAAAGTTAGCTTTGCTACTTGCTTTTCGGTGATTAGTCAAAGAGACTAAATCCCACACCTTCCGCTGACTGCTCTGACTCTTCCTTTGCTTCACACTTGGCTGGGACTACAGTGCCAGCAGCAGGGATGACAGTGATGGTGGCGGCCACAGAGGCAGCAGCCACAAAGGCAGATGGACCAGCTGAGGCCTCAACCTTCTCAGCAAGTGGGAAGGCATAATCAGTCTCTAGTGACAAAACCAGATGCACATGTATCAATTGCTGATAGAAGGGGGTACTGGTCCAACAGTCAGGTAACAAGGCTGTAGACATAACACTAACAACATTGGGGACACCGTCCAGGAAGCTAGAATGCAGTTTCCTCTGTGATACAAAGCACTTTGAGGTTGTAGATGCTGCAACATCTACAGGGGAAGAGTAATCAGCACGTTCAGCAGTATGCCTTTGCTGGCTCCCGCTTTGCCTCCTGTCTTCATCAGCTGCACATCACTCAGGATTTCAGTGATGCCCCTGGAAGTTTTTATTGTGATGCCTGCAGCCTGAAAGACAGAGGTCTTCTCAGACCCAAACCAGAGTTCTGGGCAGGCACCGCCGGGACTTCATGTGGAGCCATGGCACCAGCACAGGTAGCAGCTGATACTTACTGGCCAACAGCATGTCCCTGATCTCAGCCAGGTCATCCTGGGTGAACACAAAGCCCACACTCCCCTGAATATGAGGGGACCATTTCTTCAGGGCTAGACTGTTCTCCAGTGCCCTTGGATGGCCTTGTGCTTCGTGGTGGTCTTGCCCACCAGTACCACAGGCCTCCTGCAGAGGGACATGTGGCTCTGCTGCACCTTCTTGGAACCCACATTGTCTGTTCCCACACTGAAGAATTTTGGGTAACCACCCAAGAACTGGATGATCTTTTTTTTTTTTTTTAAAGATTTTATTTATTTATTTGACAGAGAACACAAGTAGGCAGAGAGGCAGGCAGAGAGAGAGGAGGAAGCAGGCTCCCTGCTGAGCAGAGAGCCCGATGCGGGACTCGATCCCAGGACCCTGAGATCATGACCTGAGCCGAAGGCAGCGGCTTAACCCACTGAGCCACCCAGGCGCCCGAGCTGGATGATCTTAAGGAAGCAGTTGGACTTCTGGGTCACGGCCACCCGGCTTCCCTGGGCATCACGGTGGTATGTCAGGGATGGCCACGCAGGGTTTAAATGAGATGTCACTCTCACAAGGACTCCTGATGAGAGAGGGTAGAACTCTCTTAGTAGTATGCACTCACATCTACCTTAAGAAGATGTTTATAATTTCTCAAGTTTTTCCCTTCAGTTGTTGAAATTCAGCCATATTCCCCAGATAATTCCTACACCGTACTTACTATCTATCACCATTATAACTGCCATCCAGCAATTATTAACTGTGAGACGGCCCAGTGCTAAAGACTTTGCATACATTTGTCATGTTATTTAATCTTCATAACAATCTTACATTACCATGAAAAACTCCTTATTTAGGTAACAAAATAAAAAAAAATTCGTTTAGTAATCTGGCCAAGGTCATACAGTAAGTAGCGACCTAGGAATATGGATTGTACTATATTAACCCAAGAGTCTAAGCTTGCACCATCCTTCCTTCGTTCCCTCCCTGCCTTCCTTCTTTTTTTGTTATTTGGCTGTAAAACTTTTTAAAAACGAAAATAAAATGCATCTTGGGTGCCTGGGTGGTTCAGTCAGTTAAGAGTCCAATTCTTGATTTCAGTTCAGATCATGATCTCAGGGTCCTGAGATGGAGCCCCCTGTTGGGCTCTGTGCTGGATATAGGGCCTGCTTAATATTCCCTCCCCCTGCTATCCCTCTGCTCTCTCTTTAAAAAAAACAAATACTGGTATAATACGTGTATAGTGAAATGCATTACTCTGAAATGTAGTTCAAATATATACACTCTTGTGACCCATACCACTGTCAAGATGGAAGCATTTCTATTGTTCCAGAAAGTTCCTCAATGCCCAATTTCCAGTCAAGCCTCCCCATCACCCAGAGCAATAACTGTTTTACCATTATATAAAACCATAGATTAGTTTAACCTATTCTTTATATAAATGGAATCATAGTATGTATTGCTTTGTCTTTCATCTCTCAACCTAATGGTATTAAGACTTATCCACATTGTTTCATCACTCAGCAGTTCAGTCCCTTTGATTGCTGAGTAGTATTTCATTGGAAGAATATATCAAAATTTGCTTGTGAATAAACATACTATGAGCATTCCCAGGGATAGACTGTCAAATCACACAAGTTAGATGGCTTTGCTTTTACACCTCTCTTTCCAGGCTCTCCCTTCTCTATCTATCATGGGTCAAGAACCTGTGACTTCCTCGGTCCTCTTCGTTTTCTTGAAGAGAACTCTCTTACTTAGAACTTGACATGCTGTCTCCATCAAACCTGGTTTTCAAGTTATATTTTGTTTTGCTTTATTTTGTCCAGAAAGGTCAAATACCCACCCTGTACAAACCTTGCCTCAGGGTTAGAGCCTCCGAAGAAGAGTAAAGAGACATTCACGAGTAGCTACTGCTGTAGTGTCTCATATATGAACATCTTCGCTTCACACTTAACTGAGACCTTACCTTGTGTGACAGTAGTAGATGTGGTTCAGGCTTCCCAGTAGCAGTGGGAATCACAGCATAGGAAGAGGGACAGAGAAGGTGTTTAAGGTGTTTTCCCCAATGATCTTAGTGTGGATACTAGTGGGTTTTTATTAGAATGAATGTGGTAAAATATTGTAAGGAATATATAGAACATAAATTAAAATGAAATATTTTAAGTGATTTCTTCTGTTCTTAAACTTGAGAAAAATTTCCATGTCATACTGTAAGCTTTAAGCTGATATACCAGGGTCTTGAGAGGTTTGGACCTCCTCGTAAACCATATTCAAGGGTGATTATAAAATTGATGGGAGGCACCTAAGATTTGTTTGTTGTGGTGTTCTGGTGCCAGTATGAGCCAGAAATGAGGTAGTGCAGCATTTTAATTAATAATATGGCTTAATTAAGTGTTCAGTATCTATTTCCAATAATTTCAAGTGATAGAGTTACATAGAAAGTAAGAAAATGTTTAATTATAATTCTTTCAGAAAAATTTCTACATCCCAGATCAATAAATTCTTTATAATTTTAACATACTTTCAGTGGTTTATGAACTTCATTAGTTCCTTGACCTTAGTCAATTTGCATTACCTAGTTTGAATATTTTATATAGATTGGAGACTTACTGAAAGACATTATTTTATATTTATAAAATTGAACCATTCTTTACTACTTAGAAATAATTGGTATACTTGTGCCCAAACTGACACTTTTCTTTTGGGGTTAAAAGTGCAAATTAGTGATGAAATTTCTATGTAATGTGAAATGTTAATGTGAAATCCTTGGTTGTCCATAAGCAGACACGAGATATTTAATTCTGACACTAGGCATTTCATTATTTTCAAAGATCTGTCTTTGTGAAGACTGAAATATCTCTGTTTTATAGAATCCTATTTTATTTTTCTACACAGATGAAAAGACAAAAAATAAGAAAAAATAGCACTTATGTGAGGCAAGTATAGAATCTGGGTTAAAATTTGAATGCATTAATTTTACATATATCACATTCATTGTCTACAGGGATTTTCCTTCATTTGCATTAGATATGTGTAGCTAAATCATGGTTTGTTCCATATTCTTTTGATTTTCTTAAAATGAAAAAAGGTCCTTCTTTAGACTGTATTCAAGCTTAAAAGGATATTTTTTTTTGTCTGTACTTTTGAGATTACTCCTGAAAATTTTGATAGGTCAATATATCTGTGATGAATCATTATGTTTACTTTTATCCAGGCATATGAAGGTGACCATTCTTTTACATACTAAAACCCAAGGAATCGTGAAAAGACTTTTAAAGTTCTATTATACATTAATACACTCTAATAAATGTGTTTTGTGTACTAATAGTAGATATCAATAGTAATATCCTAATAATGATGCTTAATATTTATTGAGAAATGCTGTATATAACATAATGTTACATGTGTTTTTAAGCTATTTATGTAATTTGCAAATTGAGACTCAACATTAAGTAACTTGTCTAAAGTCACATACCAAGTAAGTGATACAGTTAGAATTTGATCCAGGTAAGGAAAAGTCTAGTAGTTTTCAGTGACGTACTCTAAATTACCATGCCACATTGCTATAGAAACAAAATGAGCATAAAATAATTTAGGAGCTAGTACACTGTAAAGCCATCTTCTCTTTCATCAACAGCAACATGTCTTCTTACTCGCTCTTGTTTCTTGTCTTTAGGATATGCTGAATTTCTTGATGCCTGGTTTAGTATGGTCTCTTGAATCAATATGTTTGCATGTGTTACTTCATCTTCCCTTTAATTCTTTCTTAAATTTCACCTCATTCATCATTATTTGTTCTATCAGTAATTAGCTTAAGAGGTATATCCTTCAGCAGACCTTCCTTAGCTGCTTTCTTCATTTGTACTTGGGTGGGTGTCATCATGTCTGTCCCATGTAAGTTTCTGCAAATCTCCATGGCACTTGTGTATATGTAATTGTTCATTTTTCCATTTCCTGAGTGGAAATATTCAAGAAAAATACATAATCTTCTCCATTTATTTTTTTTATATTTGACAAATTTTATAAAATTAATGTATTAGTTAGTGATGTTCCTTAAAGTAAAACATGGAATTTAAAAATTTATCATTAAGTCTTGAGCCCTGCTGCTTAAAAATCCTCTTCTTCCTCTTGAATTGCCCAGAAAAATAATACATTCTCTCTTAAGATAATGGACAGAGTACTGGGAAAGCTTTTTTTCTGCCTGAGCATGTTACTAAAGCAGTTGGGGCTTGTACACAGAAAATAGGGACCTAGATTACACAGTAAAGTTTCTATTCTTGTTATGTGGGAAAAGCCCAAGAAAGATAGAACTGACTCATTTTCTTTCTTATGAATGTATCTGTGATAAATAATTCTCATGTAGAGGAGTTTTCTTGACTCTTATATATAGAGAGAATTGAAAAATCTTTCACAGAGAGAGTCATTATGTAACTCCACAAAAAGGGACATATGGCAAAGTTAAAATATGTATTAGTGGCATGTTGAATATAGAAAACTGCTGTCCTAAAAGCAGGATGAAAACTGGGTTTTGTTTACTTTTTTCATATCCTACAATTTAAGAGATTATTTTTAAAGATTATTTATTTATTTTTGAGAGAAGTAGAGAGAGCGTGCCTATGTGCACCAAACAGGGGAGGGGTGAGGGAAAGGGAGAGAGAATCTCAAGCATAGTCTTCACTGAATGCAGAGCCTTGCACGGGGCTCATTTCCACAACCCTGAGATCATGACCTGAGCGGAGACCAAGACTCTGACACTTGGGGCACTTGGAGCACCTGGGTGGCTCAGTTGGTTAAGCATCCAACTTTTGGTTACTGCTCAGTTCATGATCTCACGGTCATGGTAGCAAGCTCCATGTCTGACTCTGAGCTCATTGTGGAATCTTCTTCAGATTCTTTCTCCCTCTCCTTCCTATTCTGTCTCTCTCTCTTAGATAAATAAATAACACCTTTAAAAAAAAAAAAAAAGAAGAGTCTGACACTCAACCAACTAAACCACCTACGTGCCCAAGAGATATTTTAATCTAATTTATTAGTAAACCAACTTATGCTTAGAAGATTGAAAACTATCTTGAAAAAGGAAAAAAAAGGTTCATGATTCAAATTTATTATTTCAAAACTTACTATGAAGCTATATAACCAAGAGTGTGATACTGAGGTAAAAATTGACATATAGAGCAATGGAACAGAATTGAAAGTCCATAAACCCATGAATCTGAGATGTATTAATATCTGACATAAGTGCCAAGACCATTTAATGGAAAAAGAATAGCTTTTTGACAAAAAGTTCTGGGATAACTAGATATCCACATGCAAACAAATGAAGTTGGACCCTTACCTATACCATATACAAAAATAATTCATAAAGAGTCAGAAACCTAGACATAAAGGCTAAATATATAAAATTATTAGAAGAAAATATAGAGATAAATCTTAATGTTCTTGGATTTGGTAATGGTTTCTTAGATATGACATCAAAACCATAACTAAAACAAAATTTAAAAAATAGATAAATCAGACTTCAAAATTTCAAAAGTTTGTGCATCATGCTTGCTTTGGCAGCACATATACTAAAAAGTTTGTGCATCGAAGGACACTACCAAGAAAGTAAGAACAAAATAAAACAAAACAAAAACCAAGTATACATCATGGACAAAATGTTTTCAAGTCATGTATCTGATAGGGCTTTAGTCTTTAGTGTCCAGAATATATAAAGAATCTCTACAATTTAACAACAAAAATTTAACAACCAAATTAAAAAATGAGCAAAGAATTTGAAAGATTTATTTATTTATTTTAGAGAGTGCAAGGGAAGGCACAGAGGGAGAGGGAGAGAAAAACTTAAACAGACTCTATGCTGAGCATGGAGCCCAACATGGGATTTCATCTCACAACCTGAGATCATGACCTAAGCCAAAACCAAGAGTCAAACACCTAATTGCACCACCCCAGTACCCCACCAAATGAGCAAATAATTTGAATGTACATTTTTCTATATATCAAAGAAGATTTACAAATTAATGGCAAGCACGTGAAAAGATGCTCAACATCATTAGCCATCAGGTAAATACAAATAAACTCTCACACATACCTACACAGTCAGATACCATTCCACATGCCCTAGAATGGTTATAATCAAAGAGACAAATGTTGGTGTAAATGTGGAAAAATCAGCAGATTGCTGATAGGAATGTAACATGGTACAATCACTGTGGAAGACAGTGCAGCAGTTCCTCAAGTTAAAAAGAATTAGAATATGGTCCAATAATTCCATTCCTAGGTATATACCTAAAGTATTGAAAACAGGTATTCAAGCAAAAACTTGTACATGAATGATTAATATTAGCACTACTGACAATTACCAAAGTTGGAAACAACCCAATGTCCATTACAGGATGAATGGGTAAAATATGGTAAACCCGGGTGCCTGGGTGGCTCAGTGGGTTAAGCCTCTGCCTTTGGCTCAGGTCATGATCTTAGAGTTCTGGGATCAAGTCCCGCTTCGGGCTCTCTGCTCGGTGGGGAGACTGCTTCCTCCTCTCTCTTTACTCTCTCTCTCTCTGCCGACTTGTCATCTCTCTCTGTTAAATAAATAAAATCTTAAAAAAAAAAATGGTAAACCCATACGATTTAATGTTACTCATTTAAAAAAAGGAATGAAATAGCTTCGCATGCTGCAACATGGATAAACCTTGAAAATGTGCTAAATGAAGGAAGCTAAACTACAAAATGTCATATATTGTATGACTCCATTTGTGTGGCATATTCCAAATAGGCAAATCCATAGAGCCTGAAAGCAGGTTAGAGGTAACCAGGGGCTAGGGAAGGAAGAAATGGGGAGTGACTAATTAAAGGATACAGGATCATTTTGGAGGGTTGGGTGGGAAGGATTAATGAAAAAGTTACAGAACTATATAGGGGTGCTGTTTTCACAGCATCGTTGATAAGCTAAATGGACTTAAATGTTCATTTAAAGTGTTTAAAATGATAAATTTTATATGTATTTTACCACAATAAAAAAGCAACTAATTCAGAGCTACTTTAATTTGAGATTATAATAGAATTTAATATTACACTGCAGAAGTAAGAAAGCATTTCACACTCACATAATGAAAGTAAAAGGATTTTCACACAGGTATCATGGAGAGATCCTGCAGCTTAATTTTGACAACCTCATTTATCAGTCAAAAATAAATAGATATACAGAAATCCATAATACTTATCTCAACAAGTTGCTCTGCTTTCTAAGGGGCATATGAATTTTTTTTCTCACAAATAGGAGGAAACAAACAAAAAACATCAAACCATACTTTTCATCATTGCTCTCCAAAGAGAATAAATCCCATTATCTCTTTAAAAAATATCACCAAATTCTCAGGCGATAAAACCATATTCTAATCACTATAAATGAGAGGTCTGCAAAAATAAAGCTGTAGGGCTACTTGGGAATCACTTCAGAAACCAAGAGAAGACCTGTTTGAATTTAAATAGCCTGACAGGTATACCTCTCAGTCTATGTAGCTTAATGGGCTCTGACAACTGTGTCTAATTGGGAATATTGGTAGAACCTGCACAAAATTTTCAAAATATCAAAAACTGAAAAACATGACTATCATGAATATATAAAAATAAACATATCAAAGATATATTATCTCATTAGTACTATGACCATTTAAATGCCGTTGCTAGTTCAAAGAGTATTTTGTAAAACAAGGATTTTTATAGTGTGCAAAGAAAGATACATTGAAATAAATTTGCTGCATTAGAGACTAAACTCATTAATATCTTACATAGCAATAAAACTGTAACCTTCTGGTCTATTTTACTCTACTGGGTAGAGATCTATAATTTAATGTGTCTCTCCACAGAGCCTAAGCCCTTAATTACTAGTAAATAGTAAAGTCAAACCGAGTATATTCCTCTAGATAATTAAGTAATGCTGGGTTAGGCCTATCACTTAATACTCTAATATGACATTGAAAGGATCTGGTGCCTACATTTTTGCCTTATCTCTCAGTTTAAATATTTTTTAACATAATATGGATATATACACATTGAAAAAAATTAAATGATATTCAAGAAATAAAGACAATTAGCAAACACGGAAAATAATTTCCAACAATTAAAAATTCTTATATACTTTTGAAAAAGCCTACATGATTTTTGTCTAAAGAAGTTCATATACTAAAAAAAGTTTATATACTTCTTATGTAACAATACTTTTACACTTATGAGAAAGTGTAAATATTCTATTAATGCAATAAAAAAATTGACAAGGAGATCACAATTAATGCACAAAAAAACAGGGCCAGCACACACAAGGAATAAACTAAATTCACTAGTAATCAAGAAATGCATGTTAACTCTCATGACATTAATTTGTTAACTTTTCGAATAAAATTTCTGAGAGTTTTGTCATTATGATTCAGGATCAGAATGCTAATAGGGATATAAATGGCTTCAGTCTTTCTAGGGTAAATTTATGTATGTTTTAATAGATTTTAAAAATTGTCAGAGACTTAGAGGCACCTGGGTGGCTCAGTTGATTAAGCATCTGCCTTCGGCTCAGGCTCAGGTCATGATCCCAGAGTCCTAGGATGGAACCCTGCATCAGGCTACCTGCTCAGCAAGGGAGTCTGCTTCTCCCTCTCCCTCCTGCTTGTGCTCTCTATCAAATAAATAAATAAAATCCTTAAAAACTGTCAAAGACTGATATGTAACAGATTTATTTCTGGAAATATATCTTAAGAATACAGTGAATGAATAATTATAATATTCTAAAAGCAAATTTTGAAAATAACATACAATAAGGTTAATATACAAAGCTATTGGTTCCTTGCTTATATTTTGTTTAGATCAATTGTCCATTGATGTAAGTGGGATGTTTAAGTCCCTTACTATTACTGAATCATCATCAATGAGTTCCTTTATGTTTTTTATTGTTTTATAGATTTGGGTGCTCCCGTGTAGGGTGTATAAATATTTATAATTGGTTAGATCTCCTTGTTGCCTTATACCCTTTATTATGATAGCGTGCCCTTCTTCATTCCTTGTTACAATCTTTGTTTTAAAGTCGTTTGTCTCGGGGCGCCTGGGTGGCTCAGTGGGTTAAAGCCTCGGCCTTCGGCTCAGGTCATGATCCCAGGGTCCTGGGATGGAGCCCCTATCAGGCTCTCTGCTCGGCAGAAAGCCTGCTTCCTCCTCTCTCTCTGCTTGCTTCTCTGCCTACTTGTGATCTCTGTCAAATTAATAAATAAAATCTTTAAAAAAAAGAATAAAGTCGTTTGTCTCATAGAAGTACTGCTACTCTATCTTTCTTTTAACATTGATCTGCATGATAAAGTTTTTTCCACTACCATCCCCCCCACCCCCACCCCGCCACTTTCAGTTTGCAGGTGTCTTTCAGTCTAAAATGAATCTTCTTTAGGCAGATCTGGCTGGGTCTCGCTTTTTTTTTTTTTTTTTTTAATCCATTCTGATACCCTTTGTGTTTGATTGGAGTCTTTTGAATGTTTAGTTCACTTACATTCAAAGTAGTTATGAATAGATATATATTCACTGCCATTTTGTACTCCTTTTGTCATTGTTTCTGGAGATATTCTCTCATCTTTTTTTTTGTCTTTGTCCCTTCTGATTTTTCCTTTCCACTCAAAGAGTTCCCTTTAATATTTCCTTTTTTTTCTTCTCTTTAATATTTCTTGCAGGATTGGTTTACTAGTCATGAACTCCTTTAGTTTTTGTCTGTCTGGGAAACTCCTTACCTCTCCTATTCTGAATGATAGCCTTGTTGGGTAGAGTATTCTTGGTTGCAGAATTTCCCCATTCAGTACTTTGAGTATATCATGCCACTCTCTTCTGGCTTGCCATGTTTCTGTTGAGAAACCTCTAGCTAGCCTTATAGGTCTTCTTTTATAAGTTAAAGATTTATTTAGGCTTGCTGATTTTAAGATTTTTTTTTCTTTATCATTTCTTCAGTATATTTTGCAAAGTTAATTAAAATATGTCTTGGTATTAGCCTGCTTTTATTGATTTTGACGGGAAGTTCTCTCTGCCTTTTGGATCTAGATGTCTGTTTCCTTCTCTGATTAGGGATGTTTTCTGCTGTTATTATTATTATTATTATTTTAATAAATTTTCAGTCCCCTTTTCTCTTTCCTCTTTTGGGAAGCCCATAGTATGAATGTTATTATGTTTGAGGGAGTCACTGATTCCCTAAGTGTATTCTCTTGTTCCCTAATTCTTTCTCTCTTTTGTTCAGCTTCACTATTTTCCTTTATTTGTCTACAATGTCACTGATTCATTCCTCTACTTATTCCAGCCTGCTCACATCAAGCCTGTTCCCAATCTCATTTATTGCATTCTTATCTCTGATTATTTTTTAACTTGTTTATATCTGTGGTAAGGGTCTCCCTGATATCTTCTGTTCTTTTCTCAAGCCTGGTGAGTATCCTTATGAATGTTACTTTCAATTCTCCATCAGACATGTTACTTATATCTGTTTCACTTAGATCCCTGACTGTGGCTTATCTTATTCTTTCATTTGGGATAAATTCCTCCATCTTGGCATTTTGTCTAAGTCTCTGTCTTCTTTTGTGCATTGGAAAAGCCAGTTATGTTTCCTGTTCCTGAAAGTAATAGCCCTCTGAAGAACTGTAGTGTCCACAACCTGACACTTCAGGGAGTGTCTCTGGTATGTGCAGTGTGTGTGCTCTGCTGTTGCATTTTGGCTGCTCTGTCCTTTAAGCCAGTTGTCTGCAGTGGCACTCCTGGCTTGCTGTGGGCAGTTTGGTCCTTGGCCTGAATGTAGAGTTTTAAATAGGTATGCTCTGATCTGCTTGTAAAATGAGACCCGACATTACTTGAGGAGAACTGAGGCCCTGCAGAACTTTCTGGCCAGGACACGTGGTGTGATTTGGGGAGTTGGAGAGTGGAGTTCTGCAGGGAGGGGACTGCCCTGCTGGGACCAAGGCAAACTTGACTAGAAAGGGCAGTCCTGCCAGAGCCCAGGGGATCGAGCTTGGTACAAGCAAGTTAGGCAGCCAGTGTCTGTGCTCTGATGCTTCTTGCTCTGTGTTTATGGGGGAAGAAGTGGCACCAACTAGCACTGTTGTTCCCAGAGAGGCATCTCTATGAATGCTGCCTCTTAGGGAAGCTCTCCAAGAAGAGTGGAATAATCTTCTCTCTATGTGCCTAGGCATTCTTCAAATCACTGTCTACACCATCTGTCCCCAGATTGTTTGCCTGCCTTCTCTTCAGGAGCAGGGCAGTGTCTAGGCTCTATCCCAGCAGAGCCCATTCTTTTTAAAACTCCAGGTTTTAAACCCCACTGCTTCCAAGAACTCATGAAATTCAACTCCTCTCGATTTTCAAGCCAATGGCTTCAGGGAGGTGTTCTCTTTGTGTGTTCCCCTGTGTACTCTTTTTATTATCTCACCCGTTTCTGTAACCACAGCATCTCCCTTCCACAGCACTTATGATCTGTTTCTGCCCTAAACCATGTCTCCACACTTCCTACCCTTTTCAAATGTGGCTTCTTTTCTCCCTATAGTTGTATAGTTCATTCCATCCTTTTCCAGGTTGACTTCTGGGGTATTTAGGGCAATTTAATAGTATATAGTTGTTTTCATGGGAGGAGATGAGTCTAGGGTACTCCAACTCTGCTGCCATCTTCCCTCTAAACCTCACACTGGACCAGATGGACTTAACATACATTCAGAACATTCCATCCAAAACCAGCAGAATACACATTCTTTTCAAGAATGAAATATAAAAATGAAAACAGAACAGTCTAACATCTTTGGGATGCAGCAGAAGCCATCCTAAGAGGAAAGTATATAGCAATACAGGGTTTCCTCAAGAAGCAAGAAAATTCTCAAAATTAACCTAACCTTACAACTAAAGGGGCTAGAAAAAGACCAGCAAATGAAGCCTAAAGCAAGCTGAAGAAGGGGGCGGGGAGAAAAGATCAATGAACCCAGGGGCTAGTTCTTTGAAAAATTAATAATTGACAAACCTCTAGCCAGACTTATATAAAAAAAAAAAGACACAGGACCCAAATAAATAAAATCACAAATGAGAGAGGAGAAATAACAACCAACACCCCAGAAGTATAAGCAATTGTAAGAGAGTATTATAAAAAACTATATACCAACAAATCGGGCAATCTGGAAGAAATGGTTAAATTCCTGGAAACATATAAACTACCACAACTGAAACAGGAAAATTAGAAAACTTAAACAGACCAATAACCAGCAAAGGAATTGAATCAATAATCAAAAAACTCCCAACAAACAGAAGTCCAGGACCAGATGGCTTCACAGGTGAATTCTACCAAACATTTAAAGAAGAGTTAAACCAGGGAACTTCAGTGGCTCAGTCAGTTAAGTGGCTGCCTTTGGCTCAGGTCATGATCCCAGGGTCCTGGGACTGAGCTCCACACTGGGCTCCCTGCTCAGTGGGAATTTCTCCTCCTTCTTCTGCCCCTCCCCCTGCTTGTGTGTGCTCGCTCTCTCTCTCTCTCTCTCTTTCTCTCTATCTCTCCCTCTCTCAAATAAATAAATAAAAGCTTTTTTTAAAAAAAGAAGAGTTAATACATTCTTCTCAAACTGTTCCAAAAAATAGAAAAGGAAGAAAAACTTCCAAAGTCATTCTGTGATGCCAGCATTACACTGATTCCAGAACCAGACAAAGACACCATTAAAATAAAGAACTGCAGGCCAGCATCCCTGATGAACATGGATGCAGTAATTCTTAATAAAATACTAGTGAACTGAATCCAACAAAATATTAAAAGAATTATTCACCATGATCACATGGGATTTATTCCTGGGCTGCAAGGGTGGTTCGATATTTGCAAATCAATCAGTGTGATACAACACGTTAATAAAAGAAAGGGTAAGAAACATATGATAATTTCAATAGATGCAAAAAAGCATCTGACAAAGTTCAACATCCGTTTGTGATAAAAACCTTTACAAAGTAGGTTGAGAGAGAACATTCCTCAACATAATGAAGCTTATTTATGAAACACCTACAGCTTATATCATCCTCAATGTGGAAAAACGAAGAGCTTTTCGTCTATGGTCAGGAACAAGACAGGGGTCTCTACTCTCACCACTGTTATTTAACACTGGAAATACTAGCTTCAGCAGTCAGACAACAAAAAGAAATAAAAGGCATCCAAATCAGCAAGGAAGAAGTCAAACTTTTATTATTTGCAGATGACATGATACTATGTATAGAAAACCTGAAAGGGGCGCCTGGGTGGCTCAGTCAGTTAGTCTGCGTTTGGCTCAGGTCACCATTCCAGGGTCCTGGGATTAAGACCCATGCTGGGCTCCATGCTTAGAGGGGAGTCTGCTTCTCCCTCTGCCTCTGATTGCACTCACTTTCTCTTCCTCTCACTCTCAAATAAGTAAATAAAATCTTAAAAAAAAAAAAAAAAGAAGAAGAAGAAGAAGAAAGAAAAACCTACTTCACCAAAAAAACTGCTGGAACTGATAAATTCAATAAAGTCACAAGATACAAAAGCAACATAAAGAAATCTTTTGCAAAAAGAAGAAGAAGAAGAAAACAGCAGAAAGACAAATTAAGAAATTTATCCCATTTACTACTACACCAAAACCAATAAAATACCTAAAAAAAAAAAAAAAAAGATAAAACTAAAGAGGTGAAAGACCTGTTCTCTGAAAACTATAAAACGCTGATGAAAGAAATTGAAGATGACATGAAGAAATGGAAAAACATTCCATCCTCAGGGATTAGAACGATAAATATTAAAATGTCTCTGCTACCCAAAGTAATCAACACATTTAAAGCAACCAACCTTATCAAAATACCATCAGCATTTTTTACAAAGCTGGAACAACAAATCCTAAAATTTGTATGGAACCACGAAAAACCCTAAACAGCCAAAGGATTCTTGAAAAAATCGTGGAAACTGTCCAAGTTCCCATGAATGGATGAATGGATAAAAAAGAAGTGATATACACATATGTATGTGTGTGTGTGTGTGTGTGTGTGTGTGTGTAAAAAGAAGTGATATACGCACATAGCCATAAAAAGATGAAATCTTGACACTTACAAGAGAGTGTTACTCTAAACAGAATAAGTCACTCAAAGAAAGACAAGTACCATAGGATTTCACTCATATGTTGAATTTAAGAAACAAAACTACAGATTAAAGGGGAAAAAAAGGGAGAGAGAGAGAGAAGCAAACCAAGAAACAGACTCTTGACTATAGAGAACAAATTCATAGTTTCCAGAAGAGAGGGCCATGGGGGGATGGATTAAATAGGTGATGGGGATTAAGGAGTAGTACACTTGTTATGAACAGCACTGAGTATTATATGGAAGTGTTCAATCTCTATATTGTATACCTACAACTATTATTGCACTATATTTTAACAAACTGGAATTTAAATAAAAATTCAAAAATAATTAAAAAATTCAAAAATATAATATAATGTGTTTTCATTAAAATTGAAGTGATCACATAATTTTTAAAAATATATGTTTATAAAAAATAAAAAATTAATTTAAAAAATATGTAATTAAAAAAAAAAAAGAAATCCTAGAAAAATGCAATTTGATAAAATTTACCAACATGGAATTACAGACATGTTATATATATGGTTTAATAAAGTTCTGGCTATAATTTAAAAAAAAAATTGAAGTGATCACATAATTTTTAATAGTATGAATAACAGATCATGATGTGTCAAGTAAAAATATTCTGTAATGCCTTCTGTGATGTTAGATATACAGTATTACTAACATATCAATTCAGCCAAGTTTCATAATTCTTCTCAAATTCTTTAGATAAGGTCTGTCAACCATTTGGAGTTTGATTTGTGAGAAGGAAACCCTTTTGCCACAGCTGAGTTTTCCATCCCATTTTAAATATAGTCTTCACAGGTTTGCTAAATAGAAGTGTAAATGGAGGTAAGAGAATGATGAATTCCTTTATAACTAACCTGGTTGGATCAGGCTTTATGAAAGAGGCAGTTCTTGAATTAGGTTCTTTCCAGGCGAGCAAAATGGTAGCAGGAAGAAATAGGATTAGAACAATATGCTAGGGGTAAGGCAACGTCTTGGAATTGGTAGGGCACTTCGGTATCCTTCAGAGAGAATACCATGCAAGGAAGGGAAGGATTCATTATAGAAAGCCAAAGACTTACATGTAAGATTTAACACAGAAAACCAATTTGTAAACTCTTTAGAGAAAAAGCAAAATGTATTAACTTCATTAGCATGAAGCCAAAATTCAAATGCTAATAAATAAATCATTTCTATACTAATATTTGAGCCTGATAATATTCCTTTTAAATACAATAGTAATAAATTATTTTGGCCAAAATAACAGCAAAACCATACTTGTTTTCTGCAGTGAGTATTTTAATCTGCAGGTGTTCTTTAATTTATAATGGAGTTATATCCTGATAAACCCATTGTACACTGAAAATATCCTGAGTCAAAAATGCATTGAACACACCTAACCTGTTGAACATCTTACCTTAGTCTAGCCTACTTCAAACATCTTCAGTATACTTTATTAGCCTACAGTTGGGTAAAATGATCTAACAAAGGCTATTTTATAATAAAGCATCAAATACCTCATGTAGTGTTTTGAGTACTTTACTAAAAGTGAAAACCAGAATGGTTGAATGGGTACATAACGATTGGTAAGTGTTTAGGTTGTTTGTTCTTATGACAGTGTAGCTGACTAGACGTGTGACTCACTGCCACTGCCCAGCCTCATGAGAGAGGATCATATCACGTTTTATTAGCACAGGAAAAGTTATAAATTCAAACTTTGAAGTGTGATTTCTCCCGAATAGTTATCTCTTTCCCACCATTGTAAAGCCAAAAAGTCATAAGTCCAGGGACCTTCTGCAGTTGTGAGAAGACAGTCTCCTTTTTTTTTTTTTTTATAAAAAATTGTCAACAGTTGTAGGAGTTCTTATTTGTGCCTTATATAAACCACTGAAGGTTGCAACATGAACCTCTCTCCAATCTTTACCCATAGATCTGTATTGATAGAGAACCTGTGCACTGTTTGTTTCTCCTACATGAACAAATCACCGATCTAGAATCGTTAAATGTAGAGACATAGAAACCACTTTCCTGTGCTGTGGGATGGTAAGGCTTCTTATACTTTTTTTTCTTAAATATTAATTTCTCTAGTTTTGCTTTTTCCCCCAATGGCAAGAATCATTTTTTTCTTCTAAAAATGCCAATATCAAGCACTGTATGTGGGCCCATGTGTTTTCGATAAATATTGTAGATATATGAAATATGACCTAAATAACTTTTAATCATCTGTCCAAGCTTTCTGAGAGGTGGTGGGGCACTAAGAAGTTTCTGTTTTCATGGAACTGCCTTTATTGTAAGGCAGCCCCTTCCATAGCTCTAAATGGGTCATTTTGCCATATTTGTAGCTGTTTTATTTAACTTACTTGAGTTTTTCTCTCAAGAGTTGAACAAAATAGACCTAATTTATATTTCACATCACATCAACATTCTGCTAGTGATGATTTTAGGCTACATTTACTCAGTTCATTAACTTATTCTCCTTTTGTCAAGTTGTTTGTTTTTAACCTATCTGGGCTTGCTTTCCTCTGGGCTAACTTCATTCTGTGCGAGAAACCTAACTGAATCCCCAGCTAAACTCAATAATTCAGATTTTTCAGTACCACTACACGTAGAACATTGTCTCTTACTCTGAACAATATGTTTTTGCTGATATGGCTGGCTATAATTTTTTTAGTTTCTTTTTTAGTTTTTTTAAATAATTTTTTAGTTTAGTTTCAAGGCTGTTAACATCCTTGTGTCCTATTGTTGGTAAATAGGACACAAGAATTTACATGGTTAGATCTTTTCACAGGAACTGGTAAGCCAGGTCTTATCCATTTGCTATTCATATATTTTGTCATTGGGATGCATCTCTTTAAATATAAGTGTATTTTTTATTTTTGTTTTATAAATGTAACTCTTTTACTCTTGCAATATATTATATAGTCTGTGGTATGAACAGAATTTGATATGTCTTATGGTCATATATATATATATATATATACACATATATATGTATGTGTATATTTATATATTTATATATTTGAACAGGTGCCCTCTAGAATATCTTGAGAAACAGCCCTCAAATTTGACATTAACTTACAGTATGAGGACTGAATATGATTATTCAAAATACAGTGAACATGCTTTACTATTATCAACTCAGATCTCACTACCTCCTACAAAGTTTGTATGTCAACTGTCTGGCAGATTCTAGCATGTATTTATAACATCCCTTTGTTTTAGTATTTGAATAATAAAAAGTGGTGAGGTTTAACAGCTTCTTTTAAAGAGGACATAGGAAATCTCAGCCGGCTAAAATTCTTACTGCTACAAATAGAACAAGGTGGACAATTCTTTAAAATGCTCCAAACAAACTGTAAAAACATGGGGAAGCTTTATAAGCACCAAGGACCAAGTGAACTAACACTATATAGCAAAGGGTGCTTTATAAGGTAGACTGATGGTCCCAGGCCTTTTTCTTCCTTGGAGGTATTGAAAACTTCTGAGTATAAACTAAGGATTTGGCTTACCCATGTGGATGGACTTTACCTGAAAAACAAGAAGCCATTGAAAGTTTTTTATTCTCACAGATATGATGCTATTGGATGGAAATTCATTCCAGATACAAGACTGTATCTCCTCACAGGCCATTTGCAGGTTTCTGGAGCTAGAAAAGTGGGTTGTAAGGGCTCAGATATTAGGGAGAGTGCATCTCTCTAATAATTTCTCAAAATTTAGAATACAAAGTTCTTATAGGAGGAAGCCAATATCAAGCACATAGATTGTTCCTTCCTCAAATCATTTGGCAGATTTTCCATTTTGGAAGGTACAAGACTAAAGCCAAGCTCAGAAGCCTCCAGAGGGGAGAATGCAATGTCCTATTTTATATGGAAGAACAAGAGATTAATCAGTCTCTCTGAAAAAAAAAAAAAAAAAGATTATTACTAAGAAACGAACATAAATCAGGAAAAATAGAGATTTAATAAGCCTGAAGCCCTGCCTTGACCCCAATCAACCTCCTAAAGAATTGGTGTATTAAGTCTCTCACCTATCTGCCTAATAAAAAAGGGAAAATCTTTCCTGGTTGAAGATACCAGTTGAAGGTACAGTTCACATATCTTTTACACAATGCACAGCATAGAATTAAATATTACTGGACAAACAGAGAGACAGGAATAACAAAAAATCAAGAGAAAAGCAGACAGTAAGATAAAACATACACGTGCTCTCAGCAGTGGAGTAAACAGCCATTCGCATATACATGAGCTTTATATCAATGAAAAAAGAATGGGGAAGATGCATGCAAAAATTTCAACAGAGAATTGGCATAAAACAAGCATTCTAGAGTGAAAAATGTTGATATTCAAAATTATAAAAAAGCATTGTTTGGCTTGAATAATAAAATTCATGCAAAAATTGACTGGATCAATCTACAGGTGGGATAAATTGAAATCACATGATAAGGAGATAAGTTTAAATCCAGTTGTCAATACTGCTATTAAATTTAAATGGAATAAACTCCCAGTGGAAGACAAAGATTGTCAGAATGAAAAGAAAGCCAACTGTTTACAGGAGAAACACTAAATGTAGTGACATGGGTAATTTGAAAATAAAACAAGGAAAACACCTGTGCCATACACTTAATAACTAAAAGCAGATCGGTATAACTATATTAAAATCTATTTTAAGATAAGAATATCACTAGAAAAAAAGAGGGACATATCGTAATGATAAAATGGTTAATTAAGGAGGAAAACATAACAGTCCTTAATTTACACATCTCTAATAACACTTCAAAATAATTTAAAATGAAAGTTGAGGGAAATACAAGGAAAAATCAAGCTAGCAACGAAATAGGTCCTAAACAAGTATGAATTCTGTTAAAATTTTTATTTGAAAATTTGGGAATAGAAAATGTGTTTCAATTCAGGGCCTGGCACTTTTTTTTTTTTTTTTTTTAGTCAGTAAAGCTGTAGGAGAACGCAACCATACTCACTGGTTTATGTATTGCCTATGGCTGCTTATGTGCTACTACATTAGAGTGGAGGACAAATCCTTAAATAATTATCGGGCCCTCTGCAAAAAAAAAAGTTTGCTGATTCTTGCATTAAATAATTGTAACTCAGCACTATTAAAAACCCTGAATTTGAGAATTGTACCATGATTATATAAGAGAATGTTGTTATTGTTTTAATATACACTTAAGTATTTCAGGCTCAGGAATATGATGTTAAGTTACTCTCACATGATTTAGGAAAAGTAATTTTTATTTATATATGGAAAGATTAGTGAGAAAATTAGAAGGCAAATACCCAGAGCACATGAGGGTGACTTGGAACTTGTCTAAGTAGGGAAACTTTATCTGCAGAACAAGAAAAAGTTAGGTACTCTCTTCTCTTGAACTCTCTTAAAGAGAACTTGTAATATACTGAGAGAATTAAGACGGTAAAAAGAGGGTAGGGGTTTCTGAAAAGTAAAAAAGGTTAAAAATTAATTGAGCCAAATGAGAAATAGGGCTTTCTGAGGATACTTGGTAGGATTACTGGGAAATACTGAGGTTCTACTTGAGCTTCATAATCGTGAACTCACAGTGAGATCAGCCTCCTTGTTTGTGTGATTGTTTCCAGCAATTCTCAGTTTTATGAAAAAGACATGGAGAGATATGACCTAGACATTTATTCAAGGTTAGCATTTCTCAGTCTACAACAATAAACATGGAAGAAGAAGTATGTTGAAAGTATTTGAAAGAGAGTGACTATATTGATGAACTAGGGAAGTGGGCTATGAAAAGAAAAGAAGCATAGTCAGAAAGGACTAATGATAGGGAGAAATGGGTCATTCCGAGGACTGAAGGTCTTAATAAGTCAAAACCGAATATTGCACGATAGTAAATGAGACAGAAGGATAGGTGGCTGGGAAAAGAGTATATGGGGGGGCTTCGTTTATGATCTTAAAGTGGTCTATTTTCTGATTTTAGTGTGCAGCCCTGATGATGGTAGCTAAGGAAAGGTAGAGAAATAGTCATTTTAAGTGGAGACGTAAAATAAATGAAATCCTAGGTGTTCCAAACACCAAGAATGATCATCGATAGGAGTACAGAGGAAGAATGAATTGGCTTACAAAATAGTAATGACTGTGTGTGTGTGTGTGTGTGTGTGTGTGTGTGTGTGTTTAGAAGTCAGTGGGACTAAGAGATGGTTAATGGCATAAATGATGATAAGAAGGGATGTAATAAATAGGCAGGATCTTCAAAACTATACAGATTTTTAGGAGAAAGAGGAACAATATTGTGAATCTGGAATGAGGGTACATAACTTACCTCTGACACTGAGCTATAATGGTATCCAAGAATTAGTCACTTTTAGAAAGGGATGCAGGGGGATCAGTATCCTTAGGGGTTAATTAGAATTCAGTTAAAGTACAGAGGGAGACAAATATTCTGAATAATGTTCAGGGCATCTGGAATTTTTTATTGCCCCTTCATATAGTCACTATGCAATCAAGATTTATGAATTCCTTGTTTTGATAGTTTGGAAGGAATACAAAGAAGACTAAGGTTATTCCTTTTAATCAGAGTCAATATAGCTTCAAAACTGGTTTGATATTGATGAACCTAAATACATTAGCAATATCAATGTTTGTAAGAGGAGATTGATGACATTCAGAAGTACAGAACAAAGCACAAGGGAAATAAGTATGTTTTAGAGCACATTGAATAGTATACACAAAAATGATTTTATTGGGGTGCCTGGGTGGCTCAGTTGATAAGCATCTGCCTTCGGCTCAGGTCATGATCCGAGAGTCCTGGGATCAAGCCGTGCATTGAGTTCCCTGCTCTGCAGAAAGCCTGTTTCTCCCTCTCCCACTTCCCCTGCTTGTGTTCCCTCTCTTGCTGTCTTTCTGTCTCTCTCTCAGTCAAATAAATAAGTGAAATCTTTAAAGAATAATAATTTTATGATTAAGGGATAATTTTTTAATGTGTAAAGATTCCTAAACATAAATACATATATTTCTTGAAAGTATTTTTGCTATGATAAAGTATCCTGTCATAATCCCCTCTACGTGTTCTGGACTGACCCAAATTTTCCTTGTTACTCTCTCAGATTACTTTTAGTTCAAGAATGCTTTTTTTAATGCATAAAGAGTTGACTCTTCTTCTTATTTCTATTTACCTAGTGTTTAGATTTCATTATCTCTAAATACTCTATAAATTTGTGTCCCCACTTTTAAAAAATTAATTGAATTTTTTTTGGATAATGAAGGGATACTTTCTATCTTAATCCCAAAGATTTGTGACATGAAAACATAAGGAATCTATCATAGTGAGAAAAAAAAATCTACCTTAGTGGATAAAAATATTGCATAAAATTAAAAGCTAAATGAAAACTCAAAAGAGAGGGGGAGAATGGATCTAGTAATGATAGATTGCACATTAGATGTTCTAAATAATGTGCATAAAGCATTTTGACATATTGCCTGAGACATAAGAACTCATGAAATACATTCTTATTATACAAACTTACTATCTCATTTAATTGTAATAACTAATAAGATACATATGCTTATGCCAGTTATACTAAAAAGAAAACTAAGGTTCATGGTTTCTCTATCTTAAATTACTATCTTATTTTTTTTCTTAAATTACTGTCTTGAATGCATCCATTTCAAAAGAACTAGGACTCCATCCCAAGAATGTGACTGCAAAATCTTTTGTCCTGTTATACAATTAAAATCATGTCCTGTTATACAATTAAAATCATATAAAATCTTTTATACAATTAAAAACTTATAGTTGTGGTAAAATACACATAGTAGTACAAGAAAGCTTTGTCTGATCTAGAATATCATTCACCTTTTTTAAGAAAGGATATAATTATCAAAATATAAGAACGAGTTTTATTTGCTATGTTAATTGATGTCATTCTCTTTTCTTATATACTTTGTCTGTCTCTTATCTTCCCAGTCCTGTCTCCATATATATGATAACTGGCCAAGTAAATCATCTTTAATAAAGCTTAGTAAAAAAGCCCTTACAAATGAATTAAAAACACTGAAGAAAGGTCAAATTAATAGCAACAAAAGTTTAAGATATAATTTCCTGGTTGAAAAGATATTCAAAATCAATTTCACACGAACTTTCTTTCTAACCACAAAGGAATCAACAGTAATAATTATCATTAATGGTGTTGTTTTCTAATTAGGAAGACAATATAGAAAATCTAAGCACCATTAAAACACCATCAAAGAATTGAGATCTAAGGGCTCAGGAATAACAGTACTGTAAGAAGTCAAAGCAAAGCAAAACTTCTTTTTTTTTTTTTTAAGATTTTATTTATTTATTTATTTGGCAGAGAGAGAGATCACAAGTAGGCAGAGAGGCAGGCAGAGAGAGAGACGGGGAAGGAGGCTTCCCACTGAGCAGAGAGCCCAATGCGGGGCTTGATCCTCGGACCCTGAGATAATGACCTGAGCTGAAGGCAGAGGCTTAACCCACTGAGCCACCCAGGTGACCCCAAAGCAATACTCTTCTTAAAGTAATATTTTATATGGGTATAATATCAATGATGAAATTGCATTTAGTCCCATCTCCTGAAAATTTAGTGATAGCAATATTCCTCCCTTTTAAAGAGAAGAATTTAGCAGTATCAGATAAAGGAATAAAATCTTACTTTGAGGTAACACAGGCGTGACCTTACCTTGAGGTCAAACAGGCTTGATCCTCCCTGCTGCTCTCCTAACACTTGCCACTGGCAAGGTGATAGATTTCTTTCATCTAACTCAGGATGGATGTTAGTTTCAAGAGTAACTAGATGGTTTGTTTCCAGAACCATTTTCTTGTGATCCCATGCTCTTTTGTATGAACTGGGGGTTCACTGTAATTTCCTGGTCCATGGCCTACTCCTACTCTGCTATAATATGTTATATTAGCAGGATTTATACTCTTACCTTTTTTTGAAAGCGTAATTGTTAATACAATATTGTCCATGTCTTTTTTTGTATCAGAACACACAGACCATTTATTTTTACAGATTCAAAACAGAACTCGTCATCATCCGTGCTTTTTGTTACTATAATTGACAATGATGGAAAATTGTGTGTGTAGTCTTCTGCCTAGGAGATTAAATTAATTTGTTCTTAATTCCAATTTAATCCCATTTGAACAAAATCCCAAGTCATACGGTTCAGGCAGAAGTCCACATTTGACTTCCACAGTTTAAAAAGGCATTGACAAACAGAAAGGAATCGAGCAAAGCCCCAAAGCTGATTATCTTTTATTTAGACCTGGTTCGCTTAGACCAAGATCAAGATGTTTTTAACAAATTGAGTTAAAGAATGAGTTTTTGCAGGGAGTCAGTTGATATTTATGTTTCTCTACAGACCTAATTAGAAAAAATGGATTATGACAACATGAGTCAGATTAGAAATAAGAGAGAGTTTTCTGAAATTTCAGAGTCATTAAATATCACAGTGAATGTCAGTGAGGGCGTGAGTTTCCTTTCCAGATGCTAAAACTGAACTTCATCTCTCATCTATGTGGAATAATATATGTGACTTTACTTGCCAAAAGTTATACAGCAAAGGTAGCTATATGTACTCTTGTGCTATAATATGCTATAGATAAGGATTCTTCATGTATGTCTGCTTTTATGTTGCTAGTAAAATTAAGATTCAAATTTTATTTTGAAAAATCTGCAATATTCATGAGTCATGTAACCTCAATAGACTTGTTCTCTTTATTACACTTGGGTTAAAAAATAAAATTTAATTTAAAAAGTACAGAATTTCCTATACAGAATTCAGAATTCACATGTACATTGTTGTGGTAACATGTAGTTTTTGAGTACCTGAATAGCTACAGTTGTGGTTAAGAAAAAAGGCAATATACAGATGAATCTTAAGTTGTATAATATTTTGAAAAGTTTAGGGGTGCCTGGGTGGCTCAGTCATTTAAGTGTCTGACTCTTCCTTTTGGCTCAGGTCATGATCTCATCAGGGTCTTTAGATAAAGCCTGAGTTCAGGTTCTGTGCTCGGCATGGAGTCTGCCTAAGATTCCTTCTCTTACTCTCTCAATAAATAAAGTCTAGTATTAATAGCCATACAATTAAAATATTATAAATCCTTTGCAATGTGGCTATACTATTTTAACCTTTACTCCAAAGATATTTTGACAATAATCATCAATTGACTATTGCAGCTTGAGGTTTTATGTAGATGTTTTAAAACTAATATAATAAAAATTAAACAGGGAATTTTTCAATGCAGATAACTGCCCAAGTTTCTTTAAATTAGAAATGGAGGTACATAATAATAAGAAATAGTTAAAATAAAGTAAAATAAGAAATGGCTATTACATTCCAATGAGGTATATATCATGGATGTATATATCCATATTACCTTCCATACCGTTTCCACAAACTTAAGTACCCACTGTTTTTGTCTCTTGTGAATACTTTTAGTTTCTTTACACATAAACAAATAATTAAAAAAATAGAAATAGAAGTATAGTTCTGAATTAAATGGTGAACTAATATGGACTGCTGATTCTCTTCCTCAAATTCAACCTGAAAGAGGTTCCAGAAACAAGGAAGAGAGGTTTATGAATCTTATAACCTAACTGTGATAACACAGTTATCGAATAAATGTAATTGTATTCCAAGAAAACTTCATCTGTGGACATAAAGTTGAATTACATATTCCATGTATAAAAAAATACAACTTTTTACTTGATTAAAAAAAAAATACCTATTTAAAATAAAAACTATTCCTGAGCATCTGGGTGGCTCAGTCAGTTGAATGTCTTCCTTCAGCCCAGGTCATGGTCTGGGGTCCTGGAATCAAGTCCCACATCAGGCTCCATGCTCAGTGCTTCTCCTTCTGCCTCTGCCTCTGCCTCGGTCTCTCTCTCTGTGTTTCTCATGGATAAATAAATAAAATCTTTAAAAAATAAAAACTATTCTTAATTTTTGGACTGTAGAAAAACAAGCAGCAAGCAGGATTTGTCAAGTGGGCTATAACTGGTTGACCCCTAAGCCAAAAGGAAAAAAGACCAGGCCTGGAAGTCTTCTAAAAGTTATCAGGAATGATTGAAGAAGATAGAAGAATTAGAAAAATTTGAGATATGGGGTAAAAAATTATATTATCTGGCTACCTATTTAACTATATCCAAAATTCAGTAATTATTTCCGGAGATAGAGATTTTGGGTGCTTCTTATTTATTTATTTCTTGTTCTCTGTTTTTCTCTCTGTTTCTCTGTTTTTCTAAAATTCCCATAATGAAGATATTATATTTTTACTGTGGAAAGTTAAAAATTTTATGGAGAAAAAAAACCTGAACTCTAAATTATTTAATATGTATTTTTCCCATTGTGTATCAAGTAGTCATAATTTTTATGACAAAATTTAAAGAGGATGTGGAACATAAAGTTTTAGACTAATGTATCTCAAAATTAGCCACAGTCGGAATTGTTTGGGTAATATAATATTCATCTATGATACATTTTTAAAAGCTAAAACATACCCACATCTGTTTTTTTTTTTTTTAACTCTAAAGTACACTCTACAAACAGGCCCTTGAATTTGCATTTTCAAACATGAATTGGGTAGCTGTGGTTTGACACACAGAAGCTAAAAGAAGAGCATGTTGTGTTACCGCTTAGTGAATGAGCTAGACAAGCACCTCTTCAGATTAAAACCTCAGAATACTGCAGATTTCTAAACAGGTAGATTCATTTCCATCAGTGATCCCTGATGTGATCTCTTCAACATCACTGCCCTTCCTTACTGGGCATTGCTAGAATGCAGTGTGATTCATTACCAGTACTAGTGCTGCTTCTGTTCTCAAAAGCAAATGATGACTAATCACAACTATTTCTCATTAAAGGCAGACAGTTTGTTATTTTGACTGAAAAGATACTTGTAACAAATGGATCAAATGAACATTTGGAGACATGGTCTCCTTTTGAAGTGGTTCTTGAGGCTGGCATAGTCTACTCCCACCACTCTGGTTTTGCCATTGCAGCCGCCCATTTGTGTGTGGTTTACAACCATCCCTAACTAGAGTCGGAGAGGGAATTGGAGGCCAATGCACTAATGTGGAAATGACACCCATGCATATGATCTCCAACTCCAGTGACTCATTTTGTTTATTTCTTTGTTTGAAGCCATTCTCGAGTTTTTCATAAAACTGGAAGCTAATCACCTGCTTACTCCTGACGGGTCAACTCAAGAATCATGTACAATTGCTTCTTCTGATGTAAGCAAACAAACAAGAGGAACAAAGAAATAGTAGCTTAACTAGCCATCTAAAGTAGTAGTAGATTGATCTCAGGCAGGACTGGCTTTTATAGATTGGTGTCATGACAAAGCATGAGATATAGGTAGAGTGATGGTTTCTGTTTATGCTTCGCCTGAGCTCCATGCGTTTGCCTTGCTTTCTGACTAGACAGATCTTTAGCAACTGCTTGTGCTGGTCTCCGCTTATGGAGCTCAGCCTCTGCTGCTGCTGCTGCTGCTGCAAAGAGATCGCGAAACCCCACACTTGACATTGACTGGCCAAAGATTGTTGTGAGCTTGACCAGTTAGGTTCCACAGGAGCTCTGGCTTTCTTAATAGCTGCCTAAAGAGAACTGGCATCACAACCTAGGAGTGTGTGGGAGTTGAAACATTGTGGTGCAGCATTTGATCAATAGAGGATAGGGAAGCAGATAATTATTGTCCCTGACAGATGATTCTCCTCAAATGTCATCGTTCATAAGGCTTCTCTGACAACGGATGGCCATCTGGGTAACTCTTCTCATTATGTATGCTCTTCCTTCTTCCCTGCCTCACTGCTTTTATCCCCCTTCTCATACTCCCCAGGGACCAATTGTACTTTTTTCATATAAAATGCTAACACATAAGGGTTTTCTTCAGGCTCTGATTTCTAGGGAATTCAACCTAAGATAGGTAATTAAAACTAAGTTATATAGCAGGAACAAAAGTGGAGCATTATAAAGAGGCAAGTCCTCATTAAATGTCTAGACTAAGAATTAGGGACATTTCCTTAAAACATCAATTTATCAGGGGAGAGAAATGGCATTCTAGGAGATTGTGATAGCAATTGCCATATTTTTGTGGGCTGAGAATTTAAAACTACCTTGTGGATTACTAAGGAGATTTCTCAGGGGCTTTTTGTGTACTTTGAGTACATCACAAAGTCCCACATAGAGTGAAATCATAGGAAAACACTGGCTTCTTAATTATGATACCTTAATGGAGCATTGTTACTATTAGTAACCCAAAGATGTGGTCTGCTATTCAGGAGAATCAGCTTTATAGATAGAAGATTATATCTCTAGATATCTAGCTTATTTGCAAAATGCAAGCTGCTTAGAAAATAGCAGTCCAGAGAATATAGAATCCTTTGAGAGGCTGTTATCACTATTTCACATCTTTTAATCTCCCTTAAGTTCTTTTCAACTTGATATGAGTTGCCCAATAATTGTGAACAGTTGCCCAATAATTGTGAACAGGAAATCCTTAATGCACTCACTGTCTAAAGATGGTATTTCTATGTGTGCTTTTACTACTGTGGTCACTTTGCTCACTGTAGTCTTGGCTTGACTAAAATATCCAGAGGTCTGAGTAGGGGGAAGCAGACCACTTAATGTTGTACTGTTCTAGTCTATTAAACTGTGTGAAAATAAATGGAGCTAGTAAGTGTTACATAATTTACACGGTTAATCCTTCTATCCCGCTCTCCCCACTTGTGCACCACATTCTGTGCTCATAATGTGTTTTTCCTCTCACCAATATACTAGCAATGTAAGAAGTTTTAATTCATTGATTTTGCAACCATTCATTCTTTGATGGATTATAAGTAGATTGCCCTTCAGTCAAATTGAAAAAACAGATATGTAAACAGATGACAAAGAGTGATATATGCATTAAGAGAATATGGTCTGGAATTAGCAGAAATGGGAAGGTGACTATTTCTGAGTAGACTTACAAAATATCATTTGCACTGGCACTTGAAGAGCATCAGATGTATAAGAGTGGAAGGTTTTCCAAGAAAAGGAAACAGGTTTGCAGAAGTTGAAAAATATGAAGAACATGGCCCAGTCTGCAATCCTTTTGCAGCTGAGTACTGTTGAACTTCAAGAAGGTAAGTTGGAAAATGATGCGTGTCAGTAATGGGAAGTTAGGCAGAAATCACAGTGCCAAAGATTGTTGTGTCATGTCATTCTGGTGAATATGGACTCTATTCAGTGTATGAGAGGAAACCAGAAATGGATTAAAATGGAGAGCAGAGTGGTGGGATTGTATGAAATGATCAAAGTCAAAGTTGTAGAGTGATAACCTCGAAGATAGTATGAAATACTGAATGGAAGGAGAAAAAAAGTATAGAGAAATGGTTGTGGGTGTTTTAGAGCAGTCCACCTGAGGGTGAGCACCTAAATTACATCAATGAATATAGATAGGTAGAGAGGGGGTAAAGATTCAAGTGACAGAAAAGATATATAATTATTAAGACTTGGTAAGAAATTTGTTGTTGGACTCACAGGAGAGAAATAAATCAAGAATCACATGTTTCTTTTTGTGTTTCTACATGGCGTGGGATCTAAATTAACAATTGCTGGGACGCCTGGGTGGCTCAGTTGGTTAAGCAGCTGCCTTCGGCTCAGGTCATGATCCCAGAGTCCTGGGATCGAGTCCCACATCGGGCTCCTTGCTCCGCAGGGAGCCTGCTTCTCCCTCTGACTCTGCCTTCCACTCTTTCTGCCTGTGCTTGCTCTCACTCTCTCTCTTACAAATAAATAAATAAAATCTTTAAAAAAAATTAATTAACAATTGCTTCAGTCATTATAGCACAATTATTGAATACCTGCTGTGTTTCAATCATTGTGATAAGCACTAGGAATCTAAAAATGAATGCTACGCTTTTCTAAGAATCTGTGACGAGATGATCAAATGGAATTTTTTTCATCACAGTTTCAGTTGTGAACATAAGAAAATACATACTACATTACAAAGTAAGGTATGAGACTACCATGAAGGACTTGCAAAAGAAGCTTTGGAAATTAATTTATGCTACTTGTAATGCCCACTAAACTGAGGATTCAAAGGTACAGAATTTTGCATAGTTGAAGAAAAGAGAGCTTTAATTGTATGTGTGTTCTGCTGTACCCCAAGGGAGAAGCATGTCCAGCTTAACCACAGGTAGTGGTTCCCACTGGAGGATATGATACATGCTCTCCAGACTTGGAAGACATAGTAGACCGTGTTTGATTCAGTCCAGATTTAAGAGGTGAAAGGTTGGCCCATTGAGATGGCTTTTACTCCTTAGAATTTGGCAGACTAACAATGCTGAATGTTCCCCTAAACAGTGTTGGTTCTAAGTGAGTGACAGCTGGCTTGAGGCTATCTTACATTGAAGTGAACTATCAGTAGGGATAAAGTGACCTGTATGGAGAAGGGCTCCAGGATTCCCATGTTTCAGGCAACAGTCTTAAACTACTAGCTGGCAGAAAAGCATTCCATTGCATAGAAGGTTCTGCAGGAGAAGGGATCCCAGCATTTGGGACAAGTCTCCAATGGATCAAGGAAACAAGTGCTTCAAAAAGATAAAAGAGAGTTCCCTCTAAGCACCTGCCATGGGCATAAAGTGGTAACTTCGCCCAGAGCAGTATTAGTGAAGTAAGAGTATTCTCTTTCCTTTTCTTTCTTCTCCCCCCACCTCTTCACATGTTCTGACACTGAGGAGGAGGAAAAGGAAGAGTAGAAGAGCTGAGTGGTCAAAGAGAGAGAAGGAACTATATCTCCCCTTTAAGAGTGAAGGCAGCTAGAGTCAGCAAGCCCCAGATAAGAGAGAAGAAAGGAGGTTTGAAGCTTTTGAATAGTGTATAGGGATTAAATGCATATTTTAAAAATATTATTTATTTATTTGAGAGAGAGAGAGAGAAGGAGAGTGAACACTAGCAGGTAGAAGAGCAGAGGAAGAGGGAGAAGCAGGCTTCCTGCTGAGTAGGGAGCCCGACATGGGGCTTGATCCCAGGACACTAGATCATGACCTGAGCTGAAGGCAGACGCTTAACCGACTGAGCCACCCAGGCTCCCCTAAATGCATTTTTATTACAAGGATGACTTTTAATTTTCAGAGACTATACAGAAAACTCACTGGGCTTTAACTAGATTTCATCCAAAAGACAGGGGAGAAGTTGTCATAAAGAGTGGAAAGAATAGGCAATGGAGAAAAAAAGCTGGTATCTAATTTCACTCTTTGGGTTTACATTTGGTGTCTATCAGTTTAAAGTGTTTAAATATTTGTCCTTGGTTACCTAACTGAAATTTGACTGTATGTCACGATCCCTAGGGGTTAGTTCTGACCTATGAAACTGTGGGCATATGGCCGCATTGGCCCATATTCTCTGTGTTCTCATATATACATCAAGGACTTGAACTAGCCCATTTCTATGATGTCTCATATTCAATTCTAAAATTCTGACAGGAGATGAATAATATTGCTCTGATATACTTCACTTATTTAAAAGATGCTGACTAACAGGCATATCTGAAATAAAGATAGAGGTCTACCAAAGTCTGGGGAGCAAATGAATTTGGGGTCACATATTTTTTCTTACTTTACACATGCTCTGAGTAATGTTATCATTATTATTATATCTGCATTGCAGTTTATATAGTAATGTCTGTCTTATTTGATTGCCTGAGAAGTATGAATTCAAAAGGATAAACAATAAACTTTTTTGGGGTGGGGGGGAGATAAGGAGGAGTGCCTGGCTGGTTGAGTCAGTGAAACATGTGACTTTTGATCTTGGGGGTCACAAGTTCGAGCCCAATGTTGAACATAGAGCTTGCTTTTAAAGAATAGAGAAAGGACATATTTGAGGTCATTGAAATAAATGTCTAGCAAGTCTCTAAATGAACATCACTTAAAATTGTTTTTGGAATGCATTTTGAAGGTGATTGTCATATATAATAACATGTTTGGAACATAAGAGACGCCTATATTAAACCTTGGTAACACTAGAAAAAACAAAAAACAGTTATAAAAGTTCTAATTTTTTATAACTTAAATCTGTACTCTAAATCCAAGTTGTATTTGGTCTCATCAGTGTTTCTAGAGCACATTAGAGACCATCAGAAGTTGAAACAAATGGCTCATACATAACTTCGTAATATGAAATATTTATATAAACCAACTGTTACCTTTTTGTGCATAATTAATCATCAACTTCAAGGATGCTGAAACACAGTCAGGTGTTGAAATTTCTAGTGAATGCCTCCTTCTATTATTTTCAATATTTTTTTTCTGTCAAATGTTTAGAATAAGATTTACTTTACTGAAATATAAAACAACAGCAGGAGTGTAAGAAATTGTGTGCTTAAAATTATATATTAACATATTACAAATAAAATCTCAAGAAAACAAGCTAATGTTAAAATATTAGAATATATTTAAGAGGGTATTTAATAAAAGAAAGGCACCCGGACAAAATATCCCCTGAAGCCCATTTCTAACAAAGAGCCTCAGGAGAGAAGCAGGCCATCTGTCTGTTTTCTTGTTAGAAATTTCAGGTATGTTTACTAGAAATAATACCATTTTGTAAAACAACAAGAAGAATTTAACAACTCTCAAATTCCTAAGATGTAGGGTGATAAAGTTGCTACATTTTTGAGCTGAGATAAAATACTTAAACAAAATATTTTGTTATGCATCCCTTGAGAGGCTATTATAATGCTCATTAGTTTTTAGACTTAGTATTCAGGTTGCATTTGATATTGCCTGTGTTTCTTTTCTTTGTTAAGGACAAGTACTGAAATAATTTATCCAACACACAATGCTAGGTTATATTTTATGTTATCCCTTATCTTTAGATTTTCTTGGTTGTAGGAAAATAGAATATCTAAATATTCAAAATCTTTAACCATAAGAATTGGGATTAGTGTAGTAGTGTAATTAGACGTTTTTATTGAATATATTGAGGGGTGCCTGGGTGGCTCAGTGGGTTAAAGCCTCTGCCTTTGGCTCAGGTCATGATCTCAGGGTCCTGGAATCGAGCCCCACATCTGGCTCTCTGCTCCCTCCCCTGCTCCTCTGCCTACTTGTGATTCTGTCTGTCGATTAAATAAATATAATCTAAAATAAATAAATAAATAAATAGATTTATTTATTTATTTTAGATTATATACATATTTTAGATTATATACATATTTATTTTAAATAAATATATATTTATTTATATATTTATGTATTCATGTACACACACACATATATATAATCTGCATTTATATATACACACACATACATATATATATATATATATATATATATATATATATATATACACATATATATATAAAATCTGCATTTAATCCTTTACAAGGATTGGGAAAGCTCACCAGGAGATTTGATGAGCACTCTGATTTGTTGGAATGCCCTGGGAGAGTTTATACATTGAATGACCTTGCCAGGGCACTTTGTATAGAAAAGACATATAGCATATGAGCCTGATTTCAGGAAGAGTAAGAGAGAAAACTTCTTGAGGTAAAATTAGAAACATTTTGCTAGAATATAAAGAAAGGAAACATTAAGTCATTTTCAAGGTTCAATATAATCATTTTAATAAAATATAAGCATTGAGCCTCGGACTAAGCTACTGGGAAGAGTATCAGGAAAGAGGAGACATTTTCTGTTGTTTTTAATTATTACTAATTTATCAATAGTTTTGTACCTTTTTAAAATAGACTTTCATGAATTATTGTCATCGACAAAAAGCTGTTTGTTATAAGACTTAAATGAATTACACAAATAAAATTAGAAAGTTTTATAGTACTTTCACTTACTTTTTTATTTGACATTCACACTGATACATTTGATATAGAAAGGAGAAGATGGATTGTCATCTTCCTCTATTTAGGAGTTAATTCACATGATTTCTGAAACAAAAGTTTCCACATATGATCTTATTTCAAGCCAAGATATAACTATTCAAATATAAAATTTCATTTCTACCACAGTTTCTTCTACCCCACACAGGCTAAAGCTGAAGTTAAAGTGAGCTGCTTACCAGTAAGGATGCAGAGTTAATATTTTGAAATAAATTTAGAGCCCTTTCCTAGAACCTCAGAAATAGCCAACAGCTTAAAATTAGGACAAATACAACTTATTCTCCAAACCAGGACATCTTAAAGTTTGAAAGGGTGTTTCACAACTGCAGTGGTGTGCAAGAGCTGACTCCTAAGGACTTGCAAAAGATGATCATGCATTTTTCACAAACAGAAAAAGCAATCCTAAAATTCAAACAGAAGCAGAGAAGACCCTGAATTGCCAAAGCCGTCTTGAGCAAGAAGAGCAAAAATGGAGGAAACCCATTTCCTGATTTCAAACTATATTACAAAGCACCAGTAATAAAAACAGTATGGTATTGGAATAAAAACAGACATACAGATGAGTGGAACAGAACAGAGAGCCCAGAAATAAACCCCTCTGCATGTATGATCAACTAATGTTTGACAAGGAGTCAGTAATATGCAATGGAGAAAGGGCAATCTCATCAATAAATGGTATTGATTAAACTAGTTACCCACATCCAAAGAATAAAATTGGACCCCATTTTATACTATATGCAAAAATTAACTCCAAATAGATTAAAAACTTGAATGTAAGAAGAAAATATAGAGAATAAGCTCTTTGACATGGGTCATGGCAAAGATTTTTAGATTTGACATCAAAAGTGGAGACAACAAAAGCAAAAATAAAGAATGGCTTTCATCCAACTATAAAGCTTCTGCACAGTCAGGAAAACCACCAACAAAATGAACAAAATGGAAAGGCAACCTATATAATAGGAGGAAATATTTCCAAATTACATATCTAATAAAGGATTAATATCCAAAATAAGGCAACCTATATTATAGGAGGAAATATTTACAAATTACATATCTGATAAGGGATTAATATCCAAAATATACAAGGAATTCATACAACTAAACAGAAAAAAGAAAAAGGTACCCAGCCCCATTAAAACATGAGCAAAGACCTAAATAGACATTTTCCTAAAGACCTATAAATGACCAACAAATACCTGAAAATATGCCCAACATTACTAATGGTCAAGAAAATCCAAATCAAAACTGCAATGAGATGTCACCTCACATGTTTGAATAGCTGTCATCAAAAAGACAAGAGATAATAAGTATTGGTGAGGAAGTGGAGAAAAGAGAATCCTTAGATACTGTTGGTGGAAATGTAAATTGGTACAGACACTATAGAAAACAGCATAGGTGTTTTTCAAAAATTAAAAACAGAATGGTCATATGATCCAGCAATCCCATTTCTGCACATATATCAAAAGAAAATTAAATCACTAGCTCAAAGAGGTATTTGCACCTCCATGTTCACTGCAGCGTTATTCTGATAGCCAAGATAAGGAAGCAGACTGAGTCTCCATTAACAGATGAATGAATAAAAACATGTATATATACATATATATATGTATATGTATATGTTTGTATATAAATGTATACACACTCACACACACACACATGCATATATGCATATATTGGATGTTATCCAGCCTTAAAAAAAAGAAAGGGATTCCTGACATTTGTAGCAATATGGATGAACCTGGAAGTCATTAAGTTCAGTAAAAGAAACCAGACAGAGAAAGACAAGTGGTGCCTAGTATCTCTTATACAAGAGATGTAACAACAGGGAAAGAGTCAAATCCATAACAGAAAAGAGTTGCCAGTGCATGGGGGGGAGGATCCAGTCGATGGGGAAAGGTTGAATAAAAGGCTACAAACTTTCAATTACAAGGTGAATCAATTCTGAGGGTGTAGAGCATGGTGACTATAGTTGATAATGCTTTGTTGTATAATTGAAATTCGCTAAGGGAGTAAATCTTAAGCATTCTCAATAACATCAACAAAAAAGGTAACTATGTGAGGTAATGCATTTGCTAATGAACTTCATTGTGGAAATCATTTCACTCTGTATATGCATATTGAGTCATCACATTGTAGGCCTTAAATATATTAATTTTTTTTGTCAACTAAACCTAGAAGAAAAAAGGAAATAGGGGCGCCTGGTGTCTCAGTGGGTTAAAAAGCCTCCGCCTTTAGCTCAGGTCATGATCCCAGGATCCTGGGATCAAGCCCTGCATCGGGGCTCCCTGCTCAGCAGGGAGCCTACCCCCACTTCTCTGCCTGCCTCTCTGCCTACTTATGATCTCTCTGTTAAATAAACAAATAAAATCTTTAAAAAAAAAAAAAAAGGAAATAGTTGTGTACATTCACTACAATGCCAGGTTCAATGCTGTCATGTTGAGAATTTGAGATCAGCCAACGTAGGATCATTTACACTACAGAAATCACCAAATGCTCCAAATCAAGGCCTTCAATTTTGGAGAGCCAGTTACTAAACTTTTACCAGAACACTGGTGATTATGCAGAACAGTAGTGCAAGTTGGGGCTGTTTCAGGCAAACTGTGACATTTGGCTGCTCTACTTATAATGGAATTTACATAATTCAGCTGTCAAAGTTTCACTGAAGGCATTGGTACATGAATTGAAGTATGCAAGACATGAAAAATCCTCCACTGGCCCATGGGAATTACGTCAAGACCATACTTGAAAAAATAGAAAATGGAAAAGTTTAACTGGCTTCTCAATGTGAGATGTACAAAAAGAAACGCAAAACTGGGAGACTACTGGTAGCAACAGTTGTTCACTTGTTTCTAAGCAGTGAAAAAAAAAAAAAAATCCTTTAAAGCAGATGTGGCTGAGGATCATCCCTTAGAGAGCTGAGGTTCTAGGAGGGAAAAAGGAGACTTAGGGCTTGAAAGAGCAAGCCAGACGATCCACACCCAGATAAGCAGCTGCTCTGTCTTTTCCATCCTTAGCAGAAAACTGGGTAGAGTCAGTTTATAAATTGGACAATCATGTAGGAACTTAGAGAAAAAGCTGTGGTGTAAAAGGGACGTGACTCTCAGGTTTTCTCTGATACCGACATAAAATTATGATCCAAACTCCCCCTCTGATAGAGCTGTATCTCTACATCTTTAATGTTGGTTAAATGAGGCATCTACTCAGAGTATTTTTTTCTGACCTTGCTGAAAATGGAATTATCTACATGTCTTCATGGAGAGAACATTATCATGTATTCATGTTTATGTTGACCACTTCATATTAATCAGTCAGTAACAAATGAAATTCTTCTCACCTGAAAGTTTTCAAAGTATAGATAATCCTGGTGCTACATGAAAAATTTCTAAGGAAACTAGTTCCAAATTATTCAATTATTCAATTACTTTCAGTTATTAGATAGTCAACTCCCACTTATGATTTCTCATGAAACCACCTTATAAATTATAAAGCCTTCATTCACAATAGCCATTTTCCACTTTACAGAAGAAAGCACAGTCCTCATACAACCAATCTTAGCTGACATAATGCCCAGAAGTTATAAAAACCCCTCCTGAGACAGTAAGCAAAGGGATAACTTGACATACTGTTTTAGAGAAACATTTTTAATTAACTAATCGAGACACCTTATACCTATTTGGATTCCTGTCTTTTCTTTTGTTATAATTATTTCTGTGTAGCCTGAAGCTTGGCCCCTATCAGGAAGTTCCAGATTCAGAAAAATGGAAGCAATATAGGTTTTAAATGGAAGCAATATCGGTTCTAAAATGTCACTGGAATATTTCTCAGGACAATCGCATTTCCCAAAACACTTTGGGGTGAAAAAAACCCACACAAAATTTTACACAATCTCTTCCAGATTTAGTCTTCATTTGAAAATATGAAAAACTTTTTTATGAAAACTCATCTAATATTCCACTTATAGCCAATCTGCATTTTATTTTACCTTATAAAATGTTTATTACTTTTATTTTCCTGTTAACAAAAAAGACTGATTAAGGTATAGTTAAATATATAAATCTCAGCTAAATGTGTATGAGAAAGGACATCCTTCCTTGAGGGATACCCAAGCAAAAATGTTTGAAGATTGCTGACCTCGTCAAACCTTGGCTGGCTGCAGGGATGTTGTCAGATAACCTTCTACTCATTAGACCTTATCTGTATGTACACTGGGGATGGTGAAGTGCACAGAATAATGTCGTCACATCTTGTCCTCCAGGAATTTTGACTTAAAGAACTTGCTACAGTATCATCAAAAATTTCTCTGTCAGAGAGATCAATGACCCAAAGGCAATCTGTGTTGTGGAGATCATTTGAAAGTTGAAACTGAATGTTTAGTTATGCTAAAGAGGGTACATCAGAATCACCTTGTGAACTCTGTAAATAATACAGTAGCTCGGGGTAATCTTCTGGGGTCTGCATATATTTCTAATGGAATACCTAGTTTAGAAATAATCAAAAATAGTATGAAGACAAGGAAGCCAAGATGATTCTATTTCTGGAACTTTATCTTGAAGAATTATAGATTTACAAAATAATTACAGTATAAGGATATTTATACCAGAATTACTTTGAATAGCAAAGAGTAGAAACCCTTTAATTTCCAACAAGAGTAGAACTATTGATTAAATTAATATATTATAATACAATATTTTTGAACTCTTAAAATCGTATTCTCAAATAATAATTGAATTTTGACAGTCTTTATAGCATAATGCTATGGTAAAATCTTAAACTGATTTCTACTGTAGATTAATTAACCCCATCGTTATGAAAAGAAATCACATAATCTGTGACTGTATATTCATAGAAAATATACAAGCACAAAATATTCAGAATTATGTTAATCATATAGAGTTGAATAATGTGCAATTATTGTTTTAATGCCTTCTTTCCCATTTTATTTTTCATTTCCTATTTACATTGTATAAGTTGCAAACCTATAAGTACACTTAACATATATACTCAATAATTTGAAATAAACAGACATGTTATAACGTGCATAAGTAACTTCTCATTAGATTATGGTTAAATGTTGCATTGTATTATTTAATATACTTTGGGCATTCAAATAAGACTGTTTATTGTAAGGATTTTTAATTACATTAATTACTGATTAAATAGTGAACAAGAGGGGCACCTGGGTGGCTAAGTTAAGCATCCGACTCTTGCTTTCAGCTTGGGTGGTATCTCAGGAGTGAGATCTAGCCTGAGCTGGGCTCCATGCTCAGCAGGGAGTCGGCACGAGAGTCTTTCCCTCGGCCCCTTCCCCCACTTGAGTGTATTCTCTCTCTCTGTGTTTCTGAAATAAATCTTAAAAAAAAAAAAATGAACAAGAGTAACAAATGCAAATGTGTGCACAGTATTAATTTAATAATCTTTGTTCTACAACTTTCTCACTTCAAAAAACATACATATAGAACCAAAAAGAAAAATGTTTTTATTTATCTTATGGTAATTGAGAAGCCAGTGATAAAATTTACAGTTTTTGCAAGTATGATGTATAACTGATACTTGTTAAAATACTATTCCTGACCTTAACTTTTAGGTCAAAAATGTGTTATGAGAGGCTATCTGCAAATTTTTAGTGAATGCAATAACTTTGTACTGGATTATAGCAAATACATGTAAGAAAGCCACGTTTTTAACTTGAAATCTGGAAAGTCAGGTGCAAGAAAAGTACCAAAGTGGAAGGCAGTAGAGAAATATATATATGCAATTTCCCTATGTATTGTCTACACCATTCCCAATATTGTGCTTTTATTATTTTTATTTTTGTGATTATATTTTATCCCTAAACATTTTTAAAGTATCATAGTAGATATTAACCACTGTAATTTTAGTAAATCTGCTGAAATATGAACAATAAATATAATTTCCCAAAACTTAAAAGTTAGAGGAAATTGGGCTATAATTTTATTTCATATATGTATAAAGTTATATGTTTTTAAATGCAGAGATGACCAATTTTTGAATAGAGTAAACTTAATTTTCCTAGCCTCAGGTATAAGAAAAATGAAGAAGAGAAAAACTACACATTAGGTGAGAATATAATGTAAATACAAAATATAATATAATGTAAATAAAAGCCATGGAAAACTCTTAAATATATGCAACAATTAAAGGAAATATTTTAGATCAGTGAACCCAGCCTCTTCACTCTGCAGTGGAGTAAACTGAGGCCCTGAAGAGCTTTTACGAATGTCCCATCTTTACAGTCCCATCGCTCCTCATTAATCATCAGGGCCCCCTTTGAAGCAGAGGAGTAAAACAGTGACAACGAAAAATCTGTCATAGCAGCAAACACTGAGGAAATAAGTAACTATATAATGCATAACAACATCATAACACTATATGATTTCAATGATGGACAGACTCTAAGCAGTACACAATGGAAATGATTTATGAGTTTAAACTCTCTATATCAAGTCATCTTTTTCCAGTTCAGTATCACTTTTCCTATTAAACTATCAGCAAAACTCCTATAATACCAAGCAGTAGCACTGTTAGACAGACGGAATGAATAAAATATGACAATGCTCATGTTCACTGTTCTTTTCCCATGAGTTTTTACTCATTGATCTTGTATTCATTTTGAGGTCTTTTATCATCTTATGAAATGTAATACCTTCTCAGAACTACTTGGAATTTGGACTGTCACTTGATGGATACATGTACTCCAGTATGCATACTGTGAATGATATTGCTTAGATCTATAATGTACTAAAAATTATCAAAATTACCTGGAAAATGGGAAAGGTTAAGGGGGCATTGTCTAACACACCCATATAAAATTCAGAGTAAATAAGGAAACAAAAATATTTTAACACAAAACATAAAATGATATGTTCCGTAGGCCTTTAAACTTCCAGAACTCACTTTAATTTCATTTTTTTTCTAAGTCCCCTCCACAAAAGCCATTTAGTTCGTCACTGAAGAAGCTCAACCTAGATCTTTGTATTCTGTCATTCACTATCTTCCCTACACCACTTTCAGTGACTATGATATCATAGATCCTAGTATTCTTTTCATGATCTCTGGTCTATGCCACAACTGTGTTTCTGAGGTTTGCTTAGAATTCATTTCATTTTTAACTCATCTCTTCCTGACATTATGAATTTTGCTATTAGTTGCTTTGACCATAGATAACCAGAAGGGCTTCAAGTGACTCATATTTGCTTAGGATAAGATCCAAGCTCAGTAGAATGGCCTATCATTTCCCCCATGATTTCCCCACTCTTCACTAGTTTTATCACACAGTCTTTTCTGGAATACGCTGTATGGATCTAATGTATTTCAGTTCTCCATTTTGTTCTTCTTCTGGCTTTGCTTGCTCTCTTTCCATTACCACAAATGTCCTTCATTTCTTCTTGGGTTCATACATTCTCCTGATTCCATCCTACACATTATTTAGGATTCAGTGCAAACATTGTGCCTTGAAGAAAACCTTCTTTAACCATACCCTGTGTATTATTAGGTGAGTCACTTTACTGCTTCCCTTGAATTTAGTAAAACATTGTATTTTTTCCACTCTAGTGTACTCATTATTGTATAGTACTCATTTTCACTCATTGTATTTTTTCCACTCTATTGCATTAATGTCTTACTCACCAAAATATAAGACCCTTACAGACTAGGACCATGCCTTTTATCATTATAAGGCAATAGTCTCTGTCTCCTGGTAATGGATCATTATATTTTGGTTCAATTTATAAAAATTGGTAGTATTTCAGACTTTGGCATTTTCTTTAGATCTTTTCAAGAATTTTAAAACCAACAAGGACTAAATAGTATTAGGACTGACCAAAAAATAAATAGGACTCTTTGGTACTTGAATTTCACCCACCTCTAGGAAATATATAATTGTTTAATCCTCTTTAAGGAAGGAAATGAGAGGGATGCCTGGGTGGCTCAGTCAGTTAAGCTGCTGCCTTCAGCTGGGGTCATGATTCCAGGGTCCTGGGATCAAGTCCTGTATGAGGTTCCTTCCTCAGTGGGGAGCCTGCTTCTCTCTCTGCCTCTGCCTGCCACTCTGCCTGCTTGTGCACTTTCGCTCCCCCGCCCCCGACAAATAAATAAATAAAATTAAGGAAAAAAAAAAAAAAAGGAATGAAACAGGCCGGTAAATTCTATCAACTAAATGTTGACCTGATGTGTTCTATAAATGTGATCTAAACCCAAAATGATTTAACAGCATGTCAGAACTGAGGATACCAAGAACTGTGGTTGGCTTTGGTTTTCAGAGTCATAGTAGGTATTCAAGGTTGGTACCCCAAAGGAGTCAGATGAAATAGCCTGAGACAGGGGTTTAGATAGATATACTCTTGCTGGCCGTGCATCCCTTCTGGGGTGTTTTGAGAACCATCATAATGCTAAATATAAAAAAAAAAATTAAATTTAAGACTAAAGTTTTTATTTATTTTTATTTTAGTTTTTAAAAGATTTATTTATTTATTTATTTTAGAGAGAGATTGAGCACAAGTGGGAGGGGCAGAAGAAGAGGGAGTTCTCACCACCCTGAGGTCCTGGCCTGAGCTGAAACCAAGAGTTGGAAGCTCGAATGAGTGTACCACCCAGGTGCCCCAAGGCTACAGTTTTTAAGAATAGGTTAGTTTGGATGATTTGAGATAAGGAAGAAAGGCTTATCTTAACTTCCTAGTACTTGGACAATGACATAAAAAAATCCTTTTCTTCTCTTATGGATGAACATTGTCAGAGATAGGACATAGACATTTCAAATTACAAATCTTAATGATTTTAAAATCTTTTCAAAGGTGTAAAACAAAGTACCATGCCCTTCTGCGGTGTTCTCTCCTAAGCTATACACTTTCATTTGCATTCTACAGTTGGTTTAATGAAGGTTTTGAGATGCTATTATTGTTGTTATTGTTATTATTATTGCTATGTAGTGTTTAGGAATACCACCACTTCCATTAGACACAAAGCACAATAATGAAAACAAAACTTAAGGAAAAAAATATTCATGTTTTCATGTGGAGCATTTCCCAAATCAGTCTATCTTCTTATTCTTCAGGAAATGCTCCTTTAATATTTAAGAGAAAAAGGTTTTCATTTTTTAGCCTATTATCGTGTATTTAAAAATTACCAATGATTTTATCAAGAAAATGGAGCTTCACTCAATTCACAGTTGAGATAATGGAATTTAGTTTAGACTTCTGCTTGATAACTATGTGATCATCTAAGGGTTGATGCTGTCACAGATCAAATTCTCTCAAAAACTGTATTCTACCCTTTCTCTAAGTGCCTCTTTCATCATACTTCATTGATTAGGGCAGGACTAGGTTACAAATAATGTACTTTTAAAAAATTTCAATATGTTCAACAATAACATATCTTTCAGGAATATTTTTACCTTAAAATTCAGTGATTTTTCTTTTTCACACTACTTTTGCTTTCTCCTTCTGGGGGTTAACTGACTCCTCTGACAGTCTTAGTATTTCTTGTTGACTTTTATCGTATTCTTTGTATACCCTAAAGAAAGAATCTGTACCCCGCCATGGAACAGAATAATTTATTCAACAATTTGTGGAGACTGTTACTCTATCCAAGAGTGAGTACTCAACTTGAGAAGCGTTTGATCGTTCTTTTTGCTGGTTTGGTATTTTCAGCATTACACTTTGGTCAATATATTGACAAGTAAATTTAAGAAAAACTATAAAACCATCTAGTTAGTCCAAATAGGCAGTTTATACTTGGCATTGATCCAAGGGAGTAAGTAGATTGGCTTTGCATTGTTCTACAGAGGGTGATAAAATTTTATGTTTAGTAAAACTTTTTTTTTAACAGATTTTATTTATTTATTTGACAGACAGAGATCACACGTAGGCAGAGAGGCGGGTAGAGAGAGAGGAAGGGAAGCAGGCTCCCTGCTGAGCAGAGAGCCCGATGTGGGGCTCAATCCCAGGACACTGGGATCATGACCTGAGCCGAAAGCAGAGGTTTTAACCCACTGAGCCACCCAGGCACCCCGATGTTCAGTAAAACTTTTTAAGGAAGTAAATTTATTATAGACCTTCAGTTAATATCAATATCTATCAATCTATATATGACCTATATGACCTTAACCTCCAAAGAAATATTTATATTGTCACTATTTAATAAGAAGAACATAAACTATCAAAATATTTATTTGCCTTAAAATTTATTAAATCTATTTATTTAGAGGAGGACCTTCTTCTTTAAATATTTTACTCAGTATCATTCTACTCATTTCAGGTACAAGCTTAGTTGGCTATGTATTAGAGGCAAGGGAATACAATTCTGCATGAGCAGTGTATCTGGTGGCTTAAGAATTTAGTGAAATTTCATCTTGTAAAATGTGTCTTTGTTTTCTAAAGGAATATAGCTTGCCTTTTGCTTAAACATTTCTGTGGGGCTACTTCTATTCATGTATATTTTTAATAAACTCAGTATATGTTTATATCTAGTATAACTGAAATACCCATAACAAACTGAAAATTGCATTTGCTTTGTAAAATGTAGTATTTAAAATTCATATACTGGAGGTTATATAACATAAATGACTAAAGTATAGAAGGTAGGGTTTTAGCACACTCTGGAATCAGACACAAAGATGCAGCCAAGTATATGTCATGATGATGGTTAGGCTGCTTATTGAACATTTTGTAAGGTTAAAAACCTGCTCTCTGCTTTTGCATTATGCTGCATTATTTAGAATGTCTAATCATTTTTAGACATTAGGTTGCCAGCATGAAGAAGGCAAAGACGTATCATTGCAATAGTTCCTATAAACTGGCCTATTTCTCATTTATTTCTATCATGCTGCATGTATTTCTCACACTTGAAGATCACAAAAGTTTGTCTAAACTATCTGAACATGTGGAAACTAGTTTAATGCCTATTTTCTCTGCAGGGAAACTAATCACAAGCATATCACATTGATCCAGTGAAACATTTATATTATTTTATGTTATATTGAATATACTCTGTAAGAACTCACTATCACAGCATTCAGATGATTTCGAATGCTGTTTATTAGTTGATATTATCTCAGCACTTAGTTTATTTGCTGAAGTAGTAAGCCTTGCTTTATATTTCTTTCTATCCTGCCAATTTTATGGACCTGTATAACCTGTGAACCTCGTGTTAATCGACAAAGTTAGTATTAACTAACCTTGGCTCATTGAGAATGTCAAGTGGCTCTCTAGATTTAGTCTGAAGTTGTGAACTATCTTTTCAGTATGATTTTGGTTTTGTTTTAATGCATAATTAGAAGATTCCCAGGAGATTAAAGGTATAGACAGGATGTGTAGAAGATTTCAACTTTACAGAGAACTAATGCACTGCTCCATATTTGTAATAAAATATGCCAGCCTAGTTGTTAACCATGTAACTTTGGTGTCCAGAGAAACTCTGAATTGAAAGAAACAATGTCCTTTTCTTCTTCACAAGAACATGCCTACTTTTTAATTATTTCCATTATAATCTTCATATGTGGACAAAATAGGATTTTGCTCAAGTTATCTTAAGATATGGAAAGGAGAGCTTAATATCCATATTCACTGCCAGGATATAAGGTAATCCTTTCAAAAATATAATGTGATCTAGTAATTAATTGTACTTTTTAAAAAGATTTTATTTATTTATTTGACAGAGAGAGCACAAGCAGGGGGAGTGGCAGACAACAGAGAGGGAGAAACAGACTCCCCACTGAGCAGGGAGCCTGAGGTGGGGCTTCATCCCAAGACCTGGGATCATGACGTGACGGGAAGGCGGAAGCTTAACCCACTGAACCACCTGAGTACCCTAATGGTACTTTTTTTGAAAAACACAACCTCACTACTTTGGATGTTTTATAGTTTAAAAGCCTAGCTTCAAGGCACCTGGCTGGTTCAGTAGGTCAAGTCGCTGTCTCTTGGTTTCAGCTGAAGTCATGATTTTAGGGTCATGGAATCAAGCCCCATATGGGGCTCTGCACTTAGCGGGGAGTCTGCTTCTTTCCCCTCTCCTTGTCTCTCTGCCTCTTCGCTACTCCTGCTCTCTCTCTCTCTCATTCCTTCTCTTTTTCCTCTCAAATAAATGAATAAATCCTAAAAGATATAAAAAAATAAAAGCCTAGATTCAACCAAAATGTCTACAAGGTTCTTATTTCAAACAGCACCAAAATCCTCTGCCATTTCATTGTTTAAAAGATATTGAAGCAAGTTATCTTTTTATTGATCTTGAATGTGTAAATATATCTATTTATCCTTATAGATATCTATCTATATTTAAATCTAGATTTCCAGCATTGCTTGGTATCAATTTAAATGGTCACAGCATTTATTATCTCATGTTAGATATGTGCATATGCATATTAACTTGGACTATGATGCATTACTTTATTTTTCTGTTTATGCCTTATTCATTCCAGAAAGTATAGTGAAAATGACAAAATGTGCAAAACTATAGCAACATGTAAACAACAATGCCAAAACAGGACTGAAAGTAGGGCAAGAGCAGAAAAAAATAAAGTCCATCCTTGTACAGTTTTTATCTTACAGCTTCCATTTTGACTTCAAGAATAAAAAGGGGGAAGAAAACACACGATTACAGATTCTAGTTTCCAAAGAAACAGGATATAGCTTATTATTTAAAGAAAACAAAGTTCTTAGCATAAATGGCCAAATAAATTTGTTATGTAGAATTTCATAAGAAGATGGTGGAGCAAAATAAATGCTGTGAAAATAGTTTGAGGGAAAACAGAAACATGTTAATATGGTTTGATTTTGTGTCCCTGATAAAAATTGTGAGAACTATTTGTAAATTGAATTACATTCAATTGATGTTTGAGAGGGAATTGACACAGGAATAATTTTCTATATATGTCCAACTAAATCCTCACATAAAGAGTAGTCAGAAGATCATAGCTTTCAAACAATCTTCTCTAAATATTTCTTTCAATAAGATTGTAGTAGGGGGCACCTGGGTGGCTCAGGGGTTAAGCCTCTGCCTGCGGCCCAGGTCATGAGCTCAGGTTCCTGGGATCGAGCCCCGCATCGAGCCCCAACTCATGCTCTCTACTCGACGGGGAGCCTGCTTCCCCCTTCTCTCTGCCTGCCTCTCTGCCCACTTGTGATCTCTCTCTCTGTCAAATAAATAAATAAAATCTTCAAAAAAAAAAAAAAAAGTTAGAGCCAACCTAAGTTGGATCCAGTCTTAAAAAAAAAAAGATTGTAGTAGAAGTAAATATCAGACAGTTTGATGGCACACACAGCTTCTGATGTAAGCCTGGTAGGGCGATTCACATTTGCCCTTTGTCGGTGGATTCCTGTGACTGAGAAATAAGACAGACTGTGAAGTAAGGTTAACATGGCAGTGTGAAAACTTAGGGATTCTCATCTGATGGATGAGAGGCATCCAGTGAAAACAAAACTAGGTCTTCCTTGCATGAAAATACGGGTTTTATCTTTCTCTAAAGGTCATTGTTTTGGATTAAAAAGCTTTCCTGGAATCAAAGAAGAAAATTCTGTATCAAAACTCATGGTGGGACATACAGAGGGATGTTACGTGAAGCATGAAGTGAGTTATCTTAGGAGCTGATATATTCTGAGTTCTGTTATCTTCTAGGGCGGTGTGGATGGAGTGCTAACAAGTTCCAGTAGGGATCTCCCTGGCCACTACCCCCTGACTACTGTTATTGAATGTGTCTTTTTATTATTTTTTAAAGATTTTATTTATTTGAGAGAGAGTGTGCATGACTGGGGAGATGCAGAGGTAGGGCGACAACAAAACTCTGCGCTGAGCACAGAGCCAGACACAGGGCTCGATCCCATGACCGTGAGCTGAGATCATGACCTGAGCCACAGTTAAGAGTTGGAGATTATGCTGAGTGAAATAAGTCAAGCAGAGAGAGTCAATTATCATATGGTTTCACTTATTTGTGGAGCATAACAAATAGCATGGAGGACATGGGATAGAGAGGAGAAGGGAGTTGGGGGAAATTGGAAGGGGAAGTGAACCATGAGAGACTATGGACTCTGAAAAACAATCTGAGGGGTTTGAAGTGGCGGGGCGGGGTGGGAGGTTGGGGTACCAGGTGGTGGGTATTATAGAGGGCACAGATTGCATGGAGCACTGGGTGTGGTGCAAAAATAATGAATACTGGGGCGCCTGGGTGGCTCAGTGGGTTAAAGCCTCTGCCTTCGGCTCAGGTCATGATCCCAGGGTCCTGGGATCGAGCCCCACGTCAGGCTCTCTGCTCAGCAGGGAGCCTGCTTCCCTCTCTCTCTCTGCCTACTTGTGATCTCTGTCTGTCAAATAAATAAATAAAATCTTAAAAAAAATAAATGAATACTGTTATGCTGAAAATAAATAAAAAATAAATAAATAAATAAAAGAGTTGGAGACTTAACCAGCTGAACCACACAGGCACCTCTGAATGTATCTTTTTAAAGGAAAGTCTGGGGCACCTGGGTGGCTCAGTGGATTAAAGCCTCTGCCTTTGGCTCAGGTCATGATCCCAGGGTCCTGGGATCGAGCCCCACATTGGGCTTTCTGCTCAACAGGTAGCCTGCTTCCCCCCCACCCCCGCCGCTCTGCGGGCCTCTCTGCCTATTTGTGATCTCTGTCTGTCAAATAAATAAATAAAATCTTTTAAAAAAAAATAAAGGGAAGTCTGATAATACAAACTCAAAGAGAGTCACAATAAGAGACATTTATGGCACCTTATTTAATATAGCCAGTGATTGTGTGGCAAAATCCATGTCTTGTGTATGTATCTCTCATATCTTTCTTAGGTTATATGGTAGACATTTTTACAAATAGAATAAAGCAAATATTTGACTCCAGGGTTATGGTAAAAATTTAGCTGTAGCATATGGTAATTTTATTTTATCACATGCTTCAACCATCTATTAACTTCACCAACATGTTCCAAGGAATGTCTGGTTACACAAAGAACTCTTGGAGGAAGAATAAGATATAAAAGACCATTTAATTAGTTTTAGCAGAGACTTTTACGCTTCTAAAAGTCATCCCTGAAAAGAGGAATATCTAATAATTCTAATGGCTGGGTAACAATATTTTGCAAGTTTGTTGGGTTTTGATTAGTTCTTTTTTGCAAAATTGAAGGTGTTCCTGAGTATTTTCAGTTATAATGTTGATGATAAATCAGTGTGATGGGACATTTTTGGATAGACTTCAAAAGATAAGTAACATTTGTATACTGAATCACTTTATTTCTACCTATTCATGTATGTGGACAAGTTTCTCAATCCATGCATTACACAGCAGAAGCAGAGTGTATCTCATGCTGAATCCTTTTTCATTCTATCGGTAAGTTACCTTTATTCACAAAGATGTATATCCACTGGGGGAAAAATTACCTAAATCATTAAGAAAAACATTTCTAAAAGTTTCTGACAAATTCTTCTTGGTTTTGCATTATCTTTTTAAAATTTTTAATTGTGGTAAGGACCTCTGATAAATTTATTCCTTTTTTTTTCTTTTGATGATGATAAATCAAATTTGTGATACAATGTTTTAATCAGTTGAATAGTAATCTTAATTTACCTAAATCAAGAATAATTTTTTTTAAACCTTGTGTCAGGTACAGAATAAGTAATAAAGACAAGTGTGGTATACTTGCAGTGGAGCTTAATGGAAGAATTGCTGTTATTAATGACAGTCTTAGTATGCTGTTATTCTTAGTATGCTGTTAGTAATGGCAGTCAGTATGACCATGAGAGAGGCTATTGAAGGGTGTATGACAAGATCATGGGAGAATAAAGCATGAATCCAATAGTTCAGAGTATCAGAAGATCATCTCTGTAGTAACGGAAATCACTAAGAATTATGACTGAAATGAAGGGAGAGAATGGCAGTGAGTGAACCAAGAGATGGAAACTTCCAGGAATGAAGGCATGGGTTGTGGGTTATGTAGGTGGGATTCAGATAGAAGGTGAAAAGAGGAGGCAAGAATTTCTTGGAACTAGTTCTCAGACACATAGTGTCGTATTAGGTGCCTCCCCCATTGGAAGAGGGAGCAAAACCAGCTATAGTTGGAGAGATAATAGGAACTCAGTATATAAGTTTTGTAAATCTAGGTCAGTACTTCATTTTAAAAATGAGGAAGTTATTTTTAACTTCTTGCAAATTCATTGTTACTTAATTATGAAGAATTTTACAGTGTGGAATGTAAATAGATATTAATATCGATTAGTCCCCTACACTCTCTACAGCTTTCTTAAGTTGGTCATTCATATTTAGAACAATAAATTTTAGGCACTACAAATTCCTCCTACAGATAAAAAGATTAAATTTTATCTTTGACTTTCTAAAATTGTAAGTATACACATGTATTCTACTTGTAAATATGTTTGGCATGGAGGATGAAACAGAAAATCTTTTTAACCTTATGTGTTATTAATATAAATCATTAATGGGTACCAAATTAATACATTTTTTGACATAACAGTAGTGGGAAATTAAGCAAAATTTAACAGCTGGATTCAATTTTAAAATCTGCGTTGTTTTTTTTTTTTTAAACACTCTTCATTCATTCATTTCTACTGCTTCACTTATTGTTTGACATAGGTAGAAATTCTAGCTTCTTCCTTAGTGTTCAACCTCTTGCTCCCAACAGCATTAGGTCAGGCAGGCCACAGGGAAGACAGCAAAGTGCACTATTTGATTCCCTGAATTTGGAAACAAATGCTCTAAATGAGCATATTTAAATTTCTTAGAGATTAAATGCTAATATTAAGGGAAGATATTTCTCCCTAAATATTTCTCTGCTTGCTTTTATCAGGTAATGACAGTTTTATAACATTTTTATTTTGCCTTAACTTCTAGAAAAAAAGTCAAAGTAAAATTCAGGCAACAACTAGGCAACTCTAACAACAACCTTGTTGAAACAAGCAACAAAATATGTGTCTGGACACATTTATTTCTCAGGTTTTAAAAGGCCTTTAATTCTGGTTTTAAATTTTAGTGCCCAAGTTAAAGTTTATAACACACTTAATATCATTTGGAAAAAGTAGCATCTTAATGAAAACATAAGTATTTTACTTTTTGTTCCTCTGTGTGTCTCTTTAGATGGCATCTGTCTTTCATTTTTTTATGGAAAATAGAACAAGTCAGAAAAACTGTAATACTTTTTATCTGTTAAAATGACTTCCAAACATCCAGAGAGTTCACTGATTTCTCATATCACAAATTCTGTTTTATAATAAAAATAGTCCTTTAACTCCAATATTCACAAATAGTAAATTGATTAGTTTATTACATTTGAAAGTTTTTAGCTGTTTTTACAGACTTAACATAGATAGCTTACTCTGCAAAACAACATTTTCTTTCTCCGTGATTTAAAAAATACTTCTTGGGACGCCTGGGTGGCTCAGTTGGTTGGACGACTGCCTTCGGCTCAGGTCATGATCCCGGAGTCCCGGGATCGAGTCCCGCATCAGGCTCCCAGCTCCATGGGGAGTCTGCTTCGCTCTCTGACCTTCTCCTCGCTCATGCTCTCTCTCACTGTTTCTCTCTCAAATAAATAAATAAAATCTTTTAAAAAAAAAATAATAATAATAAAAAATACTTCTTGCATAATGGATCAACTTTGAGACACAGATAAAGATTCCTTTCTTCATATATGAATTCCACCAATCTTTCTAGGAAATATTATTAAAGTCTGTTTGTAAGGATTAGACTAACTAGTAACCGAAATGAACAAGTATATGGTCTGGTTACCATGTAGCAATGTATCATAGCTGCTTATGACTTTCCTTGTGATATGGCAATTTATAAACTCTGAATTTGCAAACATCTTTCCGTCACACAGGAGCGCATATACACATGCATACTTACTTTTTAGAAGTATCTACTATTTCCAGGTACTCACTTTTCTAACTTCAGGTCACTCACTGTTCTATCCTTAAAATAAACATAGTTTATTTTACTTTTTTTTTCTCAATCCTCATCTCTATACCTTAAGTTGTTTTATATATTGTTGAATAGTAAGTTTATTTTTAATGTAAAAGTGGCATATAATCAGAACTTTGGCTTCTAGTAAATTTTCAGACTCTCTATTCTGAGATAAAGTCCCACTTGACAACCTAGATGTATTAATTGAATTTTTCATTTGAAAAAGGTAATAGAGAGGGGCGCCTGGGTGGCTCAGTGGGTTAAAGCCTCTGCTTTCAGCTCAGGTCATGATCTCAGGGTTCTGGGATCCAGCCCCTCATCGGGCTCTCTGCTCAGCAGGGAGCCTGCTTCCTCCCTTCTCTCTCTCTGTCTCCCTCTCTGCCTGCTTGTGATCTCTGTCTGTCAAATAAATAAATAAATAAATAATCTAAAAAAAAAAAAGAAAGAAAGAAAGAAAAAGGTAATAGAGAAACCATAGTCCATAAAAAGAAAAAAGAGAGAGAGAGAGTTAAAAAGGAGCAGGACATCACTGGGTGTTATAGACAACTAATGAATAGTTGAATACTGTATCAAAAACTAATGATGTACTAGATGTTGGCTAACTGAACATAATAAAAATTAATTAATTAGTTAATTAATTAAAAATAAGATATGAAAACTGAAATTGGAGTTTCCCATAATGATAATTAACAATACCTAGGACTTCAAACTGTAGGAATTAATAACTAGCTGAATAGCATAAGGAACATCATGCCAATATGTTTACAAATACTGTCCTTTCAGAATTTGAGAATTTGTAAATAGTCTCTTGCCCTTTTGAATTCATATCTTCTCAGATTAGCACTGTCCTCTAGTGCCTAGCAGGAGCAAATACAAATCTTCTCTAGAAGGATGCTTCCTTAATCCAGGCTCCTGGAAATTCTCGAATGTTGACCATGAGCTAAACCACTAACAATAAAAAGAAACAGCCCGGGAATGGGCCAACACAAGACAAATTCAACAAATGATTGCAAATTCAACAAATTCAATGCAATGATTCACTAACTTAGACCTCTAAATTACTTCAGCAATTAGAATTTTCAGTACAAAATATTAAAATGATATATATATAATAATGCTTAAGAAAAAACTTTAATAAGAGAGTGAATAAAAAGGTCACCTGGGTGGCTCAGTGGGTTAAAGCCTCTCTGTGCCTTCGGCTCAGGTTATGATCCCAGGGTCCTGGGATCAAGCCCTGCATTGGGCTCTCTGCTCAGCGGGGAGCCTGCTTCCCCTCCTCTCTCTCTGCCTGCCTCTCTGCCTACTTGTGATCTCTGTCTGTCAAATAAATAAATAAAATCTTTTTTAAAAAAAGAGAGTAAATAAAAAATAATAACATAAATATAATTGACCAGTCAGATGTGAAAAAGTAACCAAGTCTCATAATAAAAGATATATCAATGAATTGATAACTCAGCTTAATAGGTGACTAATGCCGCTGAGGGGAGGAGTAACTACACAAGGGAGGAAGCCCTAAGCCAGCGGGTAGCACAGAGATAGGGAGATGAGAAATAGGAGACAGAATTAAGACATACAGATAGAATGAAAGAACATATATTCCATATCTAAGGGAAATTCTGCATGGAAAGGATGTAAAGAATGAAGTAGAGGCACTATTAAACAGTAATGGGTGGCCATTTCTGCAAAACTGATCAAAGACAGGAGTCATCAGATTCTAGAATTAAGGAGTATCCTAAGTAGAGTTTTATAAAGTGAAATTTATACTTAGATTTATCATAATTAAATTATTTTTAAAATTAAATTATTTTATGATTTCTTATATTTAAAAATGAATATCAAATTAACACTATATTTATTTAAAAATCATTCAAAAATAAAATCATTAAGATATTAGCATTATTTTTAAAAAATGTTGGGTTCATAGTTGCTGTAACTTTGAGATCTGAAATCCATCAGAGATTCATTCTCTAGATCAGAAGTCAGTAAGGGGTGCTTGCAAATGTCTGCCTTTTTTCTTAAAAAAGATTTTACTGCAATACAGACATGTCCATTCATGTCTTGCTTGTGGCTACTTTTGAGCTACAGAAGCAAAGTTGAATAGTTGCAACAGCAACTGCATGGCTGTAGAGTCTAAAGTATTTACTCTATGCCCCTTTAAGAAAAAGTTTGCTGATCTCTCCTCTGGATGAAGCTAAGGTGATTAATTACTCCTAAAATAAAAAGACATTGTTAAATATCATCACCGGTGACGATATTATTTAACAGGTCAATCTGTGGCACCATAATGTTCTGAAAGTATATCCATATTATGAGAAATGTCAGTATGATTATTAAAGGGGAGGAATATGGAGAAAATGTAAGACAGGGAGAGCTTGCACAGGGCACTGTGATGAGGAGGACTTGGGTGGACATACTGGGACAGTCACCTCCTTTTAGAAGAGAACCAAGGGTATTGTATCAGAATAGGCACATTTCTGTAACAAGTCTGGTATCTCAGGGGTTAAGTCAAGTACAAAATCTGTCACTTCACAATCTGGTGGTGTTGGTAGGACCCGTGATTCAGATCCTCACAGACATTTAGGGACTGAGGTTTTCTCCATGTGTCATTCCACCACACCTGGGGCGTCAGATGGAGAAGTTAGCACATGACTGGCAGGGTTTTGTAGTCCAGGTCTGCAAATGTCTTACATCTCTTCTGCCTGTATTTCTCTGACAACCTCTTCATTGTCCGTTGTACAGTCATATCACCTACTAGAAAGAGTAGAAAATGTAGCCTGACTGCCGTGTGCACAGGAAGAAGCATCATGGGTTAGTGAGCAGTCTTTTCCATTGGGAAGTAGAGGGCAAACACATCTTTTTTTTTTTTTTCACAGTTTTGAGAAATATTTATTTATTTTTTTTTCCAGCATAACAGTATTCATTATTTTTGCACCACACCCTGTGCTCCATGCAATCCGTGCCCTCTATAATACCCACCACCTGGTACCCCAACCTCCCACCCCCCATCCCTTCAAAACCCTCAGATTGTTTTTCAGAGTCCATAGTCTCTCATGGTTCACCTCCCCTTCCAATTTCCCCCAACTCCCTTCTCCACTCTAAGTCCCCATGTCCTCCATGCTATTTGTTATGCTCCACAAATAAGTGAAACCATATGATAATTGACTCTCTGCTTGACTTATTTCACTCAGCATAATCTCTTCCAGTCCCGTCCATGTTGCTACAAAAGTTGGGTATTCATCCTTTCTGATGGAGGCATAATACTCTATCCCCAGGGGTACAGGTCTGTGAATCATCAGGTTTACACACTTCACAGCACTCACCAAAGCACATACCCTCCCCAATGTCCATAATCCCACCCCCTTCTCCCAAACCCCCTCCCCCCAGCAACCCTCAGTTTGTTTTGTGAGATTAAAAGTCACTTGTGGTTTGTCTCCCTCCCAATCCCATCTTGTTTCATTTATTCTTCTCCTACCCACTTAAGCCCCCATGTTGCATGAGGGCAAACACATCTTAATTTATAAATCTGCGAGTTAAACGTAGGCTTGCCATACTATGGGGAATAGTTTAAAAATAGTTTTTTGAGACAGTTGTAATTTTCTGCTTGATCTGTGGGTTCAGGCCACACTGCAGATGTAGAAGCTTCTAGCAAGTAGCTGTCTATGCCTGCATCTCAGCGAAACAGAGCCCGTACTGTTCAGTCATCTGCAGACCAGTACCATAGTATCACTTGGGAGCTTGTTAGGCATGAAGAATCAGGCTTCACTCTGATCTGCATGTTGAAAGATCCTCAGGTGATTTGTATGAGCATTTCAAATTTCTGAGCATCAGGTTAGAGCAGTTTCTCTAGTCAAGTCATGTGCTAATTGTTCTGACATATTCTAAATGTTCCTAAATGTTCAGTGACCACAGATGCTATAGTTACCATTTTATATAGCTAAAAATATAATTAATTTTATGTTTCTTCTAGCCTCCAAACCTGTCATCATTAGATTTTCCTATTAAGAGACCAAGAATTATTCTTTATATTATTTTAGCATGAAAACAAAAAAAGCCAGAAATTTGAAAGTGCTGTAGTCCTTTGAAAAATTAATCCCAGAGAGACTTTCCACCCTTTTATTTAGTTGACAAAGAAAGGATGAAAATTGTTATAGCTTTTGGGGCACCTGGGCGGCTCAGCGGGTTAAAGCCTCTGCCTTCGGCTCAGGTCATGATCCCAGAGTTCTGGGATCGAGCCCCGCATCGGGCTCTCTGCTCAGCGGGGAGCCTGCTTCCTGCTCTCTCTCTCTCTCTCTGCCTGCCTCTCCGCCTACTTGTGATTTCTGTCAAATAAATAAATAAAATCTTAAAAAAAAATTGTTATAGCTTTTCAAAGTAATGATTATACAATTTGAGGGAAGATTTATATATATATGTATGTATGTATATATATATATATGCAGCTGTCTTATCAAATATAACAAAGGCATAACAATAATTAGCAAAATGCTTCAAAGCATAGAAAGTCATAGATAATTATACAAGCACAATAACTGTTATCTATAGGGTTGGTTTGTTGCTTAGTATCCACATACATATTTTTACCATGTTCCTTTAGTAATTAATATGGGTAATGTATTAGATTCTCGTGGGTTAACCTCACATACAAAAATTACACAAAACATATAACCTTATATATAAATTTTCTCTCTCGCTCCCTCTAAAATATTTATAGTATTAAAATAACATAATTATATGTTATATATAATTATGTATTTATTTTAAGGAATTGGCCCAAACAGTTATGGACGCCGAGAAGTCCCAGGATCTGCAGTCAGAACCAGCGGGAGACCCAAGAGAACCAATGGTATACTTCTAGTCGTGTTCCAAAGACCTGAGAATGAGAATAGCTGATGGTATATATTCCAGTCTGAGTTTGAGTCAGGAAACAGAAGGCTGATGTCCCATTTCAAAGACATTCAGGCAGAGAGAGCAAATTCTCTTACACACCACTTTGGTTCTGTTAACGTCTTTGATGGGTGGATGAAATGAACCTACACTGGGGAGGGCAACCTGCTTTATTCAGTCTACCAACTTTAATTTTAAGCGCATTCAAAAACACCCTAACAGACACATCCAGAATAATGTTTACATAAATATCTGGGTGCCCCAGGGCCCCATTAAGTTGATACATGAAAGTAACCATCACAGGTGCTGTGACCCTACACTTACTTGATTTTATAACCACTTGTTTTTCTTATTACCTATTTTGTCATTCCACTATCTTTTGTCACTATGGAAAAATGTCATAATCATTATATTTCTAATTTCCCTCATCTGCTTCTGCATAAAATCAGTAACAGCATAGATGTGCGCACGTGTGCGCACACACACACACCATCAATTAAAAAGTTGGTCTGATATTTCAGCTACTTAAAGTGTTTCATCAGCCAACTAGATTTTAAGAGAAAGATTTGTTGTTGCTGTTGCTGTTGCTCTTTTTAACTAGAAGAAACGTAACTAATATGAGTGAAGATATTTCTAAGGAAAATAATTCAATAAATGATTTTTTTTAACTTCTCTATCCCTACTGCCTTCCTGAAAGGCATTTCTTGGAAAGTTACATTCCTCTTATCTGAGAAAGGTGAAGTTTTTGTTAAGTGTGCTGCAATTTTCAAATTTTAGATTCCAGAGACTTCTTATCCTTTCTCTAGTGCCAATATATATATTTTTAAGATTTTATTTACTTATTTCAGAGCATGAGTAGGGGGAGGAACAGAGGGAGAGAAAGAGAGAATCCCAAGGAGACTCCAAGCCAAGCACAGAGCCCAATATGGGACTCAATCCCACAGCCCCAAAATCAAGAGTGGGAGCTTAACTGACTGAGCCACCAGGCGCCCCTCTCTAGTGCCAATTTTAAGCAAGGTAAAAGAAAAATAATTTAAGTGAGACTAAGCTCCTTGCTTAACTCTGTTTTTCCTCATTACTTGCATTTATAGAAGATAAAATCTGTTTCGCATACAAATATACATGTGGCATACCCTATAGCATTTTATTATACAGGAAGTAGGAGAGGGTTTGTCTGGTGGTTGTTCTGCAATACCTACCCTCTCGCCATTGGATAGTTCCATTTCTAGAAGAATTAAATTTCCTTGTTCCATATAAATAAATGATTTAAAAGAATTAATCCCATTAAAATTTTTTAGGGCATACGAACTGGTTAAACTGAAGGTATTCACATATACTCTGAAGTTTCTTTCTGCCCATCCAAGTGAGCACAATTTATGTACTCTAGGAGGCAGCCCCCAGCCTCCCTTACCCCATCAGTAGGGGTGTCCGTCATTCATGCTTCTGGTTAGGCAGAGAGTGAACAGGTTGGCACCCTCAAAACTACCATGAGGGCAAGATCAGCCTGGAGAAAGTCTGATGGGGCAACCAGACGAGCAAAGAGACAACTGAAGAAAGAGATGGGAAGAGGAAACTATTTTCCTGGTGCAGCAAGTGTCCTCTGAGAGGAAGAGGGGCATTCCGTGTCATCTGGTTAAAGCAATAGTGTCCTTTCATTGATCTGGATCTTTATGACTTTAGGAAGATATAATACTTTTCTCCTTTGGGGTGCTGATTCAAGAAGCATTCATTTTCTAAGCCTCGCCATGGCTAAAGGTTGGGTTGGAGCAATTTGGATGATAACAGAAAGCAGCCAATTACCGAAGATTCCCTGTCAATGAAACTCTCTGTGCAAAACTGTTCCCTGTGGCATTATTCTGAAGACACATTCATGGGTAGCAGTTGGGATAAGGAGACCCCCATGAAGAGTATGTCTAGACTAGTAGGTTTATTTTATAGCTTGAAAGAGACAGGAAGGAGCCAGAAGGGCCATCAGAAGTCCTAGATCATTTTCACAAGATATTTTTGGTAGGGTGACTTCCATGATTCAATAATTTATAGCCAAAACTTAATGAAAGTGAGAAATTCTCAATAAAAGTGTTGGAATAGAAACAGAAAAGCGGACTGGTGAATGTACGCTCTCTTCCCCTTCACTGCTTCCCGTGCAGATTAAAACGTGACCACTGCATTTTTGAGGAGGTCACTTTAACACCTATAGATAGCTTCCTTTTCATGATCAATATTTCTTCTACCTTTAAAATACAAATTTCAACAGTTAAATGCTTTGCTCTGAAGGAAATAAAATTCCAAGTAATTGTTTTCTTAACCAAAGAATTAAAATATTATCTGTGGTTTCAGCTTTTTTTTTTTTTTAATTAGGATATGTCTTGAATTAAGTTTCCTTTTTGTTTACTGTGTGTGTGGTTTTTTAAAAATATAATTTCTTATTAACATATAATGTATTAAAAGCCCCAGGGGTACAGGTCTGTCAAGTGTTTTCAGCTTCTGAAGTGGATCCGATGCTTCATGAAAGGAATGAAGTCTGCCTTGTGCAGAGATGATGACTGTAAATCACATCATAATATGATACGACTCGTTCCAGTTTCATGGCTTTTCAGAAACCTTGCTCTGGGCAATAAATAAATAAATAAGTATAAATAAATAAATAAATAGATTGTAAAAGCTTGGTAAGTTCATTGTGGCCTGAACACAAATCCCTGTAAATGCAGGGTAGCCTGAGTGCATTATGTTGTAAATGTGCTCAGTTCAGTTCATTCACTCAGCAGACATTTATTGAACATGAACTAGGTGCCAAGCATGACACAAACTCTGCTTTTAAAAGGCTGCATGGGGGCGTCTGGGTGGCTCAGTGGGTTAAGCCTCTGCCTTCGGCCCAGGTCATGATCCCAGGGTCCTGGGATGGAGCCCTGTGTCGGGCTCTCTGCTCAGCAGGGAGCCTGCTTCCCTTCCTCTCTCTCTGCCTGCCTCTCTGCCTACTTGTGATCTGTCTGTCAAATAAATAAATAAAATCTAAAAAAAAAAAAAAAAAAAGGCTGCATGAACTAAGGAAAATGACAACACCTATGCTTTCAGGACAGTCCAATCTAATGGAGTTATATAAATAAAGGAATGATCAAAACAAAGCAAAAATCTCATGACAAGAACTGTGATAGACATCAACACTGATTGAGGCCCTGGAGAGTGGGAGGTGCACTTTAGTGCTGGAGGAGCAGAAACGCTTCAGAAATGATGCAACTTTGAGCTGAACCTTGAAAAATAGGATTTTGCCAGTTACGGAGAAGTGGGTAAGAATTTCAGGCATGAGGAACAGAAGATGAGAAGGCACAGAACTGGCATATTTTCAGAAACAAGGGAAATCTGGGTCATTCTTGCATCGTGAAGTCGTGTGAAATAGAGCCATACAAGCAGGATTGGATCATATTGTAAAGTACTTTACATGTTATGAATGTGAATTTTTTTCCAAGCTGGGATTGAGGAATCAGTAAATTGTTGTTGTTCTGTTTTAATTCGAGCATGACGATATTTTGAAAAATGTTTTAGGTAACACTGGATAAGAAGAATCAGTGTAAGGAGAAAGTGGTTGTTGTGATGTGAGTTGTGAGTTTGTTACAGGAGTGGTCACAGGAAAGAGTGTATTTAAGGGACACTTCTAACATAGCCGATTGAATTTTGGGAAGGAAGATAGAGAATTTGGGGGGTGATGTAGGTTCATTGCAAGGTTGTGTAATATTGGTCAGTGAGGATAAGAAACCGCACCTGGTAAAACTCAGGTCAAATTGTATAAATTCAAGAAATGACATATCAGATGCATGACATTTACACCAAACAATACAGATCATTAATTATGTTCGCTTTCAGGATAGCAAGTAGGGTGAGTGATACATTCTGAAATATGGGTGCAGAGGGCAATTCAGGAGTATATACTTTTGCTATAGAACCTGAGAAAACAAAATGAAACAAAATGAACCAGACTTATTGAAATGTGGGTGATGGCAGTGTGGAGCTTGTCTTATATTCCAAGACCATGTATGTATTAGATTGTCCTTTATTTTTTTTTTTTAGATTTTTATTTATTTATTTGACACAGAGAGAGAGAGAGAGATCACAAGTAGGCAGAGAGGCAGGCAGAGAGAGAGGAGGAAGCAGGCTCCCGCTGAGCAGAGAGTCCGATGTGGGGCTCGATCCCAGGACCCTGAGATCATGACCTGAGCTGACAGCAGAGGCTTAAACCACTGAGCCACCCAGGCAGCCCTAGATTGTCTTTTTAATTTTAAATTATACTTTTTTCATTTTTTAAATTTATTCTCACATTTTGATCTGACTAGAAAGTCTAGAACTGAATCACCAGTAGAGAGGCAGTATATCACAGTGGTTGACAAGGGAGATTCTAGACCCAAATTGCTAGGTTCTGATATTTGCTCTGTCATTTATTACCTGTGTGATTTAGAGCAAGTGACTTACACTTTCTTTGCTGGAATTTATTCATTTGTAAAATAGAAATGACGATAGCTAAGCACTGTTATTAGTAGAATACTATAATTATAGTGAGGAATAAATAAAAGCAAAACACTAACAGTGCATTTAGCAAAGGCTAGCTACTAATCTAAGCATTTTGTATATATCATCTCATTAATTGTTCATAAAAAGCCCGCAAATTATGTATTATTACCCCGTTTGTAGATGAAGCAGTCATGGTTCAAAGATGTTGAGTGACTTGCCAAGTGAAGCAGAAAGTTTTTGGCAGACTCGCTACTTGAACTCAAACAGGGGGTGCGCTGTCTGTCTTGCAACCAGTTTATTTTTTGATTCTTTCATGGGTGGTTTTATTTTAAGCTACTGAGAAGATGAGCTCATACATGTAAAGTGTTTAGAACAAAGTCTGGCATGAATAAGTGCCAGGAGGCACTAGCTGCTCCTGTGACTGCTATTTCTACAACTTAATAGGTGTGAAAGAAAGAAGAAGTGCCTCTTATATACACCTAAATGCATACAAAAACAGTTTCTTCTCATCAATATAACTTACACTTTATGAGAAAAGTCTCTATGACAGCAGTTTACTACTAGTAACGTTCTCTGAGCTTTTTGTTGTTGTTATTTTTCTATTTATGTGGTGAATTGTCTAGCTTTATCGGGTAGGTTATGAACTCCATAAGAAAAGAAAGTTTGTCCCCCTTGTTTCTGTTTTTTACCCAGTAACTAGCAAAGAGGTGGACACATTGTAGGTAATCAGTAAATATGTAAGATAAACAAAGACAGGCAATAAAAATGAGAAGAAAGGAATCTTTTTTTTTTTAACCTTATTCACTTGCACCGCCTCTGAAAAAAACATTGAAATAAGAGGGACATATTGCATAATTTTTCTAAAACCATTAGCAAGGTTTCAAGCAGGCCCTTGGCGTTAAAAAAATGTGTGCATGAAAGAATCATAAACGGGCTTTCAGGCCCACTTAATGGTATCACTGAATCCCCCACCTGCTTTGTCTGAAGAGTAGCTAAGAAGGCAGATAACATTTCCTAGAGTTACAGCCAAGATGCAAGGCAACTCCAGAACACTGTGATTTACCTGCCAGGAGATTTCCTGGTTCTCAACAACAGATATTTGAATCAAAAGATGAAAGGTTTTTTTTTTTTTTCCTCCAAAAAGAAAAGATATTTATATTACTATGTTGTGCAGAAAAATATGCCACCCACTTACTTACTCTCACACAAAATTTTTATGTCTTATTTCTCCTCCATGAGATAAGACTAGCAAATAAGTTTCTCCCCCTGATGTTCTCAGCAAGAATAAGCTACGAGAGTACTGCTATGTTTCTTTTAATATCTGATATTAGACACTAGTCTTCAAATTCTTGGAATACAGGAATATAAGACAAAGGACTGTAAGGAAGGAAGGTAGAGCAGAGAGTGGAAAGCGTTGATTTCCTAGTGGAAATTATTGTCTTACACATAAACCTTTGGAGAGATGAACACAAGAAAGGAGAGATAAGTGTTCTTAAATGTCAATCTTTTTTTGGAAAGGGGTAGGTTCTTGGTACTAATTTTACCCTAAAAAAAGTGTTTAGTATTAGATTTACAGATTGCTGAGGATTCTATCTTCTTTGGATGTTGCTATCATTTTTATCATGTGTTTATCACATATTTATATTTGAATTAGTACCGAGTGGGTGTTAAATAAAATGTCTTGCATAAGCCGTGGTTCTAAGCCCCCAGAGATGTCACTGTCCTGATACATAATTCAGAAAACAAAGTAAAGCTGATGCACTTACCTTTTGTTTAACACTTTCTTTCTTTATTTGTTTAATCTTATGCACCCAAAGTGGGGCTCAGACTCATGGCCCCCAGAGCAAGAGTTTCATGCTCTTTCAACTGAGCCAGGCAGGCACCCCAATAATTACTTGTTTTGATTCAGCTCACCTGTCTATTTTTTTTAAACATGTCAGTATAACGTAATAATATATTAATGTCCATGTGAATGCAGCATAGAGAATTGTTCATTACCCCTGAAAGCTATATGCTTCGAGTTTTAGTAAAAAAAAGACTATTTTTATCATGGTGAAGTCTTAATCTAGATATAAATATTTAATTCTGAGGGGAAATTTAGTGGACTCATGGGAAGAAAAGGGATGAATGCCAGGGGGAGAACCTCATTTCTGTAGTTATAGTAACGGAAAAGTGGATTGAAGTGTTGTAAACAAAGACATATAATGATAAAGCAATCTACACATTTAATGCAATTCCTATCAAAGTACCATCCATCTTTTTCAAAGAAATGGAATAGATTTTCACTTCTAACTCAAGTCTATCTCTACTAAATCAGATAAATTTCATATTGCCTTTTATAATGGACTATTCTCTCATCTTAAAATATTTATTAAGGCTATAATTATTTTCATATACCTATAGTTCTGAAATTACACAATATTAATGGTTATGCTTTTTTATGCTATAGTTCCCAGAAATTTAGGTTTGCAAAGCAAATAAAAGGAAATATTATCATCAACTTTAAAAAATCTAAACATTAATTGTGTATGTTATTTCATAAAAATATTAAAACAATCTGAATTAAAATTCAACCAGTGTATTTTTACGGTGTTTGGAACTGCAAGTTACTTTAGAGGCTTTTGCTGTTTCTTACATTCATATTAATGTTATTGGATTCAAAACCCCCTTTTTAAATGCATGAGTTACATGTAATTTATTCTACCATCCTAGAATAGAACCTTTGTCTGCTTTTAAGAACCCTCTTCTTTGTGCAGTGTCTTTACGAGATCGGATTACCTGCAGCCCTTAGTCCATAACCTATACTGTAAACAGAATTGTAACACATTGCCCAAAAGGAAAGATAGAATAAATTTAAAATACATTAGATTTTTGCAAAGATGGATTACTGCAGCATAGAAATACCTATGGAGAGAGGACTAGATATATTTTTTGAAATTGTATAGATAAAACTTCCGATTTATGACACAAAGAAATGAGTTGTGGTAAGAAAGAGAATGAAATTAACTATAGTGGCTTTTGTACAACCAAGTCTCACTTTACAGAATAAAAGTATTCTTCAAAGTGTGGAAAATTAGGGTGCCTGGGCGGCTCAGTGGGTTGAAGCCTCTGCCTTCGTCTCAGGTCATGATCCCAGGGTCCTGGGATCGAGCTCCGCATCAGGCTGTCTGCTGGATGGGGAGCCTGCTTCCCCCTCTCTCTCTCTGCCTGCCTCTCTGCCTGCTTGTGACCTCTGTCTGTCAAATAAATAAATAAAATCTTTAAAAAAATGTGGAAAATTAATTTAAAAAACACCTTAGTTTACACATAGTAGCAAAACCCACTTTGAAAAGAAAGCATGTGTGCACACAGTGTGAGTGTATGTGTGTATGTGTGTGTATGTGTGTGCTTCTTTACCCAGTGCTTTGTATCTAGGCAGATGTGGTACAAATCACCTTTAAGAAAAAGCTTATAAAGCCCTTCTTATGTATCTCCAAACCACAAATCTCAAATCCTAATTTTGAAAGAGTTTTTTATAGCTTTTATGTAAAAGCACTTGTGTATTTACATTCACATAGAAGTGACATATCTCCTAGATCGTGAGGACGGTATTGGGAGAGATTTTCATAGAATTTTTTTACCTGGATTAAAAGCTCCATGAGGGCAGGCATTGTTCCATTTCGATCACTGAAATTTCCCAAACCACTGAAATGTCCCAAACATTACAGCATGCACAGTGAGCTCTCAATAAATACTTGATGAAAAAAATAAATAAATAAATAAATAAATACTTGATGAGTGAATGGATGGACAGTTTGTAAATGATCACCCTGCTTATATTTTAGATCATGAAAATGAAAATGTAGGCAGCATAAGTTACTTATGGATCCATGGTGGCTGAAGCCCACTATGCAGCTTCCTAAGGCAGTGGGTAATATCCTTCAATAAATTATCTCACTGTTAAGTGCTAAATTAGTGATAAAAATAAACATCTAACCATGTTAGATATCCTAAATAAAAATTTCCAGGCAACCATATTCTTATATTTTATATACCTCCCTACATAAACCATTCTGAGATTTACAGGGCATTCCCATGTGAGGTAAACAAACAAGCAAACGTCATTTATAAGAAAATTTATTTACCCACTCAAAAAATACCTAATAAATTCTTTTTTTTTTTTTTAAGCAGTATGCTAAGCAGTGAGGATATAATTGTATACACATGACTGTCATGGTTCCTGTCACATGGACATTTCCTTTTGTGACAGAAACAAATGAAACCAAGTAAACACATACATATGCAAAATAAATTTGCCTTGCAATGAGTACTTTGAACAAAATAAATGGAGACTGGGAGTTTGGAGATTGAATGAATTTGTAGGGGAGGCAGTTTTGATGAGATAACACTTCAGCTGGGATCGGAAAGTTGCAAACTCAACTTAAAAAGGAACTTCCTCATTTGGGTAGGGTTTAAAACATCTCCATAGGTAGACATATATTCCACTGGAAGATGGAGAGGGGAGGAAGTGTCTACACCTTGGACATACAGCAATTGGTAGAGTTGAAAATTATTCTGTCAAATAGTTAATGTCCATTTACCAAAGTGGAAACATTCCTATCCCGTGAAGTAGATATGATGAAACACTTGTATTTTTTTCATAATATCCAGTCAATATTTTGGGATGTTAAAATAAATGCTTAATATAAAACAAAGGAATAGAATTTTGGTCATACCCAAACTAATGCAGTATAGTTTTAGAGTTAAGTTTGACTCTATTTCTATTTTTATTTGATTTCTTTGTTTTATACATCTTTCCCAGGATAGTCCACTGGTCTTACAGTCTGACAGGAATGTAACAGTGAATGCAAGAAATCACATGGGGCAGTTAACTGGACAGCTGACAGTAGGTGAGTGCATTGGGGGTAAAGATTGCTTTTACCATCTTACTCCATTTGAAGATTTGTGATTGTTTAAATGGGGGAAAGCGAAAGTCTGTTATTTCTCTAATATAAAATTTGACATCTTTTTTCAGCCTATCTATCTTGCATAAGATTTGATTTTTCATAAACTAATTATAGTTTCCTCTAATGGTAGTTCTTACTCTTGTCAATGTGTCACTATGAGACAATTACATATATGTTATTGTAATTACTCTTGAATTATGAAATGTACCATTTTTCTAACAAATATCTTCCTGGTGTATATAAAACACATGAGATATAATAGCATGTGGTCTCCATGTCCTTTGTTTTAGGTAAATAATGTGCTAAGAGATATTATCTGCTAATGTAAATTAGAAATGACATATTAGTTGAATATAGTAAATCTTAACATTTATCAGTTACTTCTAAATCTGGTGTTGAGATTATTTATATTTTAAGATTTATAAGCTTTAGAAGTTATAAACATAACCCATTGATAAAATATTGTTTTCTGATATCGTCAAAAAATTAGTGATTTGTATTACATGGCATTATTATTTGACTCAGTTTTTGTAAGAAAACGGGCAAATAAGAAGTCATTTGTAATTATGTAAAATAATAAAAAGATTTGATTTGTATGTAACTGTCAAAATATCTTTAGAATGCTGTACTTTTTTGTGGAGAAATTACCCAGTATTGATAATATATGTGTGTATATAAAACTATATTATAAGTAGTAAATTACATTTTCAAGAAATGAGTTGTCCTTATCTTAATGAAAAATTAATGAGCACTATAACACAAATGTATATTTCTACTAGTTCTTTTTAAGTTACACCAGAATATGATATTTGAAAAGTGAGATTTATAAACATTAATTTGATTGTGTCTACTTCCTTTGTAGGTATATGAAATACTTTTTGATATGTTATTTGCTTTAATGAAGCAAAAAATGCAATTTATATTTTAACATATGTGTATTTCTAAAAATATATTTGCACTTTATAATAATTCAGTTTTATTTTACGTTATGTTCACATTATAGAAGTTGGTCACTAGTCATCATCAATTGAACACTAGAGGATAAAAATCAAAGAAGGATAAAGTGAAAAGTTGAACAGGAAGTTTTATTAATGGATAGGGCTATTGGTAGTCTCCCTCAGTCACAAGTGATTGTGTTTGGGAAACCCAGAGTAGCTGCTGTGTGGTCCTGTAGTGTAAGCATGATAAGAAGGTCTATAATTCCATGTCTGTAACATTATCTCAGTAAAACATTAATAGCAATTGGATATTAAATAACTGGAATGTCATTGTTCTAAATATTTTAAAATCTGCTTAGAGTCACCATTGTATGCTTCATCTAAGGTCTGCTATATCATCATAATTCTCCTTGTTTAATGGCTCAGTAAATTTTGGAGAATAAATTCACTCCCAGGAACCACTAACTTTTATTGTCAAAATCATTGACTCATCTTGGATATATCATTCCATTTATCAAGAATCCGTGACATATCCAAATTATATAGAAACCTTAATTAAAATCCACAATTTCTCATTTTTCTGTCTTTCTTCATTACTTCTTCAAAGCTGAGAGTCATGGATGCTTTAAGTTTTACTATATGGTAATAAGGCAGTGTCATTTGCAAGAAATTCAACAAAATGATATTATCACTTAGTACTGGTTTGCTTTTCATAATTCACATTTTGAGGATTAAACACCACATTAAAAAAAAAAATTAGAGACAGCTTCTGCGGCAGAGTTGACTTTTTTGGCTCCTTCTGAGGTCTGAGGGGCTTGCCTTCATTGCCCAGGGGGATTTACAAAACAGCCAGTCAGGGAGTGGGAGTACTGAACAGCAGGGGTGCATCTTTACTGGTTCTCTGCCTTTTCTGGCGGCTGTCAATAAGCTATATACGCTCAAATTTGGTTTTTTTAATGATAAGAGAAGATATGCTTTATGAGAACAATTTAGCACTAAGATTTTTTAATGAGAGTATTTTTCTTTGATTTGTTTTCTCAGGATTTTGAGTCAATATACACTAGTAATAAAGTCCATGTGATGAAACAAACGTTTTTTAAAATACCGCAAGTTTATAAAGAGATAAAAAATTAAAATGTACATATATATATAATTACATAAAAAGTAATACATTCTTTATCCATTTGAAAGCTATTTGTATCCTATATAATGATTAATTAAACCACACTGACCTTCCTGGTGGTAAAGATGTAAAAAGAAATGTGACTAATGACATGATCCTACTATGTTTAAGGAGAAACATCTGAACTTTTTATGGAAAACCAGAGTTTTCCTCTCACATACCCTGAACAAAATGAACGTGTTGTTTAATAGAAAGAAAACTGGATGATAGAGTGTACACTATTTTTAGCAACTCTCCATCCAAAGAAGCACCAGCCTGCCAACACTATGGTCTGGTGCTTTAAGGAAAGCTCAGAGCGTGACCACAAAGTGCTTGGATAAAGTAATTGTGAAGCAAGGGATAGAACATGTTTGCCAGTTCAGCTTTATTCAGGGATAAAAATTTAGGCTGATATGCCTATTAAGTATTCCTTCTGATGTATACTTTCACCTGGGCTTGTCATTAGTCAGATGAAGTGAGAACTCAAAATGTTAGTGTTTGTGGCTGGGTCTCCTCAGTTCAGAAGTGAAGAAAACTGATGATAAAATTGGTAACCTTTAGTAAAAACTGAAGATCCTAAGACTGTTAACTGTGTCGATGCCCTTCTGGCCACCTCCATATATTTCTAATATCCAAAACAGGCAGACAGGCGCATGCACGCGCGCGTGCACACACACACACACACACAAACACACACACACACAGGCTATCCCATAGAATTCTACACCATAGAATTGGTGTATGGAAAGTACTAGGAAAAAAAGCTGGCATAACACTTAAATAAACATTTTGATTCAGCGACTACACACTGAAGGATTGATTGAGACATCAGCATTTTATTCAGTGCAATATGCTACAAGGTAATTAGAGTCAAGAAGCTTTTCTAAAAATATTTGCTGTCACCTATCACGGTAAAATAAACCTTAAGTAATGCAAGCAGTGAATAAAATCACATAATCTCTAAAGTGAATCACATAATTTAATCACATAATTTTAACAATAACTATGTTACTATTAAGAATTTATTTTACAATAGTGTTTATTAGATTGATTAAGCCATGAGAATTTTTTAATGTTCCACAAATTAAAGTTAATCCATATATCCAAAGATTTCACAATGCCTGTCACAAAACATTCTTGCTAGAAAGGCACTTTGAATTATGACTATTAAGAGATGTTATAGATAACCAAACAACATCTGAACAATACTGAACATAAGCTCAGTGAAAATTATTTTCAAAACACCAGAATATGTGGATTTTACACTAACACTGATATTATGAGGATAATCATGTGATTTATATATCAAAATGTTCTAGAAGAATATATTCACCTAGAAATCATACTTTAGTAAAAAAGTAGTTTTAGAAAGGAATTATATTTTGATAGGTAAGAGCATGGATTCTGGAGCCAGCTAAATCCCAGACCTGGCACTTCCCAGCACTCTGACCAGGTTGCTCAGACCACCCTCTATACTCCAGGCTTTCAGGCAGATAACATGAGTGTCCCTCTCATACAGTAGAGGTGAGAATTGCGTAAGTGAACAGATGTGAAGGACTTGGAAAACTTCACATATATTGGAACACTTTAGTATATTCTAATTATTGTCATTTTCATTAGATCTGTATGTAACGAATTCTGTACAATTGGCCAAACTTCTTGGTTTTACTTTCTTATCTATGAAATGAGTATTATGCTAGATGATCTCTGTAGTTGTTTCCTGAATGTAAAATCTATTTTACCTTTAGAGATGAAATTTGTTAATGAATCCTCTGGCCCATTAAATTCCCCACTATTCACTAGTCCTGTAAAATGCCATCTGATTTGATTTTTTTACATCTTAGCCACAAATTATAAGTACATATTTTTCACTTAAAATGAGGCATGTAAATAAGCACAACTAGATCATCATCATTATTCTTATTATTTCACCAAATTTTGGCTTATACAAAGATATTTTAATGATGTTTAATCCACAAATTAATTCAACAAGTCCAATAAGTTTATTTTTGTCAAAACTAAACATCAGCATGTTTTGTCCCTAAATAAATGGAGAAAAATGTAGATGAGGGTTTTGTAATAAATATTTAATGACCCCTAAAGTGACATGTAATCTTGCGTTAAAGCAATTACTGTGAACACCTGGGAATCACTTAATTGACTGCAGATGGTGTAGGACATATAAAAAGTAGAAGGTTACAGATTATTCTCACGTACCAAATTTATGTTTTTTGTCATTGACTAATTTTTTTAACATAAAGAATGCTGTAATAGTCTGGGACAACTTAATAAGAATGAATATTTTATGTAAAAGAGGCTGTGCAAATCTGGGAGAATAGATCAATGAAACACTTAGGTTGAGTATGGCACACACATTTTAAATGATTAAATGCATTGTTGATGTTTCAGAGCTCATTGTTAAATTAATTAATTAAGCTAATACTAATTAATCAATGTGAGAAAATAGTACATCGAAGTAGATGACTGTGCTAGGAGAAGGCTGGCATTCATAAAAATTAGGACCCTTAATCTGTGTAACTCAGGTGTAACAAGAATTACAATGTCTGAAAAAAAGACACTAGTTTTATCTTTTAGTGCGCATGTTTTGAAAAGTTTCATCATAGGGGTATTTCATTTTTTTAAAATATTTATTCACTTGAGAGAGAGTGCATGTGAGGACAGAATACGGGGTGAGAAGGAGAGGTAGAGGGAGAAAATCTTGAGCGGACTCCCCACTGAGTGGGGAGCCCAGTGCGGGGCTCTGTCTTGTAACTGCGAGATCATGACCTGAGCTAAAATCAAGAATCGGATGCTCAAAGGACTGAGCCACAGAGGCACTCCTCACTCCTCAAAGAAGTATTTCATATCATTGTCTGAACATCCTGAATCATTATACCACTTTTGTGGTGTTACTGTTCGTTATTGCCTTAAAAACAGAAAAATGCATTGTCTCAAATATTCAATTAAACTCTCAAGTATCTGTAGTGTAAGACATGCAGAATCAAAGAATACTAAGGATTTTGCTTCCTGGAGCCTAGACCAAATTCTGAAATAGATGGTTTGGCTAGTCATTTCCAACCTTGCTAGCTCTCCTCCTCCTCCTTCTAGGTACTCCATGCCCTTGTCTGGGGTCAACTGTTATACTGCTGTGAGGCCAGCTCCCTTTAAGAGTGCTCTGTGTTAGGGTTCTAAAGACCATCCCTGCAGGGTGTTGGCCTCTACTTCTCAAGACCATGAGTAGCCAACCCACTAAAGTAGTCAGTGGATACTAATGCTTTGATTGCTATGAAAACACCTTTGAACTTTCTCCCCTTCCAGGCAACATATATGGTTCAAACTAAGATCTTTGGTAATAATGCCTATAGGTGTCAAAGAAATACATCTGATCTTAAGTACTTAAGAATGCCATTGAGGCATTTTAAAAGTGCCATACTCCTCAATCTTAGCTCTACCTAAGCCAGCCCATCTCTTTATATGATGATTAAAGGAGATAATACAGATTTTTTCAATAAATTTAATGCAAGAACTCTAAGTATTTCTAACTGTATAACACGGAGGAAAACCGTAAAGACATGAATAACCATTTTATTAATTCTGTGATTATATAAATTTACTCAAAATACGCTATGACTAGCTCAGTTTAAATTTTAATATTAAGATTTTAATAAAATGAAAATGATTTATTACAGAGTTTGTGATAAATAAAATTAGAATAAACAAAATAGGGATAGAGTGGTTTCTAACTTCATATTTTTTACACTTAATTGGCATTATAGCTATATGACTTAACTGAAATCAATGACTTTAATTTATACACTGTACTGACCTTTGTTTTTAAGGAGGCTCCCTTTGTGGAACCTCAGAATTTTAGATACATTTGAGTTTTATACATAATTGACTTATTGAACATGAAGTTTTCTGTTGGTCTTAATAAGAAACTTATCTTTGGAAATTTGGTTAATGGGGCATACTGTTCACAAATGTAAGGTTATGGGACTAATTATCGAAAAACATCTGGTGGTAGGAAACTAAATAAAACTTAGGGGTTCATATGTACGCAGAAGATCATTTACTTCAGTATCAGGAGCCCTAGATGAGGTCTCAGCCAAGCCCATAACTATAGAGCAATGCTAATTGCCTGGTCATGGAATAGAGGAGATATACCAGGGAGGGCCATTACCTATGATGGTCTAGGTCTGTTAACTACATTAGCTCTTTTCTTTTGTCTCACTTTGGATTAAGTGTCTAATCTTATGTGTAGTTTTGGAGAAATTACAAGTCAGATAATGCATAATCAGAAAAAGAAACCTGGTGGGAATAGAAAATTGAGTAGAGGAAGAAGGGGAAATGAAGAGCAGTTCTTCTGTTTCCAAGTATTTATTGGACTCCTGACAACATACTCCTCATAATGAGGAAACCGTATTACCAAAATCTCTTAAGACTACTTTGAAGTTGCTATCAATCCCTTAATCAGCATTCTCTGGTTAAAATATATAATCAGCTCTAAGTCCACTTGCAACCTTTTCCCACAATATTATCTTTAAATATTTTGTCATATATTTGTCTGAAATTAAGAGTATCTCATTCTATACATTCCCTTCATGTATTGATCCAATTTTGACATGGTTTGTTTGAAAATCTTCCATTCTGAGATCACATGTCTGCTGCTTTGTTTTCTAAATGCTCACTAACACATCAGCCTAATGCATTTTAATATTCCATCCTCTACACCTTTCCCTTTAAAGAATTAAAGCATATTAATAACTCACAACTTTTGGAAACTATCTACTCTCATGTCATAACATTTAGGGGAAAAAATCTCATATCTAATCTTACATTGCTTTTGCCAATTTTATCATTTTATAAAGATTACTGAAAGTAACTCATAACCCATCATGTAAGTTTTTTGGGAGGGTAGATAGGGCAGGTGGTTCTAAAAGAATAATTTGTCTTCCTAAGTTCTCAGTATTGGATTTCCTTATTCTCCACACCCAAAAGCTCGTTTCTTACACATTATGAACCTTTTTTAAATGAATCAGTAAATTTATCAACAACCTAGGCCACATTGGAGAATTGTGAGTAAATATATGTGGAGAATAAAGCCTTCAATATTATATACTAAGATGTTAATCATACATATTTTTACATTAAAAGCTCTGAGAAGTCATAAACCATAATAATTACAATTACTAAAATAAAAGGTATAGACAATACCAAGTGCTAGAATGGATGTAGAGGTACTAGAATTATTCACTGCTGCTGCTGGGAATGCAAAACGATATGGCCACTCTGAAAAAAGTTCACTTATTTCCTATTTAGCCATAACTTGGAAATATTGCAGGTCTGTTTCCAGACTACTACAGTTAAGTTGAATATGGCAATAAAGCAAGTCAAACAAGTGTCCTGGTTTCCCAGTACAGATAAAAGTTCTGTTATTTTGTAGTTTATTAAGGGTGCAATAGCATGTCTAAAAAAAGTGTACATGCCTTAATTTAAAAAGTACTTTAGTTAAAAAAAATCTTTTATTGATAAAAAATACTAACCATCATCTGAGCTTTCAATAAGTCATAATCTTTTTGCTGTTGTAAGGTTTTTCCTTGATGTTGATGACTGCTGGATGACGTGTGCTGATTGCCAAAGTTTAAGGTGGCAATTTCTTAAAATAAGACAACAATGAAGTTTCATCCTTTTGTGAAGGATTTCTCTGTACCAAGTGATGCTGTTTGATAGCATTTTACCCACAGTAGAGCTTCTTTCAAAATTGTAGTCAATCTTCACAAGCCCTGCTCCTGCTTTATCAACCAAATTTATGGAATAGTCTAAATCATTTGTCGTCATTTCAACAATTTTCACAGCCTCTTCACCAGTTGTACCTTCCATCTCTAGAAACCATCCATAAAAAACAACTCATCATCCATTCAAGTTTGATCACATCTTCAGGCTTCACTTCTAATCCTCGTTTCCTTGCTGTTTCTACTACATCTGCAGCTACTTCCTTCCACTGAAGTCTTGAAACCCTCAAAGTCATCCATGAGGTTTGGAATCAATTTCCAAACCCCTGTTAATGTTGGTATTTGGATTTCTTCCCATGAATCACAAAGGCTTTTAATGGCATCTAGATAGGTGAAAACTTTCTGAAAGGTTTTCAATTTACTTGGCCCAGATCCATCAGAATCACTATATATGGCAGCTACAGCCTTACAAAATGTCTTTCTTAAATAATGAGACTTAAAGTTGAAATTACTCCTTGATCCACAGGGGCAGAATGGACGTAGTGTTAGCAGGCCTGAAAACAACGTTAATCTCATTGTACATCTCCCACCAGAGGTCTTGGGTGACGATGTGCATTGTCAATGAGCAGTATTATTTTGAAAGAAATCTTTTGTTTCTAAGCGGTAGATCTCAACAGTGTGCTTGAAGTATTCAGTAAACTATGTGGTAAACGGATATGTTGAAACCCAGGCTTTGTTCTTTTTATAGAGCACAGGCAAAATAGATTTAGTTTAATTCTTAAGGACCCTAGGATTTTCAGAATGGTAAATGAGCATTGGCTTCCACTTAAAGCCCCCATCAAGAGATAGATTTAGTCTTTCCTTTGAAGCTCTGAAGCCAGGTATTGACTTCTCCCTTTCATATCTAGATATGAACGTCCAAGATGGTGTCTTCTTCCAATAGAAGGCTCTTTCATCTATACTGAAAATGTGTTGTTGAATATAGCTGCCTTCATAAATTATCTTAGTTAGATCTAGTTAACTTGCTGCTTCCCTTATACTTTTGTGTTATGGAGATGGCCTTTTTCTTTAAGCCCCATAAACCAGCCTCTGCTAGCTTCCAACTTTTCTTCTGCAGCTTTCTCACATCTCTTGGCCTTCATAGAACTCAAGAGAGTTAGGGCCTCATTCTGGATTAGCTTTTGGCTTAAGGGAATATTGTGACTGATTTGATCTTCTGTCCAGATCACTAAAGCTTTCTCCATATCAGAAAGAAGGCTTTTTTGCTTTCTTATCATTCATGTGTTCACTGGAACAGCACTTTTTTTTTTTTTTTTAAGATTTTATTTGTTTATCTGAGGGAGAGAGAATGAGTAAGAGAGAGAGCATGAGGGGGGGAAGAGTCAGAGGGAGAAGCAGACTCCCTGTGGAGCAGGGAGCCCAATGAGGGACTCAGTCCTGGGATTCCAGGATCATGACCTGAGCCAAAGGCAGTCACTCAACCAACTGAGCCACCCGTGAGCCTCTGAAGTAGCATTTTTAATTTCCTTCGAGAACTTTTCCTTTACCTTCACAAATTGGCTAATTGGTGCAAGAGGCCTAGCTTTTAGCATTTCTCCACCTTGAACATGCCTTCCTCACTAAGCTTAGTCATTTCACGTTTTGATTTAAAGTGAAAGACGTGCTTTGTTCTTTGTAACACTTGGAGGTCACCGTAGGTTATTAACTGGCTGAATTTCAATATTGCTCTACCTCAGGGTATAGAGAGGCTTGAGAAGAGGGAGAAAGATGGTAGAATGACCCATCAGTGGAACAGTTAGAACACCTGCGTTTATTAAGTTCTTCATAGAAATGGGGATGGCTTTTGGCACCCCAAAACAATTACAGTAGTAACATCAAAGATCCCTGATCACAGATTACCATAACAAATATAATGATAATGGAAAAGTTTGAAATATGGTGAGAATTATCAAAATGTGACAAAGACACACAGTAAGTAAATGCTGTTTGAAAAATGGTGCTGATAGGCTTGCACCTGAAGCACGGTTGCCACAATTATTCAATTTGTAAAGAAGGCAATACCTGCAAAATGCAATAAAGTGAAACCCAACAAAATGCGGTATTCCCATAAAGTTAATAAGCTCACACAAATATTGGTAAGTTACTCGAGGAGACTTTTGCTAAGTCTTTGGTAAATGTGTAGCTACATATCTTTTTCAGGTATCAGAAAATATATAATAAATGGTCATTTGCTGCCAAGATACTTACTGATTTTATTGAAATAACTGAATCCTCCTTATTGATATATATGATAATGTGATAAGTTTCATCTGTTTTTATGTCATCTCTAGTCTTTATCTAAGTTGTATGATATGCTTCTTTAACATATCAAACATATGTGGTTAACTTCCAAATCTACCCCTTTAACATTTCCTGTCTTCTTCTTCAAGCCCAAGAAACTAACCAACTTTTTTGGCCATCTACCTGCAGACCATACAGGTCTCCAACTCAACATAAATTTACCACTGGGTACTCTCAAGAGGCTAAAAAATAATATATATCTGCTTAGTTTTTAGTTTTAAAAGATGGTAGTAGTTAAGTTTCCTTTCAAAACTATCCTGCGTATTTGTAGAGTTTTGTTTTTTTTAATTTAATGAAACAGATCAATTTTCCTTTAAAAATTGGCTCCTATTTCTGTTTTCTCATCCATAGTATGCTAATCATTTGAAATAGTCCATAACTGTTCTTTGAATGCAACACTAAATAGGTCATCTCTGCTTTTGAATAACCTCCTTAAAGCTCAATGAAAATAGAAATTATCTATGGTATTTGTTGAAATCATGTTGATAACAAAGGGAACAAGATGAGTGCAAACAATATGAGACCTCTGAAAATTAAACATACTCCACTAAATAAAGTTTATGGTGCTTAAGAGTAAGTAATTTCGAAGGGAAATGTGTTTTGAGTATAAAAAGAAGAGATGCTTCAAGGCTGATTTAGTGTCAAATAGAAGTTCATGAGGTCATTGGCTGAGCATAGAAAATGAACACCAAATGTGCCTCTTCAAAATAAACCAAAGGATTTTCCTTACATGCAGAATATTTAATGAATTAAGGAAAATGTTGGTAAGGTTACAGTATAAGTAACAAGAATAAATCATTTTGAAAGAGAATCTCATAAGTGCCTCAAAGAAAGAATATTATGTGACATTGGAGATAACTTAATGATGACTATGATCTTAAATGGGCTTTTTGGACTCCTTCCATCCTCTCTATATCAAACCTCTTCTCTCCACTGGTCATTTTGTAATTTTCATGGTCGCATTATAAGACCTTTTCTGTGTCAGAACCTCAGTAGATCTAAATTTATACTTTTTCTTTCTTTTTGTGTAGCTAACGTAATCAGAGGAACCCAAATAAATGTCATTTTAGTGTAACCGAGCTTTTGCATATAATTATATTTCAAGAAACATGAAGCTACATAACATATACTACAGATTGATCCCTAGTTTTGGCACAAAGCCAGGGAAGGCACAATTAGGAAGTTTAAAAACTTTTCCAAATCACTGTTCCTCTGTATCTCTAGCCTTTGGAGCTGGAGATATCTCCTCTGCACGTGCTACAAGGTATATACCCACCACAGTCCCTAGTACTGTCTTATCTGTTGACAAGAATACTAAAACTTACTAAACTGTTACCATTGATTTTATTCTCTCCTTGGTATTTCCATCCCCTGGTATATCTACTTATGAATGTATTAAAGTAACAATTAATAATCTACTTTGTCAGGAAAAATAGTTTGCATATGGAAGAACTAGGTTTAAACTTGACAAGTTTGCCAGGTTCATATTGTGTCCTTTTCAAAGTCAGTACAGAATCTTGGGATATTATTTGTGATGAAGCGTCACTTTAAAAGTTTGAGCTCGGAGTGGCACAATAATATTAAAGGCATGCTTTCTGATATAAATTCGAAACAAATGGATGAATGGGAACAAACAAGTGTAGCGTGTCTAGAAGATGAAAGTGTATTTTTAACATATGTCAGTTTGGGTCTCCCGGAAACAACGATGACCAGTGCAGGGATTTTGAGAGAACACCTGAAAGAGAATGAGGAAGGTGGGAACACAGAACTGGGGAGGGGAAGAAGCGGACTCTGAATATTCTATAAATAAGGCCTCAGCTGATCCTCAGAGGATGATCTCTGGAACCCAGATGCTTCTGAAAGCTCAGCACGAGTTCAAAGGGTCCTGGATAGCAGAAAAGAATCAGAGTGAAGACCACGAGCCCTGGATCCAGACCACACGAGTTTAAATTGCTTGCTACCACTTACCAGCCGTGTGATTTGGCAAGTTAGTTAGCCTCTCTGTGCCTGAGGTTCCTAACTGTAAAATGAACATGAAAATATTTTGCCTTGGGGCGCCTGGGTGGCTCAGTGGGTTAAAGCCTCTGCCTTTGGCTCAGGTCATGATCCCAGAGTCCTGGGATCCAGGCCCGCATCGGGCTCTCTGCTCAGCAGGGAGCCTGCTTCCCTTCCTCTCTCTCCGGCTGCCTCTCTGCCTACCTGTGATCTCTGTCTGTCAAATAAATAAATAAAATCTTTAAAAAATATATATATTTTGCCTTGCGCAGTTATGTGGTAATGGAATTTATGTTAGTCAAGTTTTTAGCATGTTTTAAACATGACAGAAGTGCTAGCTTTTATTTTTTTAGTGGTACTAGAAGTAGTTTCTTAATGGGAGAATAGGCAGAAGATAATCTTCACTCAGAATTACTGTAATTTACATTGGATGATGTGGATAATCACTCAAAGTAACATTTAATTGTGGCATCTTAAGTTTATTAAGTGTTATCACTTGATTTATCGCCATAGGCTGGTGCTTCCATGTGTCATGACATTCCTGAGATTGCTGCTGGGCGATAAGCACAATTAAATTACCCATAGCATCTGGCCCTTTAACCAGTCACTGACAGGACATTAAGGTTATATATTTGTTCCCTTTTAATGTTCTGACATTCCAACAGCTCATTAATTTTGGTAAAAATATACTATTCTTGATGTGAATGCTTTATATAAACATAAACAGTGAATGTAATGCCTTTTATCAGTTGCATTATTTTGCATTGATACTTATTTAATATCTACATTAAGAAAATCTGAACTCTATAATATGCATTTTTATTTATTGAAGTTATCAGTTCTCCCCAGAGTTCACTTACAAATGTAAGGCAATTCAAATGAAAATTCTAAGGATATTTTACAATCTGATGAAATAGCTCCAAAAAATTTTTAAATGAAAAGCCAAAAGAATTTAGTATGAGTATATCAAATATTATAAGCATAATAATTAATAGTTTGGAATTAGATCAAAGATCAAGAAAAATAGAACAGGGTATGAAACCAAGAAAGACACCATGTATCTACAGTAGTTCAGTGTAAGAAATCCTTTCCAACCAATGAAGGTATGAGAGGGGGATTACTTATTAAATAAATGAATTGTTTAATAATTGTTTAACAGCTTGGAGGCAAAAGTTAAACCTCTGTGTCTTTATACAAGAAAAACAATGAACTGATCATGGTGTAAATATTCTAATTTAAATTTGAAACGAATAATGGAAAGATACATCAGAAGAGCTATCTGACGGTGTTCGGAAAGGTCTGCCAGAGTAGAGTCTACATCAGAAGCTACAGAAGAAAAGATTTATTGATTGACATGTGAGAAAGTTAAAATTCTTCTGAGGCCAATATTCTCATCAACAAAATGTAAGAACTCTATATATCAGCTTAAGTACCGTCTCAGTTGAACTTCTGGAGGCTCTCACTAGCTGGCACTATTAATTTCAGTGTCTTTGAGAATTCCTGTTGTTGGCATACATTTTCTCCAATCTCTTCAGGTTTTGACTCCTTCCTGGTTGGAATCCACACTGGATCAACTAACTCTGGGACTGCGTCTACATACTTGTAAGAATTTAATCGATCAAGTGTGTAAAGCATGATACCTACTGAGTAGAAACCGCTCTGGGCTAGCCATTGCTGTCATTATTTTTATTCCAGTGAATTAGTTCAATAGTTTTTTTATTTAACAAGTACTAATTGGGTGCCACATATATCAGGGACTGTGCTAGGAATAGAGAAGCAATGGTGAGCAGATACAATAATGGTTGCCTCTAGCAGGAACTGCGGATGTTAATCAATCATAAAATCACATCCTAAGTGATGTGAAAGCAAAGAAAGCATTTAGTAATACATAGATGGTCTATCAACATATTCTTTCCCAGTTCAGAACTACCATTTTGCTAGCAGTTGACCAGATCCTCTTTACTAGGTTTTACACACACACAACACCACACGCAATGACACACGCACATAAGACATTGCTTATACACACACTACCTTATGAGAAGAAAACTGCATTTTCATTTGTTTGTGTTTTTTTCCTTTCAAAGGTCCCACTCTCTTTATTTTATGAGCTCCCTCTTCTTGGGCTGCTTCTTGAAATTCGATTTTCTATTCTACAGTAGGCAGACCATATGAATCATTTACTTCTACATGATTTTTGACCTCCCTCCCCATAGCCAAATGCTAGTGAACATATTATCTTAACCATTACAACATCCACACCAACATAAGATAAATTATACAGATGTGTTTTCCTTTTTGTTTCCCACAACTTGAGATGGAAATGGCTACTTTGTTTCTTTATAATCAGATTAAGGAAGCTTTCTTCTTTACCTGCTTTGCACCTTTTTTAAACAAATAATTAGTGGATTTTAAATGTTCTGAAATACTTTTTATTCATCTATTGAAAGAAGATACTTATTCTGCCTTCATTCTACCAGTGAGTGAATTACACTGATTTTTTAAACTCTTATTTTGAGATAATTAGAGTCACAGGACATTGCATAGAAGTGTACAAAGAGATCCCATATATAGGTATATATAGTGTTCTATATATACCTTTCACGCTAACCTCCTAATGATATATCTTATATAATTATGTTGTATAATATCAAAGCCAGGGAAGTGGAATTGGTACGATACATAGTTTATTCAGATTTCACCAGTTTTATATGCACTCATTTGTGTGTGTGTGTGTGTGTGTGTGTGTGTGTCTGTAGATGTCTATGCAATTTTACCACGTGCATCATTTTGCATAACTATCACTGTATCAAAATCCTCTTGTGCTACTTCTTACAGCCCCTACTTTTCTATTGTCATATTTTGCTGACTAGAGTGGTTCAAACTACAGAGAATGAGCGGTGAGGGCCAACATGCTTGCCTTGTTACCGATTTTAGGACAAAAGTATTCGGTCTTCCACTGTTCTGATATTAGGTATAGGCTTTATTTCAAGTTCAAGAAGTTCCCTCTACTTCTAGTTTGCTGAGAGTTCTTATCATGTGTGGATGTCGGACTTTGACAAATATATTTTCTGCATCAACTGATGTGCTCTTATGACTTACTCTCTTCATGTTATTGGATTACATACATTATATTTTAAAAGTTGAAATAGCCTTCCACAAATGGAATAAAATTCTACTTGGTCATGGGGCAGAATTATTTGTATATGTTGCTGGAATTTGTTTGCTAATATTTTGTTGAGGTTTATCTGCATCTAAGTTCCTAAGAGATATTGCACTCTGGGATTTTGCTGTTGTTTGCTTGTGTGTAGGAGTTTTTGTTTGTTTCTCACTACCTTTGGCTGGATTTGGTATTGGGTAATAGTAACTTGATAGAATGAGGTAGGAAGTATTCTCTCCTTTTTAAATTTTTTTTGAAGATTGTATAGAAATCATCCAGGCTAGAATATTTATTTTGGGGGAGCTTTTTAATTTGATTTAGCATTATGGAACTATCCAGGTTGCCTTTTCCATCTTGCTTTGCTTTTGGTAGTGTATGGATTTTGAGAAGTTGTTTTGTTTTTTTCTAAGTGTCCAAATTTATGAGCTTAGATTTATTCATTGTATTATCTTATTAACATTTCAATGACTACAACATCTGTAGTGATATCCTCTCTTTAATTCCTGATATTGGTGATTTTTGCTTTCTTTCTTTCTTACTTTTTTTTTTTTTTTTTAGCTTTGAGAGCTTTTTTACGTTTTTTAGCTTACCTTTTTTTAGTTTTTTTACCTTTTTTTTTTTCTTTTCAAAGAAGGAGCTTTTGGATTTACTGATTTCCCCTATTGCTTCCCTGCTTTCAGTTGTGTTGATTTCTGCAATTTTCATTATTTCATCCTTCCTGTTTTGGATTTATTTGGCCATTTTTTCAAACTTAGATTATGATTTCAGGACTTTCCATTTTCCCATAGTTTATAGTACTATAAGCTTTCTCTTGTGCCTGCTTTAGTGTTACTGTTATTTTTTTAAGTTTTTAATATATTCTGTGTTGATTTTCATTCAATTCTCTATATTTTTAATTTTCTGAGACTTCTTTGACCCAGAAATAATTGATAAATGTGTTAATTTTTAAGTATTTGAAATTTTTCCTATTGTCTTTCTATGATTGACTTCTAGTTTGATTCCACTATAAACTGAAAATACATTCCATACATAAACAAATACTTTAATTTATTAAGATTTATTGTAGGACCCAAGATATGATAAAGCAACACACATTCTGGCAGAAGTTTCTTGGGCACTTGAAAATAATGTGTATTTAAATTTGGCTTGATAAAGTGGTCTGTATATGCCAGTTAGATCCTATTTGATAGTGTTTTTCAGTTTTTTAATATCTTGCAGATTTTCTGCTCTATAGTTCTATCAGTTGCAGAAAGCATGCTGCTGTAGTCCTGAACTATAATTAGTGGATTTAACTATTTCTTCCCTTAACTCTAGCAATTTTTGTTTCATGTATTTTGAAGATCTGTTGTTTGGTGCAAACAGGTTTGATCTCTATGTCTTCATAATGGAGGGTTCCTTTTATCGCTATGAAATGTAGTGCCTGCCCCATGGTATAATGGTTAGCACTCCGGACTATGACTTATCTCTTATTGTTCCAGTAATATTCTTTACTCTGAAGTCTTATCTGATACTCATATAGACATACTGGTTTTTATTTTTATTTTCATTAGCAGGATGCATATTTTCCAGACTTTTACTTCCCACCTGGATATGATATTACACTTGAAGTTATTTTTTTGTAGACAGCCAATCTCTATTTTCAAAATACACTTTAAAATTTTTGAAACAGTCCTTTATTTACAAAATTGTGGGAAAAGTAACAGAGAGTTCCTATGTATGACACATCCACTTTCTCCTATTATTAACACCTTACAATACTATGGTATATTTGTTATAAATCATAAACCCGTATAGATACCATTATCACTAGCTAAGATAATTTTATTCAAATTCATTAGGGATTTTTGTCCATAATGTTCTTTTCCTGTTGCAGGTTTCCATCAGAGGTTCCACATAACATTTAGTAGTTATGTCTTTGTAGGCTCCTCTCAGTAATCTCTCAGATTCCTTTGTTTTTGATGTTCTTGACAGTTTTGAGGACCATTCTTATTCTATTTTGTAGATTATTATTATTTTGTAGATTTTCATGATTATAGTGGGCTGATGTGTTTGGGGGAGAAAGAAGTGCTATTATCATCACACCATATGAAGGGGACGTACAAGCCCCATGTCTGAACACCATTGATGATAATTTTACTCACCTGGTTGATGTAGTGTTTGTCAGATTTTCTCACTATAAATTTACTCTTTTTCCTTTGCCTTTGTTCAATCATGTATTTGTAGTTGTATTTGTAGTTGTATTGTAAAAATAGTGTATTTTTATACTTTGGATTATGATCCAATATTATTTTTCATGTTGTTTTGTTTTATTTTTTTGTTTTGTCAGGTGGTTGCAGCGTTGGCCTTTGAGATACCTTTTAGTTGGCTCCTATATCCTGTATTGTTTTTTTAAGTAGGCTTATGCCCAATGTGAGTCCAGTGAAGGCCTCGAACTCACAACCCTGAGATCAAGACCTGAGCTGAGATTAAGAGTCTGATACTCAACCAAAGAAGCCGCCCAGATGCCCCCAGTATCCTATATATTTGGACCTACTCCCATTAGCTGTGATTTTGTTTTGTGTATGCATGTGTGTGTGTGTGTTTGTTTTGTTTTGGTTGGTTTGGTTGTTTGAGTACTTTCATATTTTCAGTCACTATGAGATGCTCCAGGGCCATCTAGTGTAATTTCCTGCCCTAGTCCTAGAACCAGCCATTTTCCCAAGGAGTCCTGGTTCTTTTATTCTAATACAGAGGGTATTAAAAACCAAGATCTTGGCATTAAGTGTGCTCATTACTACTGGAGTGTTGTGGCTCTAAGCCCTCTCAGTTGACAAAGCAGGGAGATATTTGGAGATAAGCCATATATATACACACCTATAAATATGTCTACATGTAAACATCTTTATTTATATTAAATTAAAACTGAGTTTATTCTGATGTCTCCTACTCTAGTCATACCCTTTTGGATTATTTTAGACTTCTTTTTTTGTTAATCTGTAACCCATTACTCCAACAATGAGAGACCTGGTTTTTCCTGCCATCCATTTATTAATTGTTCAGTTCCAACATGAATGTGTAGTGGTTTCAAGATTATTAACCTGTGCTCCCAAAGGAAAATAATTTATACACTTCAGTACTATACAGTGCTATATCCCATTTCCTTTTGTCTTACTGGCTCTACTCATTTCCAGTTATGTGGGTCAAATCTTTCCCCTGATCCCCTTTACAGAGGCTATTCCATACATTTGTAGTACACTTAGATCCTTTTTTCATGTCAGGTATTCAATCCTAGAATCCCCTGATCTCCTAAATTTTTTTAAAATTTGCATACATTAAGGTTACTCCTTATGTCATGAAGTCCCATGGGGTTTGACAAATACTTAATTTCTTGTGTCTGCCATTATAGTATCATACAAAATATTTCCACAGCCCTAAGAAATCCCAGGTAGCTTTCCTATTTTATGCTCCCCACAAACACATAATCAGACTCTTGGCAGCCACTTATCTGTTTAACATGTCTACAGATTTGCTTCTTTCCAGAAATTGTAATTGGCAGTCCCAAATTATGTAGCCCTTTTAGACTAGTCTCTTCACTTACCAATAAGTATTTAAGATTCAGCCATGTATTTTCACTGCTTGAGAATTCTTTTTATCGCTGAATAATGTGCCATTGTAAGGATATACCAGTCTCTGGCTTTTGATTGGTGTATTTAGACCATTTCAAATTTAATTACTTATTGATGTGTTAGGTCTTAAGTCTGCCATTTCATTATTTTCTTTCTGCTTGTTGCCTCTGTTTTTTGTTCTTTTGTTTTTCTCCTCTTTTATCCTCTTACAGGTTACTTGATCACTTTTTTTTTAACTTGATCACTTTTTAATGAATTTATGTCTTGTTATCCTCTTCACTTCTTAAGTATAATTATCTTCAGTATTTTATTCACATATAGTGAGTACTATATCAAGTTATTTCAGTAATCAAATATGATTTAAGAAGCTTGTGAAGAGAAGATAATCCATTGGTTTTTGTTTTATGTCTCTCAGCCTATTGGTAGTGATGCTATCAGAGAGGAATGCCAGGGGGCAGGTACCTGGGCCCATACTACTTAGGGCAGCCCCCACAGACATTTCCACGCCACATCAAAGCCAATATTTTGGCTGGAGCAGCCCTTGCAGTTCTTACTATGGTTGCAAAATGCACCTCAGCAACAACCATTAGAAACTTTGAAAACACAAGGTTTATTACTCACAGGTGTTGGAGGGTACAGAGCACACCCGGGGTCACACAGTGAGGTCATGGGAAAGAAGCAGCGGGGTCACTCAAGTGGTCAATCATCAGGGCTTTTAAAAGGGGGGTTTCGTGGGTAGGTTGGCCTGGCTCTTTATCTAGTTGTACAGCTAGCCATCTGTTTATTTGAGATGCATCTGTGAAATGGACACCTTGCCAATCAAAAGGTTCATGTCTGGTACTCACATTACATATTTACTCCATTCTGCTGTTTTTCTTTCTTTTCTGAAGTTCCAAGCCTTCTTCTCATATTATAGACTATATGCTTAAAAAGGTTCCTTTACTTTTTGTTAGGTCTTGATCTTCTGGTGGCAAATTCTCTTATGTTTTGTTACTTTTGTTTGCTTGTTTTTGTGTTTTGTCTGCGAGTATATTTATTTTCCCTTCACTTTTGAGGTATAGCTTCACCATGTACAGAATTTGAGGTTGACAGTTACTTTGACAATTCAGCCCTTGGAAAATATCATGCCTCTTCTTTCTGTTCTCCATGGTTTCAGATGAGAAATCACTGTCATAAAAATTAGTTCTCCTAAAAGTAGTATATCCTTTCCCTCTGGTTGCTTTCTAGCCTTTTTCATCTTTAGTTTTCAAAAACTTAATTATCATATGCCACATATATTTCTTGGTTTTTATTCCATTTTAGCTTCTTGAATTTGTAGCTTATCTCTTTCCCCAAATTTGGGAGCATTTCATCCATTATTTAAGTGCTTTTTTAGTCCCTCATTGTTTCTCCTTTCCTTCCAGGATTCTGATCATACAAATGTTAGCTCTGTTATTATTGTCCCACAGTCCCTGATAATCTGTTTGCCACTTTTGGTGTATTTCTTTCCTGTCATTCTAATTAAGCATTTGTTGATCCATCCTGAAGTTCACTGATTAGGTCTTCTGTCATCTCTGCTCTACTCAGCTCATCCAGTAAGATTTTTTTTTTTTTGATTTTCATTATCATAGTTCTTAGTTTTATAATTTCCATTCAGTTCTTTATGATAGCTTCTGTTTCTTTGCTTCAATTTTCTATTTTTACTCTTTTTGGGAGAATTTGTCATTCCTTGTTGAAATAATTTCACTATTACGGCTTCAAAATTCTTGTCCATTAATTTGGACATCCAGTTCATCTCATTACTGGCTTCAGCTGATTATCTTTTCTTGTTTGAGTTGTGATTTCTCTGCTTCTTGGTATGATGGCAGTTGCATCCTGGACATTATGTATGTTATCTTTTTTTTTTTTTAAAGATTTTATTTATTTATTTGACAGACAGAGATTGCAAGTAGGTAGAGAGGCAGGCAGAGGCAGGAGGGGTGCGGGGGAAGCAGGCTCCCTGCTGACCAGAGAGCCCGATGCGGAGCTCCATCCTAGGACCTTGGGATCATGACCTGAGCTGAAGGCAGAGGCTTAACCCACTGAGCCATCCAGGTGCCCCATTATGTATGCTATCTTAAGAGCTCCTCGCTCCCATTTAAATCTTCTGTTTTAACAAGCAGTCGCCCTATTTAGGTTTAGTGTGTAAATTCTGATCTACTTTGAGGGATGTAGTTTCAATGACAATGTGGTTTGCTGAGTCCTTGCTATGTTTTTCTGGACTGCTCTTTTCTTTTTTCCTCTTGAGTCCACTGAAACTCTTACTTGATTCCTACTAGTATCACCTGAGGGGGCAGAAACATTTTTTTCCGAGTCACTCATTATACACATATAAGGCACTCAGGACAGATAATAGTTCCTTTGGCCTGTTTTCTAGCTGCCTATTCCTTCTCAGGGTTTTCCTACAGTCTCTCCTGGTTCTACCAGGAAAAGGAAGAGCCATCTTCTGCTTCTTGGGGAAAGATCAAGAAATGCCATTTCTGGGTCTCCTTTTGTTGTTGGATAAAGGGCTGGGGGATGCTGGGCTTCGGTCCCTTCTGCTGCAAGATGGATGACTGAGAGACTTGACTATTACAAAGTAAGGAAGACTCTAAACAATACAGAAATGAGTATAAGGAATAGCCACTATACTATGAGTTAGATCACCCAAAACCTCCCACTCCAGCACCCCAGGACTAAGACCTAGAACTTGATGGAGAGGGCACACCTGTGGTTCACCGGATGGCAGAGAAGTTATTTTGGTGACATTTCAGTGGTAATTTTGGACATTTCCCTCTTGATCTTGTGGGAGAAGTATCCTTTAGAATAGGTGCTAGAGAATTCTGTTCTCAGGGAGATGTCTCATCTGAGGACCTTTGCTATGAAATTATTTGGGGAGGGGTTTGGTGGTGTTAGAGAAGCTTCTGGCAACTGGGTACTATAGAAGTCCAGTGCTGGGAAAACTGCATGTATTGGGAATCTTGTAAGAAAAAGACATGCTTCCTGCAGGAGCTGGACACTGCAGTGACTGCACATCACAGAAGCATGAAGAACTAGCACGTTGTCTCCTGAGGCAAAATTCATACTGCAGCCATGTTGCTCTAGTACCCTCTACTGACAAAACATAACATCGTGCCAGCTGGCAAAGGAAAATTCAGCAAAGAGTCCAGATCCATTTTCACAGAACAGACAAAAAGAGTGAATTTAGAGCTGAGAGACAATAAGTGGATAATTGGCATACTCCTTTGGGGAAACAAGAATGTCCCAGCTATGTTTTGGCGTTGCGTTGATAGTATAATTAAGCTGGGTTTCTCTTAGTTCAAACCCAGTGAATCTTTCCAAATGCAATCAGGAATGGTGTTGAACTGGATTGAAAAATACCGAATAGAGGAAAATCAGCTAATGATTATTTCAATAACCCATGCTTACAGTTACAATACAGTTACCTAGCACATAGTAACCACAAAGTAATATTTTAAAAATAGATTGAAATGAGAAAAACAAGAAAGGATAAATTACATAATTTTTTTTTTAAATGAGCCAAACAAGAAAACAAATAAGGGTTATTCCAAGACTTGAGTCTGATAGCTTGGGAAACCAGTTATGATGTTTTCAAAACTTGGTATTGATAGTAAGAAATCATTTCAAATATTAGGAGCATTGTGAAGTTTTTACAGTGAGTTTGAGGATATCGCAGTTACTCAAATAGAAGGAAAGAAATGAATATATTTTTCAGAAAAAAATACTTTATTTCTCTTATAAATAATTCATAAGATAAATGAGATAATTTATATTTTCCTTAATTATATAGCTATATTTAAATGAAAATATAAACTCAAAACATATAATAGTGGTATAACTGATTCTTGTTCTCATTTGCCCACTGCTAACATATTAGTAAATATCCATATTAGCTTTTTTTATAAATATATATTATGTAAATATAAAAATAGGTGTATGTAACAAAATGGGTTTGTATTAAGCATACATTTGCTAACAAGGATTTTCATTTAATATATTATGAAAATGTCCTGTGTCATTAAATATTCTTCAAAAATATGATTTAAAAGGAAACATTTAAAATGGAACACTTTAAATCGTATTCCATTATTTGATTATTCCATAAATTATTAAGTACTTCCCATATTATGAGATATTCACTGCACCTAATTTGTCTTATTATAACAAATGCTACAATTAATATCTTTGGACAATACTTGATGTGAGTATAGGTTCATTTCCTTGGGATAAATTCCCAGTTAATTATTAAGTCACATTTTAAAAATATTTTTATGGAGGAAACAATTAGTAATATAAATTATTATATAATTAAGTGTTGCTAATTGCCTTTTATAAATCTAATAACAATCTTCATGCCAACAAACAATGAGTAAAAATTTTGGATTCCAGTATGCTTGCTAATACTGAATTTGATTCTTAAAAACAAAGAAACAGAGGCACCTTGGTATCTCAGTCCTTAAGCATCTGCCTTTGGCTCAGGTCATGATCCCAGGGTCCCCAGATGAAGCCCGGCATCTGGCTCCTTGCTTGGCGGGAAGCTGCTGCTTCTTCTCCTACTCCTCCTGCCTGTGTTCCTCTCTCTGTCAAATAAATCAATAAAATCTTTAAAAAGCAAAACAAACAAAAAACAAAGAAACATCATTTTGATAATCTTATAGAAATGGTATCTTACTGTTCATTTACATTATTAAGTTGCTAATGTGGTTGAGAAAAATTTTGATATTAACTTTTTGTTTTTTTAATTTAATTTAATTTAATTTTTTTTCAGTGTTCCAGAATTCATTGTTTATGCACCACACCCAGTGCTCCATGCAATACATGCCCTCTATAATACCCACCACCTGGCTTTATTTGTTTTTTGTTTTGTTTTGTGTTTCGTTTATTCATCCCTCCATACTTGCTTTAGACATCTTTCCACTGGGGATATTGAAAGTAATTCCACCTTGATTCAAAGTCTTAAATTACCACCTTGTAAATGTCTTACACCTTGTAAATGTCTTAAATCATTTTTACTTAATATCAGTGCAATTATTTTTTTTAAATTAATGTTTTAAAATAACCTTTTGAGATGTTATTTAATCATGATAATTATGTTCTCTTTAAATCACTTGTTCTCCATTGAAATCAGCATGGTACTTGATCATCTAAATCTTTCAATAGAGCTGACTGAATGAAGAGTTGATGTCCATCTTAATGGAGTTCAGTAATGGGCTTATATTCTGTTATATTCTGTATATTCTGTTAAACTAAACATGGTTTATCAGGAGTACTTGGGATAAGACATTTAAGCCTCCGTAGTAAGTGAAAGTTGACTAAATTTAATCAGTTTCATTTTCTCTTCATAGGAAGGGAGTATTAACAACAGTACATCCCACTGTGTCTAAGGGAACTGCAGCATTTTCTGTCTTATTAAGGGAAATACATTTTCTAGGATATGTACTACTTTGCTTATCCCAGCCACCAGCTAGTTTACATGTAAAGTATCCATAGGATCAAACCTTCCTGAAGTTGCATATCAAGTGCTTATTCTTATGCAAGAGGTATGGGGTTTGGTCAAAAGAGAACTAGTCTCTGTCCTCCATAAATTTATTTATTTATTTATTTATTTATTTATTTATCTGGAGCTGGTGGTTATCATAAATAGAATGAATTAATGATGTATTGTATGGTGACTAACATAACATAATAAAAGAAAAGAATGAATTCAAACTTTCCCTCTTGAAATAGTTAATCACAAGCAACTAATTCTTTCTATGGCATTCCATATTGTTGACTGTACCTCTTCTGTTTAATAATAAAATACCACCACCACATAATTAGAAGAATCAAATTGAGTATTTCAAATATAGCCAAGATACTTGAACGTAATATTTGAAAAAAGAAACACTATTAAAGATAAAAACCATGCAGAAAATCAGTTCAATCTTGACTAGACTGGGTTAGAAAAACTTAAGCCAAAAATAATTCTGAAGAAAGGTAGTGTGTGAGTATTTTTTTTTTAAAGATTTTATTTATTTATTTGACAGAGAGAGATCACAGTAGACAGAGAGGCAGGCAGAGAGAGAGAGAGAGGGAAGCAGGCTCCCTGCTGAGCAGAGAGCCCAATGCGGGACTTGATCCCAGGACCCTGAGATCATGACCTGAGCCGAAGGCAGCAGCTTAACCCACTGAGCCACAGTATGTGAGTATTTATTTCTGAATTCTTACATTATATTTGCGGTAAGATTGCTGAGGCTGATATGAATGCAATGAATCCTAATGCCAATCTGTAGTAGCAAAATAATTTTAAAGACACTAAACAACCACCTATTTGTTTCTAATTTAGCTCAGCAAAATTTAACATCATTATATTTAAATTAAACAACTAGTTAAATACCAGTGAGCTAATGTAGCCATATATTTACAAAAACCAGACTACCATCTTAAACAAAAAAAAAGAGAATATGTTATAAATTATTTTTTTAGAGCAACTGCCATTACCCTCCACCCTTAGAAGGCGATTCTGTCCATTGCAGGAAGTTTTATTGTTGATATTTGAAAATAGAGCATTAAATTAATTGGTTAAGCAACTTGTACTTAACTGCCTGCTCAATTTAAATTGTGCCCCATAGAAATGTTAGAAAGTGACATGTGAATGACTGAACTTCAGCCAACATGGCTACATGACACATGCCATCCTGGACAATGTGCTTGCTTTGGTGTGGACTAAAGACCAATGAGTCTTTCCCCAGTTAGTCTCGTGGTCTCTAAGAATCCCAGACTCAACGCAGCCCTAGGGGAGGTGGTAGACCCAACCAAACTGCCTGAAATGATAGAGATGGGACTAGAGAAAGATTCTTTGTTTACAGTAGTAAAGTAGCATTACCATTCCTAAAAACATAATTTGGAATAAAATTTGTATCAGTTATAGCAGGACACAATGGGGAGTAAGCCAGAATTGACAGCTTTTTATATGAAATATATCATATGAAAATGAGCAGAGTAGATCCTGGTAAGAGTTGTACTGCAAACTTAGATACAACTTATTATGGGTTATATCATAAGCTTCAAGTTCATGTTTTCAGATCTCCTGGGAGGAAACTCTCTCTAATAAAACAAGAACAAAGCCAACTTCCACCATTTCACAAATCATTTCACTTTCAGCTTAGATTTTTTTCTTTTTCTTTTTTTCTTTTCTTTCTTATTTTATTTCATTTTATTTATTTATTTATTTGTTTGTTTGTTTGTTTCACAGAGAGAGACACAGCAAGAGAGGGAATGCCAGTAGGGGGAGTGGGAAGGGAGAAGGGGGAAGCAGGCTTCCTGCCAAGCAGGGACACTGATGGGGGCTCAATCCCAGGACCCTGGAATCATGACCTGAGCCAAAGGCAGACACTTAAAGCTTAATAACTGAGCCATCTAGGCACCCCTTAGATTCTTCTTCTATACATGTTAGGTTTTCCCGATATTTTAATTTAACTTTTAAGTGAATGATTTTATGTGTTTTTACTCTAATATAAATGCTTATTTATTATTAACTATATATTTTTTTATTCAGCAAGTGGTGAAGGTATTAAATAAGGGGCTGGCTATGTGACACAGATTATCACTCAAAACAATCGTTACCTTTACAACATGAGGTTTGAGGTTATAAACTGCAATCTCTGAGCTTTCTTATACCATAATATAAACCTTAAAGATTAACTAATGCTTAGGTACACCACTGGAATAAAGACATTATTACTTAGCCCACATTAGAAAGGTGTATTATTTTCTACTAGTGAGGTCACCTTATGTAATTAGAAACATAAACAGATTATTTGTACATAAAAAGATAATTTTTGTTATGTTAAATGATAAAGAAATATATAATCAGATAATACTATAATGGAGAGAACAAAAAACTTGGTGATAGAAGAACTAGGTTTTAACTGGGCAGCTTGTTTAGTTAAAGGAATCTGGTCATTTTTCTTAATCTATCTGAACCTAAAATTAATGCTATATAACATCAAGAAGAATATGGTTGAGTCATTATGAGAAAGATTGCCTGATTTACTGGTTAGTGGAAATGTCTTGCTAAATTTCAAATGCTGTTTGATACAGTTTGTATTATCCCAATGCATCTAAACAGGATAATTGATTTCAAAAAACCACAATTTAAAATAGCATAAAATAATTATGCCACTCAATTATATTAAGCTAATGGCTAGAACTGAGCCTTAAAATTGGTTCTGAGCTACCTGACAATTTAGATTAAAAACAAAACAAGACTACAAACAAAAATGCTTATATTTGACTATATAATTCTCTCAGATTAAAAGTAATCATATTTCCTCATATGGGGGGAGAAAGTTGTCCTCAGGCCCTGAACTGTTAATCCTTACATAAGGAACATTGTATGATATAGGGGACAATGTTTTGAGCCATGATTTCGTGGGGGGTGGGGGGGAGTGCTGAAACATTAATTGAACATTTCTTATATAACCTCCACAGTAGATAATAGTGTTACATTTTAACTCTCTAAAAAGCATTTAGCAGGTTGCTAGAAAAATATGATCCAGGTACATTGCTTTCCGAAGTTTTGAAAATATAAAAGAAAAGGGAAAAAAGCCTTGAGAACATCATCTAATGACTAGTTAACATATTGAGGGGGTGTCTATTTCAACTGATGTCTTGAGTGACTCTTTGACAAGTGTCATTTTGTAGTCTCTGAATAGAGTGATTCTCTTAAAAAAAATTTCTGGGATACTACTTTTGTACATGGTTGATTAGAGGCTGATACATGTGATGTCTTAAATAGATTTATTTGATTTAGAGCCCTGATAGGCAAGTAGGGGAAAAAAATCACATTCTTAACTGCTGCACAGCAGTTCAATACTGATTTTGCAAGACTTGGGAAGAACTCAGATTCCCCCAAGGTAGACCTGGGCTTCTTAAATAGTCTGCTTTCAAGTAAGGGAGTAGATAGAATTTAGAATTTGTGGTCTGAGAAATACTGGCATTTGGATGTGAGCCAAAATTATCTGTTCAGGATGAAATGAGAAGAGTCTGAAAAAGCAAGAATCATCTCCAAGTAACAGGAATGACAGAAAGAAGAAGTTACCTTTTTCTCCATGCTATATCTTTCGACACCACGCCCTTGTGGCAGCAAAGGTCTAAAACTTTGGCAAAGAGGGACAGAAGGAAATTTCCAGTTCCAGAGATTAGATCACATTCTCCATCAAAATGGGAATGACTATAGTTTTTCACAGTGCACAGGACTCTCTTGTTCTTCATATATTCTCAACTCTTATTCTTTCTTCTGGAACACTCCCCTTCCAACCCTTTTCCAAGGTAACTCTTACACAATCTTTACATTTTACTCCCACGTGGTACCTGCCTGCCTTGCACCTGCTGTGCGCACCAATAATAATGCACTCTCATTCACTCTCTCATAGTGTTGATTACATTCTGCTGTAATTACCGGATTCCTTATCATAACTCTCATTAGGCCATAAGGTCTTTTTTTTTTTTTTTTAAGGATTTTATTTATTTATTTGACAGACAGAGATCACAAGTAGGCAGAGAAGCAGGCAGAGAGAGAGGGAGAAGCAGGCTCCCAGCCCAGCAGAGAGCCTGACTCGGGGCTCGATCCCAGGACCCTGAGATAATGACCTGAGCCGAAGGCAGAGGCTTAACCCATTGAGCCACCCAGGTGCCCTTCGGCTATAAGGTCTTTAAGGGCAAGAACACTATTTCATTTGACATTGTTTTCCTGGTGCTCCCCTCCAGTGACCTCCAGTGACCTCTGTACCTCTTCATCTGAACATTTCCACAGTAACAACTGCCATCACTGAAAATACTCAAGCTTTGACATTTTAAAGTCAGGTATCTAATTTTCTGATCAAAACATATTATCCCACTATAGCTGCCAAAAAAAGTATGCAAAAAAAAAAATTTAGGATGATACCACATTAATTCCTGAAAATAAGAATTTATATGTATGTGACTGGGAGAGAGTTGTGTAAGGTCATGTGAATCTTACAAATTATTTGTATGGAAATCAAAAGGAATAGATTTGTATTAAGTATAAAGATATTGAAAATTTTCTAAGTTAACAAAAATAAGTGGCTAGTTCACTTTTAACATTTATAAGCCTAGGTAAGAAAAGGTTTTCAACTCTCTTCAGGTGTTACAGCATCCACCAATTAGTTTTGGATTGAGTAGTATCTATTTAATACATCTTTGCTGATTGAACTTTAGCTTAAAGGCAGAAAAACATAAATATATCATTACAATATTAAGACTTTAGATGAATACATTTTTCTTCTTTTTTAAAATGTGTGTCAGGGTAGATCATTAAATCATTGGGTATTGCACTAAACAACTTCAAGTTTTAGGAAAGAGGAAGATCAATTTATATACACAAAGAAGAAACTCATTATGACTTGTATGCCAGATTAATGCCACAAAATTACAAGGGGGTCTTTAAACCTTTCATAAAATACCTTGGGAGGAGATGAAGTAGAAAAACCCTTAAGCAAATATTTTCATTTATTTTCACATCAACATGGCTTTAGAATAAACCTTATTACATTGATCTGCCTTTCATCAATGTAGGGTATTAAAAGCTTCTCCCAGTATGGATTTTTTTGTTGATTTTTTTCCTTTATGGAACCAAATAAAATACTGGCCAAAGTTGATGATTATCTACAGCTGTTGTAATAAATTATCACAAACTTAGTGTCTTCAATCAACACAAAGTTACTATTTATCCAGTTCTGGGGATGAGAAATCCAAAATTAGTTTGTTTGTCTGAAATCAAGTGTTGGCTGGTTCTGTGTGTTGGGTGGGGTGATCCTTTTTTCTGCCTTTTCTATTTTCTAAAGTTTGCCCTTATTCCTTGGCTCATGACCCCCCCCATTCTCAAAGCCAGTAAAGGCCAGTTGAGTCTTTCTCATATCACATCACTTTAGCATTGACTCGTCTTCCGCCCTCCTCTTCAAAGTCTAAGGTACCTTTTGATTACATTGGGATCATCCGGGATATTCTTCCCATATTAAGGTCAGGCAGTTAGCAATTTTAATTCCATTAGTAACCTTAATTTATTGTTGCCATGTAGCAGAATTATGCCTGATTTCTGAAGATTAGGATGAGGGTATCTTTGGGGTGGCATTATTCTGTAGCAGTTGGGGTCATAAGTGTCACATGAATTTTGATTTTTAGAAAAGGTATTGTCCTTTTTTTGCCAAAACTAAATCTAATGATTTCTTTTAACAAGATCTCACTAGTGCTACTTCTGCTAACTTTAAGATCCTTATTTCCATAAACACATTTCTTGAATTGAAGAGTTGGTGAGAAAAATCTGAGTATTTTCAATTTTCATAAATGAAAAAAATAATGAATGTACAGTTTATAATTTGTAAATTGTAGGAAATAAAACAAATGTACTTGGAACAAAACTTAAGAAATTTGCAATGATTACAAAACAATCAGTTTTGCGATGATTACAAAAACATCAGTTTTGAACTGGTGCATTGAGAAAGTATTTTAGTATAAAACTAGTTTTATTCACTGTAAAAATCTTTAAAGAGTAACATATAAGAAACCCATCTAAATAAAATTATGAGAAGGAAACCTTTAGCTGACATAAGGAGATGATGTAGTTATGAAAAATTATAGGCTTAGTTATCAAAGTTCTGTCCAATCCCATCTCTGCTCATGCACTTAGGAACAGATGGTCCTTAACCTTGATTTCCACTCTGAAAATTTGCTGGGTGACATTGCTTTTAAATGTTCTTAATTAGAGTGGCAAGCTGGTAAATTTTAAGGGACTGACCATCCCCTAGTTTATGCAAATTTAGAAACATAAAAATGTGTGACAGAAATCTCAGAAAGTAATAAAAGAAAAAATATATATGTATTGGTAGCAGGAACTTATGGAGAATCTACTTGGCATAGGCAGTGTGCTACATAATGTTATTTTCTAATTCTTTTTTTTTTTATTAAAGTTTTTTTTTTTTTTTTTTAATTTATCAGAGAGAGAGAGGGGGAGAGAGCGAGCACAGGCAGACAGAATGGCAGGCAGAGGCAGAGGGAGAAGCAGGCTCCCTGCTGAGCAAGGAGCCTGATGTGGGACTCGATCCCAGGACGCTGGTATCATGACCTGAGCCGAAGGCAGCTGCTCAACCAACTGAGCCACCCAGGCGTCCCATGTTATTTTCTAATTCTTAAAAGCAAAAACAAAAAAAAGAAACCAAACCTTGATTTCCAGTTTCCAAGCCAACATTTAAGTTGCCTAGGACATCACCATGTGTTCTAAGGACAAGCAAAAAACTGAACAAACTGAAAAAAGCAACTCTTCTTACATCTGTAGGAGAGAAGAAGTCAAAGAGTAAATCCCTGCACCCCAAATCAGAGACCAACAAGCAATTATGGAGAATTACAACTTAATGGAGTTTCTCCATGAGCTAAAACTTTTGTAGGAACTGGGGCTGGGGCAGAAGAATCAAACTAAAAAGTGCAAAACTCCTTTACATTATCAAGGAATATTCCATTATATGGATGTCCCACAGTGTGTTTATTCACGCAGCAGTTACAGGACGTTTAGATCTTCTCCGGTTTTTGAAAGATTGTGAATATGAAGCCAGTACCCATATATACGTACAGGTTTTTATGCGAACATAAGTTTTCATTTGACGTGGGTAAATGACTAAGAGAGAGATTGTAGTGTCATATAGTAACTTTATAAGAACATTTCAAGCTGTTTTCCAAAGTGGCAGAACCATTTTGCATTTCCATCTATCTGTATGACCATTTCCATTTGCTCCAGATCCCTCCCAGAACTTGTTTTGTTTTTGAATTCTAGCCATTCTAATGTGTAAGGAATGATTTCAATTTGCATTCCCTAATGACTAATGGTATTGAGTTTCTTTTCATGTGCTTATTTTCCATTTGCATATCTTCTTTGATGAAGTGTCTGTTTAATGTTTTACACATTTTATTGGTGGGTTTTTTCCTAATTATTAAATCTTGAGAGTCCTTTATGCATTTTGAACGTAAGTTCTTTGTCAGATATTTGTTCCATAAATATTTTCTTAGAAGCTTTAGCTTGTCTTTTGATTCCTTAACAGTGTGTTTTAAAGAGTAGATGTTTTTAATTCTGATGAGCTTGAATTTGTCCATTTTTTTAAATGGACTGTACTTTGAATGTCATACCTAAAAAAATATCATTGATGTAGTCAAGGTCACAAAGATTTTCTTCTATGTTCTCGTCAAAAAGCTTATACTTTATTTATAATCCATTTTGACTAAATTTTGATCTATGTTTTGTGGTAAGACCAAGGTGTTTTTTTTTTTTTTTCTTTTAATGGAAGTCCAAATGTCCCAGCACCATTTGTTAATAAGAGTATCTCCCCTTCTTTTGATTGCATTGGAATTTGTGCCAAAAATCACTGATTTTATTATATATGCCATCTACTCCTGGGCTCTCTATTTGTTCCATTGATCTGTGGTTCTATCCTTTTGTAAATACACACCATCATGATTCTTGCAGTAATCTACATGATTCTTCAGAGTAAGCTGTATTGGTTCTATTAGTGAGTTGTCCAACATTATTCTTCATGAAAATAGTTTTGACTGTTTTAGAGTATTTGGTTTTCCATAAAAATTTAGAATGCACTTATCGATGTCTATAAATATTCTTCCCGAGATTTTTATTGGGAATACAATTTCCAATTCTCTCTTTGGGGAGAATTAATATGTTAATAATATTGAATCTTTTGAAACATAAATACAGTGTATCTTACCACTTATTTAGGTGTTTGGTTGACTTCCTTGGTGATTTAAAGTTTTCAAGGTACAGAACTTGCATGTGTTCAATTAGTTTTAAACCAAGGTAAGTAAAAGGGGCACCTGGGTGGCTTAGTCAGTTAAGCCCCCAACTTTTGATTTCAGCTCAAGTCATAATCCTAGTGTTCTCAGATGGAGCCTTGCATCAGGCTCCACGCTCAGAGAGTCTGCTTAAGATTCTCTCTCTCTGCCCCTTCCACTCCCTAAAAAAAATGCTGCCTCCCTAAATAAACAAACAAACAAAAAAACAAATAAATAAATAAATAAATAAATGAAATCTAAAAAAATGACGAAATCTTAAATAATAAAATAATGAAATAATTATAATTATATAATAATAAATATTTTAAATATTTATATATTAAATAATAAATAATAATTATATAATAATAAAAATGAAATCTTAATAAAATAAACTAAGTAATATATTTTGGTGCTATTATAAATAAGACATTTAATTTAAATTTCTGATAATTCATTGTTAGTGTAAAGTAGTACAATAAGTTCTTTTTATGCTGACCTGCAAACTTGCTAGAATCACATTAGTTTTAGTAGCTTTATTTAAAGGTTTTTAAGATTTTCTGTGTAAAGAATCATGCCATCTGCAAATAGAAATCCTTTCATTTCTTCCTTTCTAATGTGTATGTTGTATGTTTCTTTTTTGTTTGTTTTTATTGTTCTGGTGGGGACCTCCAGGACAATGTCCAGTAGGAGTGGTGAAAGGAAAGAGATCTACTTTGTTAAGGTGTTGAATGCATTGTTAGCTGTACAGTAAAGAAGCTACATTCCATTGCCAGTTTACTAAGAGTTTTTATAATAAATGGAATCTGAATTTTGCAAATGCTTTTTCTATACCTTACATGATCATATGATTTTTCTTATTTGCCTTGGCATAGTATGGTCAAATACATTGATTGATTTTTCAAATGCTGAACACTGATCTCAAAGTATTTATCTTGAGATAAACAACATTAGTTATGATGTACTATCCTTTCTATAAATACTGCTTGATTTGACTTGCTCATACATATGATTACATCATATATTGAAGATTTATAGCGTTCTTTATTCAGGAGGGGTATTAGCCTGTAGTTTTTCTTTAGTATCAGAGTAATACCAGACTAATATTAAGTTAAGAAGTGTTTCCTCTGTTTCTTTTTTCTTTTTTTAAGATTTATTTATTTGAGAGAGAGAGAGGAAGAGAAAGAGAGTGTATGAGCAGAGGGAGGGGCAGAGAAGCGGGAGAGAATGGCAGGCAGACTCCCTGCTGAGCACAGAGCCCCCTTGGGCCTCAATCTCATGACCTTGAGATCATGATCATGACCTGAGCTGAAATCAAGAGTCTGATGCTCAACCCACTCAGTCACCCAGGCACCCCATGTACCCTCCATTTCTATTATCAGGAACAATTAGTCTAGAAATGGTATTATTTCTTACCTAAATGTGTAATAAAATTGGCTATTATGCAAGTCAAATCACTTGGACCTTACGTTTTCTTTAGGCAAACTTTATTTATAGCTTTATTGCTATTTAATTTACATAATATTAAGTACATTCATTTTAAATGCATACTGTGATGATTTTTTAGTATAGTTACAGAGTAGTACAACCATTACCATAATCCAATTTTAAATCATTTCTGTTACCTCCAAAATGTATACCTATGACCCATCTGTAGTCATTTCCCTTTATTATTATGCCTCCCTAGACAACTTTACTAGTTATATTACTAGTAAATTACTAGTAAATAAATTACTAGATAACTAGTAAATAAATTACTAGACAACTAGTAATTTATTTTCTCTATATATAAATTTGCCTTTTCTGGATATTTAATAGAAAGGAACCAGATAACCATATTTAATAGAAAGGCTTCGGATCTTAGCAGGTGACCCCTTTTACTCAGTATAATGTTTTTGAGGTTCACCCATATCGTAGTATATGTCAGTATAGTCTACCACTTTTATTTCTGAATATATTCCATTGCATATGACTTTACCACATTTTGTTTGTTAATTGACAGGTTAAGAGATATGTGGATCATTTTTCAATTCAGAGCTAATAAGAATAATGCTTTATCAACATCCGTGTACAAATCTTTGTCGGTACTTAGGTTTTTCTTTCTCTTGAGTAGATAGATATGTAGGAGTGGAATAGCTGAGTCATGTGGCAAATTTATGTTTTTTAAAAACACTACTAAGTTGTTTTTCAAAGTGGTTGAAAAATTTTACATATCCAGTCTCTCCACAAATTTGCCAGTACTTGTTATTGTCTCTCTTTAGGAACAGTAGTTCTAGTGGGTGTGAAGTGCTATCTCCTGTGTCTTTAACTTGCATTTTCTTACTGACTACTATTTAGCATCTTTTTAATGGACTTGTAAGACATTCTTTGTTTCTTTGTGTGTGTGTATGAAATGTCTATTTATATATGTCATCCATGCTTAAATTGGGTCATTTATCTTCTAATTGACTTGTTAGAATTCTACAGGAAAAGTTTTTAAACATAAATGAATGTCTTTAATAAATATAAGGACATGCAATTTATCTATTTCTCCTTGAGTGAACTTTGGTAATTTGTGTCTTTCAAGAAATATGGCCATTTCATCTACATTATCAAATGTATAGGCATAAGGTGATTTATAATGTATATTTATTAATTTTTATGTATTTTGAATATGTTATGATGTCACTTTATTCATTACAGTAGCCCCCCCTTATGTTCCAAGACCCCCTGTGGATGCCTGAAACTGCAGGTAGTACTGAATACTAGATATATTGCTTTTTTTCCTATACCTACATACCTCTAATAAAGTTTAATGTATACTTTAGGCACAGTAAGCAATTAACATCAACCAAAAATAAAATTAAAAAATTGTAATAATATACTTTAATAAAAGTTATGTAGATGTGCTCTCTCTAAAAATATCTTACTGTATTGCATTCACCCATCTTCTTGTGATGATATCAGATGATAGGATGCCTTCGTGATGAGATCAAGTGAAATGAATAACAATGGCCACTGTCACTTGAGTTAGGCCACTGTTGACTTTCTAAGGATATGAGAGAAGGGTCATCTGTTTCAGACCACAGTTGATGAGGTTTCAGTGGAACCACAGAAAGCTGAAGCTGCAGAGGAGGGAGGACTACTACACTGATCCTGGTAATTTGTGTTTTCTCACACTTTTCTTGGCTAGATGTGTATCAGTTTCATTAGCTTCTCAAACAATAGAATTTGGTTTCATTAATACCCTCCATTGTTCTCTTTCCAATTTACTGATTTCTGCTTTGACCTTTGTTTTCCCCTACTGCTACTTGGGCTTTAATTTGCTCTCCTTTTTCTGGTTTTTTGAGGTGAGAACTGAGGTCATTAATTTTAGGTTTTTACACTTTTTTTTTTATGTAAGCTCCATGTCCAGAGTAGAGCCCAATATGAGGCTTAAACTCATGACCCTGAGATAATGACCTGAACCTCAAGCTGGAGGCTTAACTGACTCAGCCACCTAGGCATCCCTCCACATTTTTTATATGGATGCTTAGTGCTATCAGGTTACACTTAAATTTACACAACATTGGTATTATCCAAACAACTCATATATATTTTGTTTACATTTCAAAATACTTTTTACTTTCTATTTTAATTTCTTCTTTGATATTGTTGTGGATTATTTTATTCGAAGTAGATTTATTTATTAGAAGTGGATTATTGAGTTTCTAAATATTTGGGGATTTTTCATATCTCTCTCTTCATAAATTTTATTTCATAATAACATTTTTCAATAATATGATGTGTAAGACTTGGAACTTTTTTTAGTTTATTGAGACTGGTTTACGGGCTAAAATTTGTTCTGCTTTGGAAAATGTTACATGTACACTTGAAAAAATAGTATATTGTGTTTTGTTTGGGTAACTTTTTTTTTTTTTTATAAATGGCAAGTACAGTTTGATTGTGTTACTCAAATCTAGTACATCCTTGCTGATTTTTAGTTAACTTGCTATATTTATTTTGGGAAATAGGGCTTAAAATCTCTGTAATTTTGGGTTTGTTTCAGTTTTATAAAGTTTCCTTTGTGTATTTCCTCCATAGCTCCTTACTAAATAGATAAATATTTAGGATTGTTTTTTGTCCCCTAGAAAACCTCTGCCTCTGACCTGTGACCTCTTTATCAGTATGAAAGGATGTTTTTATCTCTGGTAATATGCTGTGTATTAAAATTGATTTTATCTAATGTTGAAATAGTCACTTCTGGGAGCATCTGGGCAGCTCAGTCAGTTCAGTTAAGTGTCTGTCTTTGGCTCAGGCATGGTTCAGGGCTCCTGGAATCCAACCCATGTCCAGCTCCCTGCTCCGCAGAGAGCCTGCTTCTCCCTCTCCCTCTGCCCACCCCCACCCCACTCATGTGCTCTCTCTCTCTCAAATAAGTAACATCTTTAAAAAAAACGAGTCACTTTTGTTTTCATTGGATTAGAGTTAGCGTATCCTGTTCTATTTCTTTTAACTTTTGCCTTTTGATTCAGAGTGGAGCCCTTGTAGGCGGCATAGAGTTGGATCTTGTTTTTTATCCAACCTGCCAGCCTTTACCTTTTGTCTGGAATGTTTGCATTATTTCCATTCACTAGGTAGGGTTACCTTTAGTTCTGTCATCTTGGTATTTGCTTTCTACTTGTCCTCTTTGTTTTCTTTCTGTTTCTTAATCTGTCTTGTCTGGGATTCATTGAGATTTGTATGATGCCTTTTGCTCTCCCTATTGGCTTTTTTTTTCTTTTGCTGGTTGCTCTAGTGCTTACAATACACATCTCTCGCTTACCACAGTCTGTCTTCAAGTGATACCATAGCACTTCCATAGGATCTTAGAAGAGTATAATTTCATTTCTCCTTCCCAGCATTTAGAGGACTCTAGCCATACATTTTATGTACTCAATTTACACATTTCACAATACATTGTTATTTTTGTTTGAATTGTTAATTATGTTTTAAATAGTTTAACAAGAAAAGCATATCTAAATAGTTCCCATTACCATTTCCTCCTCTGTATAGACTGATATTTCCATCTGATACCATTTAGCTTTTTCCCTAAGAATTCCATCCTGACATTTCCTATAATGCAGATTGCTGGTCATACACTATTAAAGGTTTTGCAACTCTAATTATCTTTTTCCCCTGTTTTTCTGAAATATACTTTCACCAGGAGATCACCTAGGTGAGTCAGTTGGTTAAGCATCTGACTTTGGGTCAGGTCATGATCTCAGGGTCCTTGGATCAAGCCCTGCCAGGGGCTCCCTGCTCAGCAGGGAGTCTGCTTATCTCTTTCCTTCTGCCCCTCCCACTGCTCATGCTCTCTCGCGCTTTCTGTCCGTCTGTTTTCCTCCCTCTCTCTCTGAAATAAATAAATAAAATCTTTTAAAGAATGGTTTTTACTAAATACAGAATTTTAGGTTGTCCTGTGTGGTATGTCAGAGGGTGTTATTGCAAAGATGTCACTCTCCCATTTTATCTCTTACATTATTTCCAGTAGGAATCCTCTGCTCCCCTTAGCTTTATTATTCTGTATATAAAAGTGTCCTTTTTCTGTGATTACTTTTGTAATTTGTACTCTACCACTTGTTTTGAGCAGTTTGAATGTTTTAATTTGGTATAGTTTTCTTAGTATTTTTGTTTAGGATTTGTTGTGTGTGTTCAGTTTTCATTAACTTTAGAGTTTTTTTATCCATTATTTCTTCAAATATTTTGTCTATCCTCAGTCCCCTTCTCTACTCCTTCAAGAAAAGTATGTGAACCCACATGAAGTTGTTCAAAACATCAGTGATGTTCTCTTCATTTAAAAAAAAATCATTCTCTCTTTATATTTTATTATGGATCACATTCACTTGCATACGTATTTTTTGCAGTGTCTAACCTACTGCTAATCCGATTCATATATTTTTTGTTTCATTGTAGTTTTCATTACTGGAAGTCTGAGTTGGGTCTTTTGTCCATATCTCTAACTTTTGAGCATATAGCATACAGTTATAATAATCATTTTATCATTTATAATGATAATAGCAATATATAATAATAATAATAATAATAATAATATAATATATAATAAATATATAATAAAATATATAATAATCATTTTATTACCCATTTATGCTAGTTTTACCATTTTTTAAATCAATTTTGAGTCACTTCTGATTACTTCTTATCCTTATCATGGGCCATGTTTTTCTGCTCCTTTATATGGCTCATAATTTTTAATGTTTGATGTGAGGCAGGGTACATTCTACTTTTTTTGTTGCTTCATACTTTTTGATTTCTATAAATATTCTCAAACTTTGTACTGGATGCAAGTAATTGAAAATGGATTCATCCTTTAGTGTCCTGTATTTGAGGTTTCTTTGGCGGATCTGTGGCTTTGCTAGGTCTGTGGCTAATCATTCTGTATTATGAATTGTGATGCAAGGTTTGCCTGAGTCCTCTACCAAAGCCCCGTTATGATATTTGTGTACTCTTCTCAGCCCTGTGTAAATGCCAGATACGATTTCCTCTATTTCGTTACCTGACCCAGATAATTTTCTCACATACCTGCAATGATATATAATCTACTGATTATATGAGGGAGATCCTCTGATGTTCTCTAGAGTTCCTTTCTCTATGCATCTCTGTTCTCTATGGTACTCTGTCTGGAAAGTTCTACCTGTCATTCTCTCCAGAGTCTCTGATCCTTCTCCCTAACTCAGGAAGTTATGTGGGTTCCACCTGGGTTCCCTGTCTCCGCACCACAGACTGGAAACTCCCATAAAGCACTAGCTTTCATTTGTTGTTTGTCTGTCAGGTATTACTGCTCTTCACTCCCTGCTGTTGGGTATCTTGAAAACCATAGTTTTATATACTTTGTCTTTTTTGTTGTTATTTCAGATGAGAGAGTCATTCTGATCTCAGATATTCCATCTTGGTCAGAGGAAGAAATATACTTTTGTCATTTTATTTATTTTCATATCATTGTAAGCTATTACAACATCTTTCATAAACCTTAGAGCTTAGAACATAGCTGAACACTCAAGCAAAGTGTGACCAAAATAATGTGACACACTCACCGTCTGCTATTTATATGACACTCTTTTTCATTCTAATTATGATTACACTAGACTTCTGATACCAATTTCATTGTGTTCACTAAGTTTTATATCTCTTCACCAACAAGGTTGACCTTACTCTGGTCATATATTTAGTTCACATCAACAACTGGCCATCAGAGAATACCTGTAATAACATACAATAATCCAGATAGATGTGGTTTAATCAACCTAAATTTTAACACGATCATTTTCCTTACTCATCAGCATTGCACCTCTAGTTATCCAGTCTAAGGTAATATTTACTACTTAAACCCATCTGACAAAGTTGTCTAATAAACAAAACACTTTTCCCCCCAGCAAATGTTGGGGGGAAATTCTCCCTCTTCACATTCTGTTTTTCAAAGGATGTCCCTTTATTCCTATGCAAAATCTACCTATTTTTTATTTCTTTTTTTAAATTTTTAAAATTATTTTTATTTTTATTTATTTATTTTTATTAGCATGTAATGTATTATTTGCTTCAGAAGTACAGATCTGTGAATCATCAGTCTTACACAATGCACAGCACTCACCATAGCACATACTTCCTCAATGTCCATCACCCAGCCACCCCATTCCCTCCTCCCACCCCTCTCTCGTCTAGCAACCCTCAGTTTGTTTCCTGAGACTAAGAGTCTATTGTGGTTTGTCTTCCACCCTAGTCACATCTTGTTTCATTTTTCCCTCCCTTTCCCCTGTCACCCACCCCCCCCCCACCATGCCTCTTAAATTCCTCATATCAGAGAGATCATATGATAATTGTTTTTCTCTGACTGACTTACTTCACTTAGCATGATACCCTCTAGTTCCATTCATGTCATCACAAATGGCAAGATTTCATTTCTTTTGATGGCTGCATAGTATTCCATTGTATATATATATACACCACATCTTCTTTATCCATTCGTCTGCTGATGGACATCTACGTTCATTCCATAGTTTGGCTATTGTGGACATTGCTGCTATAAACATTCGGGTGTACGTGCCCCTTCAGATTACTACATTTTTATCTTTAGAGTAAATACCCAGTAGTGCAATTGTTGGGTCGTAGGATAGCTCTATTTTCAACTTTTTGAGGAACCTCCATACTGTTTCCAGAGGGGCTGCACCAGCTTGCATTCCCACCAGCAGTGTAGGAGGGTTCCCCTTTCTCCACATATTTATTAAAAAATGACTGTTCCCTTGTGCCAACCTGTCAGGATCCTTTAGAATTCTCATTCTATGAAGTAGCTATCCCTCCAGTTTTAGTGTCAAGTGAAAATTTAATTAACATGGCATCCCTCTATGCCTCAAAATGATTAATAAAACATGTTGTTCAGATAAGAGTTTTCTTATTAAACTACAAGCAGTTACAACTTATCAGAATAATTTTAAGCAAGTATAAAATAAACACATGTTGAATCAAATAAAAGCTAGACAAGTTTGGGTGCCTGCATTATAATATCCTCTCATTTATTTAGATTGTCATGAACCAAAAGGTAATTTGAAAGTGAAGTACAATTATTATGTGAAAAACAGTGGACAATGATCATAAAAAATGTGCAATTTGTTTAAGAAAAGGAGATATAATTATCTGTGCTTATATTTGCTAAAAATAAAAAAGTTCTCAAGTAACAACAAAAATTGTTCCAGTTAAGGGAAATGTCAGAAAAGGATTTATAGGGCAGGGGTAGAAGTGAGACTCATCCTGTAAAACTTATGCTTTTATCTTTTATAAAATAAAAGTGCATTACCTTGTCAAAAGAAAAGGTGATTTATGAACAATAATGTAGGAGCAAAGAATCTGACAGCCATTAGACATAGTCTCCTACTGAGAGATCTCTGAAGATAGTATTTCTTCTGCCAACATAACCACAAATAACATATGTAAAAAGCATATGTAACTGTAGCAATTTTAAAATGATGTTATCACTCTTAGCAGTATATACAGACATACACACCCATCATACATAATTTTTAGTAAGTATGAAGTATAGTCTCTTATGGAATACATCACTGATTCATTCATATTTATTAAATACTTCTAGATTCTTCTCCCTGATAATTTAATTTTGAAAATGAAAATTGTATTCTAAATTCAAATGTATACTCCATGAAGTCTACCTACTGCTCTTTTTTACAGTAGTTCATATCTTAATAACCAAATATGTTGGAAAGACATGAAAATAATATTGAGAAACTGATGTGCTGACATCAATTTCATGCTTATCTCATTAGTGAAAATGAACACTTGGAAGAAAAAGAGATTTGGGTGACATGTATTTGTATTTAGGTGAAATGTATTTGGCTAGTAGTATTAAACAGAGGCTTAACTACAATTCAGGAATAAAAGCTCAGACATGATATGCAATTTATTCATAATTATTTTACTGGTTGTTTTTATTAAAGAATGCTTGGAGGTCATAAAACATTTTAATATCTCAATGTAATATTCCTTTTCCAAAATATGCATGTTATGGTAAGAAATAGTAGACATTTACTTATTAAAGGTATTATTTAACAATATGCATATTATGTATTGTTAAGAAAGAAATGGGGAATGGATAATAATACTTAGGGTAATGATCAAGCAGACCACTAAGCAATAGATAGAATAGTATTTTTTCCATATTATCATTGTCATTCCTATATGGAAAGAAATCCTTTTAATTTCTTTACCCTTTTCTTTGAGTTTCTGTATCAGAAAGAGACCTAGAAGGAAAAAAAAAAAATGGTACAGTGAAAAAGGTATTTAAGAATGCCCCTGAGCCCTGTCTACACTTTTATGAATAATTTCTTCATTGTGTTTTAAACCCCTCCTCACTGCACATTTTCTTGTAAATGTTAAAAGTAACTATATTAATGGATAAAATTTTACATTTTATGTAAATGTACCCAAACCCCCACATCTACTATTCAATCACTTGAAAACATTACTTAACAAAATCAGAGCATTCCTTCTGAAAATAGAGCAATTTAAAAGGTATAATAAGAGCATTCTGTTTATAGCCTCTTCAAGTTAGTAGAAAACTCATAATTCAAGAAGTTGTCTTTTTTGTTTGTGGAAGAAGCCTATGGCTTAATTTTTTTGAGGTTTTTTTTTCTTTAGAGTATGCAGTTTTTCATCAAACCACACTAAGATGGTTTCCAAACAAATGTGAGCATATAGTAGCTGCATAATCAATGTTCACATACTTGTAAAGAACTTGAAATATACTCCTATCAATATGTATGCCATAAATCTATATTAAAAGTTTCTTATTATTAGGTGAGGCAAGTCACATAGCCATGTTTACATAGAAGGGGAAGAAAGACAGAATTGAAATAGACCATGAAAGAAGCCAGAAGCTAAAAGTGCAATCTTACTATAAGAGATAAGGTGGAAAAAAAAAAGATTTTAGCAGACTATGAGGCATTTATTTAGATGATAAAGACACTAGATGTTAGTTCTTGAAATGTTTATTGAGGTGAAAATTAAATAAGGTTATTAAATCAATAATCAAATATCTATGCCAGAAATACTTCTTGAACACCTCTAATAGGTGAGAAACTGCTTAATTACTAAAACTTCAGATGTGAACCAGATAGATATAAATCCTTAAACCACGGTAGCTTCTATTATAGTGAGGTTTTCAGAAAATAAGCAACCAAAAGTGAAAAGAAGAAAAATAAAGGAGGTTCAAGTGGAAGAAAATGAAGGTAGGAACAGGATTATTTTAGATTAAATGGTGGGATCAGGCTTCCAGTCATGGGAAGGGTGTGGTGAGTTTCTGCAGATAAGACAGAGGAGGAAGAGAAGGAATGGTGCCATTTCAGGGAATGGTCAAGGATGAGCTATTTGAGGCAATAACTCTTAGGAAACCAAATACAGTTATGAGAAAAACACAGCATGGTCTGGCCAAATAGAGCAGGCCGGTGGAAGAAAGGAAAAGTGTCAAAACCTGTGTGTTTAACAAAATCAGGGTGTTTAAGAAATGGCAGAAGGACCATTATGAAGAAAGCAGGAATTAGAAGTCCTGAGAGTTGAAAAGATAAGATGCGTTCGGAATGTCTTGAGGGGATTTGAGTAGATGAGTCACAGGGTCTGATTTTCATTTTGAAGATGGGACTCTGACTTACATGTGGAGGAGACACTGAGAGGCAGGACAAGAGCCAAAGTAGAAAGATGTTTTTCTGTGTATCTCGTCTGGAGTTCATTAAGCTTCCTGGATGTATAGGTTATTGTTTTTCAAAACATTTTTAAGAAGTTTTCAGGTATTTTTTTCTTAAGGTGTGTTTTCTGTTCTTTTTTCTTATTCATTTGTTTCCAGCATTTCTATTACACATGTTCCTGTGTTTAGTGATGTTCCACATTGCTCTCGAGGCTCTGTTCATTTTTCTTCATTCTTTTCCCCCTCTGCCATTAGATTTCATAGGTTTTATTTCTCTTTAAAATTGCTAATTCTAAAAAATAAATAAATAAATAAAATTGCTAATTCTTGGGGCACCTGGGTGGCTCAGTGGGTTAAAGCCTTTGCCTTTGACTCTGGTCGTGATCCCAGGGTTCTGGGATCGAGCCCCACATCAGGCTTTCTGCTCAGCAGGGAACCTGCTTCCTCCTCTCTCTCTGCCTGCCTCTCTGCCTACTTGTGATCTCTGTCTGTCAAGAGAATAAATAAAATCTTAAAAAAAAAAAATTGCTGGGGCGCCTGGGTGGCTCAGTGGGCTAAAGCCTCTGCCTTCAGCTCTGGTCATGATCCCAGGGTCCTGGGATGGAGCCCTGCATCAGGCGCTCTGCTCAGCTCAGTGGGGAGCCTGCTTTCTCCTCTCTCTCCCTGCCTGCCTTTCTGCCTACTTGTAATCTCTTGCCTGTCATATAAATAAATTTTTTTAAAAAATTGCTAATTCTTTCTTCTGCTAGTTCAGATCTACTATGGAGTGAATTTTTCATTCAGTTATTGTACTTCTAAGCTTCAGAATTTTCATTTGCTTCTTTTACAACTTCTCTATCTGTATTGATAGTCTTTATTTGATGAAATATTTTTTCTACACTTTCATTTAATTCTTTAAATACAGTTTCCTGTAGTTTTTTGAGTGTGTGTATACTGGCTGTATACTGGCTACTTTAAGCAGCCATTTGAAACCCTCATCTGTTAAATGTGACATGATCGTTTTCACGAGAAGTTTCTGTTGCCTAATATTTATCATCTTTGCGTCGGACTTCCCTCTTTCTTTGCATGTCATAATTTTTTTGTGGAAAATTGGAAAGTATTATATACAAGTAATACTTTTCAAGTATTAATAGGTATATATATTATACATAAGTAATATATTGTAGCAAGTTTGCGTATGGGTCCTCCACTATCACCCTGAGGACTTGTTATCATTATTTGCTTGCTTATTTCTTTAGTAACTGACTGGATTATTCTATCAAAGTCTATTCTTACTCTCTGTCCACACCCGCCCCTCAGTTTAAAGCTTTTGAAGTTCCCAAGAGAGTGCAGCCCTGAGCGTGCACATGGCCACCAGGGGTAACAGTCACCTTAGCAGTGCAGTGACCTCTTTCCTTGATCACACCCTGCTGATAAGCTATACGAATTTCTGGTTGGTTGCCATATTGTTTTATATATTGTCCTGAAGCATAAATTGTTTCAAGGACTATGGTTTAGCTTATGTCTCTGATAAAGCCTTTGGTCTTCTCTTAATTACTTACGTCACAGCTGCATTGTTTTTGAGTGCATCCTTAGGTTTGAACTTTCTCCAACTGTTATGCAAATAAAATCTTCCATGGGAAGAGCTTCAGTTCTCTGTTCTATAGCCCATTTCTCTTCTTGGGCAAAGTCTCTGAACTACAACCGGAAGAGGGGACAATGGTAAGTTTCTTTCTGAGTGGCGCTCCTGCTTAGTAGCCAGGCATTTGGCAAAGCTGGGGATTGGATGTTGTCAGTTTTGTATTTAGAGATGAACATCAGATTAAATATTATAAATTCCTGTTTATTTGGGAACAGACTTGGTGATATCACCTTCATTGGCCAATAAAATAAAATGACATAAAATACTTCTAAGTGAAAGTTAAATGATAGTTCTAAGTTTGCCAGATCCTTTTCTCTTGTTGCCACAGCTTTGAAGGCAAGTGTTGAGATGGAGCTTTTTTCATTTGGTCCCTGAGTGACTACTGTGATTCTAGCTAGCATCCTGCTGAATCTTGCTAGAAACGAGCATGAACAAGAAACAGGCATTTGCTGGGCTAAGGCACTCTAATTTGAGGAATTGTTTTATGGGATTATAGACCAGATTTTTCTTTCTGATAGAAGACCTTTAACATAAGTACCCCATTTGGTCATATTTTCAGAAACCCAAGTCTGATGCTTGTTTGGGAATCAGAAATAATGCTTTTCAATGCAAGCAATTCTAAGAATTCCATGTAATCATAAAAATATGCATTAGCTATAACAAATCAATAATAATACACAGTTGCCTAACAATATTTAAAATGGTCAGATTAGAATAAAAACTATTTTATACTAGGATTTTTTAAGTTGTTTATCTTGAAGTTTATTCTTGTGTGGTGCTCAGGTAATTGATTTATAACACTAAAAACAAATTCCCACTAAAGGAAATTAAGGGTCAATCTACCTAATATTAAGAGGAATATGAAACAACTTTTATGTAAAAACTAAGTAGCAATAAGCAGACCTCAAATATTCTTACTAAAACGTGTTAGGAGGTAAGGGTATCTGGGTGGCTTGTTGGTTAAGTGTCTGATTTTGGTACAGGTCATGATCTCAGGGTCCTGGGATCTAGTCCTGCATTAGGCTTTCTGCACAGTGGGGAGTCTGCTTCTCTCTCTGGCTTTGCTCCTTCTCCCCACTCATGTTCTCTTTCTCTCTCTCTCTCTCTCTCTCTCTCGTAAATGAATAAATAAAATATTTTTTAAAGTATTAGCAGGTAGTATAAATAAATATGCTAATGCTACTCTGTAGAGAAGGTGGTTACCTTTTCATGACATTTTCAAGAATACAGTTCTCTGTCTGAAATGTTTTTTGTGTACATTCTCTTAAAATACATATACCATTACGGTGACTTTCACTATGATATTTAGGTGATAAATTAATTGTCAAAGTTGGATGTTCTTCAAAACAGAGAAAAAATAATCTCAAAATTTGGCAAGAAATTTATACATAATTGGTACCATGAGATTACATTATTAGCTGAATACACCTGCAGAATTATACTGCCACAACTAAACAAGTTATATTACATATAATTTAGGGAGAATTTGCATAAACATATATTAGAAAACTGTTTGCACCAACTTATTTTTTTATGCTTGTGGTGATGTGTAACACAGATACACATGTTAATTGTTATTTGAAAGAGAATGCATTTTAGAAAGGAAAAAAATTAAAAGGATTAAGGAGTTCCATGAAATTATACTGATAGATGTGTCAAAATGCAGCAGAAGTCCAGGACAAGCTGACAAGAAAGAGGGAAAAATCCTAAGAAGTTAGTTGTTGTTCTTATGAAACTTATGTTAAAAAATAATAGGCTGCGATGGGAAAAATTTTAGTTGGATATTATTAAGAAATGGCTTTTCAATTCTCATGTTCTTTCATAAATTATGTTGCATCATCTTGGACATGACTAATGTCTGCTGAAGAATTAAACAGTGAGAGATTACCAGAGAACATCAAGAATTTGTTTTCTTCTCTCTCTCATAAAAGCAACTTACCACAAATGTAGTTGTAAGCAGTCTCTTCTCATTACTTAAGTATTCACTGATACTACTCATAAGTAATTCTATCAGATAGTATTTTTTTCACTGTATGCAACATGCATTTTTTTGTTTCTATTTTTTCCTTTATAAATTAAAAGAACATGAATGATTGTGATACATAAAAAATTTTAGAGAATAATATTTCACTTACCAACTTTGTGCCATCCATAGTTTTGAAATGCCATAATTTTGTGTTTGCATAGTATACAAAAAACAGAATATTTTATGCATATGCTCTTCAACTGGTCCCCTTAAACAAAATAACAAGTCAAAGATGTATGATTTCACTCCTCTTAGACAACATTGCCAACAAAAGTGGAATAAAGACATATTTTACCTCATCCTGTCAAAATTCAGAGAGGCCAGGACCAGGAGAAAATACCATAATAATTTATGAAATGGCTGGCAAGGAAGTCATACCAGGTAATGATAATGATTAATTAATTAATAACATTGTTATTATATGATTATGAATCACCAAAAAAGACAAGTATAAAAGATACCATTTATACCATTAAGTCTAGTTTTGAAATTGTCTAAGTAGAAATTTAGTTTGCTTTCTCTGCTTGACTTATTTCGCTAAGTATGATACGCTCTAGTTCCATCCATGTTGTCGCAAATGGCAAGATTTCATTTCTTTTGATGGCTGCATAGTATTCCATTGTGTATATATACCATATCTTCTTGATCCATTCATCTGTTGATGGACATCTAGGTTCTTTCCATAGTTTGGCTATTGTGGACATTGCTGCTATAAACATTCAGGTGCACGTGCCCCTTTGGATCACTACGTTTGTATCTTTAGGGGAAATACCCAATAGTGCAATTGCTGGGTCATAGGGCAGTTCTATTTTCAACATTTTGAGGAACCTCCATGCTGTTTTCCAGAGTGGCTGTACCAGCTTGCATTCCCACCAACAGTGTAGGAGGGTTCCCCTTTCTCCGCATCCTCGCCAGCATCTGTCATTTCCTGACTTGTTTATTTTAGCCATTCTGACTGGTGTGAGGTGATATCTCATTGTGGTTTTGATTTGTATTTCCCTGATGCCGAGTGATATGGAGCACTTTTTCATGTGTCTGTTGGCCATCTGGATGTCTTCTTTGCAGAAATGTCTGTTCATGTCCTCTGCCCATTTCTTGATTGGATTATTTGTTCTTTGGGTGTTGAGTTTGCTAAGTTCTTTATAGATTCTGGACACTAGTCCTTTATCTTGATATGTCGTTTGCAAATATCTTCTCCCATTCTGTCAGTTGTCTTTTGATTTTGTTAACTGTTTCCTTTGCTGTGCAAAAGCTTTTGATCTTGATGAAATCCCAATAGTTCATTTTTGCCCTTGCTTCCCTTGTCTTTGGTGATGTTCCTAGGAAGATGTTGCTGCGGCTGAGGTCGAACAGGTTGCTGCCTGTGTTCTCCTCAAGGATTTTGATGGATTCCTTTCGCACATCAAGGTCCTTCATCCATTTTGAGTCTATTTTCGTGTGTGGTGTAAGGAAATGGTCCAATTTCATTTTTCTGCATGTGGCTGTCCAATTTTCCCAGCACCATTTATTGAAGAGGCTGTCTTTTTTCCATTGGACATTCTTTCCTGCTTTGTCGAAGATTAGTTGACTGTAGAGTTGAGGGTCTATTTCTGGGCTCTCTATTCTGTTCCATTGATCTATGTGTCTGTTTTTGTGCCAGTACCATGCTGTCTTGATGATGACAGCTTTGTAATAGAGCTTGAAGTCCGGAATTGTGATGCCACCAACGTTGGCTTTCTTTTTCAATATCCCTTTGGCTATTCGAGGTCTTTTCTGGTTCCATATAAATTTTAGCATTATTTGTTCCATTTCTTTGAAAAAGATGGATGGTACTTTGATAGGAATTGCATTAAATGTGTAGATTGCTTTAGGTAGCATAGACATTTTCACAATATTTATTCTTCCAATCCAGGAGCATGGAACATTTTTCCATTTCTTTGTGTCTTCCAACTATCGTATGATCTCCCTGATATGAGGAAGTGGTGATGCAACATGCGGGCTTAAGTGGGTAGGAGAAGAATAAATGAAACAAGATGGGATTGGGAGGGAGACAAACCATAAGTGACTCTTAATCTCACAAAACAAACTGAGGGTTGCTGGGGGGAGGGGGTTTGGGAGAAGGGGGGGGATTATGGACATTGGGGAGGGTATGTGCTTTGGTGAGTGCTGTGAAGTGTGTAAACCTGGTGATTCACAGACCTGTACCCCTGGGGATAAAAATATATGTTTATAAAAAATAAAAAATTAAAAAAAAAAAAGAAAGAAATTTAGTTTGCTCAATGCAAAGGCTATAAGAGAATTTGCCTCAGGATATTATGGCATCCCTCCCCCAAAAGTCCTAGAGCATATTTTTTTTAACCTTTTAATTATACTCTAATGATATGTGTGTGTGATGGTGGTGGTGCAGTGTTTGTGGAAGATTTTCTAACTTCTGTTTAATAAAGATAAGCATGATAGAGAGGGAGAGAGAGAAGGATGAAAACAAAGAAGAAAATACTGAAAAAGTGAAAACAATGCAAAAAGAAACTCAATTCAGAATTATGTTCTCCTCACTGTCAGTGGGGTGGATGAGTAATTTATTGATATATATATAATATATTATATATATATCAATAATATAATATTATATATTATATTATATTATATTATTATATATATAATTATATATATAATATAATAGGCAAGGCCAGGGCTATATAACTTTGTCTCTGACTGGATTGAACCATTTTTTAAAAAATTTCCAGAATCATTTTTTTTTATTAACATATAATGTATCATTAGCCCCAGGGGTACAGGTCTGTGAATTGCCAGGTTTACACACTTCACAGCACTTACCATAGCACATACCCTCCCCAATGTCCATAACCCAACCACCCTCTCCTTATCCTCCACCCCCTGGCAAGCTTCAGTTTGTTTTGTAAGATTAAGATTCTGTTATGGTTTGTCTCCCTCCCAATCCCATCTTGTTTCATTTTTTCCTTCCCTATCCTTCAAACCCCCACGTTGCCTCCCAACTTCCTCATATTAGGGAGATCATATGATAATTATCTTTCTCTTATTGATTTATTTCACTTAGCATAATACCCTCTAGTTCCATCCATGTCGTCACAAAGGGCAAGATTTCATTTCTTTTGATGGCTGCATAGATTCCATTATATTTATATATATATATATATATATATATATATATATATATATATATATCTCACATCTTATTTATCCATTCATCTGTTGATGGACATCTACGTTCTTTCCATAGTGTGGCTATTGGGACACTGCTGCTATAAACATTCAGGCATTCAGGTGCACGTGCCCCTTCGAATCACTACATTTGTATCTTTAGGGTGAATACCCAGTAGTGCGATTGCTGGGTTGTAGGGATGGACTGAGCTGTTTAAACAATAGTTTCAGGTTTGGCTCTATGTTCTTCTCATCCTCCTGCTTTTCTCCCCCCTTTTCACTGATGGGCTGATAGCTAGCCTTAAAAGCTTAAATTTTTATCATACCGAGCATCTGTGATCTGAAAAGAAAAACGTGTGTCTTTTTCAAAACATAGAACAAAAATCAGGAGAATGAGTCACATATTTGTGTCTGAATTAATTGCTTTGTTTGGAGAGAATACTATCCCTATGAGAACTGCACCACTTCTAGACAGAGAGTCAGCCCACATGCCCCCATGTTCTGACTGTGGGGAATATATTGTCAGTAAAGAAGACTGAGGAGCAGTGGCATAAAAAAGATATTTACTCCAATAGTAGTCAAGGCATTCTAAATTGAAACCACTGTAGCATACCTTCTAGAAACTCAGATTGGCAAAAATTACAAAGCCTGATAACAATGAGTATTGACAATGATGTAGAACTACAAAGCTCTCATACTCTATTGGCAGGATACAACCAGTTTGGAAAGCAGCTTTTTATTATCTAGTAAATTTAAAGTACATTCTCTATGATCCAGCCATTTCACACCCAAGCATCAGCTCTAGAATTGCTTGAGTGTAGAAGGAGACTTGTGGGAAAAACATCCATAGCATCATTGTTACTGACTCTGACAGTCTAGCAACCTATAAGGTTACCAGTAGAAATGGATCACTAACTGGTATATCCATGTAATAGACAATAGTGATGAAGGTGAATAAATGAAAGCCAATGTAGCAAAATAGGTAAATCTCACAAACCTAATACTTTGTGAAAAAACCTAGTCACTGAAAAATACAAGTACTGTAAAGTTACACGTTTGTGTATGTATGTGTGTATGTGTATATGCATGAATAATAAAGTTACAAGATGGAAGTGACAAAAACTCATTTCAGGATAAGGCTGACATCTAGAACTCCCCAAGGATGAGGGACATGTGATTATGCTGAAGAACAGAGTATGCTGAAGACTTGTGTTGGTAATAACTATTTCTTCAGCCAGGTGGAGGGTAACAACATGTATACAATTGTTATGTGTATAAGATTTTCATATCTTTTTTATTTTTTTTATTTTTTTTTTAAAGATTTTATTTATTTATTTGACAGAGAGAGATCACAAGTAGGCAGAGAGAGGAGAAAGCAGGCTCCCTGCTGAGCAGAGAGCCCGATGCGGGACTCGATCCCAGGACCCTGAGATCATGACCTGAGCCGAAGGCAGCGGCTTAACCCACTGAGCCACCCAGGCGTCCTTCATATCTTTTTTAGAAAGAAGATGGAAAGCAGTAGCATGTGATCATAGCTATGGTATAGATGGGCGAGGGAGTGGTAAAGAAGGCATAAAAGTACAAATGGTGGAAATTCCAAGTCGTTAACATTCGGTGTAATAGTAGTTTCAGGTGTACGATATACTGATTCAACACTTCATACCACACCTGGTGCTCATCACAAGTGCTCTCCTTCATCCCCATCACCTGTTTCACCCATTCCCCATCCCCTCTGGAAACCATCAGTTTGTTCTCTGGAGTTAAAAGTCTGTTTCTTGGCTTGCCTCCCTCCCTCTTTTTTTTCCCCCCTCCCCTTTACCCATTTGTTTTGTAAAAATGAACTTTTATTGAGGTATTACTGCGTACAAGGCAGTGGTCCAGACACAGGATGGTAGGAAGGCCCAGGTAGAGAATGTAACCTCAGGGTTCCTAGAGCTACCTTATTTGCTGGAGAAAAAGTGGCTATTACTCTGCTTCCAAAACACAAATCAGTTCCTGTGGTTGGAGGGGTAAGTTGTGGGGACAGGATGTGCTGCTAATCTCTGGCCGGATCCAGTGTAGATTGCAATTGCCAAAGGCTCAGGAGCTCTTGTTCCAAGAGAAGCCCCCCAGCCTGGCTCCTGTAACCTTTCCCTCATTCTGCTCCTTCTTCTCTCCCTAAATACACTCAGGGAAGACATTCGGCATGAGAGTTTTTAATGACATACGTAGTATAAAATAAAGTACAATGCTTATTTATATTTATATTTTATGTAAGTAGCTTCTTTTATTTTGTTTCAGCTTCTTTGTATTTGTTTGTTGGGGGCCCATGATAATTCTAAAACAGGAATTTCAAAACTCTGTATTTAGTTGACTCTATTGACTCTTGTTTTTGGTTTTCTTGTGGGAATTTCTAATCTTTTAATAATACTCTTCTTCAAGACCTTGAAAATATTGACAACCTGTAAAATCAGAATTATATAGGAAGAAAGATCCATCATGATATGCTTGAGGAAAACACACCAGAGATAATTAGACATATCCATTTTGATCTTTGCCTTGTTTTCTTTAAATTAGGACTAAATAGTACCAAGAGGCCCCATGGAAATATATTGCTTGAGCCCCTGTAGAGATTTTTATTGGAGAAAATTTTCCAATTCATGTGTTTGACTGATTTAATGTAGAAAATGCAAAGACAGATAAATTCCTGGAGCCTCTCTGTTTGTCAGCAGATATGCCTTTGGCTACTGAATATGACTGTAAGAAATGTGCACGTTCCAAAAAGGCAATGGAGCCATCTCGGAGGAGAAAAGAAATTAGCTTTGTTGTTGCTTTGTTTGTTTGCTTTTAAGAAATATATACAGAACATTAAGCAAACTAGAGAAAATATTTGGATATATATTGAATACTTCAACCCTTTTGTGGAAACTGTGTTTTGGCTTACGTTTTCTCTCTTTTTCCTGCCAATTCTCTTTACTTATTTTATCCCTGACTGCTCTTTGTTTGATTTTGAAGTTGTTAACATAAACTTCCTCAGATGATCTTAAGGAAGCATTTAGTCTTGAGATTTTAGCAAGTTAGTGTTTAAGATGACTTGTGAAGGGGTGCCTGGGTGGCTTAGTCGGTTAAGCGTCTGCCTTTGGCTCAGGTCATGATCTCAGGGTCCTGTGATGGAGCCCTGTGTCTTCGGGGTCCCTGGTCAATGGGGAGCCAATTTCTCCCTCTCCTTCTACACCTCCCTCTGCTTGTGCTCTCTCTCTTTCTCTCTCTCTCAAATAAATAAAATCTTTTTTTTAAAATCTTAAAAATATGAGATGACTAGTAAAATACAGAATAGTCCAGATAGCCCTATCTCCCACGATCTATTTGCAAAGGAATCAGAACTCCTTACGCAGTCATCAGGCATATTGCCTTCCTGCAACTCTGGAAGTATTGCTGGTTGAGAAAAAATGGAACTGAGCGTTACTGCCCCTCTGATCAACTGAATCCTGAGTTGACCTCACCTAGAGAATATGTGAAGCTAGGAACATGAAAAAAAGAATAAGACAACATGAAATATGTTATGACATAATAAATTCAATTTCATATAGCCTAATGCATTAACTTTAAACATAAATATTCACAACAATGCAATATGTGTCTAATTATGTGCATTTACTGCTTGCTATTTGCAGAAAAGCAATGTACAGAAGTACAACATATTCAAAATTATTTTCTGATTTAAAATATTTACAGCCAACATATTGTTAATTCTTCATAGTTTTGCCTTCTGAAATTTTACTAATACGTTGAATAAAGTGTAGTCTGCAGTATTAATTTATATATCTATTTTTAATTGAATGTTTCTGCATGCGTTTATTTATGGCCTAGATGCATTTTTTCTATTCCAGGTGTGCATATGTTTTACTTGTTTATTAGCTTTTGTTTATTTAAATTTAATGAATTAAGATTTCAACTGACTTTGCCATACCCAGGTACTCTGCTTATATTTCTACTTGTTTATGTGACACACAGTATAGCATGTTTATGTTAATAAAGTATCTTTGATATAATGAGATTAAATGTTATGCCAAGAAATCTTATAAGTTTGTGACCATACATAGCATGTGTGTGTATATATTATAAATATTATATACATATAGTGATCTAATGCACTTTAGTGTCATTAAAGTCACTGATATATTTTGTGGATCAATTTACCCAATGAGTAAGTATATTTGAAGATAGCCGCATGCTGTACAAGTTAAGGTTTTATATGAATAATATCTAGAATATCTTTTAGGAAGTTCAGATTTAGTGTATGTCTGAGTGCCTTGAAGATTGAGACGAAGAAGCCTCCAAACTTAGAAGCCACATTTATCAACACACCAGCCCCAAGCACAGTTTTTTGAACCTCACCCAGTTGGGTTACTCTGGTTTAAAGATTAAAAGCACAATACAGGAAGGTAAGATCATGATTAGCAGATGACACACTCAAGTGAATACAGTCTACTGAAATCATGTTTGCCAGATCAAAGGCAATAACTGTCACCAAGAACAGTAGGTCTTCCATGGTTTCTTCAATATTGTCATTAGATTTCATAAGAAAAGTGCTTTGCTTAAAAAAATGTAACAGACGTTAAAGTACAATTCATACTATTTTGATCTTGACAACCTGCAAGGTTAACATCAGTTTTATCTGACTTAACATTGTCGTAGTTTTAAAATTTTCTATGTGAACCTGAAAACATGTAGTTTCTTATAAGGAAAATATACATCTTGTTTTCAGAGAAATTATCCCACATATTATCAGAGTTTGGAATTAATACTTTCCTCTTGTTAAGTTCCCCGCAGAAGCTATGATGGTGTGGAGGTGTAAGATACATAAGCCCATAGGGTAGAACTGGGAGCAGGGCTGAGGTGGGGTTGAGAGCCATGGAAAGGGACAGGAAGCTTACCTCTGGTATTCCTTTACCTATCTAACTTCTTACCCTAGGTACCCCTAGAAATCAGACTCAATTTTAAATTTGGAGGAAATTTTGGGATACAAGGATGATCTTATGTTTTGAATTCCTAGGGGTCATATATTTAAAAAATAATGATGGTACATTGTCTCAGTGTGTTTGGGCTGCTATAACAAAATGCTATAGGCTGGGGAGGTTAGGGGTGAGGTTAAACAACAGAAATTGATTTCTCACAGCTTTATATACTGGAAATTCCAACAGCAAGGCACTAACATAGCCAGCGTCTGGCGAGAGGCTGCTTCCCCACCTGTACATACCTGGCTTCTCACTGGGTCCTGACTTGGCAGATAGCAGAGAGAGAAAAGACAGACTTACAAGGTCACTAATTCCATTCGTGAGGCTCTACGCTCAGGACCTAATCACCTCCCAAAGACCAGCTTTCCTAATACCATCACACGTGGGCTTGGATTTCAACATAGGAGTTTTTGGCAGACACAAACGTTCAGCTCATAGCATATGTAAAGTAAATGAAAAGGGGGATGCACAAGTGGGATGTGTCTAGGTCCCTGACTGGGCTGGACTGTATCTGATAAGAGTTTCTGATGTAGATAGCAGAGGAGACATTCTCCAGATCTCAGTAGGAGGGCAAGACGTAGCATATGCCAAATGTGTTATGCCAAATGAAATAAATTGCTCTTATGGAAATAGCAATTCCTCACCCTCTAGCCAGTTTGATCTTCTTGTCAAAGCCCTTCAAACTCACAAATTAATCATGTTTTCCAAATATGGAACTGCCTTTGTGATTTGTAGATGGATTAATATACAAAATTGTCCAATTAAATCAGAAACAGATATCCAATTACATGGTATAACTATATTTATTTAATGCTGTATCTTAATAAATCAAGAAAGTTATTGATGAGGAGATACATTGGGGAGGACTAAAAACAGGTTTTTTTTGCAAGATCAACTGTAAAATGCATTCGCATTCAGTGATAATCAGGGGTGAACAAATTACAGTGTTAGCATATATGAAATGTAGAAGTAGCTGAAGCTTCACAGCTGAATAATGCTTCACAAGTACTTTGTGATGTAGCAAACATGGGGACTATTGTCTGCTTACAGAAAGAACATGGGAGTCATACTATCTACAAGTATTTATTGAGCATTTAGCACGTACTAGGTATAAAGCCAAATTTTCAGGCAATAACCAAGAGCAAAGAAGATATCATTTCTCCTTGTGTATATGCGAAAGCTTTTTTTTTTTTTAATTAGCTAAACATAAAAACCTTGTTAGGACAATGTCAAGCATTTAGAGGTCAGATGTATGCCCAACTGTCCTAGCCCAGCAAATTGTACCAACTTAGCCTACTGGAAAGGATAACAATTTAAAAATATTAACTCAGGTGTAAAACATACTGCAGAGATAAAATAACTAAATAATACCTGTGTTCCTCCCTTTTTCTAATATATATATATACATATATATATATGTTGATGGTTTCCTGCTTACCAGTTTCATTTTTAAACCTTTCCTCTGACCATAGGAGCTGATGCTGTGGAAGCTCAGTGTAAAAGATTTGAAGTGAGAGCGAGTGAAGATGGCAGGGTGCTGTTTTCTGCAGATGAAGATGAGATTACCATTGGGGCTGAAAAGCTGAAAGTCACAGGTACCGTAGTTTGAGGTTTTGGAACTTTGTTTACTTCTTGAAAGAATATGGAACTGAACAAGAACTATGTTATAAGATGTATGATCCCCATGCTGAAAGTTGAGTTCACGTAATAACATGATCTCATATCATTGGATTTCCCAGGAGTCTTCAAATAGAAGACAACTGGTTGTGGTGGCAGAAGACAATGTAAACACTGTGAAACAATATAATCACTGCCTTCACGATATAAAAGTAAAACTGTGTGTCCTAAGCGGGAGGAAGGATATGCGGAGGAAAGTGGGTCTGCAGAATGGAAGAAAAAGTGGGGTGCAGACCGTGAGAAATGCTAACTCAAGGTGATAGACAATTACAATTCAGAGGTATCATTTAAAAGTAGAATATATGCAAAAGAACTAAAATGTAAGTATCAACTAGAGAATGAAGTAAGGGGAAACTTACAAGTAAATAAAATTATCTTCTTTGGCTTATAATTATTCTCAAAAGTGTATATATCGAGATATAGTGCTATCCTGGTATGCAGGGTGGTTCAGTCAGTTAAGCATCTGCCTTTGGCTCAGGTATGATCCTGGGGTCCCGGAAGTGGCCCCCACATCGGGCTCCCTGCTCAGTAGGGAGTCAGCTTCTCCCTCTCCCTCTGCTCCTCCCCTGTGCTAGTGCTCACGCTCTCTTTCTTTCTCTCTCTCTCTCTCAAATAAATAAATAAAGTCTTTAAAAAAATAAAATTATAAATAAATTTAAAAAGGAATGGTGCCATCCACATGTTATTTAGAAGTTGTTAAAGTCATTATTCTAATATTAGAGCTATTAAAAAGTCAATCACTAACTGAAATTAAGAAGCAAAAACAAAAGCAGAAATCAAAGTTAAAAGCAAGGCTGAGAGCGGGGAAAGATTTATGAAGACTATTTTAAGCACAATCTCTTCGAATTACTTGATTTGCAATCATAATACATGTAATTTCAATAACATTTAAAAAATACCCAAAGAGGCCTACATTTAAAAAAAAAAAAAAGGTGAAATAAGCTTGACCTAGTGTTTCCCAAATTTGAGTTTAGGAGCAGCTCATGGGATATCTATCCTATCTATTTAAGTCCTACTGAACCCCGTGGGCCATCTGAGAACAGGTAATGTAGAAATTGGTCTCTAGTCTCAGGCTGTTGGGGTTGAATCCTCCCTCTACCATTCAATATTTAAGTAAACCCTATGCCTCCAATTTTCCTTCATCTAAATGACTGAGATGGTGATGATAACTTTAGTATTCAAATTATACCAGTGTATGTGTACACACCTATGTGTACATGTGTGTGTTTAGAATATTTACAGCACATAATGAAGACATTGTAATAGTCAGCTCTTTATATTTATTAATAAAGATAATATTAATATTGTTAATGTTCCAGACTTGAGGACTTATGTGTATTTCAAGAAAGTTGTACTGCCAAATGATACTGAAATTCAACAAAGCTAATTTTTTTTTTTTTTTCAGAGAGAGAGAGAGAGAGAAAGAGGGTGTGAGGCATGGGGGACAGGGCAGAGAGAGCATCTTATCAAGTCCCACACCCAGTACAGAGCGCAACGCAGGGCTTGATCTCATGACCCTGAGATCATGACCTGAGTGGAAATCAAGAGGCAGATGCCCCTCAACAAAGATAGTTCAATGGGGATCCTCACTGGGCCTCTTTGGCTTAGGTAACAACCCACTAGCACTGTCCCTACTGACTCCCACAGCGTCCTTTCTCTTATGGGATATTCTGCAGAGTAGCGGGAGCCTGCACCGTTGGGTTGGTGTTTGGAGTGTCCCCCATGACTGCCCAACTGCCTCATCTCCTTTTGTTTCCTCAGTTTCCTTGGAAAGGTCAGGAAAGGAAGCCCCACAGGGGGGCAAAAATTGACCTTTCTAAGCCCTGAGTCTGGGGGGCACGGGACAAAACAAAACACATGAGGGCTTTGGTTGGCATGGAGCACAGACAAATAGAAATGGACTTTGACTTTAGGGCCCTTGGTGCTAACATTTGATTTGCTGGTTGGTGGGAAAGCAGGGAACCCAGGTAGAAATACACTCAGGGTGATTAAGCAGACGTGATTTCAATATTTAACAATCTTTTACCTTGGTAGTGTCTACTCATTACCAGCTTTAATCCTAAAATAGCTTTTAAGATATCTTATCTAAAAATTATTTCATCCATATTTGGATATTCCCATTGAGTACTTTGCTTTCATAAGTGACAGGAAGTTATACAGCTGTTGACAGTTTTTATGAACTCATGGAATTTTAACTTCCTCTGATCTAATGTTGACTTGTCTCATAACAGTTGCAATGAAATGCTGTCTTTACAACATTAGATTCAGTTATTAGTTTTTAAATTTTTCTTTGAGGTACATGGATACTCCTCTTTATTTTCCTCTTCTTCTTGGTAGCCTGGCTGCCATCCTTAGTTTGTTAATGGGAATTATTAAAGTGTTCCCTGAAAATCTGAGTTCTTCTTTTCAGTTAACTGCCTTCAGGCAGTCATCTCTGCTAACTTATTCTCTCCCCGCCCCCCAGTGTACGTGTGAATGTGTGCATGGGACATATGCATGGTGTATGTATATGCATGTATGTATGTCTGGATATGCAGGTGGATAGGTACCTATGTTTCATTCTGGTTCTCTTTTTCCATTTCTTTCTGTCTCAAACATATACACATAGCTTTGAATTTATTCTTCATACTACTTTTGGTCTTTGTCCTTTATCTCAGAAAATCAATCAGTTTAAGAGTAGGAGTCAGTACCATATGCTTCCAGAAGATCCAAAATAATAATATAATTTTGATTATATTATAATCAAATAATTATAAATTATAATTTCAGAATATCCTAAATAATAATATAACATAATTTTAATAATGACGGCAGAATCCAGCCAAAAATTTTTGTGAGGGTTTGAGGTGTAACATTTGAGATGAGGGAATGAGAGTGTCTGTAACAAGCAACCCCAATTTCTAACCTGATGTGTATGTACAAGAGGCTCCAGGTTATTAACAAAGAAATGCTAAGTTGGCAGTATTTTAATTGGATTAAAACTCCCCCAGGATCCAGTGTATTTTGTTACTCACAAAAGAGCCCGTTTACCCACAGACATGCATAGACACAAGCATACACACACCCTCTCAAATTCCTGCTAGGTCCTTTCTCTCTTAGCAGGATATCGAATATTTACTGTGCAGTAGCTTTTTTTCCTTCCTGCAATACTTCTAAAATAAAGAAAAATAAAGACAGCAAGGGCAAATATGATTTAGAATTTCACATACTTAGAGGAAAAAATTGTGCGTCGCATTGCATACCATTTAAAGGCCCAGGGATTGATTAGAAACTCACATCCACTTTGAAGCAGCGCTTGAATCATTTGACAAATAACACTACAAAGAGACATGGACTCCAGGGTGCTTCATATAAATTAGGTAGCTGTGCTGACAAGACTTCAAAGTTACATGTGACAAGAGATCTGTGTGAGGTTGATTCTAGAATTTTAAATTTGTGGCACAAATTTTCTATTTAAGCAATAGCCATTGGAATTACAATTGATTTCTTTCTGGCTTTTTATAATTTACAAGCAGTGGCATTTTGTACAGGGACTTCTCTTCCAAGGTGACAGAAATGAATGAATTTATTTAGACAATGTGTCTATACACCTGAGGCAATATCACTTATGACTAAAATTATTCATAGATGTAGCATGGCTCAGGATATTTACATTTACTCTACTTAAAAAGTAGCAAGGATTTACCCAATACGTTCACATACTCCTAAGGTGCAGGAGGATAGAAGGAAAATCACAAATGGTTACCTGAACACCCACAACACGCCTCATTACCCCATCACCATGGTAAGCAATCGCGTGCCAAAAATTTGTCATTTTTTACTCTTGTTATTACTTGAGTTGCTCAGTAATTGTTCGCTTAAATCTTAATTTGAAGCTACTTCTTTGACCTTAACCCACCCTCTCTACATGGCTAACTGTATTAGATTGTTACACGTTAGCTCACATATGCATACTTGAGAAGTTTCTTTTCATTAAAATTCGTCAAAGATACTCCTTACTGCCGTTATCTTTTGAGACCTAATATTGGTCTAAGGTATCACTTACTGCAATTATCTTTTAAGACCAGGTAAACAAATAAAAGATATAAACCTTTACACTTAGAAGACTCTTAAATTTAGTGCTTTCAGGCAGAATCAATCAACTGCAATCTGCACTTTCATTTGTATTCCAAGTAGTATATTAACTTAGAAAACAAAGAGGGAGTCTAAGTCCTTTGACTTTATAAAGTGAAAAACTTCAGCCATGTAAGCTACCTCGATGTTAAATTTTATGCTATGGGTTGGACGTAGACCTCTCTGTTTTGTTTATGAGAGAAAAGAGGAAAAACAGCTAAAGGTATAAGGAGAAAGGATATCTCCTTTTTATCAGGCAGTAGAATTAAAGCTGGCAATCTGAAAAAAAAAAAAATAGTGAATCTCAACCCTGCACCCACCCTGTGCCCTAATGTTTGGCTTGAAAGCCAAGACTATATCACTGCTTCGTCCCTGTTCTAACTGAATGATGGGAGAATAGACAAGTTCCAGTGCTTGTTTGACAACGGAAGAAGGGATTTTCTGAAGAGCTGCCTCTTAAATTAAACGCCATGCTTCTGGGTTGAAATCAATATTTCCTGGTTTGTTTTTATTAGTTAGTCTTCGACGTCCTTGTTCTTGTCTGTTAAATTGGCACACTGTGTGGAGGTCAGCTTTGGAATCAAGCTTTCGATTAGCTAGGACCATTGTTCCTGCAAGCTGTCCAAATGCCAAGAACGTGGTAACACACAGCCCACAGGACAGAGCCGCTTGGTTTGAATAGCATCGGGGAAAATGTGATTAAACCCAGAGCTGAGAAAAGTGATATGCAATCACTTAATTGTCTCAGGTGTGGCGTTTCAAGTCTGTGGACTTGGGTAAATCACTCTGTTTTCTAGTTGCCTTTTAGAGTTACTGACGATACAGATTTTAGAGATGCTAAGGATTAGTACCACTCTATCTCCCCTGACACATCTCCAGGTAACAAAGGATTGCAGGTTTTGAAGTGTATAAATAATGAACCATGCCATTCTCAAACAATAAGGTATTTGCCCTGAGCACCTTACTGACAGTCCTCTCCATGACTTACTGTATTTTTCCAAGCTTTCGTTTAAATGTTTCCTACTTTAACAAAGCAAAACTTATTGAACATATAATTGTGGAATAGAAACCTAAAGGAAGTTGTAAAAGAAGACAACTCCATTATAAAGGTTGGAGTGGGGGCTTGCATCAACATCTGTGTGTGTTGGTTTTAAGAATTTCCACTGATGTTTAAATTTCTTTTTTTTTTTAGTACTTTATTTTTTATTCATTTTTATTTAAATTCAGTTAATTAACTTACGGTGTATTATTAGTTCCAGAGGGAGATTTCAGTGATGCATCAGACACATAGAACACCCAGTGCTCTTTGCATCATGTGCCCCCCTTAATGTCCGTCACCCAGTTACCCCATCCCCCCTCCCTCCAGCAACCCTCCTATGATTGAGTCTCTTATGATTTGTCTCCCTCTCTGATTTCATCTTATTTTATTTTTCCCTTCCTACCCCTGTGCTCCTCTGTTTTGTTTCTTAAATTCCATATACCAGTGAGATCATATGATAATTGTCTTTCTCTGATTGACTTATTTCACTCAGTATAATACTCTCTAGTTCCATCTACATCATTGCAAATGGCAAGATTTCTTCTTTCTTTTTTTGAAGGCTGCACAATATTCCAGTGTATTTATGTACCACATCTTCTTTATTCATTCATCTGTCTGTAGACATCTGGGCTCTTTCCATAGTTTGGCTATTGTGGACATTGCTGCTATAAACATTGGGGTACAGGTGCCCCTTTGGATCACTACATTTGTATCTTTGGGGTAAACACCTAGTACTACAATTGCTGGCTTATAGGGTACCCCTATTTTCAACTTCTTGAGGAATCTCCATACTGTTTTCCAGAGTGGCTGCACCAGCTTGCATTCCCACCAACAGTATAGGAGGGTTCCCCTTTTTCCACATCCTCGCCATGATGTTTAAATTTCTTATGGGCCTTAAATCCACAAAATGTCTTAAAGATATCATTTATCCCACCACTCTGTAAATGAATAGTCTGGTTTCTTATATATTGTGATGACATTCTAAAAATATGTTACTTATAAAAAATGGTCTACTGGAATTGCTTGCAGTTTCATTGTTTCTTTGCTGGCTGTCAATCAGGAGCTGATATTTACTCCTAAAGGTGACCCATATTCCTTCTCATGCTTTCCATGTGTCCTGCTTCCAAGAACACTGGGTGAGTTCCTCTCTTGATTCAGATCCCTCTAACTTTCCCTCCTGTTGCATCTCTTTAATTTCCTTTTCTGCCTACAGCTGGAGAAAGATTATCTGCTTTTAATAGCTCATATGATTACATTGCCTATTACATTATCCAGATACCTGGATAATCCAGGATAATCTCCCTATTTTAAGGACACTGATTAGTACCCCTAATTACATCTGTAAAATCCCCTTTGTCATGTAACATATTCACAGTCTGTGGGGTTTAGGATGAGAACATCATTGGTAGGGGGCCTCATTATTCTGCCCACCATACTATGCAAATGATTGAATCTCTTTAAGCCTTTTTTTTTCTTTCTATGCTGAATTTTCATTTCAGTGTTATACAGCTGCCTAAGTATAAATATTTGTACAATATACAGCAATTATGACATCCAGAGGGAATGTCTTAGAGAAAATAAGACTGCAGATATTTTATTGCTTTATTGCCCAGATTTGAACAAGCTTTCAAGCTGGTAGATCTACAGCTGGGAGTACTACCAAGGAGCACATTTTACAGTCACAGGAGACTGACCACATAGAACACAGGAGATTTTCTACCAGCTGACTGGAGAGGTTTACAACGAACGGATAGCCTGAATGCAACCCGAAGTATACTGTACTCACCCAAATTGGAAAAATGCATTTGGCAAAAATAATAATAATACTATACAAAATAAACACAAAAATATTATTTGTAAACAAGCAGGTAGCTGTACATTAAAGGAAACTAGAGAGTTTAAAAGCAAAGGCTGCAAACCATGACTGGTCTTGATGTCTGAATGCAGAAGAATTGGGTTATGACAGTCTCCACACACAGATACAAATTATAAATGTTGAAGCCACTTTTCTTTTTCTTCTTCTTCTTCAAAGGAGCATTATAAGAATCACCTACCACCTAGGATTTTTGGTGAAGGTAAAAGATATATATGAAAATCACTTAGGCCCAATCCTGGTACAAATCTGGTATTTAATAAATGCCACCAGGTAATAATTTTTAAACATAATTACTGTTCTAATTTGCTTAATATTTTTTAAATACTTAAAAAAATAAAAGACATCAGACAATGGATGAAAAAAAAAAACAAGAGAGGTGAAAATATGTGAAGTGAAAATTTTATTCAATATTAGAACTGGGGAACTGTATACTTCACTGGATATTTGGAGATATTTGAAGACTTTGTGAGAGAATATAGAAAAAAGGGTAGAAGAAGATGGATAATACTAGTTGTATTCTCAAAATGTTCATCTCTCTCATTTAACCATGCAGACATAGACAGGTTCTGTGAGGCATCCAATGATACATGTTCCTTAGGAACTACACCTCTGTATGCCTCTAGTTCATGATATTGCCCTTGTCCATAAATCTGAGGCTGTCACATACCATCATCTCTGCATTCCAGCATGGGGAAAGTGAGAAAAATAGGAAGCAGAACGAAAAGACTTTTCTTACAATATCCCAACCTGGAAATAGCACTCATCACTTATATATTATATCAGCCAAAATTTAGACACATGCTCATGTGTAACTGCAAGGGTAGCAAAGAAATGTTAGCTCTAACTGAGCTATGTTCTTTTAAAATTTTGGTTGGAGATTTCTATTGATAAAGGAAGAATAGATTGACCGAGAAAACCATTTCTGCCACAGGAAGTGATGTAATAATTTAGAGTTATAATATGTAACTTCAAAGGGAAAGAAAGAAAAAAATGCATAGTTTTAATATATTATCCATTAGACAGTATCACCCTATAAAATGGCTCTTAAATTTTCCCTGTTTCAATGTAGCAATCACCTTTATCTATTTTACCTATCACAGAAGACTTCCATGCATTTAATTCTGACATATCTACTTTCTGAAAGTTATTACTGTCATGTCATTCAGTAAATCAGGACCATATCTTCACTCCCTGTTGTCATCTTTATTAAACTGAAACCTCACTTCCATTATCAAGATTCTTAAAAATTTTAATATGACATTTTTCTTATTTCTTTCCAACATACACACTCTAGTTGGATCAGTCAACTCATTCAGTTTTCCATCTGTCTGCAGCTGAGAATGCTTGAAGTCCAGGATTGAGTTCCACAGAGTTATTATAGTGGGAAATTTTTCTGTTTAGGCAACTCAGAATGTATAGAGCTGTGTGAAAAGAGTGAAGTCAAAATCAGTGGAGAAATTCCAACTGGAAGCACCAAGGAAATCCCAAATATCAAGTCCAGATCATTAAGGGGTGAGGTGAATCTGGAGACTGAGACAATATTGCAGAGCTGAATGGGGACAAAATCTGGGTGAAACCAAGTTAAAAATAAACAGTTGTGTTACATGAATTAGGGGTAGAAACGAGTCTTAACTATTTGTTTAATTGGTCAAAGGCCTAAAGTTATAGTTGTAAAAAAGTATCCCAAGAGGCTGATAGCAGATGAACAGATACTTCTTTTCTGCCTCTTCCCACCCTCCTTCCTTCCTACCTTCCTGACTTCCTTTTTTCTTTCCTAACTTCCTTCCTTCCTTTCTTCCTAGAAGGTGGGCAGCCAAGGGCAAAGACAGACCAGTACAGCAGGAGCCAGCATGTGAAGGGTGAAAAAATAGGTCAGTGACATTTGAGGTAATCCAAGAATGATGTCTGTGTAGCTTGGGAAGGAAGCATGGCAGGGTCAAGAGCACTGTTGATACCCTTTTCTTTAGAGGAGATAAGTTTCTCACTCATTGAGAAGGGTAGCAGAGATATGGAAAGGAGAAAAGCTAGAATTAATTCTGTGTTGTTGGACTGGAAGTACTGGTGTGAACTCATGCTTTTCAGTTCCTAAGAGTAGATAGAGAAATAACTATAGATTCAAACATGTGTCAATATGTGCTTGCTGCAGGGGTGCCTGGGTGGCTCAGTGGGTTAAAGCCTCTGCCTTCAGCTCAGGTCATGATCCCAGGGTCCTGGGATTGAGCGCCACATCGGGCTCTCTGCTCAGCAGGGAGCCTGCTTCCCCCTCTCTCTCTCTGCCTGCCTCTCTCTGTCTACTTGTGATCTCTGTCAAATAAATAAATAAAATCTTTTAAAAAATGTGCTTGCTAAATATATAGCTATGCATTTCCTAACCTTATGTATAGGGATGGCTGTGGATTAGTGATTCCAGGAGCACTGAACACAACTAGTTCTCAGATTTTATTTCAGAATATCATTCTCCAATAAAAAGAATTAAGGACTTTTTGAGGAAAAAATTCATGATACTGAAGCTGGAGCAAGAAAAAACTAAAATGAGAAAGTGCCTTTCTTATACAAGGAAGTAAAGAAATACTCAGTTGAGGATGGAAACATGTCAAAAACACAGGAGCCAGTTTGAAGAGGTTCCTAAAGGCACATTGAACATCAATACGTATAATGAAGATGAGAAATTTGACTTCTTGAATAAAATAGAAATCTATGAATCTATATTGATATAAGTAAATAAATAAGAAAAAGATAATCTCTCCCTTACAGTAGGATGTGAATTGAAAATGTAAAGCAATTATGGGATTAGAAAGGTCCCATTTGACAATCAGCGAAGTAATCATTATTTCAGAGGAAGATATCACTGGATGGTAAAATTAGTGAGAGAAAGTGAGATAAGGTTGAGGTTTAGAGAGCCTCAATACATATTTAAAACAAAAATATTAATTTTAAAAGTGAGAAATCAACTTTCCAGTGAAGCTCTGGCTGTCACCATGGTACTCAGAAGCATCCCCAGGCATGGTACAAATCAATGCCATGCCACACCCACTAGGCACAACAAGAACTGAGGGTTACACCTGTATTACCTCAAACAAAATTGCATAACCTGAGAACAGTCATAAGGATATGTATTACCAACTCAAACTATGAGGCATTCTACAAAATATTAAGGCCATAAAATTTTGAGGAGCTCTTGCAGGAACTGAGATACTCGCCAACTGGGTGTACCATGTGATTCTAGATCATATCCCTTGTCAACAAGGAACTTTACTGGGACAAATGGTGTTCTAGCACCCAATTTTGTGTAACACACTACCCCACAACTCAATGGCTTTGAAACAATGATAGCACTTACTTAACTCAAACCTTTCAACTTTGGCAGGGCTCAGTGGAGACAGCTGGTGTCTTCTTCTCTTAGCTACAGTTGAAGCAGCTCAAACTCTGGGGGCTGTATCATCTGAGGGTCTGCTCCCCCACATGCATGGAAGTTGGTAATAGCTGTCATCAGAGACCTTAGAAAGGGCTGCCTGCCAGAACATCTATATGGGGTTCCTTCATGTGTCTCTGTTTCCTCACTTCATAGTGCCTGTGACTGAAGGGTAAGCTCTCAGAATGAGAGTTTCAGAGAAAATCTAGAAATTTTCTAAAACAGCCTCCATTGTTTTATGAAAGGAGTGTTAAAGAATTTTTAGGGGTATTTTAAAGCCAATCAATTTTATCAGAATTTGAAAGGGGCCCCTGGACAAAGGATATTTAAAAAAAAGTGTTTTTAATTATACTCATGAGGACTTTTCTTTAGTCTTAAAATTAACCAAAAAATAAAATTAAATAATAAAATTAAAATAAAATAAAATAGAACAACAAAGTCAACCGCAGATAACGTTTTTCAGAATATAGGAAGATATTCTCAATATGTGTCTTGGTGAGCTCAGGCTGATACAACAAAATTTCATAGACCGGGTGGCTTAAACAATAGAAATGTATTTTCCCAGTGTCCGGAGGCTAGAAATCCAAGATCAAGATGGCAGCATGGATGGGTTCTAGTGAGAGCCTTCTTCCTGGCTTGCAGACAGATGCCTCCTCACTGTGTTGTCACATGTCCCTTACTCTCTTTTTAAGGGCACTAATACCATCTTGAGGGCCCCACCCTCAGAAATCTACTAAACCTAATTATCTCTGAAAGTCCCTATGTCCAAATACCATCACATTAGAGGTTAGGACTTCCACATAGGAATCTTGAGGGGATAAATTTTAGTCCATAGGACCGTGGTTAATTGTTTTCTAAAAGTTTTTTACAAAATCAAGTGTAAAATATTCCATTTCAATTCTTTGAAGATATTGAGGTAGGGAAATATAATTACATAGCATTGTTTTGTAGCTTTCTGATAATTTGGCTTTGATACGATAGTAGATCTCAGAGACTCTAACATAAAAATGTCTATGTGGTCTGTTCCTCTTGAATATCGGTTGCCTTGGTAGGGCGTTATAGTAGCTGGGTTGCAAATAATGAATATTTCAGTCCCTGTTAAGTAAAAGAAACACAGGCCTGTGTTGTTGATTGAAAGGGGATCCTGCAGTTTGGATCCATTTCATTTCCCCTTTTGTTCTTTCTTGACAGTAGAGTCAAAACTCTGGTCACCCTTACTCTGGGATACATCATATCATCAATGAACTAGAGTCTCAGCTCTGATTTCTCTGATTAGATAACTCCAATTCCTTTTACCATCCCATTCATGCTTAGGGGTAGGCTGAAGATCACTTTTTGACAAGGTCTAACCATCCTAAGGAAGACGTTTGAGATAGGCTTCTGGATGCAAGTAAGTGCTCAGGTTGAAGGCCCAAATTTTGACTTTACGAGAGAGTGCTAACTATAAACTTCTACTTTAAATAATTATAATTCACATGCTGTTGTAGGAAATGATACAGAGAGATCCCATGTGACATTTACACAATTCCTCACAGTGGTAACAGCTTGCAAAGCTATAGTGTAATATCACAACCAGGATACTGACATTGATAGAGTCAAGACACAAAACAGTTCTACAGGGTGCCTTGCTGCCCTTTTGAAACCACACCTACCTTACCCCTGATTTTCACTTATCTGTCCTCTGATTCTGTGATTTTCTCATGTAAAAACATTATATATAGATTTCTTCGGTAGTGACAATTTGGAATTATTTATTTATCTTATGCTTAGCATAATTCCCTGGAGATTCATTTGATCTGTTGTCTATAGCAATAGTTTGTCATGACTGAGTAGTAATTCCATAGTATGACTGTTCCACAGTTTATTTATTCACTCAATGAAAAACATCTGGATTGCTTAGGTTTTGGCTACTAGAAATGAAGCCACTATGACCAAATGTAAGTTTCATTTATCTGGTATAAATGGCCAAGACTGTAATTACTCAGTGATATGGTAGATCTGTGTGTTGTTTTATAAGAAACTGCCCAATTGTTTTACAGAGTAGCTATAACATTTTAGATTCTTTCCAGCAATGTGTGAGTTTCTTTGTATCTTTTCCAACTTTAATGTTGTCATTAATTTATCTAAAAAGTGTGCAGCCACGTGGTGATAACTGTAATATTTCACGTGATTTCAGTTTGCATTTATCTTAGGCCCAATGATGTTGAACATCTCTTTATGTGTTTATTTTCCATCCATACATCCATTTCAGTAAAATGTCTGTATATAATCTGCTGCCCATTTCCTAATTGAATTGTCTGTATTTTTCTACTTTTGTTTTTGTGCGTCTTTACGTACTCTATTTACTAGTCTTTTTAAGCATATGATTTTCAACTGTTTTCTCCATCTCTGTATCTTCTCTTTTCATTCCTTTAACTGGGTCTTCAGTGAAACAAATTTTAAATTTTGATGAGGTACCATCAATTTCATTCCTTTCATAGATCATACTGTTGGTATTGAATCTAAGAATGGTTTGCCTAATCCTACATACCAAAGATATGGTTTAATTTTTTTTTCAAAAAGTTTTATAGTTTTATGTTTTACATTTAAGTCTGTTATACATTTTGAATTAATTTTTAGATATGATGTGAATTTTAGGTCAATGTTTTTTATTTGGGGTTTTTGTTTTTTCATTGTTTTACATATTAACACTCAGTTGCTTCAGTGCATTTTCTTTCTCCTTTGAATTCCTTTTGCATCTTTGTCAAAAATCAGTTAGGCATGATCTACTTCTAAATTCCCTGTTTCATTAAACAGATTGGGCTTATCCTTCTGACAATATAACAGTATCTTGATTACTACAACTTTAAAATAAGACTTAATACCGGATAGAGTTTTTCAAACTTTATTTTCAAGATTGCTTTTGTTATTTTATGGCCTGTCCCTTCATATATATACATATGTATATGTGTATATACAGATATATACATATGTATATACACATATACATAGGTACATATATAAATTTCAGATTATGTACTTCTATTTATTAAAAAAAATACTTGGTTAAATCTTGATAGGAATTGCTTTCAAGCTGCATATAAATTTTAGGAGAATTAAAATCTCTACTATGTCAAGTCTTCCAGCTGGTGAAAATGTTATGTCTCCCCATTTACATAGGCTTTCACTAATATCTTTCGTGAACATTTTGTCATTTTCAGTATACACATCTGATGCATGTTTTGTTAACTTTTTAATTTTTTGAAGTAACTGTAATTGGCATAGTGTATTAATTTTTGTTTTTATATGTGTATTAATACATAAAATTTGATTTTTTTCATGTATTTATTCTCTATTTGCATTATGTGATTTTACTGAACTCATTTCATAGTTATAGGAAGTTTTTGCAGATGTGGGGCTTTTCTATATAGATAATCATGCTATACACAAATAGAGGCAGTTCTACCTATTTCTTGCTTTTAAATCTTATGCCTTTTATTTCTTTTTCTTGCCATTACAGGAGCTACATATTCTTGTATTATCTGAATAAAACTAATGCAATGGAAAAAAGAGATGTTTCTCAAACAAATATTCTGAAAAAATAAGAACATGCTCAGATCTTATGAGACCTGGTCAGTCTATTCAAAGATTAAAGGATATAGAAATTATTTCCTTGTAAATAATTTGAATGTTACTCAAATCATGTGTCTTCTGATTGGATAGGCATATTGCAAACCCCCAAACATTATGAACATTCCAGTGAACATAAGAAGTCTATGGTTACTTACGTTGCTCATGAATCAAGTAAAAATTCTGATGAGAAAGAACACTAATCATTACCCCAAAGTGATCAGAATGGTTGTACCTTCCAGAGGTCATGATAAATAGTGGCATTCTTTAAATTAAAAAATATATATATATATATATATATATATATATATATATATATAAAATTAGCCAAAACTATTTTAAACTAATAGAGAAAATAGGGAGAAATGCCCCAAATGGAGTTGTAAGCCAAAAAAGTAAATACTATCCCAAGACTCTTTCATTATTGTAAATTCTATCCCCAGTTTGAAAAATAATGACCAGTTATTTGACGGGCAATTATTTTTGAGTTCCCATTACAGTAGACACTCTGAGAGAAATTTTTAACTTTGGCCCACTAGAAAAAATAGCTTCGAGGATTTATTCAACAAAATAAGTTCTGGACGGTGATAACCTGTCACCGAATGCAAGTATGTTCAGTTCCAGGACAATGTCGCTGTTTTGAAGGGTCAGATCGGAAAGGAAGAATAAAGTTCGGAGAGGAATAGGCTGAGCAGAAATTACTGGAAGGACTCAAGGTGTTGCAATTAAGAACTCTGCCTCTGGCATTAAAACTCTACTGCTTTGTAGGAGAGTGATCATGGGCAATTTAGTTAATAGGTTTCGAAGTGACCAGTTCCTCGTCTATAAAATATGAAGATAATAAATAATAGCATCTCATTGTATTTTCACTGAATTAATGTGAGTTGATCCCTGCAAAGCATGATGTCTGACACATACGAAGTGGTCAATAAATGTAAGAAATTATTGTTGTTATTATAAAAGACATAAAAGTGTTACCTTATATTATGTGTTAATGAAATGACACTCTTCCTCTGGTAGCACTTATTGTAAAGACCTTCTAAATTCAGTTGTTTATCATTTATCTCTCTCATGTACATAATTATATATAAGTTAATGTTGAGCACGACATGTCATACTGAATAATATTCAATCCCATGTAATAGAAGTAATTTAACAGGGCCCTCAGGGTATTTAAGTGAAAACAATATGAGATAAAAGTAAAACAAAAAATAAATATAAGAAATGTATTACATGGTAAGTTTTAGAACCAGTAAGTTGCAACTAATCAAAATAATGAAATTAATAACATTCTGTCATAATTTTTGTTATTGACAAAATATAGTCATTTGCAGTAATTCATTTATTCCTCAGTATTTAAGGAGGTATTTATCATTATCTTTATTCTACAAACTGAGCCTCAGGTTAAGTGATTTGCACAAAATACACATGCTATCAATGGCAGAACAGAAAGCAAATCTGTCTCCTCACTATTAGCCCAGTTGCATTTCTACTTCATTTTATCTGTGTCAGTATATACATGTATATATAATCCATTTAGATCCTGAATAAGAATTTCTGTAACAAGATGGAGAGCTTCTCAGATCTGATTTATTTAGTAGGTAGGTCATTATTTCAAGCAGATTTATTTAGTAGGCTGGGAAAAGTTAAAGGTGAAGAGGAATGAGCACATTTGAATACTATATATCTGACTTTCTCAACTAAATCATAGAGAGCTCTAGGACTAACCTCTTTATCTTCATGTAGCTATCTAAATTGAAAGTTTGAGATATGCCAAACAATGTCAAAGGAAGATTGAGGTAAATGATTGATGTTATAGTCACTGTGGGAAAACACTAATGTAATCTTAGTCAGAAATTCTAAAAGTCTATCGCAATTTGTGAAGGAACTAATTTTAGTTTTAAGTCAACTGTATATTCATCAATCATGCTGACCTTTGTCTTTAAAAGGTACTTGCTGGAGTGTGTCAAGGTAAATTTTATTCTTAATTTCACCTCTGGAGATTTGTGTAGGCGTGTTTCGTGCAAGTGGATAAAATTTTCGTGTTCACATGAATGATCATTGGGACAGTCTTTCATTTCCCAATGAAGGTAGGGAGAGAAAGTGAGAAAGAGGGAAGGAGAAAGGAAAAAGACATTATCAGCTTGAATGGGTTGCCTGCTTTTGCCAATTACTAACTGATTGTGTTAATTTCCCATTGCTACAATGTCAGTTACCAAAACTGAGTGGTTTAAGACAATACAAATTTATTATCTAATGTTTTGATGGTTGGAAGTTTGAAATGGTTATCAGTGGACTAACATCAAGGTGTTTGCTGGGCTGCGCTACTTTCTGGGAGAAAAAGTTTTTAGGGGGTGTTTCCAGTTGCTAGAGGTCCTTGGCATTCCTTGACTCCTGGATTAGCAATGACAATTCCAATTTGTCGTATGAATTCCTCTTCGCTTTTAAGGTAACATTTTCACTCACAGATATCCAGATTGGGACATGGATCTTTGGTGAGGGGAAAGGATTATTCTGCAACCCACTAGTTGATAATGGATCTCTTTCACCAAATTATACTTTTAGTCACCAAATTGACAGTTCCTGGAAGATAGAAGCAATAGGTATAGTTTCCCTTCTTTCTCAAATTCGGAATAGGTAAGACAAAGAAAACTCAACTAGGACTGAAATTCTCCGTGCTCAGGCAATAATTGGTTTGTGCTTTTTCTAACCCTGGATCATCAAAATGCTTATGCCTTATCTTATGCAAGTTATTTAGACTCTCTGTGCTTCAATTCTGCAACTATAAAATGGAGATTTTTTTTTACATGTCTCTCAGAGTTCTACTGTAAGAATTAAAGTATTGGAATTTACAGAATTGTAAGAATTACAGAATTGGAATTTGTTCTGAGCTTAGCACATGACTGAAGTAGTTTGAGTAGGCATTGTATATTTTCCACCATCGTCAGTGTGACTAGTAGCAGCATCAACAGTAGTAGTCGAGAGTAGTTTGTATATTTTGAGTAGGCATTGTATATTTTCCACCATCGTCAGTGTGACTAGTAGCAGCATCAACAGTAGTGGTCGTGGTGGTCGAGAGGGAGACGGAGGAAGAGGAGGAATATGGAAGACAGAAGAAAGAGAAGAAGTATGTCATCAGTGTCTTCATCTCGTTAGTTCCTGATCTCGCCACAAGATTAAGCTAAGGATCAGTAATATTATGTAGGAGAGAATACTATATAAATGATTTGAAATTAGGACTAAGTATTATCCTCTTTAAAATACGACCAAACGGAAAAAGAATTTCTAAAATGCCTCTCATAATTGTCCAACGGAAAGCCACGGCTGGGTCCTTTATTCATCAGCTTTTCCCCCATTGGTCGGAAAGTAGCCTTAGAGGTACTGACTCCCTGGCAAGGTTGGGGTGATCCCTGGGTGCTGCTTGTGCTGAACCTGCTCGCTGCGGCTCTGAGAAGCAGGGAGATCCTCGGCACGTTCTTGAGGTGATGGGTAGTGACTGTGAGTCCGAGGTGCTCTCGAACTGTCCTCCACATCAGTTGCCTGAAATCAGATATGAGCCAAGGAAATTTGCCTAATTCATTCAGAAAATTAAAAAAAACATAGGTTTTGATCATGTTCCATACTTGAATTCTTAATCTCATGTGACATGCCTGCAAAACTGGGAAGGAAGATGTTTTAGGATAACTTAATCATAATATAAATGTTGCAAATCTCTTTAAATCAAGTATAATAATTCATTTATAGGATCAGTTTCTTATTTATCCACAATTCTCGCAGCCTTAGTCCTTTTCCCCCATACAAATACAAAACCCATGCAGAATTAGTGAAGAATTTATGTTTCATTGCATGGCCTCTTTTAAGTTTCTGACTGAGAAATGAAATGAGTGATTTTTTGGTAATCATTGATAATTACCCTGGTTGGTTTGGACTTTAGATCAGAATAAGCTTTCAGCAGGCAGTCCTTTTACTTATCCATCCTTTATTGCAGGATAGGTGAAATAAATATGAAATCTCGGCCTCAAAAATTATCTAAATTTTGATTATTCCAAGTTTCCCACTAAGTTTAAATTTTCTCTATTATGTCTTTGTAATGTGGTCATTCTCTCTTTCAGCGCTTAACAGAAATCTCACAGCCTCTCAAGATAGTGATTTATCTTTAGACATTTACTTAAATACTTCTATTTAAGGTGACATCTAATTAAGACACTTCTACCTTTTAAGAAGAATTATATATGAAAAGGAAAATTGAAAGCTGTTTTTATGTGTTAAAGTAGAAAGATTTAAGAGGAAATAATGTTTCCCAGATTTCTCTGCGAATTAAGCAATATGTTTGAGTTTCTAATCGGATGAAGGAGAAAAAAAGGACCTAAGTACCAGGAGAAGGGAAATGAAGAAAGCTGACAAATGATGAATGTTGACCAGTGAATATTTTTTTGAGGCCCTTTAAAAACATAGATATTTATTCATACTTTATGGAAACCTAATATTCATTTTTAATTCATTTCATTCAATGGCATTCTTTTTTTATTTAATTTAATTTGATTTTTTTTCAGTGTTCCAAAATTCATTGTTTATGCATCACACCCAGTGCTCCATGCAATACGTGCCCTCCACAATACCCACCACCATTCAATGGCATTCTATATTTTAAATGGCTAAAACTATTCCATTTTATTGAACCACAAGAGTGTATTAATTAATTTCCTGTTTTTAGACATTTGGATTATAGTCAATGAACCTAAACAAGGCTATCATTCAATTCCTTATAGCTACATCTTTGTATATAAAGATGTCTCTTCAGGATAAATTCCTTGAAATTGAATTGTTTGTTCAAAGTATAAGGACTCTGGAAGGTATACATTATTTGCCCTCTCATCATCAGTGGATGAAAATTCTGATATTCCTGAACCACCATAGATTACTAAGTCTTTAGTAATCTATTTTTTTTTCTTTAAAAGCAGGCTTTTAAAGGAAAAAAGAATGAAGCCCAATGAATGAAGCCCAGAATGAAGCCCAATGCCAGGCTTGAACTTATAACCCTGAGATCTAGAGTCAGACACTTAACTGAATGAGCCACCCAGGTGCCCTGATAACTAAGTCTTCTAAACTGACTTTACATATAACAGATAATGCTAGGCAGTCATGAAGTATACACAGATACAGGTACAGATCTGTATAATGATACAGATATAATATAGATAATAATCTTTTTATTTTTTATTTAATTTAATTTTTTTTTAATTTTATTTTTAAGCAGTCTCCATACCCAGCATGGGGCTCGAACTCATAACCCCAAGATCAATGGTCACAGACCGTTTTGTTTTGTTTTGTTTTGTTTTATAGATAAGAAAATTAAGATTTTTTTTTGAAAATTAAGATTTTAAGTAGCTAAATGACCTAATGCCACACTGCTCATGAGACCTACTGAGACAGCACAATGAGCTATTTTCTGTGGTATTGCGTGTCCCCTCCAGTGTCACCCTACTGAAAAACTATATATTTTCTGATACTTCCTGTAGTGAACTGACAAAATAAATATAGGCACACAATCATTTAACTAAATAGCAGACTTTGAATCATCTAACTTTGAGTCTGATTTCTATTTTATTTCATGAAGGACTTTAAGAAAAAAAAATCATTTTACTTTGAAACAAGCATAGAAATTTGGTTAAGACATTATTTCAAAATGGCTATCTAAAACACACACGCACACACAACACACAAACCTCCAGAAAAGATTGTTTTCAGTGAAAAATGCACTTCCTATACATTCCACAAATACTTCAGTCATTTTCCAAACCAGCCACATAATGGCATCCATTTGCTGTGACCCTAAAGTGGAAAATAGTAAGTAAAGCTTTATTTCAGCCATGAAGATGATAGAAACCAACATGACAGGCTGACTTTTGTAGTATCCTGGTCACTAGAAAAGATTCAAAGAAAATTACATCTTTTATTGTTTTCATTTATAATGTCCTGATTAGGACTGACATGGAACATTTCCCCCCCAGTGTACTGAATGCTCAAGTTTCTCTTTTTGTGAATTACTCATTAGTATTTTTTTTTTTCCTTTTGGAATGAGTTGTCATTTTCTTATTGATCTGTAAGAGTTCCTTGTATTTTTTGGATGGTTATTGTCTATCAGTTATATTTGCTGTTGGTGATGCGTTTTTGTATCTAACTTTGCTTAAGGGTCCTTTTATTGTTAAGAAAAATTTTATATTAATATAGTCAAATTTATTGATTGTTTTTTAAAGCTTTATATCTTTTCTGTTTTAAGAATGTATCCATCCCTTCCCATAAGAAATATATTTTTTACTTTAAAGTTTCTGTAAGACTAGAGAGTTTAACTTGGTAACACAATGCAGTTTTAATATGTTTCATTTGCTTACAAATGAGCTGAACTATTTTTTTAGATGGTTATTGAATTTTAATGATCCTTTTTTGGTGAAGTATCTCTCCAAATTCTTAGTCATTTTCTGTGAGTTTCACCTTTCTCAGTTACTTTTTAGAGTTCTTTATATATTTGGAAATTGATCTTTGTCAATTATATGTGCTACCCATATTTTCTCCAAGGTCAAGGTTTGCCTTGGTTCAATTTCTTCTGTGCCCTTTGTTCAGCAGAAATTCTTAATTTCAGTGTATCAGACAAAAAAGTAAATGTTTCCTTTACTATAGGAGAAATCCTTCTCTAATCTGAAGTCAAAAAGATAGTCTCCTGCATTGTCTTCTACACACTTTATAACTTTACCCATCACATTTTTAATCCTGCTGAAATTTATTTTTGCAGTGATAAATAAAATTTGATCTTCCCATATGTATAAACAATTATCCCAGCATCATTTATTGACTAGTCACTTGTTTCCCCGCTCACATTTAGTAGTGACTGTCATAAATCAACTTTCCATACAGCACTGTCTGTTTCTGTGGCCTTCTTTATTCCACTATTTCTCTCTCTCTACCACAGCCGCACTGACTTAGTAACTAGAACTTTATATATATCTTATAATCTGGTAGGGAAAATCTGCCTACTTGAACTGGGGAGGGGTTCAGAATTGCTTTATTATTCTTGGCCCAATATCCTAGATAGATTTATTTATTTTTTTTAAAGATTTTATTTATTTATCAGAGAGAGAGAGGGGGAGAGAGCGAGCACAGGCAGACAGAATGGCAGGCAGAGGCAGAGGGAGAAGCAGGCTCCCTGCTGAGCAAGGAGCCGGATGTGGGACTCGATCCCAGGACGCTGGGATCATGACCTGAGCCAAAGGCAGCTGCTTAACCAACTGAGCCACCCAGGCGTCCCTCCTAGATAGATTTAGAATTAGCTTGTCAAATTCCATGGATATATCATTGATGATCTGAGATTGCACTTAATCTATTCAAGGTTTTGGGGGAAATTAACAACTTTAGGTTTATATCTTCTTGTTTATGATCACATTATGTTCTTATATTTAAAATCGCTTTAATCTCTTTTGATTAAATTTAATAATTCATTCTTTAAAAGGTTTGCAGAACTTTTATTAAACTTTAAGTCAAAATAATCTCTTACTAATTTTATTAAATCATCCATCTGCTCTTTTAAGTTTGAGTGGTGGGTCTCAATCTTTTGATATGATTATATAATGTTCTCCAGCAATAAATTACTATGGAAAATTTTATTAATTTTCTGCTGTTAAAAATTATATTCCTATAGTAAATACTTTATTGTTGGTTTCAGCATATTTTCTTTAGGATCTTTGTATCTATACCCATGAACAAATATGAACCTTTAAATTTTCTGTTTCGTATAGTTCTTGCCTGGGTTTGGTATTGAAAATACCCTTCATATACTAAGGCATCATGTTTTCTCTTTTCCAGTTCTCTGAAAAAGTTAGTATTAGATTGGAATTTTATTTGGAGAATATTGTCAGCACTCATAAACTAAAATCTTTGGGTCTGGTACTCCTCAGTACTATACTCTACATTCACACACACATACACACACAAACATATTTGTATCACAGCTTGCGCTTTCCAGAAAACAATGAAAACTTTATATAGAAAGTATTGTATCTCTGCTTGAGAGGTCTATGGTGAGATATTTGGTGAACATATCACAGGATTCGAGCAATGTAAAATCAGGGGGGCACCTGGGTGGTTCAGACAGCAAAGCATCAGACCTTTGATTTCTGCTCAGGTCATGATCTCAGGTTCCTCAGATCAAGCCCAGTGTCCGGCTCTGAGCTCAGCCAGGAGTCTTCTTGAGAATTCTCCCAATCTCTCTCCTTCTGCCCTTCCCTCAACTCTTACACCTATTCTTTCTCTAAAATAAATAAACATATCTTTAATATATATGTGTGTGTATATTTATGTGTGTATATTTATATATATAAATATATATTTATATGTATATATTATTATGTTATATACTATAAACATAAGTGTATATTTACATGTATAAATAAGTATTTATATATGAAATCACGAATCTAGATGATTCTGTTGTACATTGCCCCCTGCAGTTTACCAGCACAGATCCATTTATATAAAAAGATCTAGGGCTAACCTCTGGTGTTATTTTGGAGCTCAGAGGAAGACCATCTTTAAAGCTACTTGGTGTGGCACACGAACCATGTACATAAAATTCAGGATGACATAATAGCTCAACGGTTTTAAAGATCCCTGGACTTGCCTACAAACTGTAGATGCTCAGACTGGTTATGATTTGCCTAAAACTCTAATGGTTGACTCGGGCCTGGAATTGCTCTGAAGATCACGCAGAGGCGTTCATGGTAATGCCGGCTGGGAATATGATGAGTGTTCCTGGTGAAGATACTGTTGTAGAGGAAAACGGGGTCCTGGCAAAAACCTGCTCTTCTTTACATTAATTAAAAATAATGCTACCAATCATCATTGTGGGTAAAAAACAAACCCAAATAAGTGGAGCTCTCTTTGTTTCCCTATTGGCACACAATGAATTACATGGCAAGTGACAACATAAAGTTCACAGAAGCAATCTGGAAAACAAAATAAAATCTCATACAAATAAAAGGATGAAGGAAACTTATTTTGGCATTAACAACTGCTTTCTGATGTCTGTGTACCTAGCTGTTTCCCATTTGGGCTCTGTGTATGTTATTAATACATATCCTGTTATTACAGGATAGGCTTTTGAGACTTGCATTTTTCACCTGAATTTTTATAAAACGCAGTTATTGCTCATTGAGTGAAAACATAAATACCAAGGCAAGTTGCCTAAACAAAACATTCCAGATTCTGACTGTGTCCACATCAGTGGAGATGCTCTGAAAATCATAAGTAAAACTATGACATTATAGAGTCACTGAGATATCTTTTTAAAAAAATATTTTATTTATTTGAGAGAGGGCAAGAGAGAGCATCAGCTTGGGGAGGGACAGAGGGAGAAGCAGACTCCCTGCCATCTGGGGACCAGCATTGAGATGGGGCTAGATCCTAGGACCCTGAGATCCTGACCTGACCAGCTGAGCCAGCCAGGCAACCTAGTCATTTAATATGTGTCGAATGTGGTATCATGTTATAAGTCCTAGCTTCTTTGTTCCCATGTCAGTTTATACAGTTTAACCATGTAGTTCAGCGTCTTAAAGCTATTTACAGAATTATCATCTTTTGAATATACAAGATTGTGGGTGTTTTTCCAAAATGAAAAAAGAGCGTAGAAAATTCAAATAAATCCATAAACCATGTAATATCTGAAGCCACTGAAGGCAATCAGGTACTGTCTGTTTTGGACAACTTCCCTACTGATTTTTATTTTTCTTTAACAAGCAATGGAAATGTACCCATTCGATGTCATTGTATCTGCAATTATATAAAAACATTATAAAACTTAGGAGGAGAAAATTTAAATTTTTTTTATTAATTTGACAGAGATCACAGTAGGCAGAAAGGCAGGCAGAGAGAGAGGGGGAAGCAGGCTCCCCGCTGAGCAAGAGCCCAATGCGGGACTCGATCCCAGGACCCTGGGATTGTGACTTGAGCTGAAGGCAGAGGCTTAACCCACTGAGCCACCCAGGCGCCCCACGGGGAGAAAATTTAAAAATTAAATGATAGAAGTCCCTGTCCTTGTGTATTCCACTAGGTAATGATCAGCACAGTGTGCCAGTAGGAAGCACAGTCTTCCTGCCTATGACTCACAGCAGCAGAAAGCCCATCTTCTCCTTAGAGACTAATCCAAATAGGGGTGAAAAATCTGAGGAATAAAATATGACAAAAAAGCAGAATTAAGGTATTCACTTTCCTCCCCCAAAGCAGACTGAGGTTTTCTTGCAACTGACAGTACATTTTTTAGATAGAGAATTTCCACAAGGATCGCAAAAGCTTAAATTGCATATGGATTGAGTGACGATTGAGTTTCTAAAGGAGAGGGTTACACAGAAAATACGCATGCATGAGAATGAGCATGACCTTAAAGAAGCAAGACTGGTATTAGATATACTATCTGCATGTTAGGTAAAATGACCAAACCTCAAAACAAAATATACTACTAGAGTAAGTATTTCAAAGCTTCCCCCAAATATTTAAATGTGGTAAAAAGATAATTCACCTAGAGATCTGGTTTTATTAATTTTCTAAATCTTTCTATGAACTCATCTCTTAGGAATTGTTTTACAAAAAAAAAAAGCAATATAGATAGTGCACTTCTTATCAAGTTATTTCATAGTTTCACATTTTAGTTTCTGTTAGAATGTTTACAATGTGGTGATAAATCAGACCTTCCTGTCTTTTAATAATAATAAATCCATAATAATAGAATCTTATGACTGTTATGTTTACTAAAGATATGTTCTTGGTGACATCTTTTCATTTAGGATTTTCTAAAAGCCTTCTCATTCCTTTAGCATATGTAAATAAAGGGCAAAATGACAACCTCAGCAATTATAGAACTTAGATTTACTTATTATTTCCTGGATGTGTATATTCACAGAGTGAATGAGGAAAGCTCTCCTTAACTCCTCTAAAAAGTTTTTTGGAGGTGCAAATTTGAAAGAGGTCTTATTTCTGTATCTTTTTCCTAGATGTAATTTTCATCAGACTACTTATTCGTTGGATATGAACATAATTTATTTTCTTTTCCCTTCTGTTTTCTTCACGCATGCTTTAGAATTTCAATTATTTTTGCTTCATTGAAAGCGATAGAAGGAATTAACAAATGAAGAGGTATTCTCCCCTAAATAATCAGAGAAATAAATGCCAGTAAAATACAAACTATTTGAACATTATAAAATATGAACAAGAAGGTTGTCTGCATTATTTCTAGTCCTGACACAGTTAAGTCTTTTTTTATTAGTGACAAATCAAATATTTTTGAAATATACTTCATCTTGAAGAAATAGTTTTATTCTAATGGATTTTTCTGTCTGATTAAGTATCTTTTCCATTATCTCTTTTTATCTTTTGAAAACCTTCAGAAATGGAAGAGAGAACATGATTTGGCATCTGGGAGTAAATGCCTTGAGATATTTTATAAATTATAAAAAATGCTGACTGACAAGTAAAAACAGATTTTGAAATAATATATCTTCAGAAATCTTGGCAGCTTATTCTCCCATCTCAAATGAACAACATGGTGAGGGTTTTTTTTGTTGTTGTTTCCATCAGAAAGACAATTTAACAATATTGTTTCCCTGTTTCACTGGAATAATTGACATTGGCTAGGCTCATAGTAAGTTTCAATAAATTCAGATCATCACCTCAGGATATTAATAAGCCAATTTGTATTGAAGTATTAAACAGAAATATGTTAAGAAACAAAGTTCCCATGTTTTACACAGAAATTATAAATAGGATAATTTTAATGTATTCCTGCTTTCATTCTTTCCTTCCCATTCTTTCTTTCATTTACTGACCTCAACTGTATATCAGAATCTAAGATCAGTGCTAAGTGTACAAAATTAATTAAGACAAAGTCCTTGAGTTCAAGGAACTCATACGTTATTGGGTAAGAGTTCAAAGCGAATTGCTCAGCAATCTTATAAACACTATACCAGTAAATAAATATAAATATTTGTAAATATATGTATATATATAATATATATTTGTATTATATTTGCATTATATATATATTTGCAAATATATATATATATCAGTATACCAGAGGCTGAGCAGACGGAGGAAGGGCAGAAATAACACAGATAATGTTTGTTTCACAGAGAAAATAATCTAGAATCTGACCCTAAAGAATTTATAGAGATGACCATCAAAGGGGAGAAGGATAAGGAGTATGTTGGGAAGAAGTAGTATTCATAACAGTTCATAAACATTACAAAATTGTCAAGAGTTTTATTGTCCCTGAAGTGTAAAGTGCATAGCACTGCTAACAGGTAAATTCTACTGAGGCATTTGGACTTGACTTTAAATGATTGGATTCTGGAAGCATTTTAAGTGAGAATTACACAGTCAACTATCTTTTATTTTTGCTTTTGTTTGTTTTAAAATTTTTTATTTATTTATTTGAGAGAGAGCAAGAAAGAGGGAGAGAGAGAGAATGAGTTGGGGGGTGCAGCAGAGGGAGGGGGAGAAGCAGACTCCCCACTGAGCAGGGAGCCTGACCTGGGGCTCAATCCCAGGACCCCAGGAACATGATCTGAGCCAAAGGCAGACACTTAACTGACTGAGCCACCAGATGTCCCTCATCTTTGTTTCAAAACAGAGAGTTAGTTGGCAGTGGTATGGAGCAATAATTGAGAGAAAGTAAAAGTAATATTGAAGTTGTGAAAAGAAGTAAACTCATAAGGAAATTGAACAAGAAAGGACACCTCAGTATACTTCCCAGTTTCTGAATTAAGTGTTTAGGGGGACACCTGGGTAGCTTAGTTGGTTAAACATCTCCTTTGGCTCAGGTCATGACCCCAGGGTCCTGGAATTGAGTTCCAGGTAGCGTGCTTTGCTCAGCACCGAACCTGCTTCTCCCTCTGCCCCTCTCCCCACTCATGCTCTCTCTCTCTCTCTCTCTCTCTCTCTCTGACAAATAAATAAATAAAATCTGGGTTTTTTTTTTTTTTTTTTTTTAAGTGTTTAGGACATGACTGTACCATTCATCAAACTGGCATTAAAAACAGGAGAAAAAACTTTCAAGGGAAGATCCTTGAAATATTGATCCTTGTCAATGTTGATAAGGATCAATATTTTTTAATTATCTCACTAATGTAAGATACCATGTTGTGCATAAGAATCCAGTGGGTTATGAACAGTATGTCTTCGATTTTTTTTTTTTACTCTAGATGTGGGTTGATACATATAATTTAAAATGTAAAATTTTAAGATAGATATGATAGGTTCTAAATGAGCATGACAGGTAATAAACACTAAATATATCCAGAGGATGAACAGATTACATTTACCTTAAGAGCTGAGAAAAGTAGTAATGAGATTTCATAGATGAGTAGAAGAAAAGAAGTCTGAGCAGTAGATGGGCCCAGATTACAAAGTCTTGTTTGAGGGTCAGAAGCAGTATCTAAGAAAATTATATAGCTCCTTATAGAGGGAAACTATCAGGAGGTTTGGTAAGTTTAATCTAGTCATATATAGGTTGTGTGTTGTGGAGTTAGCTGGAAGCAGGAACACCATTTATTATTATTAAAGTATTTATACTTTATTATTATTTTTAAATTTATTTAAATATTTTTACTTTAATTTATTTAAATATTAATTTAATTTATTTATATATTATTTTATAATTTATAATAAAATTATATAATTTATAAAATTTATAATTTATTAAAAATTATATATTTATATATAATTTATGATCTTTAAAAAATTATGTAATTTATAATAAAATTATATAATCTATAATTTTATATAAATATCATTTTATAATTAATTTAATTTATTTAAATATTATTTAAATATTATTTTTAAACTTATTATTATTATTAAAGTTATTATTAAAGTAACACAAGTGGGGGATGTATGTTGAAAAATATTGACATTTTTTTAAGGGTAATGATGCACTTGCAGGATTCATAGGAACTCTTTCTAATGGAGTGGAAAAAATGACAGTTCATAACTTACTTTTGCCAATATGATTACTTCATTCTTTCTCCGAAGTATCTTTTTCTTTTGATTTCTGGGACAAACTCATTTCCAATTCTATTTAAGGAGAAATGAGAAGAAGTACAGTAAACACATTTTGACATGTTTGGAGAAAAAAAATCATATAACTTTGACTGTTAGAAAGTGAAGGTACCTTAGAGATGAAGGTACCTTAGCCTAATTTTTTAAAAAAATTTACTGATTAGAGAGAGAGTGAGAGTGAACACAAGGGGAGAAAGAGAGGGATGTGGGGAGGAAGAGAAGCAGACTCCACTGAGCAGGGAGCCTGACACAGGGCTGGAGTCCACAGCTTCAAATTCAGGACCTGAGCTGAAATCAAGAGTCAGCACTTACCGGACTGAGCTACCCAGGCGCCCCTGAGGGCCTCATTTTGCAGATGGCAACCAGAAGGCTTTACATACTTATCAAAGATCAAAAAATGAATTAGAGGCAGATCTGGGAATAGAATGAAACTGTTCCCCATCTAATCTTTGCCTTTACCAGTTTGGATAGGGAGGGAAAGGGATACAAATAAAGAAACAAGAAAAGGTATGAAGACTTCCAAAGATTGAAATAATCATGGCATAGGTGTAAATTTGAAAATAATGAATACATTGGAACTTTCTGGCACTTAGAAGGTGTATGAATTAGCCCTGGACTTCTTGCATGTAGAAATTTAAAATTCAGCTTGGGATTCCTATGAATTGCGGGCAGAGGGCAGGGAGGGTTGGGTTCTCTCAAGCTCCTTGGTCTCATGGCCTTGATTCCCTTTCATGTTATCTCTTCTGTCCTATAATGATCCGCGTGTAAAACTCATTCCCTTCTTGGTCCCCTCCAAAATAATAATACTACTAAATAAAAACCTCAAAACATATGAACGATCATGGTAGATTTCATTGAAAAACTGAAGGCAGCAGGAGATTCCATTTGACAAACATCAAGACCAATGACCTAAAAATAGAATTTAAATATTTCGGTTTCTCTGTAGCCTCCTTCCCACGGTGTGAGGGTCCCATCCTTTCCTGATTCCTTTGTTCTCTTTCCGTCTGGCTTTTCTCTTTCTTCTTCTGACTCTCCAGAACAGCAGACATTGCATGCCAGGCCTTAGCCATCTCTCCGAAGCCCTTTGGACCTGATGATATGGAGACCCCAGTCTCTCCTGGGCCTGCATGTGCTGCTGTGTTCTTTGTGTCACTTCCTACAACTGCAGACAGACATATTAACGAACACCCATCTTACGCTACGTAAAGGTCTAGAAAATGGCATTACAGAGTGAAAAAAAGCCCCGATCTCAAATACAACTTAAAAAAAAAAAGAAGAAGAAGAAGAAGATTTTATAATTTGTAAAGAGTCTTTCAATGTAATTAAGTAAAGAAATTGTATACATTCGACAGCACAGGATCAAACTTGAAGATAATAAATAAAAAGGAATATGTTTGCCTCTGAGACCTAGATGAATTCACCCAGGACTTCAGCCGTTTTCCAGTGGAGGAATTTGAAGTGCTGTCTCAAGTTTATTAAATTTGAAGATTTAAGTCTCCTAATAGTCCCATGGACTGGATATTGGAGGTAGTGCTGCTATCATGACTCTGATTCCTGCCCCCTAAGTTCTTTGAACTAATTGCTAGTTTGGAATTCTTATAAACTCAATGACTGAGGCTTCTCATTGAGAAGAGAAATATTCTGGAGCACCTGGGTGCCTCAGTTGGTTAAGTGTCTGACTCTTGGTTTCGGCTCAGGTCATAATCTCAGGGTCCCTGGATGGAGCCCCAAGTCAGGCTCCAAGCTCGGGGGGGGGGGGTGCTTCTCCCTCTCCTCCACGTCCGCTCCTTGTGCTCTCTCTCTGTCTCTGCTTCTCTCTACCGTGAAAATAAATAAAGTCTTAAAAAAAAAAAAAAAAAAGAAGAGAAATATTCTAAGGAATGGTGTCCTGTACTACAATTTGCTTAACTTTTCCTTCAACTTTAAAAGGAAGCTAAAACCCTGTTGGAGTTAATGACTGTTTCACCTGCTCCAATTGAATGATGATGAGAATTCCCAGGATATCCTGTATAGAGAGCTAATAAGTATAAAACACAGAAAAATCATAACCATCCATTGTAGTTAGTACAGGGTCTTCTATGCATTTTTATTTTAATGTTTCCACGATTTTTTAAACATCGGAGGGGGAGACAACCCATGAGAGACTGTGAACACTGAGAAACAAACTGAGGGTTTTGGAGGGGAGGAGGGGAGGGCGTTGGGTGAGCCTGGTGGTGGGTATCATGGAGGGCACGTATTGCACGGAGCACTGGGTGTGGTGCATAAACAATGAATTTTGGAACACTGAAAAAAAATTTTAAAAATCAGGATAATGTTCACTTAAAAGCAAGATCATGCTGGACATTATTTTTTACTTGGAAGAAGCTTCTTTCTCAGAGCTTATGTGGGCATCATTTCATCTTCTTTGGTTCCTGTGCACCTGCATTAGGGAATTCCTTGATTACCGAATAGAGTCTTGATTAATAAAATGCACTTGCTATCCAGCATTTAAGAATCTCTTAACAGTGTCTAAATTTCAGATTTCAGAATTCACCATGAGACCATGTTACTTGAAGCTGACATTTGGGGAATAGAGATTTCACGTGTTAATGAGTGAACCCGTGTTGAGACCTTAATTCTGCAAACAAAATGTGTACCTCTTCTGTGGTGATTTTCATAAAGAAAAGTGTCAAAGAGAGGGAATTAAGGACCACTGAATTCTTACATTGAAACAGGCACATTTATATCCTATTTAAGAAAAACCTGACCCAACCTGTAAGGTTGGCATTTCTATCTTTGTTTATATCTAGGGTTGTCTCTTAGTGTTTGCTAACTTCAAAGTGCATAGTATATACATACATCTTAAATTTACGTCTTAAACTGTCTTTAAATGTAGAGTAGGATCACAGTCCATATATACTCTTTCTCCTCTCTAGCAAAGCAGAATGTGCCATCCTTCTTATTGTGTTTTGCTGCCAGAATATTTATCATATGAATGACATATAGTCTTTTCTGACCCTAAAGTTTGCTTGTCTCATCTTTCCTGACCTTTGCAATAGTCAATAGTCTGTTTTCCTAAAGTCTTTAAAAGAATGTCGTCACCTCAAATTATCTGAAACACCCTTCAGCACCTATACAAACAGAACTGAATGTTGTATCCTTCTGAATGACCCCATAAGACAACAGTAAATAAGAAATGTTTATTTTTTTTTTTTTTTTTTTTTTTTTTTAATATTTGACAGAGAGAGATCACAAGTAGGCAGAGAGGCAGGCAGAGAGAGAGAGAGGAGGAAGCAGGCTCCCCGCTGAGCGGAGAGCCCGATGCGGGACTCGATCCCAGGACCCTGAGATCATGACCTGAGCCGAAGGCAGCGGCTTAACCCACTGAGCCACCCAGGCACCCAAGAAATGTTTATTTAATCGTAGGTTTAAATATATATATATATATATATATATATATATCTGTGTTGTGTAACTTCTTATCCTTTTTCTACCCCTCTTCCTTTTCAGTGCCTGTGGTTTTATAGCTTAAGAAGTAAAATAGTGATTCATTTTTGAATTTTAGATAAACACCATACCATTTTTACTATAAGTATGTCCTCTGAAAATATTGCATACTTATATTGAAAAATTTTTTCATGTTTACCTGAAATTTGAAGATAATTTGGTGTCCTGTGTTTTTAATAGCTAAATCTTGCAACTCATCTGAAAGCTTTTTGTTAAAGTTCCTAATTCGAAGGAAATATGTATTTTAATTTTGATTTTTTATACTCTGAGAGTATGTGCCTGCTTCAAATGGCTTTTATTTTCCCTCACTGATTTCCTTTTAGGATTATCATTATTGCTTATTAATTGTTACCTCTTTGGCTCCTTCTAGGACAATAATGGAGAGGATGAGAGTCATTTTCTCATTAACTGGAGGTTTATAGTTAGTTAATTATTTATGTTATTTTATTCAGTTTTCAAGTTAGCCCCCTAGAAGATATGATTACACATTATTTCTTCAAGAATTGTTTATTTTTTTAAGTCATCAAATATCCACTAAACTGATACTTAGATTTAAGAACTCTATCAGTTTTTAATCCTTATTGGAAAATTAAAACTTTGATAGCATCCCCCTTTTACTTTCACTGACATATTCTGTGCAGAGGTAGTATGTGTGCCATTCTATGTTTGAAAATAAATACTGCGACTACTCTTTTTTTTTTTTTTTAAAGATTTTATTTATTTATTTGACAGAGACAGATCACAGTAGACAGAGAGGCAGGCAGAGAGAGAGAGAGGGAAGCAGGTTTCCTGCTGGGCAGAGAGCCTAATGCGGGACTTGATCCCAGGACCCTGAGATCATGACCCGAGCCGAAGGCAACGGCTTAACCCACTGAGCCACCCAGGCGCCCCGTGACTACTCTTTAATTATATTTTTGTCTTCTTGTCTGGGAAGTTTTCAAAGTCACAGAATAGTGGAAATTGAATTTTAAACTTTGCACGTGGGTAACTGTTCTTTCTAGAAGTTGTATCTTCTTTTAAAATGCTAATGGAGTCTCTCTTGAGGTATGAAAATTTATACCTTGAAATGTTGTCTCAAATGCCACCCCCACCTCAATCACAAAATTAGGGCTTTATCTAAAACCGTTACTTTATTTTCAAAGAACTATCTCTAAGAATTTTCCACTCACAGAAATAAAATATCTTACAAAATATCAAAAGAACAAACTCCATAAAGAATTAATTACGCCGATTATCTGTCTATATATTAAAGGCCCTACAGAGTCTCTGTAGAAAACAAAACAAAACATCAACAACTACTATAACCCAGTGAGAGGTCAACAAATCCCAATAGCTTTTAGCTTATAAACTGAAGTCTGTAATCTTAGGAATTTACTGCTGCAGAATCTTATAAATTTACCCTTAGAACCAGAAGATAAGATGAAACCATGTTACAGTCCTTGAAAAAAATCTCTTCCTCTCTGATTCAAGATCAAGGTCTGCATTGCTGTTTGATGTGGAGGAATCATCTTGTGATTTTAGTATTTATTTTCATATAAAAATAACATATTTTTCAGGAATTTAAGTGTTAGCTCAGATTTTCTTGTGAAAATGTCTTTATTGCTTATTGAATCAATATATTTCCCATTATTCTTCACAGTAAGCATCAGCAACTTTATCTTATAGGTTTAAAATTTATATTTTTATTTGCATTGTTTGTATTATTTGCATTATTTTGTATAATTTGTATTAATAAGCTGGTGTAGAGGCCATTGATGGAGCAGACATGACATCCCTAAACCAAAATCAAGATTAAAATTAAGATCAAGATTAAGCCAAAAGAAAATAAAGTTATTCCAAAGGGAATGATCTAAAACATTTATATGGAATTACAAAAGAAAAGAAAGATTTTGTCATCATCTTTAAAATTTTTTTGCGTTTTTTTTAAAAGCAAAGTCATTCTATTTAGCTCAATCAAGTTATGGAAAGGCTCTGGGAATCTGGAAAATCACATAGGGTCAATAAATGAAAGTGTAGATAGAATATAATTCAACTGCCTGGAGAGTGTTAGAGTACGTGACCTCTTTGGCTAAGTATGACCCCACATGAAGTCAACTGTAATGAATTTATTTTGAGTAGTTCGTGGCTTTAGAGAGAGCCTTAGTTCCAGCGAGGTCAAAGTAAGGTGCCATGGATAATCTCTCTAATCAAAGGTGGGTGTTATGTGTAAAGAAATTGCCAAATGCCCCCTATGTCTTTAAAGAATTAATGATACATTGCAAGAGAGCTCACACCCCATTTTCATTCATGCTCTGCCATTTGTAGAAAGATCGAACCAAGTATTATGACCTATCCCTCTCTCAAATTCTTGTACCTGGGAAACAAGAAAGGAAGAGATGGTCTTTGCTCTTTGATCAGAGAGTGAAAATCCTCAGTGAATCTGAATTTTGCTAAATAGGGTCATCTCAAAAGTGGTCTCAGAGGGACATTTAGATCGACCCTTCTTGGCCTTTCGCTACCTTAACATTTTTTCTAATTTTCCTCTTTCATTGTCTGTACTCTTGTTTACAGCTGTGCCATTTTGGTGTATTTGATGTATAAAGATGGAAATGAAAACTAATGTGTCTGTCCACTTGCTTTTACTGACTACTGGATTCCTGTTCTGTCCAGGCACGGAAGGAGCAGTATTCGGGCACTCTGTTGAAACACCTCACATCAGAGCAGAACCTTCCCAAGACCTCAGGTAAGTTCTGCCTCCTCCAGCTCTGTCAGACTTCCCATCACTGTTGATTTGCCCTTGATATACAAAGAAGTAAAACTGAAAATGTGCTATATACTTATATAAAAAGTTGACATTCCCTACCTACATGGTAAATATCAAGTATTTGATTAAGGACAAGAAAATGTGAGTTATTATTCTAAATTTATATGTATTTTTGCCCCTAACAAACATACAAAAAATATCAAAATAAATATGTCAGACAGGAAGAGTGTGGAAAAGGCAGTTATAGAGGAAGTTTAGAGGAGGATTGATAAAAATCAGGATTCTGGAAAATCTGACATAGACAATGAAACACATGACACACATAGGCAGAAAGAATGAGGAGACAGAGAGTAGGAAAAAACCAATAAATGGTCAAGGGTTGTTGGGTTGAGGGAAATACAAAGCAATGTAAATAGTAATCAGAAAAAGGCAGAGCTTAAATATCTTATAATCACTCCTCAGTCTAATATTGCCAATGGAATAGGCTGCCTCCTGATACTGTACTGTTTGTAAGAGGCACAGTTGTATATAACATACTTCACTACCTAGAAAAGTATAAGACAACTTTATAGGGATTCTTCCCAGGATAATCTCAACCAACTGTTAATAAAACTTGAAATACTAAAATCTAGTAAGTGATCAATGGATGTTCTTTTTTTTTCAATGGCTGTTATTAACTCAATAAATGACTTAAGTTATCAGAGGATCAGAGACATTTTATAATGTGGTAACCATTTCACAATGTATCCATACAGCAAATTATTATGTAGTGTACCTAAAACTAATAGAACTTTATATGTCAATAAAAAAGATGTTTTATCTAGTTACTTTCTGATAGGTAAATTACATTCCATAATACATTTCTGTGGGATTAAAAAAGACAACAATAATGATAATTTTTAAAAAATCGTATATTAAAAGTCATTTTTAAAGCTGAATCAAAATATCATCCTGGGAGATAGTCTTCTTTGTCTTGGAAAACAGAATACAAATATTAAGAAAAACACAAATTATTTCATAAAGATCTGGTTCAGCCCTTCCCATTTGGATAAGTGAAAAAATGTTCAAATGAAAATAGAAAAATAAAGTAAAAAATTTTTAATGCAAAGAAAAAAAATCCCATACTTTCACAACAGTACATTTTTCAGACCTCTATAGTTCTATGATAAAATTTCCTAAGGAACTCAGTTTCTCAGTATCTGAGCATTCCACATGCAAACAAGCTGGTTAATAATAACAGAAAAAGGTAGCCATCTTCCTGTAATCAAGGCATTTTTTATTAGACAAAAATAATTTTTTACTCAATGCCAAAACCCAAAGGATTTAAGAGGGTAGACGAGTATGTATAAACAGCATCTCACGGTGTGTTATAGTTTTAACTTATGGATCTTTTTTCAGTTAGGAATTCAGCATTTTTATGTAATTATTTATCTTATCCCTCCCCATCTAGCAAGGTTGTATGTTCCATTAGACCAGGACCTGCATCCTTCCTTGTCTATCTTTAGTGCTCTAGCAGTCAATGGTGTCTGATAAATATTTGTTCATTTGAATTGTTGAAATAACAGAACTCAATAGCGAGGATGTTGAGTGCATATAATATAAGAAATGTCCTAGTTACTGTGCCTTAATTTTAAGACTCATGCGGCCAACATTGACTCCAATTGTTTTTGAACTGTGTTTTAGTATAGGTGCCAGAGTTTAGTGATACATTCAATAAAAAATTATTTAAATTATGCCATTCTAAAAGAGACCTCATTTTACTTCTAACGTTTCAATGACTATATACTCATTGTATGATTTTCATTATGAAAATCTATGCCAAAAGAGAAATAAGAACTGCTCTTTTAATTACCTTGCTGACATGTCTCCAAATTCATAAGTGTGAATGTGAATTAAATTATAATTAGCATATAGTGTTTCTGGTTTTTATTTTCTAATTATCCATCAATTATTTAAATATTGCACTAAGCTAAGCTTATCTGCTAGTGCTAAAAGCAAATTAGCAACCCCCAAGATGAGTGTTACTGATCTAAATTCAAAAACTGAAACAGAAGCAAAGCACAGTAGTGATGGGGGTGTTCAATTATTCATTTGTGTACATGAAGATTAAAAGCAGAGTGTCTGAGAAGATCTTTACAAGTCCTGCTGACAATTTGCCTTTCAGGGCAGTAAGAAGTACTCTTAGTCGACACCTAATTCTAATCAACAAGGTGAGATTGGTTGGCCAGGTAAATCAAATGGCAATTTGGGGAGTAAGTAGCCATGTTGTCTTTAATTTTGTTTTTGTTGAGAATAAAAGACTTTAGACAGGTACATTTCAAAAGGTTTATTAAAGAGTATAGGTAGTATTTTGGTGTGGACATGAAGTCGATTTCTACAGTTTATTTATTCAACCAATGTTTGATGAGTGATTCATGTGTGCCAGATTTTCTGCTAGTTTCCAAGTGCACTAGACTTGTGGATTTTCTATGATGTCTTATATAGAGTGACATTGCCTTTTAGGAGGGCCCTGTGTGTTAAAAAGGTGAAAAAAACACGTTGAATAGTAAGGAAGGACATAATGGTGTATGTGTCAAGAATAGCCCAAGTGTGGATGTTTTCCTTTCTTATTTTTTAAATTAACGTATAGCTAAATTATTACAGTTCAAAGAGTTTCTCCACTCTCTGGTGAGGAGTGATGAAGCCTGCTGTATGTTGCCCAAAGTGTTTGGATCTGTGTTTCATTAACAGTTCCAAGAGGAGAAAAAAGAAAAGAAAAAAAAAAAGAAAGAAAGAAAGAAAAGAGAAGAATCCAGGCTCGGATTCATTTCCGTAAAATGAACTAATAATTAATGATGTAACTGGCAACTCCTCATCATGTTCATTCTTATATGAATATAATGTTAAACCGAAATGTTAAATTTAACAGGTTCCAAATTAATCTCTGAAAACACATAGCTCTTATTTACATCATGGCTGTGTTAAAGGAAAAGCCACCACGAGTAAGGTCGTAAGGATTTGGGGCTGAGATGTTTTGTCAGTGAAAGTCTAAGATAAATTTGCTGGAAAAAAGATAATGAAATAGTATTCTGCTTCTCTCCCTCCCCCGCCCCTCCCCCCTCTCTCCTTTTCCCTTTTGCTCTGCCTCTCTTTTCTCCCCTTTTATTCTTTCATGCTGTGTATGTGTTTATATATTTATTTAGAGGTAAAAGCAAGTGATCATTATGGGAAGGTTGTCTTCGTGTGTAATCTTAGGAACACAGAGCAACAACTGATCTAGAAATTTGTTTGATATAATTTGAAGGAAGAGACCATAAAGGAAAAGTGCAAGTATGCAGAAAGTGGTAAAAATGGAAGCAACAGAAACAATGCGATTTGCAGCTGAAGAAAACTCGCCTCAGCCCAAAATGCTAAGACATTAAAATTGCTTATATATTCAGGTCACAGCTTGCAGTTTTTTCCCCTAAAACATTTTTCTCTTCAATTTTTCATTCATTCCATCATTGAAATCAAAAATAATTCATGAGTGACCACTGCATACCTGATGCCATGTTAAGTATTTTATAAAGAGTGAGATACATGGTGCTTATGTTCCTGTTAAGTCTCTATGTAGTCAGTCATTGTGTCTCACAAATTACCTTAAAAGGAGTCTGAATTCCTTTCTCAGAATGTTGTGAATTTTTCTAGAGACCGAGGGCACTCATTTTCAAACTGAGGTTCGCATAACACCTTAAAAACAAAATCTTATTTAAACGATAAATAAAAGTTCATGTTCTACCAAAAAAAAAAAAAAAATCTTACTACATCTTTGGTGTGCAAACACAGAGAAAACTGAATTTCTTGGGGAAAAAAAGCAGGTGATAGGGTGACTGGAGTTCAACATTACTCCTTTTCTCTGCTAGAATCTCGTGGTATGCACTCTAAGAACTAGTCTGAAATCCTTTGCTATGATTGTTATGATGCTTTGAAAATAAACACATTTGTACTTCATTAATTCCAGTGACTAATCACAAGCTTTGCAAATAAACATGGGTTTCATTTTTCAACAGGCCCTTTTAGAGAATGTTTTGTAATAAAATGAATTTAAGTAAAAACCTCTACTATGTTGTAAAGCTTCCTCAGAGGGGGCTTGAGAATTTCTATATAAGAGAGAAACAGGGTGTCATTTAAGTGTTGATCCTATGTTGCCAAGAGTCTGCTTATTACATAATTCTAGAAGGAAATACAGGTTTAGTCTAATTTGAGTTCCAATGTATTCAACAATATTCAAGCTCCAGAATGTCTAGGTCCAGGACTCTGTAGGGATTCTAGGCTTATTTGGAAGTCCAGAGGAAACCAATACAACCTAAGACTTAGGTAGTAAAGTTTATCAATTCTTTTTCTTTATGATTTTGGGGCTTTCTGTCTTGTTTCAAAGGTTTTCTTTTTCTTTTTTTTTTCTTTTTTCTTTCGGTATTTTGGTATCTTCTGTATATTCTTCTAATTTTCTGTCATTTATTTTGTATACTAGGTAATTTATTTCTTAGTAAACATTTTGTATAAGTAAAATCGGAAATTAAGTTCTGAATTTTCTTCTAATTTTCCATTGAAAATTACAGTCTGTGATTTCTTAGATTTTATATTTTGAATGGTTAAAACTGGAAATTATTCTTGCAGAGTATGTTAAGTATCTAATGTTAGTGTCTTTAGTATGGGGAGTCAATTTATTAAGCATTATTGATTAAATAACCTACTATTTTCAACCCAAAATAATTGCTACATTTCTCACAAACTAATCTCTCATAAATACTTTTGATCTGTTTTAGATTATATTGTATTCCATTGACAAATTTATAATTTTAATTCCAATCTCATTTTTTAATTAAAATAATTTCAATATTTAGTTCTAATTTTAAAAGGAAAATCTCCCACTTCAGCTTCATTTTAAAAATCTATTAAGTGTCATACATTTTTTTTAAAGATTTTATTTATTTTTTCATGAGAGACAGAGAAAGAGGCACAGGGAGAGGCAGATGCCCCACTGGGCAAGGATCCTGATTCAAGAATTGATCCCAGAACCACCAGATCACAACCGGAGCCAAAGGCAGACAGTTAACCCACTGAAGCCATCCAAGCACCCCTATGCCTTTTTTCCAAAATAGTTAAACATAATGTTTTAAGTTTCAAGAGACTTTATTGGGATTTTTGTTGGGATTTTATTATATATGTTTATTGGAATTTTCATGATTTGGAAGTAAATATGAGTTTACTTTTATCCAAGTAAACTTATCTCAAATTTTTGAATTTTTAAATAATATCAGATGTTCTTTTTAGATATCCCTTTCCCTGAAATAATTGTAAAATGCAGACATTGAGTGATATAGCATTTATATTAATTTGGCAATTTAGCAACAGGAATTAAATACATCTTAAAAGCATCCCTGCATGTCATTAGAATTCTTCATTGAATTTTAATAGTCAATGACAATCAAACATTAGCATCAGTTAACAGTTTTCCTATTTGGATCTCCATAGCATAATGTTTTAGAAATTTTAACCAAAAATGAACTAAATGGATGTTCCTTTAAGATCTGAGACCACATCTTCTTTCCCATTGTCTTATTGTGGAAATTCTCAAATGTACTCAATGTTGAAAGCATCTTATAGTGACCACGTTTGTACCCCGAGCTAGATTCTTCCATTATCATTCTTCTGTATGTCTTCAATCATACATGTACACATTCCACTAGCCATCTGCCAGTATATCTTATATTTTTTGCATTTGCATGTGCATTTTATAAATCTATACACTTTGCCTATTCGCTTTGGCATGCATATCATTAACTACTATTCAAGACAACTTAATTTCTTTTCTTTTACTGTAAAATAATTATGCAGTGACAGTCACAAAAATTAAGTGTGTATTTCCAGAGTTTTGACAAATGCATACACCTGTGTAACCCAAATTCCTGTCACAATATAAAACATTATCACCGGGCACCTGGGTGACTCGGTTGGTTAAATATTTGATTCTTGATTTCACTTCAGGTCCTGAAACCGAGCCCTGTGTCGGGCTCTGCGCTTAGTGTAGAGTCTGTTTGTCCCTCTTCCTCTGCTCTTCCCCGCTACTCTCTCTCTCTCTCAAATTAATAAATAAATAAAATCTTAAAAAATAAAAAAAAAATTTCATTATCATTACCCAGAGAGTTCCCTTATGCCCCTCCCAGGAAATCCCCCCCGCCCACCGGAAGCAATATTTTCTCTCACCTTTTTCACCCTGGATTAGATTAGATAGATTTAGGACTAAATACAAATTAATTTACAGTATGTACTCTTCTTTGCAAGATTTCTTTGACTCCACATGTTTTTGAGAGCCCTCTGTGTTGTTGTCTGTATCAGTAGTTCTTTCTGCTTTATTGCTGCTTACTAGTCCATTGTATGAACACACAATATTTTACTTTTGCGTTTTCATAATTGGTAGACACTTGGGACATAGCTGGCATGTATTAATTTTTATATGAAAATGTTAGAGCTTTTCAAGGTAATTACATTATTTTCTGCTAAAAATGAATAAGTATTTCAGTAGCTACATATCTTCCCCAATATTCAGTGTTAGCATTCGTATTCGGTTGAGCCATTCTGGTAGGTGTTTAGTGGTACTCAGTGTCTTTGATTTGCCAATACTTGATGAATAGTGGCATTAGTGACTTTTTCATGTGTATATGGAACAACCATCCATGTTGGTTAGTGAAGTGTTTGTTCAGATGTTTTGTCCATATTTTAATTCCGTTGTTTGTATTTTTATTTTTGAACCGGAGGATTATTTATATACCCTGGCACCAGTCCTTTGTAACATCTGTATTTTGTGGATATTGTCTCCCAGTCTATGGTATATTCGTTTTATTGACGGATTTTGAGAAGTAGCTTTTCATCTTGAAGACATCTTATTTATGTTTTAAAATATTTACTTGTTATTCCTTTTTGTGGCCTAAGAAAGTTTTATCTACTCCCAAGTCACCAAAATATTTTCCTTTAGAAGCTTTATCTCTTAGAGACACTCGGGTGGCTTTAGAGGATGCCCGGCTAGTCATCCGACTCTGGGTTTGGGCTCAGGTCCTGATCTCAGGGTCCTGGAATGGAGCCTGGGGATGGATGCCCAGCTCAGCAGAGAGCCTGCTTGAGGATTCCCTCCTCCTGCCCTTCCCCACACTTGCATGCGCGTGCTCTCTTTCTCTCTCTCTAAAATAAATAAACCCTAAAAAATGATTTAAAAAATAAAAGCCTAATGTTTTAGCTTTTATTTTTAATAGAAGTGGATGGTATAGATTGAAGTTTGTTCTGTCCATACAGAGATTCCAGCACTGTTGAAAATACTTTGCTTTTTCTCATTAGATCAGTTTACTGCCTTTGTCAACAATCAGATGACCGTACTTATTAAAGTCTATTTCTAGAGTCTCTATGTTATTCTATTGATCTATTCATTATTCTTGTGCCAAGCCAGCAACTGTCTTCCTTATTATAGCTTTTCTTGACATGCTTAAAATACTTCAAAGTTGGTGTTTTTTTTTTTTTTGAATGCCTGGATTGCCTATGTATGTATGTATGTATGTATATATATGTATGTATATTATGTTCAGTTAGCCAACATATAGTATAACATTATTGTTCTTTTTCAAGGCAGTTTTGGATATTCTGAGATCTTTGCCTCAGCTACCTAATCCTAATTATGGACTCAACCACACTAAGATTCAGCTACTTCCTAAGTAAAATACAGATGGAGTACGCATTTCTCAGTATTGGTGGGATGATTATGAAATAATCCATACAAATGACTTGAAGAGACTGTCTTTTCCCCCATTGAATAGTCTTTCCCGCTTTGTTGAAAACTAATTGACCATATAGTTGTGGAAATAAGGTTTGTATTGTATCTTAATGATTACCACACTAGTTTTATCATGATTAACAAAGCATACAGTTGAAACCTGTTTAATTCAGTCTTAATCACTTCATAACTTGAAGGATTTAACAATACTATAAAATTGCTACAACTTTTCAAATGTTTTTATGTATTCTTTCATCAGCTTTACATACACAGAAATTATATAAATTATTAAGTGTATATATACATACACATAAACAAACACATAAACACACACGTTTGGCCCCCAGTGCACTGATACCAGGAATTGAGTCTCAGTCTATTCAGTTCTCTTCTTTGTCCCTGGGGTTCTTTCACTGTACCAAGGGGTTTGCACTGTGCCAGAGCTTTTAGGATGACATTTGGTCATTGAGAGCCTCAGGACCCAACCTGGAATTTGCCAAGAGGTTCTCATTCTTCTCTCCCCTTATTCTTCCTTCACTGCAGGTGACCACCACCACCTTTGGTCTCTTGCCCTCAGTCACCCTGAGACATCAGTGGTCTTCTCAGACTTCTAACACCTAAAGAATAAAGGCCCTACAACATAGGACTTGACCTCAGGTAGCAGAACACAGAGAACGATTGCAAACCAATTCTGTTGATTTCCCATCCAAATCTATATCCTCTGAATCAAGAAAACAGTTCTCCAACAGGTCAAAGTACACAACAAGCTCTCACTGACTTTGGTTTCCTTCCGATTTTTTTTCATGTGCTGAATCATTTTCAACACACTAAATGGCAAGGTTTTTTCCAGCTCAAAATGTCTATTAGATTAGGAAACTTAGAAGAGTTCTTTATCAACTTCTCTGCTCCATCTTCTGCTGTTTGGGGCAAAAGATACTATTTAGTGAATGGCAGAACTTCAGGGAAATGGGACAAGAAGGAAATGCATCAGTATCTCAAAACACTACACCACCACATATTTATCTCTCTTAATTCTCCCAAGACGTATCTTATGACCTCATAAGCAAGCATTATAATTTTCAATGTAGAGATGTTGCTACTGAGCTACATTGCTGCTAGCTAACATTCTTGAACCCATCTCTCACCTCCGTCATTACTGCCTCTTTGAATAGAGATCCTCTAAGATGGTGTTAGCAAAGTACTATCCTCTGTGGCTATGCTGGCAATGGAGACTTGAGGTCTAAAATGAAGATGAATATAATAAACATTTTCTGATTAAATAATTAATAAAGACAAGAATGGAAAAACTCAAAAGCCCAAAAAGACTTAATGTGTTTTAACACCATCATACCAAATATCAAACACAGAAGAAGTATGATTCAAAAACATGAGCACATTTAATATGGACATCTTACTATCAAATATATATGAGTAAGAACCTCAGCCCCTATCCTTGGAAACAGACTAAACCATATCAATTATTTGATAAAGTAAGCATGCTTTTTCTTCCACTTCTAAGTTCATTGAGTTGTGTTTGCTTGAATGTCAGATTCATAATCTGTTTTAGAATATTAATTCATTTTAATTAAGTACCTGTCTGACTTATGTTTGAATGGTTCCTCATATCCAAACTTACATAATTACATTTAATGTTATAGATAATTAACCAATGACAGTAGTAGTGGTCACAGATACATGACTCAAGATAGTCTGTATTGGGAGATGTATTAGGAGAAATCAATTATAAAATATACAGTTTAACAGAAATGTAGATTTTATGTGCAAAGTGTGAAGATTATGAGTGAAAAAAATATAATTATGTTATTTTCAAGTTTTCAAATGTGTAGAAACATGATTTTTTTTTTAGATTTTTTTTTAATGTATTTATTTGACAGAGATCACAAGCAGGCAGGCAGAGAGAGAGAGAGAGAGGAGGAAGCAGGCTCCCCTCTGAGCAGGGAGCCCGATGTGGGACTTGATCCCAGGACCCTGAGATCATGACCTGAGCCAAAGGTAGAGGCTTTAACCCACTGAGCCACCCCGGTGCCTGGAAACATGATTTTTATTTTTCTGGAAAAATACAAACATTTCTTTAAAAAAAATATATATATATATATATATTTTCAAAATCTGACCCCTCCAGGGATTTTATAAAGATGTCCAAGAGGCCCGTAGAGATGAAAGTTTCAAAGTTGCTTTGGTGAGTGAAAAAAACATTGAAAATGTCGAATTTACTTCTTCTAAATGCTAGCTCTACTCCTTCAATATTACTTTAAAGTCTTTAAGTTCAACTTCCCTACTGAGAGAGAGCTTATCTTCAGAGTTCAAACTATTTGATGTGATTTTCCCTGCAAAATAACTCTAGATCTCTTGTCTCAGAGGAAACCAGTTGCTCTGGATAATGGTGGATATGAGCCTGAGGGAACTCTTGTCCTAAAGTTGTGTGGGCAAAGGAACCACGCCCAGTCAGTGCCTCAGAACAGAGCGTTTATCCAGAAAGATCGACCTGGCGTTGGTTCCTCTGCTCACACTTGTGCTTTTTTACCACCGTGTTCTAGCTTTCATGTTCTAGTTTTATAATTAAAGATAATTTTGAAACTGCTTCCCAACTAGCTTTTTCGCAGGCACAATGATCTAAAACAGCTGTGGTGGCTTTTTTTTTTCTCCTCATAATTTATGCAGTCAATCTTTAATCATACTTGAGCTGATATATCACCCCTCATTTACTTGTTCTCTCTCAGGCTAATGCCATTCATTCTGTGGACCTTTTCCTGGGCCAGTAGAAGTCAGTTGATGTAGGAAGTGGCTTATTTCTGCATTTTAATTAATTTCTCAAAGTATAATGAGTAGTTTGAAAATTTTCAGGTCTATGAAATTTTGACTATGAAACTCTTGAAAGTTCACAATATTAATGATTTTCATTAAACCTCTCTCTTCTTTGCAAGACTCTTTATTGAGAGATAGTTACATGCTAAGTTGGTACAAATGTATTTATTAAAACTCCATCATTAATTTTGAAAATTTATAAAACATTTAAACAAGTAAGCTTATCGCGACCTACTTTTCCTGTGCATTGTGAAAGGAAATAGCATAAGAAACTCTTATTAAATCACTAAACAAATGAGAATAAATAATTGATGCTAGCAAATGAAGAGTTTCACAAAGAGCCAAAAAATAGATAAGGCAATCAAAAATGATTCTAAAACTCATTTTGGCTTTTTTTTTGAAATGGCAGGGATTTTTATTTATGCCTACCTGTTCTACCTGTTCATTTGTTTTGGTTACTAATGTTATTATCTTTCAGTCCATCATAATTTGTTTTTCTTTTTACTATGAAGGAGTCTTTTGTTTTGCTCTTAGGCTTGAATCACCCACCAGGTCCTTGATCATGGAAGCTCCACGAGGGGTGCAGTTGAGCGCGGCTGCAGGAGACTTCAAGGCCACCTGCAGGAAGGAGCTGCATTTGCAGTCTACAGAAGGGGAGGTGAGTCCCCAGGGGCAGAGACCAGCCCTTTACTGCTGAGCTGAGCGGTGCTTCTCAGAGTATACGCATATTCCTCTAGGTGACTGATTCCTGAGAGCTTCAACGATGGAATTATAATACTTCCTGAACACAAAATGTGGTAAATCTGGTATTATTTTCTTAAAACAAGGCACCATTTATTTTCTATGGAAAGATAACCATTAATGGGTCAATTATAAGTGGGGCATCTAAATTCCTGTGGTTTCAGAATTGCAGATAAACATAATGAATATCAAGAGAATGAAGTCAGTCTTTGTTTTTCTTTTTTCTATTCTTTTTTTTTCTTTTCTTTTTTCTTTTTTTTTTTTGGTCTTCCAAAAGTACTTTGGGTGTTTATTTCTGTAAAAATGGTCCCTGTATTTCTTCTGAAAGAAAAATGAAACAAATTTTACTATTTTACTATTTAGCCCAATTGTTATTCCCTAGATAAGGAGATAAATACATGCTAACATTTTTCTCCCATGTCACTTTATTTCCTCCAAGTATCTCCTGCCGGTGTGTTGTCGTTCTCTTGAAGATCACCCCCTTCCCCTCACTGCCTGCTGGAAAGAACCCTTAGTCTTCCGTCTGCCGGTCTGGCACTGGAATGCCGTAGACACACATTCATCTCATGTACCTGGTTATATACATAGTGATTGCTTGCCAGCAGAATGATATTTTTTGTCAGTTCTGGAAATTTCTCCACCTTGGGTCTTCCCCTATTACCGCTCCCCCTTTCCTCTATGGCCCTTTTTTGAAACTCCGAAGAAACACATAGCGTTTCTTCCATTCCCTTACCCTCCAGGTATCTTAGCCTCTCCTTCCGAGTTTGTTTCTCTACCTCCCTGTGCCTTACTCTGTTGTTATCCAGATCTACATGCCCAGGTTCCTTTTCAGTATCTAATCATTTATTTAAATGCCTCTATTGAGCTTTTAATAGTTAGGGGTGCCTGAGTCTCTGAGTCCGTTAAAGCCTCTGCCTTTGGCTCGGGTTATGGTCCCAGGGTCCTGGGATCGAGCCCCATGTTGGGCTCCCCGCTCAGCAGAGTCTCCTTGTCCCTCTCCCTCTGCTCACAACCCCACCCTCACTCATGCTCTCTCTCTTCTCAGATACATAAAATCTCCAAAAAATAAAATAATTTTAATAGTTACGTTGTTCATTTTTAGGATTCTCATTTGTAATTTTTTTAAAATCTGCCTGGACATCTTGGTGGTCACTCTTTTGCTTGCTTCTTTTTAATTCCATTTTAATTATTTCAAATCTTTATACAGACTATATATTGTGTATATTTTTGCTACAATTCCCAAAGTACTTTAAAGTCTAAATCTGTTGTATTGCTGTTTCTACCAATTAAGTCCCTTAGTATTTTCTTCCTTCTTGTGCTTATTTTATTATGAGCTTATAAAGGTCAAGTTGAGAAGAAAAGGAACGGACGAATAACTCGAGAAATATGCTCTGGAGCATTTTATATGTCTTCAGATGTAAAGATGAGGGCAGAAATCAATAGAATCGAAGGAGGACATTCCTTTCTTACCTTTATGCCATTATTTCAGTTGTTGATTCAAGATGAATTTTAGTAAAATATTTTACTTCCTTTTAGTAAATATTACTAAATATTACTTTAGTAAATATTACTTCCTTTTAGTAAAATATTTTACTTCCTTTTTTATAAACAAACTTACTGGCAGGACCATATAGCATCTTAGTGGATATTACAACTTAAATCATCTAGAAATACACTTCATAATATTTTAAAAGTATGTCCGTATTACCTTTCAATCTTCCTTTCTGCTGCAATTACAGAACACAATACTTTCTCTACCACAGCAAGACAGAAATCTTTCTTAAATATCTTGCATCCTTTTTAAGGAGTTGCTTTTATCATGCTAATCATTTCATTCTAATTATTCATAATGAATCACCCCATAATAAATATTGGTGGTTATTAATCTCTGTTCTGTTCCTATTTATGCACCACTTTACTTACGATCTTTTATTCAGTGTATCAGCAGAATGAATCCTTGGATTCAATTACAGGTTAGCGTTTAATTGTGAATTGAATATTATGCTATAAATAAATCATAGCCTGAGATTTTCAGCTGTGGCCATTTTTTTTATATTAATAACATAAAGACACAGAAAAGCACAGCACTTTATATCAGAATAAAATAACATGTAATTTTCCTAGGAAGAAGTGTGAAGTGATATGAAATCTTTCTCTTTGCTTCACTGACTATGCTACAGAAAAGCCAGACTGATCATTTACTAAACAAAATAGAAAGATGTAAAGTACCTCCCTTAGGTTGTTTTTAAAGTAGTTAAGATCAGAACAAACATGGTTGTGAGGTAACAAAATAACAAACAAAATGCCAAAGAATGAAATTGCACGCTTAGTCATTTCAGACATAGTGTAGCAAGGAATTTCAAACTCGGCTCTGAAAATAACCCAAATCATAATATAGGTGGAACACTTTGAAAAAAAAAAAAGTGTTATAATAGCACATGCGAGGAGGCAATAATGCAATAACATACATGTTACGAGATCACACAGAAAGAGGAAAACAACTTTTTATTTTGAAAATCAACGGAGATTGGCTCTCACAGTGAAAGGCCTGATTTCAAAGGGTGAGAAAGGGGTAAGTGAATTCTTGGTGCAGAGAAGACAGTGGGCCGTGACTTGAACATTCCGGCGTGAGAATCAGAGTTCCAGGAAGAGTTTCAGAACAAATGGATTCTATGGTTATAGGGCAATATAGAATAGAAATATCATTTTTAGAACTGAGAACTTGAATAGTATCACAGTAACTGTCTTAGCAGAACAGAAAGTGATAGGAGCAAGCCTGTCAGTTACCAGACTCGGGTCCATAGACCCAGCAGTGGTAGAGACGAGACTAGACCCCAAATGTAGAAGCACAGGCGAGGCTTTCTTGGGGTTCATGCCCCAGCACCAGGAATGAGTAGGTGAGAAGCATGAAGGAAAGAACTCTCAGGCCTGCTCTCCAAGGAGAGGTCAGGTGGAATATTTTTTAAAGGAACTTCAGTGAGAAAAGAGTGCCCTGTAGGCAGGGAGAGATGGGGTGGGGGTTCATTAGCACCTGAGTCCTCACAAGCCCTGCTGCTTGGCTAACTCTCCACCCCGGGCATGATTTTCAGTATTCTAATGAGAGAAAATGTCCGTGAAGTTCCAATGCTGGGGTCCGTCCTGGTGCAGACTGGGCTTGCTCCCTAGCTGGTGCTCTGCTCTGCAAGGAGAGTGTTCACAGTCACTGTGAGTTCTGTGAGAGGGGTCATGAGAGCCAGCTAGCAGCAAGGAGTTGTCCGGGTGCACAGGTGCTTGTTCCCAAGGTCCCTGTCTCATTTCCCCCCTGAGAGGTTTCGTCCTCCTTAATCTCAAAGAGAAGGGGCTACAGGTCTCATCTTCTGAAACTGCTTCCTGCTGAGTGGGGGCTCTGTCCCTCTCCTCCCCTGGAGGTAGGAAAATCTCAGGCTCACTGTTCCATGCACTCAGAGGGCCTCAGGTCTTCCTGTAGTAGCAGAGGTTGGGATCCTCCTGCTACCATTAGCTTGACTTGGAATTGTTGGGACTTGGAAGACACAAACTTTACTAACAGGTTAACAGATGGGGACCAAAAATAATAGCCACCAATCATCCCAGGAAAGGGGGAAAAAAAAAAACCCAGAAACAACAAACAGCAACAACAACAAAACCAAGAGAGATTGGGGAGGGCACTTTTGATTGTTGACCAGATATAGTTAGGATCTGTCCTTTGGTTGTACTGGTGCAGACAGGATACCTGCTCATAAGGTCTTTTTGTATTTACTTCATTGTTTCTTGTTATTTATGTAGGCAGGATGGGTTTTGTTAATAACAGCTTAGGCTCTTCCGTGTTCAGCAAGCAGTCAGGTAGTTAATAAGCGGTATTTCTGTGAAAACAAAAGGAAACACAGGTTGATGGTTGGAGCAAATTATAAACCCAGGTTCCAAGTCCTGACTGCTGTCAGGGAGAAGATTTCTAGAAGTCAAGCCTCAGAGGACCCTTAGAGCAGGGGCAGGCCACAGCGATCCGATGGATTTCTCTGATTTGTAGTTCAAATTCTCCCATGATCTTCTGAAGGGCCCCTAGAGCAACAGACATGAGAATTGTCTGTACAAGAGCTACCATGACAATTCCTCTGGAATTTACTTCAAGTTTTCTAACTCTGGTCCTGTCTGCAGAACTTCAGGAAAAAGGACAGTTTTACTCCTTAATGAGCTCAAGACAAGAAAATGCAAGAAGATTGAAAGCCCTAGTTTGGAGAGACTTAGCCAGATATTTGAGGAAACCAGAGTAATTCTGGATCCAGCCCAGTCATATAGGCAAATGACAAACACTTAAAAGATAATTAATCAGAACTAGAATCTAATGTGCACAAAGGGCATGTTATTGAAACACAATTTTCTCTCTAAAATCACCCTCATTTTCATCAAACATAGCCAGATGAAGACAAATTTATTTGTAAAATAATTTTAACAAACTTCACCTAATTATTTATGTAAGTACAACAAGAATAGGGATTGACCATGTAAGTTCTCTTAAATCTGCATTGCTGGGACTTTTGTAAGGGATTTTAGGTTGAACTTTTTTAACAGCCTCTCGAGGCCAGAAGCCAAGCCAGATACTTGTCATTAGATTTGCCTGCAATACCTGTAGATTTGGGTGATTTTTTCTTAAGTTTTCCAATAGATCCTTAGGTTCCTGCACCCCAAGAAGTGACCCCCTTTACTCAACTGGGAACTCTATAAGCAAGGAACCAGGCCAACAGTTCAAAGGAGCTCTTTCAGTTCCATAAAGTCAAACTTTGTTCCTTGAAGTTATCTGGTCATGTCTGAGTCTATGCATGACTCTCTCAAATATGACATTCTGGTCTAAGCCTTTGTAATATAACCAATGTTCCCAATGGTGTCCTGTTACAAGGAGAACAGATTCTTACTGAACTTATATAAGCAATTCCAGTTGCCATGAAAGAATGCTCACTGCGAGTTTCTGAATTCTGAAGGGTTCAGGACGGGAGAAAACAAATGCCTCAAATTGTTCAGAAAGTAATATTTTATCAAATTTCTATAAGTCACAGATATCATAAGATAACACGTTTCCTTAAATCTGGAAGAGCAACATTAGAGAACCAACCTTGTTTCAGATAGAGTCATAAAAACTATAATCATCTTTTTCAATTTATTTAGTTCCACATTAGTAATTTTTTTCCAGCAGTTCCAGAAATTCTTACCCAGTTTGGTTTCATGATGTTAAGGGTATCAAAAACCTGTACTTGTCAAAAGTTCTTACCATGAATCTCTTTGAGGTTGAAACGCATTTTGCAAGAACATCAAAACAATAACTGTAAATGACAAAAGACTCAAAAATGGATATGGTTAAAGATCTGATCAGAATTCCTTATCATGTAGTTGGCAAGGAAATCCAGTTATTTCTGACACACACTTTAATAATTGGAATGTCAAGTGATGACCTTTTACCAGGACATATATTCATACAATTTCTAGAATAGTTACAGCATTGACCCACGGTATAACCTAAGAAAGTTTATTATCATTTGTTTGGTAATGCTTACCTTGTCACCTAACATACCAAATAAGTCCAATGAGTCAAAAAGACTTTGCTGAGAATTTGAATTTTGGGGAAGCTTGTTAAAAACCTCAGAAACTTCTAAAGCACGTGCCTCAATACAATCATAGATTATTACAGATCTTGTATTTAATTATTTAACTAAGGTGAAAAAGATTCCAGAAGCAAATACATAGGATTATATAGTAGTTAGCAAAACCTAGCTCCTTTAATACTGAGATTTTGTTTTCTTAAGTGATCAAATATCTGATAAAAACACATTCAGAAAAAAAAACTTTGTAATTTCTTATCAAGAGCAGACCAACAATGCAAGAAAATCTTGTCTCTTTAACAGAAAAAAAAGTTTTATTTGTATACTCGTGTACTTATAAAACGCATCTATTCTAATCTTAGTCCTGACCACATATAAAATTCTTTTCCAGAGATTCCCTATAAACCTTTAAAACTTTCTTTTTCATTCAGATTTTGTCCTAAGCCTTCTCTCTCTAAACAACTAATGTCATTTTAGGAAAAAATTACTTTCTTCCCTCAACAAAAATATATTTTCATTCCTTACACCTTTTCAAACATATTTCCTACGTTTTTTACATACAGACTGGTTTTCCTATTTCTGGCAGGCTCAATTACCTGTATCAGAATTTTAAATTAGAAGAATGCAATTTCTAATAAAACCAAGTAGTAAGCAACTGTGAACTGTTACACCAGAATTCTTTAGATTGGAAATTTATGATACCTTCATAATTTTTAAAAAAAACGTGTGCTTTTTTGTTATAGTATAATCTTTCAATATAGCATGACTTATTTACTAAAAGACCGAATTTATCTTTAGTTTTTCTGTAATAAGCCAAAAGCAGATAAATCTATATTTAAATAATTGACGTTTCAGTATTTTGCCTTATTTGGAAAAGACTCAGATATCCAAAGAACTTAGCCCAATATATTATTTAACCTAGCAAAGCTTTCAAGTCTTACATTACCGAAGATTCTGTATGCTATAAACCTTTTCATTTACTTGTTCTTAACAATTACCCATGAAAACTTCATGAGACAAACTTAAACATTATTTTAAGTCCTTTTTTGCTGACAAACTATAACAGATACCATATGAATTTAATAAATCCAGGTAGAATGAAAGCTGTTGATACCTCCACAAGACAAGTCTGTTGTAATTAAGCAACCTTGAATTTGGTATTAACCGAATCTGCTGCACCTGTGTCCACTAAAAAGTCAATCCCTTTGATCCCCACTGTCACAGTCACTTGGTCCTCTTGCCTGGAAATCTGAAGTGGGTGGTTTAGTCTGGGAGGTCTTGGGCTCCTTCCTGCAGACTTGGGAGTGCTCTGGTCCCGCCATGAAGAGGTAGCCCAACAGGGAGGCACTCTCTTTTCTCCCAGAGAGCAAGGGGGCTAGGAGCAGGAGCCAGTGGTGCTGGTCGCACCAGGGATGGTGCAGGAGCCAGCTGCCTGAATGGTCCGCAGGTGGGGGCAGCAACAGGAGGAGGAAGGAGAGGTGGGGCGGGGGGGGGGGGGGAGAGGGGACCCACCAGCAAGACCAGAGACAGATTTTAAAGTCTGGACCATTATTCCTCCATCTCAGTCTCTTGTCTCTCCCCACCTGCAAGACTGCTGTTTTTCTCTAGGTGCCCTTCAGCCCCGGAAGGAGGTTGGGGAGCAGGGGGTTGGTCAGGTATCAGTTCCGGTGTTTGTGCCTGGGGAGCTGGATTTAGGTTTTCCAGCGGCAGCCTATCTTTCTCCTCCTTTTTCTCATTATTCTGATGATTGGAAAGGGAGTCCGGTGTCTCAGATTTCTGTTCCTCTTTATTTCTCTGGACCATCAGTTGGGTCCTTTCCCGTGAAACATCTTTGTTACGGAGTAACATAAAGACCTGGATATAGGGAACGTCATCCTAGATCATGTGAACTTGAAAACCAGTTGGGTTAGTTTTTCTTTTTCTGAGTTTGAAAATGCCCAGGATTTACAAGCGCTTGCCTTTAAACCAACTACATAGAGCTCCTTAACAAATGAATTTTAGCAATTATCATCCAGACGTAGAGAAAATATTTCACATTTATCACACATATGGACACATATACACACAAACAAGATGCAAACAAAATCTAGCCTTTGTCTCAGTAATATTAGTGGAGGAAGCATTAAAAACTCGATTTCTTTTTTTCTTTTTTTTTTAATTTTATTTATTTTTTGTTTTTTGTTTTTTGTTTTTTTAATTTTTTATTTTTTATAAACATATATTTTTATCCCGAGGGGTACAGGTCTGTGAATCGCCAGGTTTACACACTTCACAGCACTCACCAAAGCACATACCCTAAAAACCTGATTTCTAAGGACCCCCTCTTTCATGAAAACAAATCTAATTGCAAGATAGCCTCATAATTTGTGGGCCAATTAATTATTTATTTTCCAATTAGAATATGCTGGTTTTATGCAAAAACAGCCAAAGCCTCAGAAACAAATAAACCAGAAGAAGCCCAGAGTACGTCTGTGAGCACTCCTTCCTCCCCAGAAGTTCTGGGCTTCACTGATTGCACCAAACAGCTTCATAGTTTTGGGTTGTTGTGTGTTACAGGCAGCTTTTTCTAATTCTCTGTGCAAGAAAACTAATTTAGACATGCCAAAAGAACCCCATCTGGGCCGGTTGAGACTCAGGTTATCCTTAAATTTTTTCCACCTAAACAACATTAACAGTAATCACCAACAGCCCAAATAAAAGCAGGGCCATCAAGTCAAATTGAGGGGTTTTGCTAATCAGGAGTTCTCTTCGACACATCCGTGAGGTGTTGGGACGTCAGAGGGCCAGAGGGTGGGTGCTGGTCCTGAGCTCTGAGTCCTGGAGAACCCCCAGGGGTTCTCAGCCCTGCTGCTCCGACATCCTGTCAGCCAACCATAGACCTAGAAAGGTTGATGCAAAAGGAACGAACTCTTAAAAAAAAAAAAAAAAAGAAAAGAAAAAGAAAAGGGGCACTTGGGTGGCTCAGTCAGTTAAGCGTCTGCTTTTGGCTCAGGTCATGATCCCAGGGTCCTGGAATTGAGCCCCATGTTGGGCGCCCTGCTCAGCAGGGAGTCTGCTTCTCCCTCTCCCTCTGCTGCTTCTCTTGCTTGTGTGTGTTCTCTCTCTCTCTCTCTGTCAAATAGATAAACTCTTTAAAAAAAGAGAAAGGAAAATTGATTATTTCAGCTCAAGTGAGGACAGCTATCCAGGATACTGTGTCCTCCCAAAGAAGAGAGTGCTTGCAGGGAAGGAGTGTTTGCTGCAGGGTTAACAGAAAACATTACAGATCATGAGACAAAGAACCCTTCAGACAGCTGTGGGCCTCACTTAAGCTTCTAGTATGTGTGCGGCTGCATGGCTTTGGTCTCATGGGCTCTCGGGAAGGCTTTACTCTTTATGTTTGGAATATCCCTTTTTAGTTAATTTCAAGTGACGCAGACTGAAGTCCACAATTATTCTCCCCCCTAGATGAGTACACAGAAAACAAAAGTAAAGAGGTTTCCAAACAAGGTTACAGAACAGGGACTTTGGGCGGGAGTCGGAGAAGAAAGGTGGTAAGAGAAGCGAGAGAACAAAGAAAAATAAGCCCAAACAGACTCTAACCCCTCCAAAGAGGGACTCTAGCCTCTTACCAGGTTGTTCAGTCCTGACTAGAATCTACCAAAGTAACTTGTAAGGGACCTAAGATGGAGTCCCTTTTGCCAAAGGGACCTGATGCAAAGCAAAGAACCGGCGCTTGCTCCAGTGGGAGACCCAAATCCTATGGGTGGCTTCAGCCCCCACCTGCAGGATCTGCAGGGCCCTGCCCCCCTCCGAGTGGGGAGCTCTGGTGCAGTCAGCACACTGAGACGTTGCCCTTTGGTTCAAGAAAGAAGACAAGGGGACCAAACAAAGAGCACTAACATGAGATGGAAAAGAAAATTCTGAGAGAAGGAATGGACAAAGACAGTTGCTAGAGGAATGGGATGGTCAGCGAGGACAAAGGAAGCTGGAGCCCCCAGTCCCCGTGACTCTAGAACAAAGAGGTCCCGGACACCCCTGAGTCACGGGTAGAGGTCGCGGAGTCTGGCAGCTCCAGTTCTGCTGGGTCCTGTCTGTTCATGGTCAGCAAATGTTACCTGCCTCAGGTCCTTCGACCCCTCGGTGGTAGAGATGAGACTAGACCCCAAATGTAAAAGCATAGGCAAAGCTTTCTTGGGGCTCATGCCCCAGCAGGGGGGTGGGGGGCAGCACAAAGGAAAGAACGCTCAGGCCTACTCTCCAAGAGAGGTCAGGTGGAATATGTTTTAAAGGAACTTCAGCGGGAAAAGTGTGCCCTGTAGGCAGGGAGAGGTGGGGGGTCATTAGCACCTGAGTACTCACAGGCCCTGCTGCTTGGCTAACTCCACCCCTGGGCATGGTTTTTAGTATTCTCATGAGGGGAAAAAGTCGGTGAAAGTGCGGTACTGGGGTCCGACTTGTTGAAGACTGGTTTGCCCTGGACTAGGCTTGCTTCTTAGCTGGTGCCTTGCCCCGCCAGGAAAGTCATGGTGGCCAGCAGGCAGCGGGGAGTTTTCCAAGTGCACAGGGACTTGTCCCCAGGGTCCCTGACTGTTGCATGTCTAGGCTGCAGAAACCTGGCAAAGCCGGGTTGGAAAGAATCAAAATGCAACACCTCTTCTTACCTCATGATTTCTTTTTCAGGCTCAAGCCAAGAAAATATCTTAAATTCATTTAAATTATTATAAAAATATCATAGTATATATTATAAAAATTATATTTATAAAATATTATATTAAATATAAAAATAAAAATTATCTATTAATAAAACATACTTCCCTTCTATGGCTGAGGGTTTGGTATGGATCCGGGAAGCTTAGGGAATTACTGTCCCACAGCCGTGTGCTGTGGGGAGTAGCCCCCAATGGAGAGCAGAGCTGGAAGGCGCTGTTGTGGCCACACACCTGCTTCAAGTGAGGCCCAAGTCCTTCAGGGATCACTCTGTTGAGGCCCCACATCTGCGCTTGTCTTAACCAGCGGCCACCTGCTTGCCGGACCTGTACAAAACCTGCCCCTCTCCACAGCTCTTCAGGAGAGCAACCGGCAGGGAGAGAGGACCAGTTGTGTAGCTATAAAAAGCCAGCGCGGTGGCATTATGTCACCAAGCCGCACCAAAGCACCAGGGCTGACCAGTAACAGCTCTTGCTGTGTGGACGAGTAAGAACCGTTCCCAGTAGCCTACGCTCATTTAATTCACCCCATGGTGAGCCTCTTCGCCCCTTTCCATTTGCACTCTTTGTTGTCTGCGTCTCAAGGTTTCTTGGACGAAACACCAGCTCCTACATTTCTGCAGCATAATCGCATCTCGGAGCATGCAGACCTAAGGCCCCCTGTCCCAGAGCTTGCCCCGTAGTGTGTTTGGCATTTATGAGGTCTGGGGTTCCTGCTCTCTGCAAGCATGCTAGCTCCTAAAAAGGGGTGTGGGGGGGAGGGGCACATGGGTGTCCGGTAAAGCCTCTGACTTTGGCTCCCTTCATCCTGGCATCCCATTCTCTGGGCAGGGGTGAGGATGCCCTGCCCAGAGAATCCCTGCTTAGCAAAGAGTCTGCTTGCCCCTCTGCTTCAGCCCCTCCCCCCTGCGTGTGTTCTCTGTGCCTCTCTCAAATAAAATCTAGAAAAACAAAATAAATAAAAAAATAAGGGACACTGGGTAAGCTGTGAAAGTTCCTCTTTTTTTCTTTTTCCTTTTTTTTTTTTTTAATATTTTATCCTTTCACTTCAGAGATGGTAAGAGAGAATAGGAGAAGGGGTAGGGGAGAGGGAGAAGCAGGTTCTCTGCTCAGCTGGGAGCCTGCCCTGATGCAGGGCTGGATACCAAGACCCTGGGATCATAACCTAAACCAAAGGCAGATGTTTAACTGACTGAGCCACCCAGGTGCCCCGAGAGTGCCTCTCTTAAACTCAACCAGCAGAGAAGTTATTCCTTTCCCTGTTCCTGTGTTTCACTTATTCAAGTGAAAGAGCCCAGTGTGTAATGATCGGTGTTCTCCTCCCTCATGTCCCTCAACAAGGAGACACAGAGCCAGGAGAAATGATGCCCAGCCTCGGTACCTGAAAATATGTCCTTTCCTTTTGCTTAGTTTTGTGAACTTCCAACTTCCCTATTCGGAAAAAAAGAAGTCTCCTTTAAAAAATAAGAATAGAAGCACTTTCTCTTTGCTTTCCCATCACTTAACCCAGAAGGAACTATAGAGTGACAAATTTCAACATTTGACACCTGCAAACAAAAATTTTAATCACACTTTCTTAACTTTGAATATTGTTGGTCAATTCAAGCATCCATTTACTTTATAATCTAGTCATGTATTCAAGAACCATATATATTAAGAGGAAGCTGTATGTGCAGAGTTAAACACTGCAAAGTTATATTAAAAAAAATTCAGGTATGATTCCACCTTCAAGGAAGATCTAATTTGCTAGAGAAAGGAAGATACAAATAGCACTGTAAAATAACATCAAATGATGAGCAAAATCAGGGATTCATAAGTTCCTATGGGCAAACCAATAAGAGTCTCCATCTTGGAGCATCAGGGAAGAGTCATGGAGGGTGAAATGGATGAACTAGTCTCTCCTGGATGGGGATCTTTGTGCCCGACAGGGGAGAGACCTGTCCGTGGCGAAAGAAGAACATTGTTTCACGCAACATGCACTCCTACAATTTTATGCATTGCTGTGAACCAGACAGCTATAGATCTTACTTGCAAGGGAGAGAAATAATGAATGAAGGAATACATACTTAATACAATGTTAGGAAGGGGTTGGTACTATAGAGAAAAGTAAAGCCATCAAAGATCAATTAATGAATTAGTGCTCTTCCCATAGAGTGGTTAAGAAAAACTTTTTTTAGAAGATGACCTTTTAGCAGGAATCTGAAACCTCTAAATCTAAAATATACATGTCGTTGGCATAAGCATTATATTTCTATCTTATTTGCAGCATTCAATAGATTCCTGTGTTTCAAAAATTTAAAAAGAATCAAGGAGTTTGCTTTTAAAAAATAACAAATATATAAAAGAAAAAAGCAGAAATCTCCATCCCTCCCATGGTTCTAGCTACTCAGCGAATAAGCTGGGTCTGTATCTGGAGAAAACTTGTAAATATCTGGAGAAAACATTGTAAATGTTTGGGGAAACATTTACACTTGTAAATATCTGGAGAAAAGCTATTTCAGGTTAAAGAAATAGGGAGTAAAGAAGCCCAGAAACCAGAGTTCCTTTGATAAGTTTGAGGAAAATGCAAGAGCTAGAGCAAGGAGAAGAATCCCAGGAAATTATGTTACAGAGGCCAGATCATGGAGGGCTGGTGGGCCACGGGAAGGGGTCCAGATTCATGCAAAGCGTGGTGAGAGGCTCTTAGGAAATTTTGAGCCCTGGGATGATCTGATCTGATCTCTGCTTCTTAGAAGTTCACTAAGCAGTATACAAAACCGGCTGTAAGAGAACGAAAAGGACAACTGACAGGTTAGTCAGGGGCCTATGGTAGGAGTCCCAGTGAGAAAGGAATAGGACTTGAATGAGGGCAAATATGTAGAAAAAATGGAGTAATCTCGGATTCTCCTTTTGAGTTAAGAATTAGCTACGTAACAATAGAATGAAGAAATACCCAGAGAAAGTTGTTTCTTTGTTCATTCAAATTCACGATTTCAGTTTTCTTTGAAACTTTTCTCTTGCATGTCAAAACCATCTGATCTCCCTCCCTAAAAGTGTTAAGTCCATGTTTGGAATAAATGAAGTCATTTTGCAAATTCAAAAGTCTAACAAAGTAAGTGTAGCGTACAAGTAATCCGTTTCATGGAGACTTCAAACCTGATGATATCGAATAATGGTTAATGATGCAAATTATCTACGTGGCTTATCCTTTAAACTGTCAAGGTGATTTCATGACTTTTTAAAAATTAGACCGTTGAGTGACTTTTTTTTTTTAAGAAGTTGCCCATCCCTTCAGTAAGGGCCTATCCACGAGTACCCCGATTTCTTTGCATCTTCTTTAGACGAGGCATGATTAAGAAGTTAAATGGAGAGACTTTGTCAAACTCATGTTTTCTGTGGTGTTGGAATAAGCGTGTTGTCCCCTTAAGCAGATCGTGCAATATTGCTTTTCAGATCGAGGGCTTTCTGTCCAAAAGCACCACATCTCAAAGGAGAGGAAAGCTGCGGAGCTTTGGGGCTGTACCATAGGAATGTAATTTGTTTGTTCAACAAAGCATGGCAGCTAAACCAATACAATTGTTTGTTGTTTAGTCTTTCTTATTAGACCATGTTGTAAAGCTCCGAGGAATGGCGAATGCTAAAATGAATTAAAGCGCACTCTCTTCTCCCCTCCTAGATATTTCTGAATGCAGAAAAAATCCGGCTGGGGAATCTCCCGACGGGCTCTTCCTCCTCCTCCTCCTCCTCGCCGAGCTCCTCAAATTCCCGGCAGACCGTGTACGAACTGTGCGTCTGCCCCAACGGCAAACTCTACCTTTCTCCAGCAGGAGTCAGCTCCACGTGTCAGTCCAGTAGCAACATCTGCTTGTGGAGCTGAAGTGACTGATTCCTCCTCACACCAGAATAGCCTTTTGTTCCTGTCCGTCTGCTTCACAGTCCCGCTCGGTTTCCCTTGTGATCAGTCCAGAGCTGCTTCAAATGGTCCACAGAGCAACTTCTTCCAATGCAAGCGGGGGTTCGCCGCCACCTTCTCTTGTGATTGCCTGTCCTGTTCAAGGCAGAAAGTGTGGGTGTCGGGGCAGTGGAAAAATGGTCTTCAGCGGGAAAACTGGATCATAACTTTTGCTCAAAAGGGAGAAAAACATAGGTGCCTTTGCTACGTGAAGTGAAGCACACAGTTTTAGATTTTTGCAGGACCCGGGGATGAACCGCATATACATACATTAATTATATAGATGAAATTCCCAGTATCCGACGGCAAGATGAGATGGTTGACCCTGTCAGAAAACTAATTCTACAGCCTGAAAGCACAATTTTCCAATCGTGGGTTTTTTGGTTTTTTTTTTTTTTTTTTTTTGGATGTAAACTTTTATCCCCAAATTTTAAAATTTTCAAGCATTAGATGATGCTTGCTTTGCTAAAAATTAAATTCAATACATGATTTTTAACAAAACGAAACAAAACGACAGAATTCCACCCTGAGTTTTGTTTGTTTCTTTGAATTCAGTGTGTTGTTACTCTTTGTCTACTAAGTCTAGAATTTTGTACATTAGGTAATTTTGAAAGCACTCAGCAATATAATCTTTACAGAATTAACAGAACACCATTATCCTGTCATTTGTCAGATCTGAATGGCCTTATATAGTATTTACGTGGCTTTTGCATGTGACGTATTTGCTTTTAACGAAACATCTAATTTATTGCAATAGGATTAAGAGGGGCATACCGATGGTGTGGAATCCATAGTTTTGTTTTGTTTGTTTTTTTTTAATTCACATGCTATCATTTCCATGAGGTTCTCATAGTACAACTTTCTGTTGGCTCCATTCACTTTGACTCTGACTGCTAAAATTCAAACATATCCGTGAAATAAATAAATGACTAATGTGATGCGTTTTGCCGAGAATGGATTCACTTTCCATTGGAATATAATCTTCAGAATTATATCTGTATTTTTTTAATTGGAGGTCAAGATTTAAGGATGGTAGAAAGTAAATTACAAATCCCTGCTTCCACAGTAAAAAATATAAATGTTAACAAATATTGACACTGTGTTTGCTCCATTAGATTCCTATTTTCAGGAATTTTCAGGTCCTAGTTCCTTTCAGCTCTTAATACTTAGTTACCTTGATTAGACTGTTAAGCTACCCAGCTACCAGGCATCAGAAATCATAGCTTCTTCCATTCTCTACTGCTAATTTTTTGTAAATTAGCACTAGTAACTCCAGAATAATGTAGATTCGTTTATCACAACAACACTCCTTAACTTGAATTCTTGAAAGCTAGAGAATCCAAGAATGTAAAATTGAATTAAATATTTCCTATTATGGAAAGATGACTTGATTCCTCTAAGGTAAGTCCTTAGTTTTCACCTGTCAGTCACTTACTTTCCCCTATGCTCATTATTACAGGTATATAGAAGCTTCATTTTGGGGGCCCATGAACATAGAACCTTTGAAATTCAGGCCTCTGTAGCATAGAGCAAAGTGGGAGATGGGAACTTGTTGGAGTAATTTGTCGAAAGTAGGAAAATTAGATAATGCAAGGAACAAAGTGAACCATTTGGCCAGAATTACCTTGTTTAGATAACCTAACATCGAATGCTTAGAAAAGCTCTACTTTACTAAAACACGTTCTGTATCCACCAAAAAGTCCAAAAGCTAGTACAGTTTTATCACTTTTCAAATAGAACTTGACTTGTGTTTGCAGGTTATCATGGAAAACTTAAATAACTATTGGAGTAAGAATTTATATGCAGTTGCTTAAAACCTCCTATCATAATGCAAGTGTTCAATTTATTTAAGTCGGAACATTAGAATTTAATATGAGAAATTCTCACATTGGTATAGCAAAGTACACAAAGTATAACGCAAGAATTTTTGAGAAATTATGGGTGCTAATCACTGTTATGGACCTTTTACGAAAACACTGTATTAATTTGAGACCTATTCAAGTTGTAAACATCCCTAAATTAAAACAGTTACAAAGGTTTTTTTAGTCAAATGGAAACAATTCTTTTGATTAGGAGTTAGCACCCTTTCTAATCTCAGCTCTGTCTTCTAATCAGTGAGCTGATTTAGGCAGACTCCCAGTTTACTCCACTATACAACAAAAGTATCGGGTCTACTGGTCTCTTGAGAGCGCTAACCTGTCTAATCCCAAGAGCAAAAATTCTAGGTGGTGGAAGGGTCCACTAAATTTTAAATCCTGTGTCGTAGGAGGAGAAAAGTCAAGAGAGAGTGAGAGACAAACACCGTAAAATCCAGTTCTGGTGAGGGGCTGTCAATTTCAAGTTCAAATATGTTCTGAAATGTTACAGACACAATTCGATAGAAATATATGTTAAGAGATTTAGACTATGTCTAAATGATGTAAAAATATCTTTGATTTAGTAGAAATAGTGATACAGGTGCCTCTGCTATCCAACACTGGGCAGTTGGTTGAAATTACTGAGCTGGCTATTTTAAATTCCTTAGAATCTAGATACAGACTCAGCCTCAGAGCTGAAGCTTCTGTTGAAGGCACGGAAGATTGCTCCTAAAAGTCCTTCATTTCCTCATAAATGGAGGTTTGGTTCTCTCCTACTACAGAGTTCCCTTAACTGTAGACTATGAAACAGATTCATCGCTTGTTTCTCCAGTAGTATTTTTCTGTTACAACCTATATAAATAGTGTGCAGTTTATGCAGATGCAAATTTCATATTTCCTAATTTAACTAAAAAAAAAAAATTCCTTTGGGTGTAATACATGGACCTTAAACTTTGTATTGAGTTCAGCTGGAGAAGGCAGGAAAGGAAGAAGGGAGAAAGTCAAGCAAACCCACAGGCAGGAAAGAGATTGACCATATTCCTAGCATTTACATTTTTAGCTGGGGATGAAAAAACTAAGTATCTGAGTTCTGTTTCTGGGGGCTTAAAGGAGAGAAGCAGACACATTATCCCTTATGCTTTTAGAATATTTAAATGAGACACTCTCAAAAAAATACTTCCAAATTTCCTCTCTTTTCACTCAACATCTCCAAAATTTCTACCCTGTATTTCTTGGTCCTATTTTTTTTCTTATTAGGAACCACAAGCTTTCTAATTTAGTACATAATTAATTATTTATTGAAGTGTTCAAGATAATTTTATACTTCAGATTTGATATTATCAGGAAATCTTAGATTTCAGTACCCCAAATCTCTGAAAATGTATCCTGGAGTTTCATTTCTGGTTCTGCGCCTACCTACTCATGTGACCTTAAGAAACGTACTTCCTTATCTTGACCACAGTTTACTTACCTGTGAGAGGGGTACAGCAAACTAGAAGTTTCCTCTAGTTACTTTCATGTCTAAAATTTCACTGATTTCACTTAAGAAGAGACTCAGCACTCTTGAGTTCAGTAGCTTAGTCTGAATTAGCATTACTGATCTCCTTCTCTACCTTAACCTGTTTCTCGTTGGAATGTTGAAATGCAAATCTTTCTGGCATCCTGCTCCCTACTCCTTTTTTTTCCTATATTCTTTCTTGTTCTTACTGTGTGAACATTAATGTCTCTTTCATAAATAATATGTCATTGACAGGCTTCAGGAATATGGTTGATATTTTAAAAAGAAAAGGATATATTTGGGTCTTACTGAAAAGAACTACTTGGGAAATGAATAGAGATATTTACCAAATATTAATACTCTGTTGATCATTCTGTTACTACTTATCCCCATCAAACTAAAAAGCTCTGGTCTTCTGAAGAAAAGGTAATTTGATCGCAAAGTTCAGTTGCTGACTTTTTATAAGATGCTATGCCATTCAAACTTCCTGCATTTTCTACCATCTGAATTTCTCAGTTGGACAGTGCCTCACTTTATTAAACTGGTATTTGATACAAGAAAACTCCAAATGCATTGTGTCATTGCAAACATGCTATCTCCATATGAGGCAGCAATTGGTAGAAGACTGGAGAGTGTTTAATGCATTTAAGTGCTATATTTTATAACAGATAATGTCAGTATCATAATATTAAATTATTAAAATAGTTGAAGATAATTAATGGCCAAATTTTCTGTACCACGATCAAAGCCAAATTCATGTTTGAGTTTCACATGAGTAAGGCCTTATAACCTTATTCTTCTAGTAGCTTTGGTCTAATTATCATTGCTCATGTGACCATACTTAAAGATACGTGGAGAAATTATTTTCTCTCTGTAGTAGTGTATATTATAGCAGTGAATATTACAAAATATCATTATCACAAAGTAAAATGTTATATTTTTATTTAAAATAATTATAAACTAATGAATGACCTCATTGAACACTGTTATTCATATTGTTTTATACTGCAGTTCATTAGTTATTTAAATGTCAAAGACCAAAGACTGGGATTTCTATTGTATTTAACTCTACAACACTATTGCTTCTACTAATCCATTTAAATGAATAGGAGGGCTTAGAGTTATAACATGAGGTAGTAAACATCCTCCTGGCAGGATTCTGAGCTATAGATCATTAACTAATGTTTTGGTTTTAGAAGGAAAATTTTGTTAGCATTGTCCACTTACTTTTTATACATGCATAATAAACTCCTTGATATTCATAAGACCAGTATATAAAGACTATATCCTAAAAATGGGTCCAGGCTGGATTGACTCAACTGAGTTTAAACTTTCGTTGCTCAGTAAAAATTCTTTGGAGAATATAATTAATTTGAAATACTCTTAGAACCAGAGGGCTATTTTTTAAGTATTGGTTGAAGCGGTTCCGCTCTTGGAGAAAGTCAATGAACAACATGAAAGGAAATGAGGTATAATGAACTGTGATCCTTTGTTTTTGCAGTCTTAATACCTCATTTGTCTGAATGGTTATAAATAAAAGCCAACAGGGTTGAAGATGTGCAAGGACATTCACTAACAATGGAGATACGTAATGTCAAGTCTGAGTGTCTCGTTATTTATACAATTCTTTAAACCAGGTCCACTACTCATTTATTTTGTTTTGTAATTTTCATGTAAATGTTTTCTTGTGTATATATAGATATATGGAAAAATGGAACTATTTTCTTACACATACTATGCAATATGTTTGTAAAATTGCAATATTACCAAAATACAAAAGCTGTGCTTTTGTACTCTATCTTGCTTTATGTAAAATCAATCTTTTTCTATTTAAATGGACTACCTGTCCCATAAACTGTAGATAACCTATCTATTCAAAATCAGTCTATTGTATCTTTTGTTTAGATTGGGGTGGATTGCGTTCTATTTCTTTTGGGAGAAAATGCACCAGTTTGGCAGTTGGAAACTTTGTTTTCCTTAAAAAATGAGACCTTTGAAGCATGCCATGAGCTCATATAATTTAAGATCTCTCCTGTAATTCTTGTATTTTGTCCTAATTTTGGTGCTACTGTGTAACCATGATTAAACGTGATAGTCAAAACAAAGAGGATCACAACTTATATGCTATCATTTGTTTAATTGAGAAAAAAGTTTGAAGAGGAGGGATATGAGTATATAGTGATTTAGAGACCTTTTTTTGAGTATGTGTTTCAAATATCAATTCTAGTATGATCTATGCTTTTCAAATTTTAGTTTAATCTGTATATTTATACTTGATAAAGATGCTTCCCTTATGAAAAATTGAGCATATTGTTCTTCTTAAACATAGGACTAATGAAACTAAAGAAATCAAATTGACTTAAAAGTCTTGGTCACTACATTTTTGCCAGATTTTTAGCTGGGAGTTTACGCATTCTGCAAACTCTGATTTGATTCTGGGGGTTAGAGTAAATGAATTGTTATTTGCTCGAATATACATCCCTATGCAAACATATGTCATCACGTATAAGTACACATACACGTGCCGTGGCGCACTAATTGGCATTTACTTATTTGATGTATTTCTTCATTTCTTTGTCACGCTCAAAACATCAAGAACCAACTAGTTCAAAAGAGTAACCCAGATTTGATTACCTTTTAGAGAAATAATTCCCAGTCCCGTTCCCTGCATGCTTTGAGAGTGACTTAATTTCTCATAGGTTCCAAAAAAGCAACAGTATCATTTAGAAGTTTTGTGTTTGTTGTTGTTTGGGTTATTATTGCCATGTTCTTTCTTGCCCACATATTTCTACAGACTGGTCCACGTATTAGGAAAAAGGGAAAGAAAATACAATATACTCTTCACAAAAGCTTTCTAAATGTTAATTATCAATAGACAATAAATGAATGCTTTTACTTTGGGGAATCCTATATATTCTATGACTTCACAAAATTTGGGATGGTTCTAATAAGCAACCAGACCCTTCCATACCTGTTTCCAGCATATCCTCAGAACATTTACCACCATAGCACTGCCTGGTTTGGGGCACTCTTTTTTTCTTATTAAGTGGGGGTACTAGAGTACAGGTTGGGCATGGATATTAAACCAGAGTTATCCAGGATGATATTATGTTAGTATTTCCCAATGGGCTAACATTAAAAGAACGGCTATAGAGAATAGCACCGCCCAAACTGAAAGTTGCTGTAACTTTGTGTCATGTAACAAATTTTAGAATGGAGGCACGGTTTTACATTATTCTTTCCCTTTCAATAAGAAATATTACTTGCTATGAAAGTGGGATATATGGTAATAACAAATCTTGCTATTATAGTATTCACTAGTGATTTTAAAAATTAACTATGTTCTGCCAGTTAAAAATTATTCTAACTCAAAAAGGAAGTAACTTGAAATTATTGAAATATAAATTGCAACCCCTGATTTTTTTTTTTTTTCACTCAAAGAAATACCATTGAGACTGGGAAAGGAGAAAGACTACATCATAAAAGATTCAATTTTACCTTACAAATATATACTAAAGTTTTTCTCAGAACTAGCCCAATCCACTCTTCTTTCTGGTGTTGTATATAAATTTCAAAGGACAGGATAAATACATTGGTTTGGCACAAAAAGAATGTCATATTACAATTAAATATTGTATTTTAGCTGATCTAATCAGGTTTTCTAGGTAGTAATCACTTATTTTTAAATATCACTTGTTACCAGAAAGCATATCAGATTTCTTAAATATAAACCCTTAAAACAGAAAAAGAATGAAATTGAAAGAAAACCATAGGAAGAAAGGAGGAACAAAAGGTTAATCACTAAAACAAAACTAGTTAATATGTTGAATATTAAGTGTATATTTAAGTTTCCTAAAAATCAAGATTTAAAGGGAACTCATTAAACTATGTCATTAGAAAAAAGTGTACCACTTTATAATATATAAACATTTCCTATGTTAACTCTGAAGAATGTTATTGTCTATGTATTTATTCATGGATCAAATAGAAAACAATACCTAAAAGAATAATTTCATATGAAAAACTGTCCTCTATTAACTATTAGTAATTATGGAAGATAAGGTGTTGTAGGATCACTTGGAGTGTACAAAGCATGAGAATTTTAATTGATTCATTATTATTCATTAAAATATGCATAAATTACCCCAAATGTATAAAAACTAGCCCAAATGTATAAGATGTCAAATGTAAATAGAATAGATCCAAAGCATGTGAGAACTTGCCAGATATTTTTTAAAATATGTACAGTTTTTCATATGCAATTTATGTGTTTATATAGCAGTGTGTATAAATGTGTAAGTGTATAAATGTATAAACGTTTAGCTTATAAGGTAGGAAAATGTATAAATGAGTTTAGCTTATAAGGTAAGAAAGAAACCGTTTGGAAAGTATTATATATGAAAAGTCTTGTTAAAATCCCATACCACTTAAATTTTTAAAATATGGTGAACTCAGTATTTTCCTAATGTTTACAACTTGCTAGAAGATTCTGAATTCATTGGACACCACAACTAAGGGCTTTCAGACATCAGGAATAAAGTTACCAATTGTTCTCAAGATTAATTAAGGAAATACAAAGCCAAAAAAGGACATATCCAAAATTCTAGAAAGATATAATAATTTCTGTCCTTGGGTCAATCTCACTACCAATTAGACTTCACAGATCATCTTGAATTTATAGCTGATTTCAAGGCATTGCAGTATATTTTTAATGTACAGCACATTATATGAAGTCACTGTTTAAAGGTAGTCTAAAAGCCCAGAAAAAATAAATTTAATAAGCTACAGCTTCAAATCAGAACACTATAATATAAAAAATTTAAATTCATTAAATAATAAATGAAATTTCAATGTAATATATTAAAAAATTATAAATTTCCTTTTACATTTCATCTTTCAACATCTACAAATTTCTTATTTTTGCTATGATCCACTATCCATCTGCAAAACAGTCCTTATAAGTAAATGTATTTGATTTTTAAAAAGGGGCATCGGTAAAGTAGAAGCAAAAAAATCAGATTCTAATCTCTATGTTGCTTTGAATGTCATTTAGTAATCTGCCTAAATCTAAACTAAGTAAGAGGTCTAAACTTCATTTGTGATTACACATGGATTTCACCTTGCATACCAACTCTGCCCAGCTGAAAAGGACTATCAAGATGGGGCATTGTATTGAAAAAGATTCTAGAATAAGGTTCAGGCTCTCCAGGAAGAGTGGCATGATCATTTATTATGTCAGGGGTTCTGGAGTGATTGATTTATTGCCGTATGTCTGCGCATCTTAACAGCAAAACAATGTTCAGGTTCTACCAGCTCAACACTAGGCTTCGGTTGCCTAAACTGTAAAATAAAGATGTTATATACAGACAGTTTTTAAGTGCAACAATGTCACCTTAATATACTGTATAATTTCTTAAAAGTTTAATTCTGTGCTATATCAGATTACTTTTACCCTGATGTGGAAGTAATAGCATATAAAGCAGTGTGCCGGCATCAAAGGATTAAGGAAAAGAAGTGGTAAATTGTCAAGCATTTGATGAGTTACAGTCCATTCTGTAATCCAAAGCCCACAAATGAATTATCTGTAAATTATCTGGGCTCTGGAAAACAATTTTACATCATAGTCTACAACTCAGAGATAGAAGTAAATTAACTAACATGGGTTAAGTATATATAGTTATTTGTACTGAATTAAGACACTCGATTTCTGTTACTTTAATTAGGATCTCAACTCTTTTGGATTAAATTAAATTCCAGTTTTATAACCAAGAAAGCTTTATTTCAGAGAAGTCAATCAACTATTATAATTTTTATGTTTATTTGGTTTTAATGCATTCATTTGCTCATTTATTTAATAAATGGTAACAGGTACTTGGATATGTCAGGGACTATTTTACTAGTCTAGGCGTTGGCCAACCAAGCAGAGAGAGAAAAGGTCCTGGGGTCCCTGGGTGGCTCGGTTGTTTGGGTGTCTGCCTTCAACTCAGGTCATGACCCCTGGGTCCCCGGATGGAGCCCCACATCAGCCCACCCCTCTGCCTTTCTCCCTGCTTGTGTGCTCTCTTTCTCACTCTCTCAAATAAATTAAAATAAAGTCCCAACTCTTGCAGAGCTTCTGGACTACCAAGGAAATGCAGACCACAGATAATGTAAAAATAAACAAACACCATAACGTCATAATATGAAAAGTTCTATGAAGAAAATAAGCAAAGAGGTAGTGGCACGGTGAATCTCATTCGGTATAATAAGCACATAAAGAAAAAGAAAAACCTTATCATTACGAGTCACAAAGTTTTCCTTTTTTCATAGTATCTGATGATCTGTGATAGATCCAACCACCTGGATACCTGGTGTCCATTAGGAAAATAGTCCTAACAGAAGTAACTAGGAAGTTTGCATTCAGATTTCAATAACCTAAATAATGCTGTAACTGGGTATAAATTAAGAGTAAGCATTTACTGCAATCTTAAAGTCTATGATTGAATTCAAGGTCATTAGCTGATATCCCAACTTCAGTCATAATGGTGTGTGAGATTCCGTGTTTTGGCCTCAGACACACTCTCTTTTAACACAGACCATGATTCCTGTTGATTTCATGTCCTGGCTGCATGTGGAAAATTATGCTTCTTTGGCTGTGAGTATGATATGTTACCCAGTTTATCAACAAAACATTCTTTTACTATGGAATACCCCCCCTTTTCAAAAAATAAACCTCAGAATGCTATTCTAATGATAAAAAATAAAGGTTTTGATGTCTTGGGAAAAAAAACCAACAAGATTATTAATTCATAGTGTAATCACCTTCTACCAGGAGGACATATTTACTCTGGATTCTGACCCTTACAAAATGCTCGAAGCCTCAATGCTGCTCATGTTACATCAAATGACTTATTCATTGTTTCCTCTTCACGTGTCCATTAGAATAAGTCAGCTGTAAACTTGACTTGAGTATTCTCACAAACTGTATCTCAAGCTATAGCAATTTTGTCTCTGGGATGGATCTGTTGAGTCAAGTGACAAGATTCTTACTCTCCTTCCAATTTTAATCACTGAGTAATAGATTATATCTTAGTGTCTTGAATTGTCCTGAAAGTATTTGAGAAATATTTATTATGGAAAACACTAAATTACAAAACTACACCTTGGTCATTTGCCCAAGGGAAAGTAATCATATAGTGAGAAAGGTTTGGGGTAAATTATTCCTTTAACTTGGGCATCTGAAGATTTTTATTGTTTGAATGTCCCCAGACTAGAATTCCATAAATCTTTATCCCAACCATAATGACTGACCTATAAACAGTATACTGTTTGGAAGTTCTAATATTCAACTTCCAAAATTTTTAACAAATAATATAGGGAAGTTTGAGTCAGATAATTTTCCAATTCACAGACTTTAGATTTTATTAAAAGAGTTTTTTTAAAGATATAGATATTCCTTGAATATGGCTTGCTATGTTGCATAGTTATCTAAGCATAGTTACCATAAGAAAATGCATGGTGTGAATTGTGTAAGACTGATGAATCACAGACCTGTACCCCTGAAACAAATAATACATTATATGTTAATAAAAATATCAACAATGAGAAGACCCTTTGGGATGATCATAATTCACCTCTCCACCAGGAATTTAATCAATCATGAATTAACATTGTAGAGAAGGAAGGAGACAAATCAAGAAATGGACTCAAGGCTAGAGAACAAACTGATGGTTCCCTGAAGGAAGAGGAGTTGGGGAAGGCTTTAATAGGGGATAGGAATTAAATAGTGCACCTGTTCTGATGAGCACCGGGTGATGTATGGAATTGTGGAATCAGTACATTGTACACCAGAAAATAAGAAAACACTTTATTTAGCTATCTAGAATGAAAAAAAATATTAAAAAACCAAAAAAAAAATGCCTGGTGATAAATACTTGTTAATTAGAGCACTTAAAAACAATTGAATAAGAGGACTAGTATCTAATATTAAGTACTTAGAGGTAACACTATCATTTGCATTATAATAACTTTCTTTTTTTTTTTCCCAAAGATAAATCAGTTCAGGTTGGAACTAAACTTATATTCAGTGGTGATACTAAGAATAGATATGTAGGCTCTAACTGATCCATCAGCTTCCCCACACTACTTTAAAAAAATAAAATAAAATAATTGACCTACCATATTTTCACCACTCCGAAATGGGTATAACCAAATAAACTCAAATATCTTATAGACTTATAAAGTTACATATTTCTTAAAGTAGTACTTAAGTGTTATTTCATAGTCTGTTTTAAGTAAATTTTTTTTTTTGTTAACAGTGTCCCAGGATAGTTGTGGATGGGTGGCTCATGGCTCAGTCCACTGGGTGTTTGACTCTTGGTTTCTGCTCAGGTCGTGATGGGGCAGGGGAAGGGAGGGTTGTGGGATCCAGCCCTGCCTTAGCTCTGTGCTCAGGGCCCAGCCTACTTGTCCCTCTCCCTCATCCTCTGCTCCTTCCCCCACTTCTAAGTGCTCTCTCACTCTCTCTCAATCTCTCTCTCCCTCTATCTAATAAATAAGTAAATAAAATCTTTAAAAAAAAAAAAAAAAGTGTCCCAGAATAATCACCTGCCCACGTTCAGATCATGATCATGAAGGTCGGAAGTTCATTTATCCTACTGAAGATCAGGATGTGAAATAAATCTAATTGACTTGATTCAGCCTCAACTTTATCTTTCTGGTTTTGTGTTATTTAAAATCCATATCTTAGTCCACATTTAGCAAATGAATATATATGATTGTACTCTTACTTTCCATCGTCCTAAGAGCTGAAGTAAGATTGATCTAATTGAGTTAATGTGGAAACATGATAAATGTAAAAACTGTTAAAAATTTTTCCTTGCATAAAAGCTTTTGGAATAAACTTTTTAAAAGATTACCTATGAGATAAGTTTGAGCACTATTTAAACATGATGGCTACTTTGTCTGAAATGTATAGTTCTTTTGATCTAGTTTAGCCACATATATTCAAATTTAAGATGCACTGAAAAGGTCAAAGAAAATCCTCATTTTATCTGCAACAACATGTTAAACTGTTCTGTTCTGGTGGGGAAATATATTTAACCCATTCTGTGTAACAGCGACAACTTGATATGAACTATCAGGAAATGGTTTTAGCTTCTGTCCTACCATGCCTCTAAGTTCCGTGATGGTGTGCAGATGGATAGTCAAAGGGAATTCAAGTGTCTACTTACCTAAGAAGTGATCAGTCATTGTCCATAAAATATAATCACTGTTCAAAAAGATGAGTGAATGATAAAAACTGTGTCATATTTTGAAATTTAAAGGGAAATTAACAACCAAAAAGTAATCAAAAATTAAAGGCAATTCACATTAAAATGCATCATTTGGGGAAAAAATGCATCATTTGAATGATATTCAAAGCCATTATTTCCAAATATGATCCCTTCCATGATGACTTCAACAAATTGAATAATGTAGTGAGAAAATAAAAGTTACATAATATCCTTCAAGTGATGCAATTTCTGGAGGCTTAGCTTCTCAGTCAGTGGTGTCTGGATTAGTCTGGTTTTACATGACCTCAGAAAAGGAGAATCATCTCAAAAATCAATAAACAGAAGGAAAAGTACATGGCTTAAAGTATTAATTATTCACTGTTTGACTAGGTTGGCAGTTCTGAATCTGAAGATGTATTTAAGCTAACAATAATCTGGTACCTATGAGTTTTCATTTAATTCTCTGCACTTTTTTGCAAATACATTTATCAAATAGATTAAGGTATAATTGGGACACTTTTCTTTACCCACGAAATTCAACAAAATGGCCTTAACCTAAACACCCAAATTTACTGTTTGCAGAGAGGAACACCTGCAACAAAATGAGATGCTTTCCAAAACAAAGATTGGATTTTCCTAACATAAAAAGGGTTACTGGGATGAATTTTAAGTAGAATTCCTTTAGTAATTGTTTAACTATAGAAAATTCAATTGGGAGCATCTTACACTAATAAGGACATGCTCTATTTTAGTTGAAAATTGGACTGCTTGAATGAGCCCAAATATTGGGCTTTTCTCAGAAATGACCTTGTAATTATTCAAGATGTATAGGAAACTCTTCGGAATGTAATTGCATTTACCCCAAATTTATGTAATCTAACACACACACCCTTTGGGCAATTTAGGAGCGGTATGTCACTGTTCACAAAGATCAATGGAAGTCCGTATTTTTTCATGATTACCATTCCCGTTTGCAGAAAAATACGGTGTCTAAAGAGTGTTCTGGAATCATAACATTTATTTCTTGGTTAGGTTTTATTTTTTTTAACCCCCTGTTTAAAATCTTACATACTTTTTAGGCATGTTGAATTTTTAATATACTTATATGGAATACAGTTTATACTTTTTAAAAGACTGAAAATTTTATGCTTAAAGAAAAAATAATTGCCATGTATTTTGGGTAAGAAGGAAAAAAAATTTTATGCTTAAAGAAAAAATAATTGCCATGTATTTTGGGTAAGAAGGAAAAAAATGAATTTTGACCACATAACTTCACTTTATAAGACAATATAATTTCGATTGGTTTAGCTAATATCCCTACATAATTTAAGATAGAAACCTATCTTCTCCAAATACACTCTTGGATATTTTAATTTTAAAGTATCCCTTTAGTCAAATTATTGTTATAATAAAATATATATATATTAACAAAGTTTCTAAATAGTATGTTATACCCTTCTATAAATTTATTTTATTGAGATTATCAAAATATATACATGCAATATATTATAAAAACTTTACATGTGTCTTACACTGAATTTTTAAAAGTAGATACAAATAAAAATATTTAGTACAAATGATAGTAAATGTGATAACTTTTTCTCTCCATTAGATGGAAGGCTTTGCCATCATAACATCATTTATTTTAGGAAGAAGAAAATTCTCTTGGAAAAGAGTGGTAGATAAATGATATTATAAAACACTGAAACATCTAACAAAGTGAATGCTAGATTGAAATAGTTACTCAAAAGACAAACTGATTCTTTATTTCTTCTATGATAATATGCCTTTTGTTTTTTGTGAGGATATTCTACAAATAATGCTCTTTCTTCAGTTAATTTTTCTGTAAAGAACCACCCTATGGAAATAGGATATAGGTCTCTTAATGCAGACTTCTCACACTGAGTCAGTGCTTTCAAATATAGGTTTCATTAATCACTACTTCCACAAAATTTAACCAAGAGTGTAAAACAACAAAGTCACATGGACAAAACAAAACTGAACATCAAAACCACAAGAAAGAATAGGCAAGTAAAGTAATACCAATTTTTAAAATTTTTTTAAAGATTTTAATACAAATTGAGTAACTTCAATATTGAGATAGATTTTGCAATGCCTCCCAGTTACTTAAGCAGAGAAACTTTTTTTTCCCAACATTTTATTTATTTATTTGACAGAAAGAGAGCACAAACAGGAGGAACAGCAGAGAGAGAGAAGGGAGCCCAACAATGTGGGGCTGGGACCATATGGAGCTGGGACCCTGGGATCCTGATCTGAGCTGAAGGCAGAGCCTAACCCACTGAGCCACCCAGGTGCCCCGAGAAACATTTTTAGTTAAGAATATCCTATCCTATCTTTGGAAATGCTGCCCTAGGTTTTTCAGCAGTGTGCTAAATTGTGAATTGTGATTTCACCCACATAAATTACCCAAGTTATTATATAAAGAAATGCTCTCCAGCCACCTGTCCACAGCATACTCAGATAACAATATTTTTAAATAAAACCTTTTTAATTTACCCCAAAAATTTCCCATTTGTTGTATTTACCCTTTCAATATGAATTCTGATTCCCTCACCTTAGTGTTTATTGATAACCTCTAATGCTTCTAAGTCTGCCTTAAATATTTGACACACATGGTTTTGGTGACAAGTAAATAAAATTGTATTACATAAAAATTGTTTTAGGCCTGGATCATCATGTTTCCTTTTACAGGAGTTCAGATTGCATGTGGGCTGAGGCTATAGCAATGGAAATTCAGGAGAAGTGTGACATTTTTATATTTAGTATTAACATACGTAACTAGCAATGCTATAAAGCCGTTATTTCATAATGCTTTCTTATAATCTATTTTAAAAACTCATTTATCCCAGAGCACCTTGAATTTTACTTGTTTCAAATTTAGATTTTCAAATGCTTTTGTTAAAAATTTATGAGAATAAAAATGCACAGGCTTTGATAAAAACATTCTCTTCTTGGGCGCCTTGGTGGCTCAGTGGGTTAAAGCCTCTGCCTTTGGCTCAGGTCATGATTCCAGGGTCCTGGGATTGAGCCCTGTGTCAGGCTCTGCTCAGCAGGGTCCCCTGCCCCTGCCTGCCTCTCTGCTTACTTGTGATCTCTGTCTGTCAAATAAATAAATAAAATCTTTTTAAAAAAAAATTCTCTTCTTAAAAGGTAAATGATGAATGAACCCTACTTTGAAGAGAAGGAAAATCAGTAGTTACATAATCTGTTTTTCATGGATTCAAATCTCTGTGTTTTCTTTTTTTCATTGCTTGTAAGGGTTAATAACATAATCTTCTTACCTCTAGATTACACCTAATGAATTGGAATGCCTGTTGCCCTTGCAAAAAGATACTAGTATCAGTTTTATTTTAGAAAATCTTTCCAATATTTTTTTAAAAGAATTCATTTACAGTATTATTATAACATCCAAGAAGTGTTACTTCAGAAAAAAGATGTAGAAAGAAACGCAAGATTTACAAAACTTTGAGAAGCCCAGCATAGTCATAAAGTGTACATATTAAATAACTATCATTCCTCATTTTTGTAATTATAAATTGTTATAAAAATATACATCCTCAAATCACATTTAAAAAGGAAGAAAAATCAATCCAATAATACAAGATAGAGCTAAGACATATTGTCAATATATATGAACACATTAGCATATATATTGGTAGGAAAACAGAAAAAACAATATATGAGAGAATTTTAAAAATCTGTATTACAAATAGTACCAAATTAGAAATATATTATGGATTGATTTAAAGTTAGAGACATCAAAGTCCTTCAAAACAGTTCAGGGCAGGATAATCTATTACTACAGGGAATATTTAATAGATAAACACCAAAGACTGAATCTGTTGTTAAAAATGTTTGCAATAGAGTTCAAATAAGTTTAACTCTGTAAAAACAAACAAACAAAAACTGTGTAATAGACAATATTCTAGTGCGACTTACTTCAGTTTACAGATATACAACAATGTCCCATTGGAGACTTCAAAAAAATGCTTTTTTTATACAGATATTCATATTTTCTTCTTCTAAAGCTCTCTCAATCCTTTCCCCAATCTTTTCCGCTAAATGTCTTCTCAGTGTTTTGTGATGGTTTCAATGGTAGCTGAATGCCTGAAAAACCTCTACCTACCATATTCTGACAGACTCAATAATCACTGGGATGCAGAAAATCCATTTATTAAAAGTGAATTGTTGCATTCCTTTTCTGCATTCTGCCCCAATGGACTCTTCCTTTGTATTCACCTATGCCCGGATAACCAGGAGTCCCTGAACTGATCACTTGTTCCATGTTTGCAAATTCTCAACCAGGATGTATTTCTGACTGTAACCCTGGGTTCAAGCACCAATATCCCACAAAGACAACCCAGCAGTTTGCTTCTCTTTTACCTTAATACGATGTAGCCCTTTATCAATAACCTAATCTCATGTGTACAGCTGTTCCTCAGTGGTTCAATCAGTATTCTCTATTTTTAATAATATTTAAGAGACCAAGAATTCTGAAAAATAATTGCATAGTGAATTTTTCTCTTACATTTACTTAAATTTTGGTCATTACAATTCACTGAAAGAGATCTACCCAAAATCTAAAATATTTTAAAATGTTGATGATAATCCTAAATAATTTTACTGCTGATTATATAAATATAACATAATACTATAATTCATGAGTGACAGTTAGATAATTAATAAATACATTGTAAATAATACAATTTAAATAATGAAGCATTAATAAAAACTAATTGCCATAAGTTGTAAACCACTGGTTCATGAAAAAGACATGGCACTTCATGATGGAGGTAGAGCACAATGTTGGATCCCAAGAAACTAACTGTCATTATAGCATTTTGGGAAAATACTACACTAAATCTGTTCTTAAAAGCACTTATCAGTTCTAAGAAACCAACAGATAAGTGAGAAATTCAGAATACAAAACAGCAAGATTTTTAAATAGAGGCCATCCTAATTTGGGGGGGGAAACAAAGAATATCCGCAAGAAATTTGAAAATATATTTCATTTACTCCATCCTAACTGCCTCCAGGATCCAAGCGTTAGTGAACTCTCTTACCAAGTGGAACACATGAGGTGCCAGTCAGATGGCTCACACACGTGAGCTTGTAGTTTAACTTGTCCCATGAGGTACAACTGAGATATTTTTTCTGACTTTTTTTTTTTTAAACAGTTGATGTCAATAGGATGTGATAAATGTATCCAAGAACTGTTGAAATTCCAGCAAGAGAAAGAAATGTTAAAATAAGTAAAACACAGACATTATTGCAAACTACTCCAAATATATGAGTTTTTAAACAGCTTGAATGTTTCATAACTGAAATCCCCCTTTCTATTTGCCACACATTGCAGTGTGTTCATTACCCCACTAAGACACAAGTTTTTGTGTTTTCCAGTACAATGGAGACTTATTTTCTTAGTGATCAAATCTTCTTCTCTCATGTAAAATTAAAGTTTTGTTTTGCTTTTTTTCCCCAAGTTCCAATTCATTAACATTCAGCATGACATTTGCCTGAAGTCCTAATGTAAGAAGTCTTCCATTTTAGTGTCTCTATGTTTATGTGAAAGAATGTTGTCTTGCTTATGGTTATGACCAATTATGAGACAAAACCTCATTCAGATGGGCTTGATGAGAATATTAGGGCCTGTATCCTGCATTATATGAAACGTACACATGGGATGTCCTTCCGGTCAGGTGTGAAAACATGTCAAGATTTCTGTTCATAGTAAAATTTTAATATTGCTATACTTATATTTCATGTATGAAACATAGATGCTTCTATAATCAAAAAAACATATATAGGCAGTGGAAATCCTAAAAAATGTGACCTCAATGAATTTGCTACGCATTGTATATCTAAAACTCTTGCCTCAGGTGGTGGAAGAAATATTGCCCACTATATGATCTTGGGAGTTACTTTGTTTTTCCCCCAAGACACATGGAATTTGTGATTTTCACCATGACACACGCCAAAGGCAAAGCCAGGTATATGCTCGATTTCATATGTACCGTCTAAAATTCTACCCATTTTATTTCCACTCCTTTAAACATAGTAAAAGGGAAATATTTTAGTCTGTTGTACGTGTAATGTTGAATTGACTCCAACTCACAAAAATATCAATCATTCTGATCCTACGAGAGCAATCAGTACATTTTTGGGTATTGCAGACCTGTTGTAGGCCTTGGTTATGCTGTTTTAGCCAATGAAAATAAGCTGCATGTTTTGATTCTGTTCTGCCTCTTGTAAGCTCCTAGTGGTCTCATTATATAGAGGAAAACCCCAGCCTGGGAGAGCACAGAACTCATTTTCCTGTGGAGGTATCCTGAGGTGACGTGCTATCCCTGAAAATAATAAAATGTTCCCAAAGAGATGGGGAGAACTAGGAGGAAGATATTCATAAAATAGCATTTTATCTGCATTTCCAATCCTTGGTTACCTTCTGGTAACAGATGACAGCTGAGGAAGGATTGTTAAAGTATGAGTGAAGAAATACCAGAAGATGCTTACAAATAACATCTATAATGATTCCCACAGACTTGGAAAATAATTTCTTTTCAATTCAGTGCAGCATCTCAAACACTTTGAAAGTCCACACTACACTCTTAAGAGCTAAGAGACTGGGGTAAGTCTGTGAGGGAGACCTAGGTCTGTCCTCCTAAAGCTTATGGTGTGGGGAAGGGAAAACAATTAATCTCATAGTTGTAGCACAAGGTGTTTAAATGTTACAAGGGGGAAAAAGCAAGATGTAATTCTTAATTTTTAAAGCCCTCTTTTTGGTTCATTTTAGCTACTGCCAAAATATGATTTGCATTAATTAATACCAAAGATTTCAATTAAAGATACATCTCAAATATGTTATCTTTTCTCTAAAGTTCCTTGATGAACATGGGTTTCTGACTGAAACAGAGTGAGGCATCTTTGATGAATATAATAGAGGAATACTCTGTCCTACAAAAGCCTCCCTAAAACCTTTTCATGATGTACGATCTCTGGAAGTTTTCGTTCTAAGCCTTTCAAAAAAAAAAATAATTAGTTTAGAGATTTTACTCAAGGGCATTATCTTCTTCTAATTGTATACTAAGTGCTTCATGATTGAGATGCTATTGTTCGGGGAAAAGAACGCTAACAATTATTGCAAGGATAACTATGAGTAAGTGTATCATGAACAAAGAACAGAATAGCCACTGACAGGGAAAATGCATAGATCTGACACCACTCTGGGGAAGCTGAAGAACAGAGTGACTTAGAAGAATAACAATATATATTCATATGCACAGGGGCTGGGAATAGGAAAATCTATTTCGTTATCTCCAGGAAAGTCGTCAACACTCTTCTGCATTAAACATGTATGAGGTAATATAACTACCAGAGAGACGGAATCAACCTGAAAACGGATCCCGCCGAACCCACTTCTCTCTATAGGGCAATGACAACCATGATGTCAATAACAGGAATGATTCTCAACTACTGCTGAACCAATGACTCCTCCAAGTCTGGCCTTTCATCATTTGCTAGAACACAAACAATGAACTTTCATAACAAATACCATCTTTCCTGTTTTCCAAATAAGGAAAAATTGGTCTTCGAGAACATGAAGCAGAACTGTAAACACGGGCTGGTTTTACTAGTTACTCCTATTTTGAATGTATTTTAAAATCACTTTGACAAAGCACCTGGGTGGCTCAGTTAACTCTCTACCTTCAGCTCAGGTCATGATCCCAGGGTCATCCTCTCCCTCTGCTTGCCACTCCCCCTGTTTGTGCCCTCTTGCTCTCTGTCAAATAAATAAAATCTTTTAAAAAACATGAAAAAATAAAAATTAAAAAATAAAAATCACTTTTGAAAAATGAGCAACAGGTTTATAGGAAGGTCATTAGAAGTCTAGAAATGAGTATTAACAAGTTTTATCTTTTCTCTTTTTTCAAAGATTTTATTTATTGATTTGAGAGAGAAAGAGAGGGCACAAGTAGGCAGAGAGATAGGCAGAGGGAGGAGAAGTAGGCTCCCCACTGGGCAGGGAGCCTTATATGGGGCTGGATCCTAGAACCCTGAGATTATGGCCTGAGCTGAAGGCAGATGCTTAACCATCTGAGCCACCCGGGTGCCGCAAGTTTTATTTTTTCTAATTAAAGATGACTTTTTTTCCAATTATATTGAGAGTGCACATGGTAGTGGTCACTTGTTATGTTTTCTCTTTACTAAGCACCTTTCAAATACTCTCTGTTTTGGAGACTCCTCTGCTTTATAAATCTTGTGCCTTGAAAACAGAGACCAGAAACAAGGGTGTGGATAGGTAATATAGACATCATGAATCAAACACACCCTTGCAAAACTGCTTTGCAGCCTTGTTTCCGTGTAGAATTGATTTTCAAGCAAATATGGTGGCAGAGGCCTCCCTTTCGGCAACAGAAGTCATGGCATCCTGGGCCAGTGTCCGTAATTCAACTTCTGGTGTCTTTATCCAGAAGCAGTGGTGGGGATGTCTTCACCCTGAAGCCAAGAACTATTGAATATCCTTCAGTAAGTTCTGTCATGAACTAAAGTGGACTCTGGGTTTATTTTTGTGTGTTTGTCTGCTTGCTTATTTATTTTTTTAACTCATTGTCTTTACGTCCTGAGTTTTTTATTTAGAGAATTTAAGAAATTCAAGAATATGTACAAAAAAAATTCAAGAAGGGCTGTCTGGGTGGCTCATTTGGTTAATTGACGGCCTTCAGCACGGATCATGATCCCGGAGTCATGGGATCGGGATCTAGCCTCACATCTGGCTCCTTGCTCAGTGGGGAGCCTGCTTCTCCCTCTGCCTGCTACTCTGCCTGTTTATGCTCTTGCTCTCTCTGTTAAGTACATAAAAATTCTTTTAAAAAATTTATTAAAAAGAATTCAAGAAAAAAGGGATTTCCTAAAATTTTACCACTAGAGATATACAGTGGTAATATTTTAAAGCCATCTTTTCAAATATGTCTATATGCTTTGAAAAATTACGTGCATAATCACCTATGTATGTATACTGCTTGCTGTTGCATGTTCAGTGGGGCACTTCCTGTCATTCGATACTTATGGAGTAAAGTCCCAAGGATACTGAGAACATAGACCAAGTGCCTCCACATTGACTGTAACACATTAACAAGCTGTTAAGCATATTGCCCCAGGATTCAGGAGAAGATATGCTCCCTCCCCACCCCTGAGGAGATGCCCATTCCAAGACCAAAACACTTAATTCAACAAATTCTGGGTTTTGGCCACCTGAGTGACTCCCCACAATTTGTACTTGGCTAAACAAAGTTGATGTCATCCTCCTTCCCAGAGGCAACCCCTATCGAATCACTGGCTGATGAAGGATTTAGAAGGAAGAGCCTTCTTTTTTTTAATTAATTAATTTTTTTTATAAACATATACTATATTTTTATTCCCAGGGGTACAGGTCTGTGAATCGCCAGGTTTACACACTTCATAGCACATACCCTCCCCAATGTCCATAACACCACCCACTTCTCCCAACCCCCCTCCGCCCAGCAACCCTCAGTTTGTTTTGTGAGATTAAGTGTCACTTATGGTTTGTCTCCCTCCCAATCCCATCCTGTTTCATTTATTCTTCTCCTACCCCCTTAACCCCCCATGTTGCATCACCACTTCCTCATATGAGGGAGATCATACGATAGTTCTTTCTCTGAATGACTTATTTCGCTAAGCATGATGCCCTCTAGTTCCATCCACATCGTGGCAAATGCAAGATTTCATTTCTTTTAATGGCTGCATAGTATTCCATTGTGTATATATACCACATCTTCTTTATCCATTCATCTGTTGATGGACATCTAGGTTCTTTCCATAGTTTGGTTATTGTGGACATTGCTGCTATAAACATTCAGGTGCACATGCCCTTCGGATCACTACGTTTGTATCTTTACAGTAAATACCCAGTAGTGCAATTACTGGGTCATAGGGTAGCTCTATTTTCAACATTTTGAGGAAACTCCATGCTGTTTTCCAGAGTGGTTGCACCAGCTTGCATTCCCACCAACACTGTGGGAGGGTTCCCCTTTCTCCGCATCCTCAGTAGCATCTGTCATTTCCTGACTTATTAATTTTAGCCATTCTGACTGGTGTGAGGTGATATCTCATTGTGGTTTTGATTTATATTTCCCTGATACTGAGTGATGTGGATCACTTTTTCGTGTGTCTGTTGGCCATCTGGATGTCTTTGCAGAAATGTCTATTCATGTCTTCTGCCCATTTCTTGAGGATTATTTGTTCTTTGGGTGTTGAGTTTGCTAAGTTCTTTATAGATTTTGGATACTAGCCCTTTATCTGATATGTCATTTGCAAATATCTTCTCCCATTCTGTCAGTTGTATTTTGGGCCTTCTTGCATCAAACTGAGACAACTCTAAATGGCCTTCTCAGCTTGGAGACTCTCCACAGAATCTGTGAGGCTTTTGCTGTGGCTGCATCATAGCTAAGCCCTTCTCTGTCCCAAATCCTGTTCCCTTCACTCTAGCCTACTTGTTGAAAGCAGTCCCAGCAGGCTTGCAGGCTAGTCTTCCTACCAGAGAGCCTGCTTCTCAGGGAATTCAGTCTGCAACATTGACCACCATTCCCAAAAACCAGTCAAAGGGAGGACTAAATCACTGGGGAAGGGGACCAAGGTGTGGTGATTGTAGGAATTTCTAAAATTTCTTTTTTTTTTTTTTTTTTTTTAGAATTTTATTTATTTGACAGAGAGAGATCACAAGTAGGCAGAGAGGCAGGCAGAGAGAGAGGAGGAAGCAGGCTCCCCGCTGAGCAGAGAGCCTGATGTGGGGCTCGATCCCAGGACCCTGGGATCATGACCTGAGCCGAAGGCAGAGGCTTTAACCCACTGAGCCACCCAGGTGCCCCAATTTCTTAAAATTTCTAAACTATAAACAGCCCTACAGTGTTTCCTTTTCCCTCCATGAGAGAAGGGAGAAGGACCATTTTCCTAATATCTTTAAGCCAATTAAGAAGAACCCAAGATAAAGGACTTGCATCAAAATATAAGAGATTAAAAAAAAAAAAAGATAAAAGAGCTTGTGAAATGTCCTACGTGGATAAGTAAGTCATCTGGAAGGGACCTCACCAGCTAGAGCTTGCTACTGGAGCCAGGAGAGGCTGGGAAAAAAAGGTCATAACATACAGACAAAAAATATTCAAAAAAGAAAAGTAAAACCATGGCTTCCATGTAAAAGAAACATGTATCAAAGATTTTAGCGCATTTGCTAATGAGGGAATCTGTAAGCTGTCCCAACTGGTATAAAAATGAATCTAAAGAACAGGCAAACATATAAACCCATCAAAAATGTTGAAATTAATTTGCTTAAGAGACCCAAAACTGGCAACAGTCTGTAGAAAATAACCAACAGCACTTCACTGGACACGGTCTGCATTTCTATAAGCATGTGTCATTTGCATTACTATCAATTTTCTATATCTTACGGTGGTAAAATTGAAAAGATGACTCAGATGGGTGACCTATATGGAAAACCACTAACATTCTGACATCACCAAAGGACAGAAGCTGCAGGATATCTCAAAACAGCAGCAGGAGAGTGCAGAATCCATGCAAAAGGGCACAGCTCACAATGTGAACATCTCCAGTATTCCCACAAACAGCCCATAAATGAATGATCATTCTGGAGGTTTGCCCTGACCGCATTTATCAGTCAAGTAAGGACAAGAAACAAAATTGAGGAAAAAAAAAAAAAAAGTTCTGTGTCCTATTTTCTTCCATTCATAGCCCCCAGGACCTGCCCTATCCTGGCAGAAGCTAGAGACAATACTGTGGGTAAGGGAGGAGGACACAGAAAGGCTATCAATGTGACCGTCACTGCCGGTCTGGCCTCTAGGAGTGGAAAGGGAGTCACCTTAAACTAAATGTAAGTTTCAAGTTTTTGTGTAGCCTGGACTGGACTTTTAAATTTGAAAACGATACTATTTTATGGCCTGAAATTTACCAAAAAGCTGTATTACGCTGGCTTTTCTATGTTTGCACATCCTGATCCATTCTTTATTCTTTTCTGCCTTGTTCCTTGCCCAGAATGCCGACCCCTGCACATGGCATCTCCTTGCTCGCCCCCCCCCCCTTTGGTTTCTGATTGTGTCCATCCAACTGGAGCCCTACACCAGCAGGACATCAGAGAGAAGGAAGAAAGAGAATTCAAGCCATTTACTCCACTTACACACTTTACATGGGGTTGTTGGGTCATGTTTATGTTTCTTACGCATGGTGACAACTCTGCATAGTCCCATAGCTACAGTTTCTCGTTTCCAGAGCTCAAATAACAAATCCCCAACCTTAACTCTGAAGGCATACTACTTTTATTAGTGTCCACCATTGGCAGTCTCCGAGGGTTTCACTATCTCTTCTTGGCTTCCTTCCTCTTACAATTATCTCTGTAATTCCACCTCATTTTTTCCTTAAAGATTTTATTTATTCGAGGAAGAAAGATTGAGAGTGAGAGTGTGAGCCGGGAAAAGTGCAAAGGGAGAGGAACAAGCAGCCTCAGCGCTGAGCATGGAGTCCGGCCTGGGACTCAATCTCATGACCCTGAGATCATGACCTGAGACTACATCAAGAGTCAGTCACTTAACCGACTAAACCACCCAGGAACCCATGTAATCCCACCATATTAAACCCCTTTTTACTTCACAGATGACTGTGCTACCTATTTGCTGGCGTAAACCAGAACGAAGCACAAAAAAGTCTGTCAAAAATGTCCTCCAAAGCCACTGAATAGCTGATAGAATGGGATTGAAACAGTGGTTGGAGAAAAACAAAGCAGTTTTCTTTTTGCATTTTACTATATGAAGCTAACTCACTGAAGATTTTATATGTGAATATATATGTATAGATTTCACTTTTATTTAAATACATTTCTATGTTATGCATTTACTTTTTTAAGATTTTATTTGAGACAGAGAACACAAGTAGGGGGAGGGGCAGGGGAAGAAGCAGGCTCCCCACTAAGCAGGGAGCCCAACGTGGGGCTCCATCCCAGGACTCTAGGATCACGATCTGAGCTGAAGGCAGACACTTATCCAAATGAGCCACCCAGGTGCCCCATATTATGCATTAAACATTAATCATATTACATAAATAAACATGACCCAACATGCATATAAATTTTAACTATATTTGAATATTTTTAAGTATAATAAATTATTTTATAAATGAGATAAACAACTCATACTCTTCGGTAACCAGCGTTTCCAACTCAAAAATGTATCATGGAGATTTTTGATGTACAGTGTCATTTATAACAGCTTCTAGAATCCCATTGCCTTGCTATATAGCAATTTAACCACATTCCCTAATCATAACACAATCTGAGTTCTTTCCAATTCGAGTCTAGCATAAACATTGGTTTGATGTAAGTTTTTGATACAGTCAACCTTGCATATAACTCTAGCAACCCACTCTACATGGCAGTCAGAATTAAATTTTAAAACATAAATTTTAATAATTTATATCCCCAACAGTACTACATATAGTTGTTCCATTTTATTTGTATCCTCATCCAGCATTATCAACAAATATTAATTACTGTTAAGTGAATGTTTGCAGTATGATATAAATTGTATTAGAGTTTTATAAAATCACCTTATTAAATGTCATACTTTCTATAATCTTGTTAATCCTTATTTTTTCCTAAACTGGTAAGCAAAATATTAACACCTCAGTTTTTATGTGCAATTTCCCTAAGATAAGTTAAGTGAATAACAATAGCTTATATTTCTTCTTTAGTAACAGCTTGTTCTATGCATTATTAATATTTCTACTGACATGTAAGTATTTGCTTTCAGTTTGTAAATATTTTTGTATGATGAAAATATTAGTGCTTTGTGTTGTGTAGCTGTCTCAGAAAATTTATCATCTTTTTCTTTCATTTATTTTCATTTTTATGGTGTTGTGTCATATGAAAGGTTTCATTTATGAATCCAAACCTAAACATGATTAATTTATGATCTGCCAGTTACCTCTAAAATTTGATTAAAAATTTCTGAGCCCCAAAGATTATTAAAATATTCACCTATATTTTCCTCCATCACCTTCATAATTGAAATTTTACATTTAAAATTTAATTCATCTGTTATTTATCTTTGGTTTGCCCTGGCATGTTTCATTTTTACACAGGTAGCTAGCTAGGTATTTTATCACTATTGAAGTGATTATTGAGCTGAAAATAATTACCATATAGGTTATGATGACTGTGAAACCTGCATGAGCTCATACAATTTGAATGAGACACTGACATGGAAATTGGTATTGAACATGGCATGGTAGCTCCTAGGCAGAGGTTGTCCCTTGGCAGGTGGCCAGAATTGACTTTCTCCAGGCAGCAAGTGATTATGGTGGGTAGCCTATGTAATAAGGATAAATCATACAATTTCTGATAAACATGTGTATGTGAACATTTAAAACTCGTGTATGGGAAGGAAAAGAGTCCCATTAGAAAGAGAAAAACAAGACAAAATCTGGGCATATCCATGAACAGACTTAGCTTCACAAGTGTCTTGGGAATGATCTGTTATGGCAATAATAATATACAACTTCACTTCCATCAAATGGACCAAAAAAAAAAAAAAGACAATACAAAGGTTTCAAAAGGATGTGGGAAATTAAAAGCTATGAAATCCTCCTAAAGAAAGTGTAACTGATACTAAATTCCTCTTCAGCATGTTTGTAACACCAAGTGAAGTTGTAGATTTCATTCCCTATCACCAGGTGATTTTATTTGTAGGATCTGCTGGAGCCACCAACTTGTGTCTTAGATAAAAGGGCTTAGCTGAATGGTAACATGGAGGGCCAAACTCATCTTCTGCTTTGTATACCAAGTCATGTTCCCTGATGTGGGGTTTCTGGCCTCCAGAAAAGATGCGTACTGATTTCCACAAATGCGTCTCATGAATTAGCTCTAGCCATGATGTCCCTTTGGAGAAAATGTCATATTTATGCACAAGTATCTGAGACAGATACCACATAGCTACCACATCACTACAGCTAATAGCAAAAATGTGTAGTCTCCACACTGTCCATTAGTAGGAAAAGGATGATTAAGCTCAGTTTCCCCTAACATTTATAAAGATATATATATATAGATATATATAGATACATATATAAATCTATATATATATAAAAAATATAGCAGTCCATAATGATTATTTTAAAATGTTGAATTAAAGAGAAAAATGCAGAAGAATAAAATAGTATCATAGCATTTATGGACATAAATGTGCATAATAATAATAAATGTATTGGGATAGCCAGTAAAGGGGATTATGAATACATTTATCATGATGAGCACTAATTAATTTATAGAATTATTGAATCATTGTATTGTACACCTGAAACTAATATTAGTTTAATAAAACATAATAAAATATTTTAATAAAAATATAGAGACAAAAATATGCATAGCCATAATAACCTTATTTGGGTATGTTGTACACATGAGAAATACAAGACAAATACGCATCAGCTTCAGGGGGGTGGGGTGGGAGAGAGGGAAAAGCAAGGGGAGGGTGGGAACTTCACTATCTAACACAAAAAGAAAGGGTAAGAAATGAAAGGACAGGCAGGAAGGGAAGGGAGTGCCTTTGAAAGGATGAATAAAGAGGAGTCTTGTCCCCTTTCCTCCAATGACAACGTCACTCCATCTCTCCAGTTGAAATTAACACTGTAATTTATATTGTTTGTATTTACCCCCCTAAAATACCTGTCTGTGGTCTAGTATTAGGACTTCTTTCCCGACTGCTCTTCGAAGTAATAGAATACATTCTGTCTAGGGCTAAGTCTCGAGCAGAGTGTTTTAGAATTAGCTTAACGAACTGTTAGCTAAATGCGGACCTAAGCATTTTTGTGTATTTGGATTAATTGAATCGATACTCTATCCATTCCGTCAATGGCCTCACATTTCTGATAGAAGATGTCTGTTGAATTAATACTGCCTAAAAAGGTGTTGCTATTGAGCAGCATCTAAAAGTTACAGATTCCTAACAGCCCAGCCGAACGGGATCACAGGTACTATGCAGCATTTTTGTGGTGATTTTCCGCACTCCAGATGAGGATAGCTGCCACTTGGAGCCGATGTATCTGATTGATGATCACCTGTAAGGAGTCGACAGGGTCTTTCTGAGCAGATGACGCATAATGTGTGTTTTCGGTTTAGACTCCATGTTTAACACATTTATATGTAAATTCATTTGGACCTGTGCATTTTGTGACTGTGCTGGCTTATTGAAGTACCTCATTGAACTCTTCGCTATTATCTTGGAAAGTGAAACGTAGCCCAGGCAAAGGTCTCATGTTCAATTGTGCAGGACAGTTATCTAAAAAGTGAAAAATTCTTGCTTCCAGTGCTGTTTAACCACCTATGGGCTAAGTCACTTAACTCTGCATGCCCAATTGTTCTTATTTTGAAAAAACGGGGTGGGGGGAGCTCATTCATACTGCACATAACCAGAATGAATAAAAGAACTCCAAGGATGTAAAATTGAAACAAATCTCAATATAGTTATACCATTGTTGGACTTCAAAAATTGTCCTGCATTTTTAAAAAAGATTTTATTTATTTATTTGACGGAGAACACAAGCAGGGAGAGCAGCAGGCAGAGGGAGAGAGAGAAGCAGGCTCCCTGCTGAGCAGAGAGCCCCATGTGGGGCTTGATCCTGGGATCATGACCTGAGCCCCCCCCCCCCAGCCAAAGGCAGATGTTTGAGCCATCCAGGCACCCCTCCTGCTTTTCAAGATAAATGCGAACTCTCTAGTTTCCAGCCTATACCTACAGATTCATTGCTTGCTATTCCAAATAAGAAGCCCTAAAAACAGTCTGCCCTCTGGATCTCCACCTAGGCTCCTGAAGAAATGACCTTCCTCCGCTGAGGAACACCAGCTTACTTTAGAAAGCTCAGTTCATACAACGTCTCTTCTGAGAAGCTTCTTTGATCATAAAATCAACATTCCTTTATATGCTTCCCTACTCCATATGCATACCTCTATGATAACACATTACTATCTTAGTTACTGAATTTATTTCTTTTGAATTCATGAGGGCTGAGCTGCCTTATTCACTTATCAATTTTTGGTGCCTCTAGAATTCCTGACACATAGTGGCCATTCAATAAATATCCTTCAAATAAATATGTGGAGAAAAGTGAAGTCACATCCATTCCCTTCATACAATTTTTACTAGTCTTCTGCACATAAAGAATCTCATTTCATCTAAGTTCACAAGTGCTTTCAATTACTCTTCTAATCTTTCTAAGTAGGAGTGTGTCACTTCAAGATAGCAGCTGAGACATTAGTGTATCCTAGTTTTGCTCAATTATGATATGCTATATCATAAAAAAAGAAAATTATACATAGGCAAAAATACTTAAAGAAAAACCCTTATCCACGAATATAAATGATATTTATGAAAAATTAGATTTTATCAAATATCCAAAAATTAAACATTAACATCACATTTCTCCCACATTCACATAAGAAGACATAAACAATAATAAAGCTCAAGAGAATGATGTTCAAATAGTTGGAAATATAAGGACTAAGACAAGAAAATTAGAGTCCAGTGTGCTATGAATACACTGTAGGTAATATTGATATTATAATTTATTCTTCTCTAATATCAAAATCTTTAGTATAATTCATGTTTTTCAAACACCAGTACTCAAGTAGAAATTCTGGCAGAAAATATATTATTTTTCAGATGATGAAAAGACATGTTTATGGATATATGAAACTAGGAACATACTCTTGCTAAAAAGGGATCATTAATGAGGTATGCAAATAGATTTCTCATTTGCTTTTGGAATATTCATAAAAAGGAAGTTATTCATCTATGAAAAATACAGACACCATAAAGCATATCAACCACATCTTCAATCTTCTTTACATTTAAGAAGATATAGTATCCTGTGATGTTAGGGAATGCCAATGTGAAATATTTCAGGCAATTTGTGCTGTGTGGCTCATTTTATTTTCCACAGACCAAAAAATTGCTTAATTGTAAATGGAAACCTTTCTCCAGTAGGTGTTATTACAAGTTCCTAGGTGCTGATGAATCATAAGGTTAAAACATTTATAATTTAGCATACTCTATTCCGTTAATCTTTGATGCTACAGAATCATTCCGTGACCAAGGAGATCTTGCTTTGAAACCCTTCCTCAGGGCTGCAGAATGCACAAGATGGTACTGCAGTGAGGCAGATCACTTATCTATCCTCCCTTTTGCCTTTTTGAAGACAGAGGAAAGGCACCCATTTCCAGGAGCTAAATATGTTCGATTGGGTACTTCTGACACCGAGCACCAGCAGTGGATATCCCCCTTCCAGTCCTCAAGGTGATGGCAGCCCTCCATGGGCATAAAGTTTCCTTTGACAGTTGGAAAAGAATCCTAATGATGTAGTTGTTAATGGGGTCTATGTTAGTTCTTTGTACAAAGTCCATGACCCCCTTGCTGGGCAGTCAGCTCTGCAGCCCTGGTGAAGGAAAACATGTAGACTAGAAGGTCAATGGGAGGTAAGTCCAGGATGCAGGGGAGGGGGGTTCTCAGTCATGTTACATGAAAGCTAGTGGATTCATGGGCTATCATGCCTTCCAACTGGGCAACAGGAACTTGGGACCTCTTTTACTGGGAAAACTCATCTGGCACTTCCTGGGTATATGTGGGTAAACGGAGCAAGCTTCTAGAACAAGTGCCCTGAACTGGGTCCAAAAAATCTGGGGTCCCTTCCAAGAAATCTCTTCCTTGTTAGGTTCCCATTTATCTAAGCTTCCAATTTTTCACAGAATGCAACTAATCACAATGGACTGATCAACCTAAGCCCTAGTCATCACCAAGGGAAAAATAAGACAAAAACAAGTAAAAAACAAACTCTGAACAGAGAAGCCTTACTCTTCAAACTCTTCCTTGAAGCTTTTGGGAGTGGGTGTGCCTTCTATGATTATGTTTTGGCTTGTGTGTTTATAAAGGTCATGGAGGTTGCCAAGGGCTGAATTTCCATTTAAAACCAGGTTGAACATCTGAACATTTGTTTCACTACAGTAGAGAACTGTTTCCATCTATGAGCCTGTCAATTTAATCTTTGTAAAAACCTTATGAAGAAGTAGGTATCTTATTATTAAATTCATTTGTAACATTACAATACTTCATTTTGTAGATGAATTATTGCAGTTTAGAGAGTATAAGTGGCTTGTCCAGGCTCATAGATGTAATAAATGTCCAAACAAGCCCTATTTGAATATAAAGTTTCTGTTCTTCACCACTTTGCAAAAACCTTCCTTTTCCTCCTTTATAGATTTTCATATTGTTCTTCTTTTCTTTAAAGACTTTTATTGATTTATTTGACACAGAAAGAGACAACAAGAGAGGGAACACAAGCAAGGGGAGTGGGAGAGGGAGAAGCAGGCTTCCCACCGAGCAGGGAGCCCAATGTGGTGCTCGATCCCAGGACCCTGGGATCATGACCCAAGCCAAAGGCAGACACCCAACAACTGTGTCACCCAGGCACCCCAGATTTTTATATTGTTCCAAACAGAAGTAGGTATACTATTTCTGTAAAGAGCTAAATAGCAAGTATTTTAATCTTGTGACCAACAGACAAAATTGGAGCTACTATGTAGATACTTATATATCAAGAGATAAAGTAACTGACAGATTTGTGTTGATGAATTCAAAATACAATAATTGAGAATACTCATTTTATAATACAAGTTTACTGGTAAGCGGAAGGGAATTCATTTGAGGCAGGGGGATAAAATTTCTTTTAAACATTTTAAGTTTTTTATTTTAATTTCAGTATAGTTAACATACAGTGTTGTATTAGTTTTAGGTAATTGAAGTTTTTTTTTTTAAGATTTCATTTATTTGTCAGAAAAAGAGAAACAAAGCACACAATCGGGGGAGCAGCAGGCAGAGGGAGAAGCAAGCTCCCCACTGAACAAGAAGCCAAATACCAGACTCAAACCCAGGACCCTGGGATCATGACCTGAGCTGAAGGCAGACACCAGACTGAGACACTTGGGCATCCCTAGGTAATTGAAGTTTAAAGTTAGTGTTTCTTATTGTCAAATATATAACAAATGTTCATCTGTAAATACCATTCTTAGGCATTAAAAAACAGGAAGCCCCAGGTTCGGCACATGGGCTATAGTTTGCTCTAAAAACACTTTCATTCAAAGGAGATAGGAACTGCCCCACAAAGCTTTTCCTAACAGTTGTACACCGGGACAGAATATTTCCTAGTGTAGTAAGAACATCACCTATGTGTACACTTCACCTAAAGTTGACTCAGCCCTGTCATTTCCTTAGCACAGAGAGAACTATTCTCTGGAGATCAAATCATAATTTCACAATTATGCCAGCTATGTTTTAAAACTTCTGTATTATAGGATAATAAAAAATTTAGACATCAAAGCAAAACTCATACTATACTAGCAATGTATCTTTTATTCTTGTGAGATATACCAAAAAATTTAATAAAAGTTGTTCCAATTGTATACAATCATATAGTGGTTAAAGAAAATCCTTTTAAAGCAGAGAATAACTAAGTATTTGTTTAACTAGGACCGCAGAAGTCATCTAACTCAAAATGATTGTTCAGTTCAAAGGATCTCCACAAAGATTCTTAAGGTTTTCCATTGTGAAGTTCCCAAAGTTTTGATCTCCAAAAGTGATACAGGCTAACAGTATTGTAATCTTCAGGTTATAAAAATTCAGATTATTGCACTCAAATCCCAAATATATTTTATCTTCAGCTCACAGATGAAACTAATTATATTCTGTTTGGGATCTATCCCTCAGAGAGGCTTTTTCTTTATTTTAAAAATATAGTTCTTATTAGGAAAATGTAATGCTCAAGTTTCTGACTCATTATTCTTAATTTCCTCTGATTGTTTTTAAAAAGCAGTATGATGTCAATGATGCAATTAGAGATTCTTAACAAACCTTTTAAAACTATTTTCTAACCCCAGGACCTGACTTTGATTTGCTTCTCATGTAGCATGCTGATAGGGGTGGGTTTTCTTTTTTTAAAGAACGCTTAATAGTTTTTAGGTTCATGTTACAGTAACAAGAGAAAAATGAACACATTAGAAACCTGGATGAATAAATGCCCCATCATGCTGGTTTTTTTTTTTTTTTTTTTTTTTGCTGAATAATAAGGATTTGCCTTTTCTGAGGTTCTCAGATCTCAAGGACATTGGTGATCTTCCAACAAAGTGTTCGAGCAGATGATATGAAGATAGAATTTAGCAACTCTCTTCCACTCCTCCCATCATCCGGATTATGCCCTAGGTGTTAGATCTGGCTGTCAACTCCATGTGAAATTGCTTATTGAAAAATCCAAGGTTTAAGTGTTAAGTCCATAGTACCAATTTTGCTTCAAAGTTTAAAAAAAAATTGCAAAACTAATGATGTCCCTAACATTTTTTTTAAAAAAAAGATTTTATTTATTTATTTGACAGACAGAGATCACAAGTAGGCAGAGAGGCAGGCAGAGAGAGAGGAAGAAGCAGGCTCCCTGCTGAGCAGAGAGCCAGATGCGGGGCTCGATCCCAGGACCCCAGGATCATGACCTGAGCCAAATGTAGAGGCTTCAACCCACTGAGCCGCCCAGGTGCCCCACCTAACATTATTTTTAGGACAACCATGAAATGAAGTGCTTGCCCATGACAAGATTCAGAAAGCCAGACCTGAGGGAAATCGGTTAGTGGCCTAAAAACGTGCTCATTAACGATTGGTCTACAACGGGCAGGGGGATACAAGAACCCCTTCAAGAAACTCACAGATAAATCCGTGATGCTGATGAGTTCCAGAGACGGACTTAAGAAAAGCATAGAAGAGGTTGTAGCTACTTTGTCACAGATTTCTTTCTTCCAAAGTGAAAACTGTCAAAGATCTTTTTCCCCTTGGAGAAGCATGTTACCATACATCACTGGAAAACTGTTGGGAGAATTTAGTGGGACAGTTGAAAAGTCCCTTTTGGATGGTGAAATAGATCTTCTGGAAAGACTGCATCAAGATCAATTACCCCAGGTTTCTCTCGGATGGTGGCAAGGCAACTGAGGGGGAGAATGATTTATAGAACTATTTAACAGGTGACATGCTGGGTGGGTAGTATCTATGGGATGTGTCCATGGAGGAGAAAATAAAATCAATTCTGTAATGAAATATTTGGCTGTAGTTGGCGAAAGATAAATTTCGGAAAAGGAGTTCCCTTGAAGAGATTCAGAAGCCGTGCTTTCTAGATAATGAGGAGAAAGCTACATTCACACTAACATCCTAGATAGCCAGCTAAAGAAAAACAATTAAAATTCACTAATTGTCAATTACTTAAAAGCCAAACGAAATGAAATCAGGAAACCCAAAGCATAGTGTAGCTCATAACAGTACCTCCCACTGTTACTCAGAGCCCTAACTTCTGAAGGGCCTTCCTATCTTTCCTGATTGCAACCCCGAAATTTATTCTAAATCTTCTACATCAGTTCCCTGTACTAATCAAACCCTGTAAGAAATCTCTTAATTCTCCATTCTGTTCATCTCTCTCTCTCTCTCTCTCTGTATGTGTGCATCTAGATAGAGCTCTAGAGTTCAAGTTTTTCTTTTGAGATATTGCTGGTATTTTCTGTAGTTGTTGTGTCTACTCTTTTTATAAAGGGAAGACCCTTTTATTCAATAAAAATAATCATAATGCATAGCAGACACATTTCTTGGAGAATAGTATCTTGCTTAGGGTTTATTTTAGACACTGCAAAAGACTTATTCTGTATCATCCCCAAAGTATATGCCAAAAAGAAGGTTGCTGTCAGGAAAAGGACAGTGGTAATTCAGGGTGATGAAAACAGCAGTGAACTGGACATCTTGGGTCCAGGTGACTCCTTCAAGGCCAACGAGACAGACATGTTTCAGGAGCCAGATGCCAACACACCGAAGAAAGCAGTCATTGACTGGTTGCATGTTAGTTGGTTTTTTATAAAAGTGCCTCTCTCCTAATCCATGCCTTCAATACTCGCATGGTAGTGATGAAGTTCTAGAACCTAGGTGAGGTTCGGTGGGCTGAGATCTAGAGCCGATGACCAAGAAAGAATTCTTGAGATATCTTTGGTGCAAAATGGTGGTTTATTAAAGCACGGGGACAGGACCCGTGGGCAGGAAGAGCTGCTGCCCGGGGTTGTGAGGGATGGCAGGTTCTGTACCCTGTGGTTGGGGAAAGGTGAGAGGAAGGGAGGTTTCAAGGGAGTTTTCATATGCTAAAGAGAGCCTACAAGGCTTGATCAATGTTGTCTTTTGGCAAGCCATTAACATCAAGATAGTTGGGAGATTCCTGTCTTGCAGGATTGTGATCTCTGCAAGTTAACTATTTGTTTCTCGCTTATGGCAGTCAGGGGTGCCTGATGAATGTCACACACATTACCGAGGGGAGCGGGTGGAGAGGGAGGGCAAAGCTTTTGCTTTTGCTTTTGCTTTGTCCTCAGCCAGCCTCCTGCTCCCTCATTAGTAGTAAAAACAAAATGATCTCATCTATAATCCAAGGAGTTTATGCCACATATTTGCGCAGTCAACATTTCAATTAACGTAAAATAGCCTTCATGTTTCTTCCCTCAATACCAAACTGCCTTCCTTCCTATTCAAATAATACCCAGATGGTTTTCTTTTCTTTTCTTTTCTTTTTTTTTTTTTAAGATTTTATTTATTTGACAGACAGAGATCCCAAGTAGGCAGAGAAGCAGGCAGAGAGAGAGGAGGAAGCAGGCTCCCTGCCAAGCAGAGAGCCCAATGCAGGGCTGGATCCCAGAACCCTGGGATCATGACCTGAGCCGAAGGCAGAGGCTTTAACCCACTGAGCCACCCAGGTGCCCCAACAGATGGTTCTTTTCAAATGTAATTGAATTGTCCATTAAGCTGTTTATTTACACTTTCTTTTTTACCCTGTTCTCAAAATCTATACATATATTGTTTTTTAAGCATAAATTATCACCCTATTGGAGTTGATGTCTTCAAAAGGGTCTGGTCTCCCCTTTGGATTCCAAAGCAATTTCTGAAAAGGAATGGAAGGGGAAATCACGAGATGGTGTAAAAGAGAACTGGGAAAACAAGATTTTATGACTGAGGTGTGGTATATTCCCACTTAGGACCAGTGGTGAAGCCCCTTTGTTTATCCTGGCATGCATGTAGATCTCAAGTAATCAATTTTCCAGTCTTGTCCTTCTTTCCACAAAAGTGGTATCAATCTCCAGAGTTCCAAGTGAGAGCATGTTCAAGTAATCCACAAAGATTGGGTCCCTTTTAGTTAGTGATATGATTCAGTGTCAACTCCAGAAATCTGATCATCCATTAAGATAAGATCCTAAGTCAGGATTTAACATTTTTAGAGTTAAAACATCTTCATTTAAGTGTGATCATAATATCCTCATTTGGTTTTCTCTGCTAACTTACCAATGCAACCACCAGTATATTAACCACTCATTCCTTGGTATTATTTAAAAGAAAGTTCACTTTACTTCCTTAAATGAAACCTGAGATTATTAGAAAAAGATTTACCCAATTTTAATCATATACCTAAAACTGAGTGAACAGGTATGTCTATCCTTTCTTAGAAAAAGTCTCATTATAAAAAAATGTCAAGACTGTAGGAATTTAGTGTGTAATGTATAAAAATCAAATGAAAATGACTGGATTTCACTCTCAGAAGGAATAACTCTGAAGGTTTCGGAATACTTCCTTATTCTCTATTTATTTTTCAGCATCGTTACATGAAAATGCTTAGTTCTAGATACACAGTGATATTTTTCAAAAAGCTTGATAAGGGACATTCACAGCATTGTATTGTCATAACCAAATAAAGTTCAAAATATTTCATATGCTTTTCCTTTTCTAGACAAAGTTTCTTTTTCCCTTTGTTTCTCCCATTGTTTAGAGAAATCACTTCTCATGTTCATTTTTGTCCTCTTTGTAAGGTAAACATTATTTAAAACTTAATATTTCTCACTGCATATTTTTCTTATGCACATCTAATCACAGATACAATGATGTGTATGAACGCATTCTCACCTATGAATATCAGGGTTTTTTTTTCCTGTTTTATAATTTATATTCTATGTACATGTTTGCATATGGTGCTTTTTACTTAATGATATCTTTTCAGAAAGGATTAAACCTAATTTCCATTTGTGCCAACCATGCACCTTGACCCCACCTGTGTACCAGCAATGGTGTTATTTTTTCTGTATTTTCTGCCATTCCGTTAGATGTAGTCATAGATTAGTTACCTGCATTCGAATTTCTCTGACTCCCCGTGAATAAACATCTTTTCATGTTTGTCAGTGGGATTTGCTCTCTTGACAGTGGCTTCCTCACGTCTTTATTCACCGTTTTGTTTATCCCATTCTTGTCAATTTTCAAGAAGTCTTTATATGTGATAAACATTATCCTATGCCTATTATCTGCATTAAAAAATGTTTCCAAATCTCATTTGTCTATTGATTTTGGTTTTGACATCTGTTAGCTATTTATATATTTTTATCCCATAAGTGTCCTTATTTTTGAGTGTTTAGAATGATGTCCCCCAGGCCCTTCTTTTTCCTAGACGACCTTTCGCAAGTTCTAGGTCGATTTTCTTCTGGTTACTGATGTTTAGGTGACGGAAAATCATTTCCTTCCCGCTGTTTACCAACAGCAGAGCGTGTGAATTGTCCTTGACCCCATTCTGGCAGCACTTGAGTTCTGATTTGATACTCTTCACAGCGGCAGTTTGATAGGCAGGGATTCTAAAACACACATGGCTCAGCTGGGCTTAAAATATGATTTCTGGCCCACTTCCGTTTTTATGAATCTGTTTTCTTTTGCTGTGTTTTTTTGGAGCCAGCGCGTCCGGACTCCAACACCCCTAACCTTGGACGATGCTTTAGTTCTGAGGGTTACAGTCCCAGGAGGAGACTTGCCACCACCAGCCCTCCCTGCGGTGCACACGCACCCCTGCACGCGACACTCTCTCTTCCTTGCCTCCCACTCACGTTCCCTCAATTCCGTTTTTACTCCTGTGCTTTGACAAACCGGCTTTGGGAACAGGGTGAGAAAAACAGCCCTCGGGGTGACACAGGAATCAGTAGTGCTGCAGCTTTCCTCTTTGTAAAAGGTCGCATTGCTGCAGCTAGGGTCAAAGAGCAGACAGTAGGAAAGGGCTGGGCCGCCTTTGTGAGTGCACGTGGGTGTGGGTGGGCGCGCTCTGGGGTTTCCGAGAAGAGCCGGGGATTCATGAATGACCACCGAGATCAGCTATTCACCGCACATCTATCAGCCCGGCAGAGCGTGGCCTCTCTCCCTTGGATTCATTCCTAGGTCTGGTGCCCAATGCTGCTGTGAATTTTCATCTTTTTATTTTTATTTTTAAATGTTCAGCCATTTCAGTGGAAAGCTGGGAGAGGTCCTATTAGGGGCTGCTGGGGAAATCCCTTTTTTAAAAAAAAATGATAAAAGCACATATATCACTAGAACTCAGAAACCTATTCCTCCACTCTATTTAACCTCATTCATAAAATATGTAACTCACGCTTTACTCTAAATATTGCTACCTTTATGTAAAATCTAGGAAAGGAGGAGCTATGTCTATTACAAATGAGCGAGAACAAAAGATGTCGGGCCCCTGGGACCGTTTATAAGTTGATTCTTCTTAAAACATATTATAAAAGGAAGAAGGGGAAAGGAAGAGGGAAATGCTGGGGGGTAGGTAGTGCCTTAGACCAGCCATCCCAGAAGCCCTGCCAGTACTCCTATCCCAAAGTTCAGCGGGTGACCTAGGAAAGCACAGGCGAGCAATCAGTAGAGGCTCACTGTTACTAGCGCTGTGGGAGACAGGATGTCGAGTTGGTCCCCAAGGCTCCCGCCCCCTGGGGAGTCCTCTGCATAACCACCTCCCCTAGAGTGTGTCCGGGACTTAGATGTGATGGGATTTCATCCCCACGATTGGGTTACGCTCTTTCCGTGAGAAAGCTGTACTGAAAGCCCCTAATTAGCTGACTTTTAAGTAGGCCTGACCTAATCTCGTAAGGCCTTTAAATCTGGGTCAGAGGCAAATGCAGTCTGAGAATGTGAGTCGGAGAGACAAGAGACGCTCTGGAGGGGAGGAGGGGCGAAGGGGCTGGGACCTTTCACGGCTCAGGGTGTCAGCTGACTGACAGCCAACAAAGAAAACAAAACTAAAACACAACACAAAGACATCCATTCCACACCCTCGAGGAACTGGATTCTGCCAATAGTCTGAGAGAACTTGAAAGAGTCTCAGATGAGAACAGCAGACAATATCCTACGTGCCGTTGAGGACTCAGCTAAGCCACATCCATGTCCCCAACCCATGGAAACTGTGAGATAATAAATGTGTGTTGTTTTAAGCCACTAAGCTTGTGATAACATGTTATACAGCAATAGGAAATGAATACAGGTACTAACTCAATGAGCTCAGTAAAACCCCTTTGCACAAAGATGGGTGCAGAAAAGGTACTTATTAAATAAATTCTCTGATGACCCTATCATGTCACCACCTTTTCCAGGCACTATACATATAATAAACAGGATAAAATTAATATTCTTTGATAATGACATGGAAAAAATATAAGTTCTGGAGGGCTTACCATGGAGTGTTCCCAACACTCTGTCTCATGGCCTTTGTAATACAGACTTTAGTGCTGTTATAAATTACAAAATCCAATTCATGTTTCTAGTTCAAGACTCAGGAAAAAGAGATGTGTTTGTCCACAGAGTGGGGAGGCTTCAAGATAGTGCCCAGGAATGGCCACAAACGAATGAATTGGGTTTGCTTTGCTTTTCTGTTTCCTTTATTTTACTGCTTTTCAGATCATGGGTTTGGATACTTCCTTTTACAATGTATTAGTTTTCAAATTGTCCTATTACACATCACCACAAACTGGATGACCAGTTCGGGAGTCTGCAAGTCCAAAATCAAGGTGTCAGCAAGTTATTCCACGGTTTCTGATGAAGAAACAGTTCCATGTCTCTCTCCCAATTCCTGGTGTTTGCTGGCTTTCAGCATTCCTTGGCTTGTGGACCTAACCCTCCGATCTGTCTCCACTGTCACATGCCTTCTCCTCTCTGTGCTGATTGTCCTTGTTTTTTTCTGTCTCTCATCAGGATGCTCTCAGTACATAGAACTTAAGTCAGTATGATCACATCTTTATCCCTTCCTGGAATACATGTGTAAAGATCTGATTTCCATATAAAGCCATAGTCTGAGGTTCTAGGTGGACACAAATTTGGGGGACACACTATTTAACCCTCTACACATGGTAACATCCATAGAGCAAAGCACTCCACCAGACATGTATAGACTGCTTAATTAATATGCAAACAAATTCATAATTCAATAATGTGAGAAATTACATAATTGAATACTAATTTGTTATACAACTGAAAAGGAAGAAAGGAATGGAAAGACTTTAAAAATAGACTGAAATAACTAGTAGAGGCACCAGGCTACTTATAAAGTGAGCTTTTTAAGTCCCACAGCAGATTTAAAATTACTAGCAAATTTCCCAACTCTTTGGATTTCAGTTTTATCATTTATAAATTAAATGGATCATACTTGATGACCTCAAAGATGCTTTTTGGTACCAACATTCTATGATTCTATTAATCATGTGTGTCAATCATTTAGCTAATTTGTAATAATAAAATGGCATATATGGCAGCCAGGAGATAGTCATGTCATTTATTTACACTAGTTTTTCTGTTTATAAAATTAAAAGGAAAAAAAAAAAAGACATCTAACTCTCCCAAAGAACCTGTCCTTAGAAGCTCATACAAAGTAAGTTGAAGGAATCTTTCACTGTTAACACATTCTGTAAAGTATCATCCAGGAAGGAATTGGAATTTGGATCAGAACCTAGAGATGAATTAGAATTCCCTAAAATTTCATTCATTCATATATATTTAGCACCAATACATGACTGGAAACAAGAGCTAGTAGGTTTAAGTAAGTCTGTGGTGCTCATGATTCTTTAGGGACAGTTATAGAAAGCTGTCCTAATTTAAGCACCATGTGCTAATTTATCTTGAACTTCTACAATAGAACAAAAACTTTATTAAGAGAATGATAAAGGGATAGAACAATCTTAGCTGGAAATATTTTCTTCTTCTCCTCCCTATATCCCTGGCAAATAAAAATAAGAAGTCTGGCTCTGGTAATTATCACAGGTGTCACTGCCCAGTGACTTGACTTCATTTTCCAGACCATTCTCACTCTCCTAGGTCATTAGTTCTTCCTTTGCCTCTCTCCCCAGTTCTTTAACAGCTCCCCACCTGCAACTTCAAATGACCTTTTCTGTTTTACTGAGAACACAATAATGATGAAAAGTCAAGTCGAGAGGAAATGAGTGAAGGTGGTTAACGGTACAAACTTACAGTTACAAAATACAAAAAGCCCTGGCATATAGTGTCCAGCATGATCACTGTAGTCAGTGGCCCTGCATTGTAGACCTGAGAATTGTGAACATGAGGACATCTTAGGAAAAGGAATCGTTAGCTATGTGAGCTGATAGAGGTTAACTAAACTTACGGGGATCATTTTGCAACATAGACTATTAATCAAATCATTATATTGTGTATTGCATCATGTATAATATACATCGAAAACAAATCCAAAGTTATATAGTGATTATATCTCAATAAAACAGGGAAGGAAAGGAAAGGAAAGGAACATCGTGGCTTCCTCCTCACGATGACCAGCTGTCTCAGCAACTGCCCACACTAGCCGCCCAAAGACACATGGGTTCTCCCCTCAGGTCCTCAAAGACACGACACCTGTGATTCCCTTCTTTTTCTCCTGAATTCCTCATGTACAGTGGGGTTTTGGGGGGAATGGAGGTGGGGTTTTGTTTGTTTTCAGCATTCAGGCATGTTATTTCTTTGATTTACAATTCTTAGAAAATCTTCTAAATGACAACCATCTTGACCCCACAATCTCCTGAGTTATTGCCCTGTTTCTCTGCGTCCATCTACAGCAAAATTTCATGAAAGAATTGTCTAATACCTCTTGTGTCATTCAGTCTTGAGCTAGCTTCAATCATGCTTTCATCCCAAACAATTCACAGCGATCCTTTCTGCATCATGCCCTGCATGCTGAGAAATCCAGCAGAGTCGGTCCTCAGTCTTCTGACTTCCCAGCAGGACTTGCGATGGTGATTCACCCCCTCCTTACCATACTTCTTTCTCCTGGGCTGCCCAGATGCCCCTACCCCTCCCAGTCAGTCTCCCTCTGTTCCTGGGACCACCTTAACTCCTGACTCTTCCTCTCTCTCTTCCTCTGTCTATATTATCTCTGTGTCTTCTCCTTGTCTCTTTCTTGTCTGGCTCTGTAGGTAAACTCGTCCAGTTTCTTATAGCTTAAATTTCTAAATATCCACTTCCCCTGAAGCCAGAGCTATCCAACCTCTTTCCTCTTGGATAGCTTAGTGGCATCACAAACTTATCATCTCCCAAAAGGTACTTCCTATCTCCCCTACCACCAGTGCCTCCACCCTGAACCACGCCAGAAATCTCCCTTGCCCGATTATTCCCATAACCACCCAGCAGTCTCCCTCGGTCTGTCTCCTCCCTGCCCCCATCTGTATTTCATGTGGTAGCCCCAACAGGCCTTGGAAAGAGTGAGGTGGATTACTCCAGTCCTCAGATAATGAGAGGATAAAGTCCTGTTCATCACCACCAAACTAACATGGTCCGGCTTTGATCACATCTCCCACTTCAACTCCTGACCTCCCACCACCGCCCCCCCCAACTCTGCTCTCTGGCCACACTGGCCTCCTTGCTGCTTCTTGACCATAGCGCGCTTTCTTCTGCTTCCTTTATAATTTCAGTTCATTCTTCCTGAAATGTTCTCTTCATTCAGTTCCTTCATGTTTCTGCTCAAACAGGATTTCGTTGTAGGAGTCTTTCTGGAAACCTCTAAATAAATGTCAGAACAGGCTTCCTGTTCCAAATCTCACACTCTTATTTGCTTTAACTATGACATGTTCCTCTCTATGGCACTGTCTCCTCATCATATGTGCTTGTCATCTTGTTTATTAATTGATTCCCCCCATTAGAGTAGAAGCTTCGTGGGGACACTTTGTCTGTTACCTCCTTCTTGTGTCATGGATTCCCAGCTGAGAATCTGGCACACTGTACATTCAACAAATGTCAAATGAACAAATCACATGAGAATAGCAACCAGATATCCTGTACTCTGCATTATGATCTTAAAATGTATTTCAGCTTATAATTACTCTTTTTCTAATTCACATTTCAGATTGCCTGAGTGGTCCATTTATGATGAAAGAGATGGAATCCCTTGAGAATACTGTTGAAGAAGGAAGAGATTTTCAGATTTTATAGTTGAATGGAAGCAACTCTTCCTTCTTCCCAGTATTTGGAGAGTGAAATAAATAGCACCTATATAACATACGTTTAATTAGTCTTTATATATAACCTCTAAATTAAACAGCAGACATAGGTGGAGATAAATTCAGTAACTTTAGCCAATTGTGACAAAGTCAAATTGGAAGTGCGAGATTAAGGAATAAGTTGTCTGTGGCCTGGAGAAAATAGGCCATTTTCCTCTTGGATAGCTTAGTGGCTGATGCGGGGCTCGATCTGAGGGAAAAATCTGGATTCAGATCTCAGCAACGCCACCTGCTAATTCTGGACCTTGAATGAATAATCTGTCTAACCCCATTGTCCTCGGATGTAGGGATTTTCCTTCATATGTGTGAAGGGCCTACAGCATGTTAACTTGTCGGTCTGTTTTTAATAACATCTAGCTTCAGCATTTCACTTAATCAAAAGAAAATATATCTGACTTCCATCTGCCCTGGGTGGCTTATTTTAATATCTGACCTGAATGAAGAGTCCTGGCATAGAATTGTTTTTTCCTTTCAAAGAGTTTTTGCAAAAATCTCTGTCTTTTGAATGTAGATAATATTGTCCTCCTGTGTATAATTCAAGTAAACTTATTCCACAAACATTTTAAAAATTCTAGAATGAAAGTTTTAATTATAAATTATTAAGAATAAGGTAATTTAAAGAATAGCTAACCCATTTTTATGGGTAAGGAATATGCATCAATACATGTACGCTAATCATGGAAAGACCAAGGCATTTATGATAATGAAATTCTTCCCTAGATAACATACAGCAAGATAATGAATATTACAGATTACTACCAACATGGAATCCTATTGAAAATGTTAATCTTGAAATTTTCCCTAAGCCTTACAGAAAGTCTTCACTTTGCAAAGCACTATATTAAAAGAAACATGTGCACATCAGAAACGTGTCTCATTTTGCACGATTCCCATCCATGTGCATGGAAAATCCTTTGAGAGAGTATCATGCAGAGTAAAGACAAGCTGCAGAGCGAGGTAGTTAAAAGTACTGAATTGGTGGCCAGATTCTCCAATCTGATACAATTTTCATGGCCTAATGAAAGCCCTTAAAGAACTCACTCACTCTTGTTTTGCTTCAGTTCACTCCTACAGAATGAGGGTAAGAATAATGCCTCTTCACGTGTTGCTGTGAGTTTTAAATGAACTAGAAAGTAAATTTTTTGAAACAGAGCCTGACACTTTGTAAAAATCTATAAACGTTAGTGGTTTCTTTTATTCCAATTCTCTGTCTAGATGTCTGGGTTAAAATAAAATTGAGTATCAAAAAATTGTATGGGGGCACCTGGGTAGCTCAGTGGTTGGGCATCTGACTTCGGCTTGGGTCGTGATCCCAGGGTCCTGGGATCGAGTCCTACGTCGGGCTCCCTGTTTCAGGGGAGGCCTGCTTCTCCCTCTTCTACTTCCCCTGCTTATGTTCCCTCTCTTGCTATGTCTCTGTCAAATAAATAAATAAAATCTTGTTTTAAAATAGTATAATATACTTTGATTAAGAAAACTAACAGTGGGGCGCCTGGGTGGCTCCGTGGGTTTAAGCCTCTGTCTTCGGCTTAGGTCATGATCTCAGGGTCCTGGGATCGAGCCCTGAATCAGGCTCTCTGATCAGCAGGGAGCCTGCTTCCCCTCCTCTCTCTCTGCCTGCCTCTCTGCCTATTTGTGGTCTCTGTCTGTCAAATAAAGAAATAAAATCTTAAAACAAAAACAAAAACTAACAGCTGTTCTCTATCAGTAGGAACTCTGACTTCAGTGGAAAGTAAACTTTCTTCATTGCAGTTTTCTGGTTACCTCTGAACATCTACCTAAAAAGCAGATGTGAATTAATTTGTTGGGTCTGTCATTGACGAGCTTTGCAAATTTTAATCTCTCCAGCCCTCAGATTCTTCATTCTGAACCAAGCCTCATGTGGTGGTCGTGAGCACTTAAAAAATATTAATACATGTTCAATAAATTGTATCTGCTATTACCTGCAACATACCAAATGAGAGATTTTCCTAAGAATTATCTGTTCAAAATGCTGATATAACCAGCTGCAGGGTTGTGATGATTGAGTTATGACGTATTATAGTCTCTTTAATCTTTTCCTTTGCTGTGAGCGACTGTGTTATTTAACAGGTAGACAATCATCCCCATAACTGATATTTTTAATTTAAACTGTATTGAGTTATGATATGCATAAAATAAAATGTACCCACTTTAAGTATAAAATCTTGAAGTTGTACAAGTACATATAACCATCCTGAAAATCAATATAGAGAAAACTTTCATTCTCTCAGAAAATTCTATCATTAAAAAAAAGAATTCCATTATGCACCTTAGAAAATACTCACCCTTCCCCTGGTAAGATCCCAGGTGGCATCTGATCTGTTGTCCTTTATCATACACTAGTTTTGCTTGCTTTAAGGTTTCAAATAAGTTGAATTATGCAATATGTTGTCTTTTGCATGTGGTCTCTCATTCAGCACGTTTTGAAATTCACCCATGTTGTTGTGGGGTATCAGCAGTCCATACTTTTTAATTGCTGAGGAATTTCCTATTGTGCCAATATACCAAAATGTGCCACAGCGTATTTTTCAAGTAACCTGCTTATGTTATGTATTTATAGGTGGTTTTCAGTTTTGACTTTCCAGAAAAATCATTATGGACTTTCATGTATGTGTGTTTTCATCTCTCTTGGATCAATAAATACCTAGGAATGGGATTGCTGTTAAACGCACCCTTAGCTTTTCAAGAAATTGCCAAACTGTTTCTTTTTTTTTTTTTTATAAACATATAATATATTTGTATCCCCCCAGGGGTACAGGTCTGTGAATCGCCAGGTTTACACACTTCACAGCACTCACCAAAGCACATACCCTCCCCAATGTCCATAATCCCACCCCCTTCTCCCACCCCCCCCCCCCCCCAGTAACCCTCAGTTTGTTTTGTGAGATTAAGAGTCACTTATGGTTTGTCTCCCTCCCAATCCCATCTTGTTTCATTTATTCTTCTCCTACCCACTTAACCCCCCCATGTTGCATCACCACTTCCTCATATCAGGGAGATCATATGACAGTTGTCTTTCTCCGATTGACTTATTTCGCTGAGCACGATACCCTCTAGTTCCATCCACGTCGTCGCAAATGGCAAGATTTCATTTCTTTTGATGGCTGCATAGTATTCCTTTGTATATATATACCACATCTTCTTGATCCACTCATCTGTTGATGGACATCTAGGTTCTTTCCATAGGCCAAACTGTTTCTTATTTTGAAGTACTTGTACTTTGGCCCCACGCAATAAATTTTATTTCATTTATCAATTACTAATTTGAGGCAAAGCTAAATTAAGATGAAAAGTTTTCATTCTTATCTATTATTCAAATAGAATTCTTACAAACTCCAAAATGAAATTCCCCAATTTTAATAAAACAAATTCATTTTGACAAAATGAACACGATTTTAATTCTTGAGTCCATAAATCTGAAAAGAAAATTGTATTTCCATGCTTTCTCACTCTCTCCTCTCTCATGATGACATTAAAGTAGAGATTACATTCCCCTTTCAGAAAATACTTCCTGGTCCGACCCTCACTCTTTCCATTGACTAAGTCCAGTCTCTTTGTCCTATCCCAGAAATCCTGACACTAAGGATAAACATATCTTGATGTAAGTTTTGGATAAAATAATTGTTATTCCACTCTGTCTCCATCGACTACTCCTGCAGTAGGAATATACTGTTGTTTCCTCCAGGGAAGAATTCATTTCATAAAGATAGATTATATTATAAAGACAAGACTACCTTTGTTATAGTACTCACATACTTCAATGTTGAATGGACCACCGCCACATAGCAGATAAGAAACCACTTTCAGAATTTCAAAACACAGTTAAGAAATTACTAGTGTTGTAATGATAAAAACAGAAGCCAATTATTTTTTCACAGTAGAATTATGTTGTGCATAAGCTTTTGCAGCCAGATGTTTTCTAGTTATACTATTCAATTATCATGTTTGCTCATCAAATTCATCATCATTAGTCTTATAATTATATAGGATATTCTGCCACAAAATGTATTCTTCTAGACTAGCCCACTGGCATAATAGCACTTAAAGGGAGTAATTGTACAAATACAATCATGTAGTTGATAATTAATGGAATGATGTAAACTTTTAAATGAGTACTTGTTTTATACATTTTTATTTAAATCTCATGTTTATTCTTAAAATATGAATATATGGTTATAATAAGTATATAAAATATGAATATATGGTTATAATAAGTATATAAAACAAAACTCCATTAGTGTGATCAGAGAGCATAACATCTCAAAGAAATATAGGAGGTTCAACAACTGGAAAATCTGAGCTGCATAAATCTGTTCTTACTTTAAAACTCCCCTACTTTCTTCAATAATGGATATTTCCACAAAATTACCTATAGAGTGAGTAAGTACATATAATTTAAAAATTCTAAGTTTTGTATGCCTTAAAATGCTTTCTCACTTTTATAAATCTCCTAGAAGTAAAACTTTTTTTTTCTTGGGTCCCCTTACTGTTTTACATAGAGAGGTGAAGTTTCATCATTTCTAACTTGTCCAAAATTTTGGGTTTAATATGATTCAGAATTCAGCCTTTTCTTTCTTCCTTCCTTCCCTTCTTTTTTCTCTTTTCTCATATTTTAGAAAGGTACTATATCACGTATACCATATCCCCTAACAGGTTTTTGAGGCAGTACCAATAACAATCACACTAAAGTGCCTGCTAAAAATATATACAAATATTCACACCAAAGGACATAAATAGAATATATATATAACTAAGTTATTAACTATAATTATAATTATAATAAGTTATTATTATCACCTCTGTAAGTTTGGGAAACCTTTTTGATTTTCAGAGCTTTTAGGGTTTTGGAATTTCAGATAAAGAATTATGAAACTGAGGGTTTTGGGGGTTTGGGGGTTTGGGTGAGCCTGGTGGTGGGTATTAAGGAGGGCACATATTGCATGGAGCACTGGGTGTGGTGCATAAACAATGAATTTTGGAACACTGAAAAAAAATAAAATAAATTTTTTAAAAGTCTAAAAAGGATTAGAGTTTTCAAAAAAAATTATGAACCTGTATTACCTTCTGTGACCAAACTTTTCTTATTGAAATAGCTGTGCTTTGAAAAAATACGAACTACTGGTATCATTTTCCTTGACTTCTTAGGCTTCAGTGTGAAGCAAATGAACACACATTCCCCACCTAATGTAAGAACACTCCCTTATCCTCTTACTTGCCTGCCTACTCCTAGGTACTGCTCAGAGGAGACAATAATGGACTTCAGTCCATGGTTTTATTGAAAAGCTACTACATACTCAAAACTATACTAGCAGAGGCGCAGCTTTGCATTTTACCGTGAGGAACCCCCTTTTGTCATAGCAACAGCAACATGCACAGAAATGTATCGATAACATAAGGCAGAATATTGTATCACAAAATTGTAATATTTTGGACCATGAAATGATGTAGTAATTCAGGGAAGAGAAGAGTTCAAGTGAAGTGGAATTTTCCTGAGGAAAAAAGGCTTCTGTAGGTTGTTAGTGCTTATTCATAAAGACAGTTAGGGAGAACCTCAGATAAGCTAATGAAAAAGAAGCAAAGGAGGAGAGACAATATTTATTGAGCAACTACTGTGTGTCAAACAGAATGTTTGGTTATTAAATGTATTATCACTCTAGCAACAATTTGTGTATCATATAAAGAGAAAGACCAAAAACGTGCTGGTGAAAAAACATATAAGGACTCCTAGACAATGGAGTGCATAGAATGTACGAACAGTCGGATTTGCTATAACAAAGACAAAACTGCTGATGTGCCCTCATATCTCATATATAAATTAAAACTCTATGAGCAGGCTGTTACTTCTGTTTTTCATATAAGCTATTTAACAATAGTCTGAAATAAAGTTCTTTGGTGGGTCAGAGGGAATGCAGACTGCTTTTGGTAGATTTAGGTGAGTAGGAACTATCCTTAAACAAGTATGTGCAGGGGCGCCTTGGTGGCTCAGTGAGCTGAGTGACCAACTCTTGGTTTCAGCTCAGGTCATGATCTCAGGGTCGAGTCCCACATTGGACTCTGCACTCAGGGCAGAGTGTGCGCTAGAGATTATCTCCCTCTCCCTCTACCCCTCTGCTCATGCATTTCTCTCTCTCTCTCTCTCTCTCTCTCAAGTAAAAACTAAAAAAAAAAAAAAAAAAGCCTATGTATGTGCAATACAGAATTCTTTCCCCCCCAAATATTTCCTACTTCCTAGGACCCATGAATAGGTTATTTTATATGGCAAATGTTAAGGTTACAGACCTGAAAATAGAGAGGTTATACTGGATTAACCCAGGGAGCCCAATCAAATCATCACAGTCCTTTTAAATAAAGAACACTCTCCCGCTGAATTCAGAGAAAATGGTAGAAGAGCAGACAGGAGAGATTCAAAACAGGAGAGGTCTAACAGATGTGCTGGTGCTGGCTTTGAAGAGCATGGGACCAGCAGCCAGGGAATGTAGGAAGCCTCTAGAAATGGAGAACAATCCTCAGCCTCAAGTCAGAAAGGACAAAGGACCCTCAGTCCTAGAGTTCTCTTGAAATGAATTCTGCAACAACCAGAATGAGCACAATCTCTCCCCAGGCTTACCCAAACCTCGATTTAGCTTTTTAAGAACATGGAAACAGCCAAAGCCCAATGGAAAGTAAATAGCAAGCACAGAAACTTACAGAACTGTGAGCTCATACCCTTGCGTTGTTTCCAACATCCCAGAGTCTGATAGTTTGTCAAGGCTGTAATAGAAAATGAATACTTTGTAAGATTGAATAGATAGACACATTAACAAATAACTATATGGATCACTTTACTATCATGACTTTTTATATTCTTAAGGTGTTTTATTTAACATTTTCAAATTGCTCACAAAAACATTCTTCCCCACAGAAGACAGTGCTTTTTAGCATAAAGTGGTTATTAAAGTCTAACAAAAAAAGAAAAAAAGTTTAAAATTTGTCACAAAGTCAATTTTCTGTTTCATGAGTTAAAAATTAAGGGAGACTTACAGAAAGCTTCATTTATTTTCTAAATCATATTTCCCTTCTTTTCTCTGGGGCAAAACAGTTTTTACTTTAATTAGGTAAATCTTCCCCAGATTTTGACATTGGGTAATAAGTTCATATATCATAAGTTTACCCGCTATGCTTAGAGACCATTTTTCATTAACGATGTAATAATGCTCACACCTTCATTAACTCTGTTTAGCAGCACTAATTACGATGGATGTTAAAGCCTCTCCCACTTCATTTTTTTTTCTCAATGCCATCTCATTAAATCATTAGGACTCATGACTAAAATATATTAAATACTTGAGTACCTGTTTATTTGACACACATTCTTGTTACTAGCATCATGGTCATATTTCTAAATGGGTTAAAATTTTACTGATTATGGCAACAGGGGTAGAAGTCATAACTAATTTATCAGTGTACTTAGTCCTTGGTAGTAGGTCCTTAGCATTAAATTTCATGTTGTAGGACTTAACCATTTGCCTAAAATTGTCTCTTAAACTGTCTGTTATTTCTTTAGCCATTCATAAAATACAATATTAATTCAATGTTGTAGGTGTTGGTTTAATACCTTACCAATGGTAAGGAAAAATTCTGTATAGACTCTAGCAGAGTAGTAAGGTATACGGAAACCTGTCTTCGTCATTACTCTCAAAAGTGACTACATAACAGCATGATAGCATTAAGGACATTATAGTAGAAATTAAGAGATCAGAAGTTTAATCCTAACTAAACTAACAGCACTAGGAAAGTCATTTACTATTTCCAGGTGGCAATTTGTCCATCTCTGACAATGAGAATTTAGACTAGATTTCTCCAAGACTCTATCCATATTTATGACTCTATCTGAATAAAGCATCTTATTAAAGTAGCCTTGGAAACTCAGGTTTGCCTGTTAAATGTCTGGCCTGGATAGATTACTAACTAACCTTAAAAAATGGTATTCTGCAAAAGCAAACCTATATTCTATTATAAATGTTGTCTTGTTCATTCTCCTTCTTATCATTTTACATGATGACCAAGCTTGGAAAACACTATAGTTCAACACCTGCAATAAAAATTCTAATAAAGAAGAAATGATTTGATTTGATTTTGTTTTTGGTTTAGTTTGAACAGTCAAAATTGGTATCTTTTTTGGGTATCTATAAATTTATTATGAATGGATTTTATTTGTTTAAGACTTTATTTTTTATTTATTTGACAGAGCACAAACAGGGGGAGCAGCAGAGGGAGAAGCATGTGGAGCCTGATGCAGGGTTAGATACCAGAGCCCTGGGACTGTGACCTGAACCAAAGACTTAACGGACTGAGCCATCCAAGCACCCCATGATTGGATTTTAGTTTTCTCTTAACATTTTCAGTTTAATAAAAGCCAATTGGTAAATTATCCACTTCCCTTAGATCATCTGGAGAAAAAGAAGACATCAATCCTTTCTTTATGACTCTGTGGTATATATTTTGACAGAACTCTGTATTTCCAAATTTTGTTAGTCAACATTTCATTACTAGTTTTGATTTGCTTTGACTTTTTAACATCTGGCAATTTTCCTGGCAACCAGTGTTGATGTTTTTTTTTTTTTTTTACTGTAGATAGTTTTTTTTAATTGTAGGAAAAAATGGAGTCAATTTTTAAACTATTGAGAAGATGACTTGTGAAAATACATATTTAAAATTAAAAAAAAATACTTATTTTGAGGTAGAATTCACAAACTGAAACCTGTTAGTGTTTAAATTGTATGTTATGATAAGAACTGACATATGTGTATACCTATGAAACCACCACACAAATCACAATAATAAACATACGAGTACATTCCAAATCTTCCTCATGCTCCTTTGTAATTTCTCCCTCCAGACTCTGCTCTGCACCCCACAAACCTCCCTCCTATTGACAGGTAAGCATTAATCCTCTTTTTGTCACTGTGGATTAGTTTACATTTTCTAGAATTTTACCTATGAAATCACACAGTGTATATATGTGTATATATATTTAGCTTTTTTTTTTCACCCGACGCAATTACTTTAAGATTCATGTATAGGGGCGCCTGGGTGGCTTAGTGGGTTAAGCCTCTGCCTTCTGCTCAGGTCATGATCTCAGGGTCCTGGGATCGAGCCCTGTTTGGGGGGGTTCTCTCTATACCTGCTGCTCTGTCTACTTGTGATCTCTCTCCCTCTGTCAAATAAATAAATAAAATCTTAAAAAAAAAAGATTCATGTATAACTTTGGATGTATCCATAGTTTATCAAAGTGTTTTATTCTTGAGTAGTATTCTATTATATAAACACAACAAAATTGTCCATTTGCTTGCTAATGTTTATCTGTGCCATTTCCAGTTTTGAGGTATGTTTTGGTGGAATTTTGCCCTCCCATTCATATGCTGAATCCCTAATCCTCAATACCTCAGAATATGAACTTATCTGTAAGATTAATTACAGATGTAACTCGTTAAGTTAAAATGAGGTCATACTGGACTGAGCTTGGCCCCTATTACAGTATGATTGATGTCCTTATAAAAAGATGTTCATGCACAAAGGGAAAATGAAGTGAAGACACAGGAAAAACACCATCTACCATCTATGGCCAACATTTCATGGTATCTACAAATAAAGTATTATATCTTCCTTTCTGATCTGAATTTCATTTATTTGCTTGATTATCTCTGTATCTATTCATCTATCATCTATCAGTCAATAGATATCCATATATCTATCACCCATCTAACGATTTATTTATTTTTAATAAATAAAAATTTTTTTATTTATTATTGTTGTATGTAGAATCTCTACTTCCGTGTTCAATAAAAGTGGTGGGAAAGGATATCCTTGCAGTGTTCTCGATCTTAAGGGGAAAATACTTAATCTTTTACTATGAAGTATGATATTTGCTATATATTTTGTAGATCTTCATCAGGTTGGGAAATGTTCATAGTAATCCTAGTTTACTCAGGATGTTTTATCAGAAGTTAATTTTTACTATATTCTCAAAGGTTTATCTGTGGTTATAGAGATAAGCACATGTGTGTTTCCATTTTAATTTTTTAAAAATTTGTTAATATGATGAATTCTATCAATTGACTTAAGGATGTTAATATTAAGAATGTTTAGGAACTAATTTTGTATTCTTGGGATATAAGTCATTTGGTCATGATGCATTAACTTGTTCTATATTGTTAAACTAAAATTATTGAGAATATATTTTTTTAAATTTTTATTTATTTATTTGACAGAGATCACAAGTAGGCAGAGAGGTAGGCAGAGAGGCAGGCAGAGAGAGAGGAGGAAGCAGGCCTCCCACCGAGCAGAGAGCCCGATGCGGGACTTGATCCCAGGACCCTGAGATCATGACCTGAGTCGAAGGCAGCGGCTTAACCCACTGAGCCACCCAGGCACCCTATTGAGAATATTTTTATCTGCGTTCCTGAAAGATATTGGCCTGTACTTTCTTTACTTGTGTGTCTTTGTCTCGTTTCAGTATCAAACTAATATGTCGTGTCTTCATAGAACGACTTGTGGTGTATTTCCTCTTCTTCTAAAAGAGACTGTACAGAGTAGTTATATTTAAGTTTAGTTAGTTAGATTTTTGATGAAATTCTAGTAGTAAATAGCTAGAGCTGGAGGTTTCTTTGTGGGAAAGAATTTAAAAACACATTTTAGTTAATAGGTATGACACTATCAGTTTGTGTTTCTTCCCGGGTGAGTTTTGGTGGTTTGCATCTTTCAAGAAATGTGTTCTTTTCCTCTAAGAATTAAAATGCATTAGCCTAATGTGCGTAGTGTTGACTTCATTATCCTTTAAATATGTTTGCTCTCTAGTGATGTCAGCTTTTTCATTCCTGAAATTGATACTTTGTGTCTTTGCTCTCTTTTCTTTTTGATCTGTGTCACTCGAAGTTTATAATTAAAAAAAAAATCTCCTCAAGAAATAGTATCTGGTTTCAGTGATCTCCTCTATCGTAACCATTGGCTCAAAATCCAGTATATCTGCATTTGTCAAGACAAATATAGACAATTATTTAAAAATATTAATTGGGTGGGTGAGGGGATGGGGTGACCGAGTGATGTGTATTAAGGAGGGCACGTGTTGGGATGAGCACTGGGTATTATATGCAACTAATGAATCGTTGTACACTGCAACAAAAATGTATGATGTACTATATGTTGGCTAACTGAACATAATGAAACATAAAAAATAAAATAAAATACAAGTATTAATTAAATGACCTCTTTACTAGCTTGATTCTCTTTCACGCATGTCACTAAGGGTATGACTGACACAGAATGTCTGTGATGATATTGATGAGTATCACAAATACTGTTTTATAAGTCTGCAGTTAGTTTAAATAGTATCAGTAATATCTTGATTGGGAAAGGTAAGTTAAAGCATCAGAGATACAAACAGGTTATAGTTCTAAATCTCTGTTCTCTAGGGCTTTTAAATATATTTCCATTAAATAAAATCATAAAAGGTCAATAGATAGATTGGTCAAAGAATGATTGCACACACACACAATATATGTATATATACACATATGCACATATATATGTAATTATTTATACACAGGTATCTCCATATTCCATATATACCATTCATGCTATTTGTTTACTCAGTGTTCTGTATTTCTTTATGAATATGACAGCCTAGGATCTACTTATTTTAAACATTACAAATCAACATTTATAAAATACGCAAACTTATTAATGGAGTTTGTTTTATTTGTAAGTGTCCTAAACACCGGTTTACCATAAATAACACTAGTAAAATACTCACTCCTATCTGACACTGTTTATACTTTGGAAATGTTATCAGATCAAAATATAATCAGACGCACCTATTCGTCATAATCATTACAAGGTTAACGCTACACTGACTTGTAGCTTTTATACGATAAATTTCCTTTGAGGTCCTTTGGTAAAGCCAGTACATGAATTATGACTCTGAAATGAATTCCAGACACAGAATAAGTATAAATATTACAATAGATATATTTCGTAAGATACAAAGCTGTGACAAGAATTTAATTGTCTCAAGTCAATCTCAGCTGTAAACCAAACACACATTCATATGTATGCGGACCTGACCATTAAGAAGATGCCATTCCCTACCTGTATCTGCTCACCCTTAATGTGTCAGCACGCGTCTTCCTTCCTTCCAGGGATTATCTTTTCCAACCCTTTGCCTGGGCTTTATTTGATGTTCAAAGTTTCTAGCAAGCCAGTTGAGTTAGGGAATGAAGGCCCCTCAGAATCAGCTCTTAATCAATGGAAACAATCAAGCTTCCTTATGCTTTGGGGAGTATAACTGAAGGAAGTGCTACATAGTTTCCCAAATTGGAGAAAGATTCAGTTTTTTCATTCACCACGTATCTTTAACATGACATTTTTTGGTTTACCTATAATACATTTCTTTTGTGTTTGTACCTGTCCATATCTACATACTGTTGTCATGGGGAATGAGGGAAAGAATAAATGCCAGCGGAATTTCACACTGCGAAGTACTTTGTGACTTAAATCCAGTTGTTTGAGAAGGTACTCATATAAAATCTAGGCTTCCTGCACTTTTAAGAAGTCTTTTAGAACTTTTTAACACAAAATATTCATGAAAATAAAACTACAAAATATCTCAATTAAAACTGTTCAAATGTTTTTCTTTGTCCCCAGAGAAGGGAGTTATTTAATGTGTTAGATTATTGCCCCGAAGCCTTAGTCATTTATAATTATGCCTTGCTTATAGAATTAAGGAAGGGAAAGTTGTTTTTTTAATAATCCAGTGATGCAGTAATCTTTTCTTTTTTTAATTAAAAATTAATTTGCCTCCTAATGAAGACAAATAAAACATCAAATCTAATTAAGATTGTGTGAAAGGTTGTGTTAGCCTCAGTTAAGAGGCCTAACAGCCAACAGACTTCATAAATACCAAACCTCATCTTGTTCCTTTTCCTAGAAGGTCCTAGGGGTAAAAGCAGCTGCAGAACATTATTCCTCCTTTTGTTTTAATTGCCTTTAATAGATGAGCTAGAAAAAGCATTATAAATAATGCATCATAATACTTTGCATAAAGGTAAACAGAACAAATGTGCCAGGTGACAAGTTTATGACAGTGTATTTAAATAACCAGGCTATTTCTTGAATTATATTTTACTTCTCACTTTGTCACTCAGCTAGGAGAAAGGGATTGGCAGAACAGACAAGGAAAAATGAGCCATGGAAGAATTAAAAAGGCATTAATGATAATTAGGAAACAAGAAAAAGAAAGTTGAGGTCTGCCCACGGGAAGGTGTTTTTTAAGTGTCTTAACGATTACATACATTTGGGATTTGTAAGAAAAAAGAACCATGATAATGATGGAGGTAGAAGACTTTATTTCCATACATTTTCGCTGAAACAACCATTGAAGTTTAGACACTAGGTTAGGCTCTGGGTTTCGTTGATTATTCAGTAATAGACCCAGCCCTTAAGAGTTCAGTTCCGTGGGGCGCCTGGGTGGCTCAGCCTTTGGGTGTCTGCCTTTGGCTCAGGTCATAATCCCAGGGTCCTGGGCAGGGTCCAGGGATGGAGCCCCTCATGGGGCTCTCTGTTCAGCGGGAAGCCTACTTCTCTCTCTCCTACTCCCCCTGCTTGTGTTCCCTCTCTCACTGTGTCTCTCTCTGTTAGATAAATAAATAAAATCTTTAAAAAAATGAATTCAGTTTATTAAAATGAAGGTTGAGATGTAAAATAATGATCTGTAAAATCCCACGAGAAAAATTTGTTCCTTGGGAGGCTGAAAAGCAGAGGATGAATGACTAACTCTATCTTGGGGAATCAGAAATATTTAACAAAACATATAAACAAATCCTGAAAGTAAAACAATACCAAGCAAAACATCTTAGGTGGAGGACACATACGAAAAGACTGTATGGTATTTTCATGGTAATTGGAACAATATTTGCAATGAGAGAATGGTAGATAGTCTTGAAAGTCATGTCTTTTATCTGATTGCGAAGGAACACAAAATAGAGGTTGTGACTACATGACAAAGGATAGCCCTTAAGTTTTTCAAAGCTGTGATCTTAGATTAAACAATTTAGGTACTACCATCAAAAAAGTTAACTTTCCCCAAAAAAGTTAGAGAAATATATGTGGTAGGGTTTTTATTCTATCAAAGTTTTCTAAAATTTTACCTTCTCTAATTTTGGTGTGTGTCCAGGTTCTTATTTCAAAAGACAACAGTTGGCCTCATTCACTATACAAATAGGCAACATGTGTGGCCACAGCTGGAGTCTGTGGTTCCAATAATCATATAAGATGCAGAAATGAGGTTCCAATAATTGTATAAGACATTAACAAATTTTATTTGAATCGTTTTAAAAGAAATATGAATTTTTGAAATACACCAGATACACCAGAACAAAGCACTCTTCTGAAATATTAAAAATATAAAACATATTTAAATCACCTGCTTTTCTAAACAAGAGTTATTTACATCCATATGATAACTTCACTGGAGTAAAAATGAACATTTTGGTGAAAAAGCCTTGGAAATAAGTTACAGAGAGAAATCTAAGTTTAAATGGACTTGATTCTTGTACTTCGTTATCAGGCTTTTTGGTGCATGAAATGAGATGAAACCATATGACTAACTCTGTTCAAGTTTTAAAGATCTTCAGTATTATAAGTTATGAAGGAAGAAGTTAACATGGAGCTCCATTTTCTCTGTCTCTGCATGCTAACGTTCAACTAGTGTATTGGTGACCATCTCCAATTGTTAAAATCTAGAAACACTTCTATATGTTAAATGTTGTTGTTAAATGTCCACCTCTCTGCATCCCACAAGCTCCCATAACCGTGATACCCCATGCACTGGCCAATCTCTCTGACCTCTAGAACTTCAGCAGCCAAAGAGTCGCTGCCTTACGTCAGGGGAGAGCTCCGGGACCCAGCTTGTTGGTAGGTGCATGCCTTGTACGAGAGGGTACATGTTCACACCTACTCTTATTTAACAAACATATTTCAGGAATCAATACAAGCCATACACTATACTAGGCACTTGGTAGACATTGAATTAGGAAAAACAAAGAAACAGAAGTTGTTCCAGCCTTCCTTAAACTCTAGTGGGAGGTCAAATATGAAGTAAATCCCCACAAACTGGGTGCATAATTCAAAATAATGGTGATTACTAAAGAATGAAAGAACAAAATACTATAAAATCTTAAGAGCTTGATCAAGTTTATATTTAAGAATAAGTCATTAGCAGCAAATTAGCTAATCCTGAGAATGAGATGATATTAGCCAAGATGAAACATGTGGACAGGGCTAGCATGGTCCAATGCTTGAGATACTTTTATGGTTGCTGAGTCTAGAATGAGTAAGTAGAAAAAAATCCCAGAGGAAGAGAGTATTCAAGCAACTTCACTTGCATTTTCCAGAATGGTTGCCTCTTGGCTTTGATGACTGGATTTTGTTACTTCTTCTCATTTTGTAATCTTAGTCATTTTGTTATTCTTCTGGACCTCCATTACTTTCCCTGAAAAATTTTTATGACCTTCATCAAGGCAACTAGTCGTAGATCCTCTTCTTTGCACAGGGCCTGAAAGATAGTAAGTGATTAATAAATGTCTTTTGGACAAATAAATCTGTAAAATGAGAAGGAAAATAATTTAAAGAGTTGTAGCAGGGATTAATTCTTTGTGTGATAAGTATATCTGTATGTGTTTATATATACATGTATATTTATGTATGAATTTATAGTTGTTCATGAAATCCCATATATATATATATATATTTCACACTTACATATAACTGTAGGTATAAACATTTAACCACAAAATTGATTGGGCATATCCATATCCACAAGAATATACACATAGGTTAGTAGATTGACTGATTCAAGGTAGGTACTAGTAGGTATTATTAGTTCCTTACTCACCTAGCTTTGATAAATACAACTTCAAAGAGAGTGCACTGACTAAATTATCAAAATGTAGAGTGAGAATGAGTTGTAGGCTTACTTTCTCAACAAAATTTCCAAGAAATGACATATCAACATTTTTTAAAGCATAAAGGCATTGGATTTCAAGAAGGGAAGGCTGATCGTAAATAATTGTCACTATGCCACTTAACAAGACAAAAGATGCAACACTAGTGATATCCTTCATGGTCATCATTAGCTCTACATATTTGTATGCATGGGAAGTAAAAAATTTCTTTAAAAATCCTAAAATACATTTTATCTACTGACAGATAAGTTGTCAATTCGTCTGACTGACCTTTGAAGTCCCATCATTTTGAGAACTTTTCTCAGGAAATTGGTATTAACTACAGTACCCTCCCCTACTGCGCAAAATAAACGGACTCTTCAGAGACGGATTTTTGAGCTCTTTATTGCTAAATTTGAAAACTAATGTTTAGTTATTTTGAAAAAAAAATATGATTTGAGACAAATTTTCCAGGGACAATTTCCTTAATGATTCATCAAACTAGATGGACACATGTAGCTTCAAAAGTGAGGTAAACCTTTTGGTTCAAGATCACACAAACAGCATCAATTATTCTGCAAAAGAGTAATGAGCTTATGTGGCTAATGTGCCATTTTTGGGGCAAGAACCTGGAGGAGACAACTTTGCAAAACTTTCCAGAGCTTCAGAGCGGTGAAAGGCACACAGCATTATTAACTTGGCTGCAGAAAGAAGTCTGATACTTGGGCACAATGCAGAGTGTTTTCAAACATTGCTTTATCTCAGACAACTTTAACATTGAAACATGGATTCATAATCGTTTTCTTGCTGACAAAGCCTTCAATGGCAGAGACCTTGCCGAGTCAGACCTCACTCACTTCAGGACAAAGTAAATGTTAACACACAAATTTGACTCAAGATGTATTGAGAATCCTGGTTTTCTTTGACACAAACCTATCACTACGTAGCAGAGTCAGCAATGAAGCCCAAATTCCATTTTCTGTTACATGCCTTTGTGAGTCAAGATTTCACTATATTGCCAACTGAGAGTCAAAACTGATTGGGTTTCAAAAACAACTTGATCATTGTCACAACAGAGATCTTCTTACAATTTCAGAACTGTATTCATGCCAAACAACAGCCTTGCCATTAAAATTCCCTTTGTTAGAATTAAAATGTGCTATCTTGTTTTATTTGCCCAGTTAAATCTATTTCTTTTTTTCAGGAGGAAAATTGCATTTTACAGGAAAAACAATAAGAATCAGAAAAACATCTTTTAAGAAGTTTTTGTACGAGGTATTTTGTATACAAAACTTACATTTTCACTTCAATTAAGTACATTGTGCATTGTGTAGATATAGTTTTGTATCTAAGCCATCATACGTCATTTTCTGTAAAGGCCCATAATCCCATCAGATTCTCATGAGGGTCCATGACCCCAACATACTTAGTATGTTTAAAAAATGGTCTTTTATCATGTACCAATGCACTGGTATAAATACACCTATTGAAAAGAAATACATCTTTTTAAAATGTGTCCTCAAATTTCGAGTACAATAGGCAGGCCAAGTGCAAATAAGTAAAAACACCCAAAATAATGAAGTGTTAGAGACAAGCGCTATTGAAGTCTTCATGTTCCCAATCTACCCCACATCCTCTATACCTCCCACAGTCTGTCAGCAGGTTTGATTCTTCACAGCCCTGTGTGGGTTTTTTGTGACAGAGAAGGCAGATAGTGGTTAAAAAGAGAAAGAATGAGGGGTGCCTGGGTGGTTCAGTGGGTTAAGTCTCTGCTGCCTGCTCAGGTCATGATCTCAGGGTCCTGGGATCGAGCCCCACATCAGGCCCTCTGCTCCGCGGGGAGCCTGCTTCTCCCTCTCTCCCTGCCTGCCTCTCTGCCTACTTGGGATCTCTCTCTGTGTCAAATAAATAAATAAAATGTTTAAAAAAAAAAAAAAAAGAGAAAGAATGAGAAGTGATGAAAAACACCCAGAAGGGCTGAGTTGGGCTGCGTAAAATTTATAATTTGAAAAAGACCTGGGAAAGACCAGAAAAGGGGGGAAAGAAAGAGACAGAGGGACAGAGCTAGTCCAATCTTGGGTTGAGAAGCCAATCATTGAACACACGTGAGTCACTTAGAACAATCTGTGCTACAGAATAAACACCTAATAAATGTTATCTCATCATATTCATTACCATTATTTTCATTGTCCTTGTCATCATCATCATTATTGTCACTGAGAGGTGAGGACTGAAAAGTGACGGGCTTGGGGGCAGAAGTCAGATGTCAGAGAACGGGACATGAGAGTAGCTCAAGGGTCCTAAAAGCGATTTTGTGTAGCATACATTCTGGATCCTCTTCAACAGTCTTTGAGATATTTAAAATCACTAGTAAATTTCTTTCAAACCTACTGTGGACCGCAGGCCTAGTATGATTTGGGTACATCTCTGAGCCACTACTGGGCCTTGGGAAAACTGCAGTTCTTAGGTAGATTATATTTTGAAAGCTGTGGTGCTGGATTTGGGATGTCCGCTTTGCTATACAAGCTGTGGTTCGTATTAAAATTGTCAACCTGTGCTGAAGCCAAAATTGCATATTAAAGCACAGAAGGAAAGTCAAGCAGAGAAGGCCTTTGTGATTCTCAGAAATCAAGAGTCAAGTTAAAGAAACATCCTGCAGACACACTTAAGTGGAGAAAGAGATTTTCTCAAACCTAGTGAAAGTTTATCAAAATTCCCTCTTGAACTTTTAAACTGGATTTCAATTTCTCTTTTACCCTCCATGGAAATCCAGTTTCTCATAAAATTAGTATACTTTCTATATGCAAGAAGAGGCAGGATCAGTTCTAGGCTTTGGAGACTATATCTCCTAGGGATAGAGCTGTTACTAGAGGATTTCAATTAAAAGGCTTTCTAAGTTCTGGCTGAAGTTATTCCTTTTCAGAAACAAAACCAGCATATCAGTGACAGGGGAAGAATATTTTGAATTATGGTGACTTAAATACTTCAAGGAAAGAGAGCTTTAGATCCTGGAAAATACTAAACATTATAGGATAGCAAAATCACCAGTATCTGATTTCTGTGGAAGAGTATCTTTTTGTTCTAGAGCCTGTAGGAGGCTTAGTAGATGATGTTTGGAATATTTATTTCAGATTTATAAACATGTCTGCCAGTTTCACCACTATGTTGACTCTGAAAAAATTGCTACATCAGGTTACTTGTTAAGATTGGAACAGAAGTGCAATTATTGGGCCATGTGGTATTTCTATTTTTAACTTTTTGAGGAAACTTCATACTGTGTTTCACAGTGGCTGTATCAATTCCCTTCAACAGTATATGAGGGTTTCTTTTTTTTCATCTTCTCCCCAACAACATGGATGGACCTGGAATGTATTACATTATGGAAAATAAATCAGACTGAGAAAAACAAATGCCATATGACTCCACTCATAAAAGGGATCTTAAAAAAAAAAAAGGCAGAATCAGACCAGTAAATACAGAGGACAAACTGATGGTTGCCAGAGGGGAGAGCAGTACAAAGTTTGGTCAAATGGAAGAAGTGGGGAGGGGTATCTGGACCTTCAGTTATGGAAGGAGTGAGTCACGAGAATGAAACAGAACATAAGGAACACAGTCAGTGAGGTTGTAACAGCCATGTAGGACAGACGGGAGCTATACTTGTGGTGAGCAAAGCGTCAGGTAAAAACTTGTCAAATCGCTAAGTCATACACCTGAAACAAATGTAACAGTGTGTGTCAGCTACACTCAAATAAAAATAATACTGGAACAGAAGTGATGGATGGATATGTTTTTGTATGGAAGTGACTTAAAATAAAGTTTTCATCCGTTTTGGAAGGATGATAGAACCCTCAGAATCCTGTAACATAGCTATTTACCACAAAAATTCACTATGAAATGATGGGTTGGGGCCATTGGAAGTGGGGCAAATCTTCTTTTCCTTTGAGAAATATGACCTTTCCAATGATGCCCTTGTGTGGGTGAACAAATAGGTCACCCATCATTGACCTCTCCCTGTTGTGGAGACCCAGAACGGGGTTTGGAAACTATAGCAACTGATTTTTCTGTGGTAGATGGAGTCACAAGTGGAACAGCAAACATAGGGGCGCATTTATTTCTAGCTTTTCAGAGACATCAGCCGGAATGAGACAAACCAAGTTGCTCCCAGTCAGCCTAAAACTTTGGTGCCATTTTAGCACGAGGAACTACTCTTAGAAAGGAAAGAATCCAGGGCATATCCAATGTTGCTAACTCAGCATTTTAAACTACCAGTAAATAATATCCTGATTTCTTATTCCAGTTCTAAATTAGCTTAGAATTAAGACAAAAACATAAACCTACAGAAGCCACAATATCACTTTACCTCATGAAAAAGCACATATGAGAGAACTGAGCTTGTGTTTACAGATACCCGGGCTTCCGAGTACCATATGCCAGGACCTAAGCAGCCAGCATTGCTGGTACCCAGGCTGTCTACTCTACCCTTCGTTCCAGCTGCAAAGCCTACCTTAGGAGGACCTCAGCCTTATGCATGTCCTCCTGACAGATCACTCTCAAAAAGGAAGAAAAAGAAAAAGGTTGACTCTGCGTGGTAGGGTCCTCCTTTCAAAGTCACCATTTGCAGTATACAAGTCTTCCTCTCCAAGTAATGAGAGATGCAAAGAGACCAACAGAGTTACATCCTAGAAGAAAACATTCCCCACCTGCCCCTCTGATACTCCTTACCTACCAGAGACACAGATCTTGGAAAGAGAGTGAGCTAAAATCCAGACCAAGGTTTCCTTGCCCAGGAAATACCCATTTACAAGATTCAAAGTATTTTCCAGGAAGGTTCTTTATAGGCACGACTGAGTTGAGTTGAGCTGTTAAATTAATTAAACGCGGAGGCCATGAAACTGAAGTGGCTCTCTTGACCTAAGTAATCAAACCAAGACCCACGCCTGTAAATGCCTCAAGGTCACAAAATGAAAACCTCAAAGACAACCAATCACAAACAGCCAAGTAGACTTGAGATAGAGCTAATCAATAATCGGCTTACTTTGCCTTTTCTCTATAAAAGTCACCCTGAGCTCCTGCCTGTGTTGCCCGATCCCAATGAACTTTTGTTCAAAACTCAATATTTTTAATATGCCTCATTTTATTTTTTAATAGCTTCCAAGATCTCTTAGTTGTACCTCTTTGCAGAGATATGCATAATTTACCCATAGGGGAGATGTAGGATCACTACTTTTTAACCTGGGGTCATGAACTGCCTTCCAGTGACGAATAAAGCGCCGTCAGCCTATTTCTAGCCATCCACACATCTCAGGACACAGGAAGCCAAATGCCAATTTGAATATATGTGACTCTCATTTGCTTGTAATTCATTTTTTCCACTAGGATGATAGGTGTATCTATTTGGTTTAATTGTTTTCTCAGATCAGCACATCATTCAGAGATAGCCAATGTGGCAGAACGAGCCATCCAGACCTATCTTCACCTATTACTGATTTGAAAACTGATTTGGAAATGGGGGACGAGAAGCAAATTAAATAGTTTGCAGAGACTTTTTGCCAGAGAGCCAGAAAAAGGAGCTCTCCATCCCGTGACGAGTGCCCTGGGGCCCATATTAAATAAGAAATCGGAATAAGTCTGTCTGTCAAAACCTGGGGCGTATTGCTAATACCTCTATCGGAGGATAAGATAGCCTTTTTCGGGGGGTGCCAGCTCAGCGTACCATCTGTCAAACACACACGACCACACCAGTTTCTTTTATTAAAAGATAATCATCTTACCTCCACTCTTTTAATATTCAACATTCACATAATAGCTAGGACAATTTTTCATATGTTTATTTGGGAACATGTTGACAAAGGCCATCCCACTCCTTCCTCCTTTATTGCTCTTGAAAGTCTAATTTCCCTTGATGAAAATCAGTTTTTCCAATGACAGAGAAAAGTAATTAAATATGTTCCATTCATAGCTAACTTATCTCATTGCCAACCATCTAAATAGCTGGGTAATTGTGTGAGAACAGCAGTAACCTAGTGATATGAGTTACAGGAAATGAGGGGCATATGATTTGTCCCTCTGGACACGGCCTGGTATTGGCTTGTATATGACCAGAATGGGTAGAATGACTCCTATTTACTGCCCCGTGACTCGAGCCCCACTCTGTCACACGCTGACACAAGCACAGCTGAAATAATGAAGTCGAGTATGGGACAGGGCTGTCTCCATCTGTTAGAACCACAAAACCAGGGACTTCCTATGGCCAATACGTTTCTGAACATGGTTTTTGCATTTTGTTTTACATTTTAAGCTTTATTTTACATGAAGGCTTGCCATAGTAGGTTTCATTTAGAACAAAACCACTGCTTACTTGGGCAATTTAATAAAAAGCTAAGAAAGAGGGGCACCTGGGGAGTTCAGTGGGTTAAGCATCTGACTCTTGATCTCAACTCAGGTCTTGGTCTTGGGGTCATGAGTTCAAGCCCTGTACTGGGTTCCATGCTGGTGTGGAGCCTACTTCAAGGGGAAAAAAAAAAAAGCTAAAGAAGAAAATGAGATTTCTCAAAGTCTGTGACTATTGGAAGAATACTCATTAATTATATTAGGAGATCGTTCAGTCATCTAGTTTCATACCTGGATAGAAAATGCTCAAAATTTGTTAAGTGGCAAACCTGTTCTGAAATAGATGGCCTTTGAAACTGACTCACACAGGGACTGTGGCAGTGCTGCTCACTAGCCGTGAAAGTGACCTCAAAGTCAGTGGGTGCGCTGACACGCATTGGTTTCCTCCTTATATAGGTCATGATTTCTTGAAAGATCAGATTAAAACAATGTATTTTTCTCTCCTCAAATAATCTCAAGACCTCCATGATCACACCACCTCCGTAAAATCTGTGCCATTTACTGTACTAAGTCCAAAATAAATATATGCACCTTAGCTACTACTAAATAAACACAAATGTGAATTTTGAATTAGCGTGATGACTTTTTAGGGCACTTACTCACAAACCTTTACTTGCTTCTTTTCTTAAACACCCCTACAGAAAACCCCTACGGACTAGAGCATTCCGGAGTTTCTTACCTAGATGCTTTCGCCACGTGGATATGTTCTTCCTCCTCTGCAAAGCACAGCAGAGTACAGGGAAGTGAGGGCAGTATTGTTTTAAGTATAACAATATATGTGATTTATTTTTAAGCAAGTGCTTTGACAATATTAGCATATGAAATATTATCAAAAGTAATTCCTCGCAGCACTTCTCCTATCTCATAAAACATGATGGTGTTTGCGTAAGGCTATTGAAGACCTAATTCATCTTCCTGTATGGGAAATGTCAGGTATATTCTCTTTCTCTTCTGCTAATTCTGCTTTGATAAATGTAAAAACCAAAAGGAATGTTTCTATTCAATTTAGACTAGATCACCCCTACTCTACAGCTGGAAAAGAATAACATTAATGAGGATCCAAAACTTTGCACTACTTAATCCTCCCTATAAATTTCCTGACAAATATGCCTCACTGTCCTTTGCATCAAGCCTCACCCCAACAGGTGCTGAAAAAGATGTCAATAATATATTCAGTGTGGGTAAAGTGTAGACACGGAGCTATGAGCAGGGAGAAATTATTTCAAACCAGGTCATATAGGAGAGTGAATGGGACACGATTATAATTCCGTGGGACAAGTGGCAGAATCTCAGGCTGTCTTGGACCCACTCTGTGACCTCACTATTGATGTTATCAAAATCCCATGTCTTGGGAGTTCATTGTGCATGGATGGCTTTATTGTGTTTTTCTCTCTCCCTCTTGTTTTCTTCAGGGCTGGATTTCTTCTGGGGTGGCATCCATGGGCTCACAGCATGTGTTAGGGCTCTATCTCCAGCGTTCAACTCTGCTTGTGTTTGCCTGGCTTAATTCTTCAGAGAGACACGATGTAATTCTCCTACTTCAGGCAGAAGGACAACTTCTCTTTTCTCAAAGTCTATGTGACAATCCCAGAAAGGACTAATTGGTCCCTATTGGGTCACATGCACCTCCCTGAAAAAATCAGGGAGAAAATGGGTTTAGGTCTCATTACCAGTGCTGTCAGAGGGTATCACGTAAGTGATTACTACATGAGGGCAGGGAAGAGGCAATTCTGGGCAAGAGTGAAGTCACAAATATTCACTCTTTTAGGATCACACTAGTAAGTTATGTAGATGGGATCTAAACTCAGTTTCTGACAATAAAATCTTTACACTTCGTAACACACTATCCTGTCTGTTCTACACATAAATATAATAAATGATGACAGGTTTTTAGGCAACACATTTTTTAATAGGCTTCAATTTGTTCTGATTCTAGTGGCCTTATTGATACAGCTTTCCATATGCTCTTTGACAGTGATGTATTGGTTTATTAAGACACGGGGTTTTGTCAGCTTTTTTCCTGTGTTAATAATTGGACTGTGGTCAAATAATGGGCTGGTAGTAAGCGCTTCGAATATAGTCTTTTCTAGGTATGGATTATGAATCAAGACTTTTTTCAATTTGTTCAATACTAAGGAAAAAGAAATCCCTAAAAACAAAACAAAACAAAAACTTAGGTTGTCACATTCACTATTACATCTGGGTCTTATAATACTAAGTAGGGGCAGATGGTAACATATTAACTATTCAATACCAGCTAAGAGATTTAAAAAAATGAGAAGTCTAATGTTTAGCAATAATACAAATTGTATTAATAAATTACTTGTTTTGAAGTTTTAATCTAATTTAGTCATAAATCTAATTCATGTGCTAAATTCCTTAAGCTCGGTATTGTATTTAATTTTCACAACCCTATATTAGCCACATTTCACACACAAGGAAACAAGAGAAATTAAGAAATTTGCATGGAGAACTGGGTGTGGTGCATAAACAATGTATTTTGGATCACTGAAAAAAAATTAAATTAAATTATACTTTAAAAAAATTTGCCCAAAGTTAAACATCTGAAAGTGGCAGAGGGAGGCTTCAAACCCGCAACTTTCTGACCAAAGGGCCAAGGATTCTTATTCCTAGACCACCAATACCACAGGGTCCACTTAATCTACAAAAGGTCCAGGTCACTGAGGTGGACAGGCAGACCTTGTTATGGTTATATCTGAATGTTCATCTCTATGCACTCTTCTATGACTGTCTTATGGGGAAGGCTCGTGTCTTTATCTCTAGCCAAGTATCTGCCTACCTCAATAAATGACTGAAGGCATAAATAAATTTTCTACCAGCCTATATTCTTGCACATGAATTACTTTCAATGAATAATTTTGTAACATAGATTTTTTTAAAAATATGCTAAGTTTAACAGTTAAAACCAAAAAGACTGCTTTACTCATGCTCTAAAACCCACTGTTCTTATTTCTTATTTATTATTTATTTTGAGAGAGAGAGAGAGGACGAGTGTGCTTGAGTGGGGGAGTGGGGCAGAGGGAAAAGGATCTCAAGCAGACTCCATACTGAGCATGGAGCTCATCGTGGGGCTTGATTTTACCACTATGAGATCATGACCTGAACCAAAATCGAGAGCCAGATGCTTAACTGACTGAAATAAATTCTTATATTTTATCACACTTTCTGGAGGCACTGATGAAGATGTTTTGCAATGCCTAGAACATTCTAATCCCAAAGCCAGAAAAGCCTGGATAGCAACAAGATGCTTAGAAGACCACGTTCCCTTCTCTGCCCATGATTAGAAGCTGAACACATACCAACCCCCATCCATGATCCCGGGCTCCCTGCCTGCTCTTTTGCATATCCCCCCAACCCACCTCTCCTTATAACACTCTAGGTGTCTGCCTTGCAGGTGAAGAGCTCAGTTGTTGAGGCTCGAACCTGCCGCATCCCCAGATGCTGGCACCAGAAATCGATTTCTCCCTTGCTCTCTTCCAACAACAATAATAAGAACAACAATAATAACAACAAAACAAGCTGAGATTAATTTAGCAATAGCAGCTATCAACTTGAATTTTTATTTTCACAATTTTAGTTCAAGAATAAAATTGAGTTATGATTTTCATTAAATTTAAAATAGAAATATTCCAATCTATATTCATTATGTCATCATTTCTGCTAATAGTAGGAAACATCATATAAATACATCATAACATTTCAAAATGATAATCATTTAAGCATTCAGCAAATCCTTGGGTCTACTGAATAAGCTGGGAAACAGACTGTAGAGACTGAGAAAGGACACCACTTACACTGGGAATATAAATGAGGACCCAGTACAGTATGAAGGATAAAAATAGATAGAGGCCTCCTTTTTATTTACTTAGATCTCTGTTATTTTTGAAGTAGAATAACCAGAGTATCGTTTTGTTTTACTGCAAGGTTCAACAAGCATTTCTTGTAAAGGAGTAAGCACATTAATTTAGTCCTTGTCAGCCGTCAAATCTTCATCACAACTCCCCGTTTCTCCCATGTGTAGCCCCAAAGCCGCCATAGATCATACATAAATGAATTAACGTGGCTCTGTTCTGATAAAACTTTAATTACAAAAAGAAGTGGCTGGTTGGATTTGGTTTGCAGGGTGTGGCTAACCAAAACAGCAAAATAGAAGATTGGTTTGGAGACTTCTGTATTTCCCTTCCTGGTGTTAGTACAGGTCCTTCCTCGGTTCCCAGAATCATTGAGCTGCCATCGAGATGCTCAGCAGTCCCTTCTGCCCCTGTTCCCACTCTTACACCTCTAATAGGTTTTCTTTCCTTGTTTATTGGTTACCTTTTCCTCACAGACACTTCACAGACTGTAGATCCTCTTCTAAAGTTTGTATCTTAAAACAAGATTTCTGGAGACAGTGCTTTGGCCCAACAAAACTCATCTTGGGTAAAAGGAATTTCCTAACTAATGATCCAAGTATTCTAGAACATAGAGACCTTTTGGCAATGTCCTTTATTAAATACAATGCAGGCAATTTTTCTTCTGCTGACTTTGGAAAACAATTACTGCCATACACATTTAATATGAAATTAAATATGTGTTGAGTCCTCTACCATCTGTTTTACCCGTTAGGCAGACCTAGTTGGAGGACTTATTCTGAAAGGCCTTTTTTTCCATTTGTGCAATGCCTTAGTCTTCCAGAGAATTAGCACCCAGCACAGACTATCCATTCTCTTCCCAAGTCTTAGATCTGATTAAAGATTGCCCAATGAATATTCACACAGCTAGCAACACTCCACTGGGAGAACATGCTAGGAAGTTTTTTATTTTTTGTCTTTTCCTAAGAAAGTTCGTTATTAGCAATATATCGTAAGCTCTCCTAATATGAAGGTAGACATTAATTTCAAATATGTTAAAATTCAACACATAACATTTCAAGCTCTTGGGTGATTATTAATTTATCTATGTGACATATAATATGCTGGACATGTCTCGCCTGTTCTACATTTAATTGCTGTAATTACCTCATTTAAGTTACTCAAACTCTGCACACTATAATAAAAACTTCAATTTCCACTGTGTTTTTTTTAAATGTAAACTTTAGGGGGAAAATCAACAATGGATTTTTTTTTTTAAGTTTTAGATCTATGTGTTTAATTTTTTTATAAACATATATTTTTATCCCCAGGGGTACAGGTCTGTGAATCACCAGGTTTACACACTTCACAGCACTCACCAAAGCACATACCCTCCCCAATGTCCATAATCCCACCCCCTTCTCCCAAACCCCCTCCCCCCAGCAACCCTCAGTTTGGTTTTGTGAGATTAAGAGTCACTTATGGTTTGTCTCCCTCCCAATCCCATCTTGTTTCATTTATTCTTCTCCTACCCACTTAAGCCCCCATGTTGCATCACCACTTCCTCATATCAGGGAGATCATATGATAGTTGTCTTTCTCTGCTTGACTTATTTCGCTAAGCATGATACACTCTAGTTCCATCCATGTTGTCGCAAATGGCAAGATTTCATTTCTTTTGATGGCTGCATAGTATTCCATTGTGTATATATACCACATCTTCTTGATCCATTCATCTGTTGATGGACATCTAGGTTCTTTCCATAGTTTGGCTATTGTGGACATTGTTACTATAAACATTCGGTGCACGTGCCCCTTTGGATCACTACGTATGTATCTTTAGGGTAAATACCCAATAGTGCAATTGCTGGGTCATAGGGCAGTTCTATTTTCAACATTTTGAGGAACCTCCATGCTGTTTTCCAGAGTGCCTGCACCAACTTGCATTCCCACCAACAGTGTAGGAGGGTTCCCCTTTCTCCGCATCCTCGCCAGCATCTGTCATTTCCTGACTTGTTGATTTTAGCCATTCTGACTGGTGTGAGGTGATATCTCATTTTGGTTTTGATTTGTATTTCCCTGATGCCGAGTGACATGGAGCACTTTTTCATGTGTCTGTTGGCCATCTGGATGTCTTCTTTGCAGAAATGTCTGTTCATGTCCTCTGCCCATTTCTTGATTGGATTATTTGTTCTTTGGGTGTTGAGTTTGATAAGTTCTTTATAGATTCTGGACACTAGTCCTTTAACTGATATGTCGTTTGCAAATATCTTCTCCCATTCTGTCAGTTGTCTTTTGATTTTGTTAACTGTTTCCTTTGCTGTGCAAAAGCTTTTGATCTTGATGTAATCCCAACAGTTCATTTTTGCCCTTGCTTCCCTTGCCTTTGGCATTGTTCCTAGGAAGATGTTGCTGCAGCTGAGGTCGAAGAGGTTGCTGCCTGTGTTCTCCTCAAGGATTTTGATGGATTCCTTTCGCACATTGAGGTCCTTTATCCATTTTGAGTCTATTTTTGTGTGTGGTGTAAGGAAATGGTCCAATTTCATTTTTCTGCATGTGGCTGTCCAATTTTCCCAACACCATTTATTGAAGAGGCTGTCTTTTTTCCATTGGACATTCTTTCCTGCTTTGTCGAAGATTAGTTGACCATAGAGCTGAGGGTCTATTTCTGGGCTCTCTATTCTGTTCCATTGATCTATGTGTCTGTTTTTGTGCCAGTACCATGCTGTCTTGATGATGACAGCTTTGTAATAGAGCTTGAAGTCCGGAATTGTGATGCCACCAACGTTGGCTTTCTTTTTCAATATCCCTTTGGCTATTCGAGGTCCTTTCTGGTTCCATATAAATTTTAGCATTATTTGTTCCATTTCTTTGAAAAAGATGGATGGTACTTTGATAGGAATTGCATTAAATGTGTAGATTGCTTTAGGTAGCATAGACATTTTCACAATATTTATTCTTCCAATCCAGGAGCATGGAACATTTTTCCATTTCTTTGTGTCTTCCTCAATTTCTTTCATGAGTACTTTATAGTTTTCTGAGTATAGATTCTGTGCCTCTTTGGTTAGGTTTATTCCTAGGTATCTTATGGTTTTAGGTGCAATTGTAAATGGGATTGACTCCTTAATTTCTCTTTCTTCTGTCTTGCTGTTGGTGTAGAGAAATGCAACTGATTTCTGTGCATTGATTTTATATCCTGACACTTTACTGAATTCCTGTATAAGTTCTAGCAGTTTTGGAGTGGAGTCTTTTGGGTTTTCCACATATAGTATCATATCATCTGTGAAGAGTGATAATTTGACTTCTTCTTTGCCGATTTGGATGCCTTTAATTTCCTTTTGTTGTCTGATTGCTGAGGCTAGGACCTCTAGTACTATGTTGAATAGCAGTGGTGATAATGGACATCCCTGCCGTGTTCCTGACCTTAGTGGAAAAGCTTTCAGTTTTTCTCCATTGAGAATGATATTTGCGGTGGGTTTTTCATAGATGGCTTTGATGATATTGAGGTATGTGCCCTCTATCCCTACACTTTGAAGAGTTTTGATCAGGAAGGGATGCTGTACTTTGTCAAATGCTTTTTCAGCATCTATTGAGAGTATCATATGGTTCTTGTTCTTTCTTTTATTGATGTGTTGTATCACATTGACTGATTTGCGGATGTTGAACCAACCTTGCAGCCCTGGAATAAATCCCACTTGGTCGTGGTGAATAATGCTTTTAATGTACTGTTGAATCCTATTGGCTAGTATTTTGTTGAGTATTTTCGCATCTGTGTTCATCAAGGATATTGGTCTATAGCTCTCTTTTTTGATGGGATCCTTGTCTGGTTTGGGGATCAAGGTGATGCTGGCCTCATAAAATGAGTTTGGAAGTTTTCCTTCCATTTCTATTTTTTGGAACAGTTTCAGGAGAATAGGAATTAGTTCTTCTTTAAATGTTTGGTAGAATTCCCCCGGGAAGCCGTCTGGCCCTGGGCTTTTGTTTGTTTGGAGATTTTTAATGACTGTTTCAATCTCCTTACTGGTTATGGGTCTGTTCAGGCTTTCTATTTCTTCCTGGTTCAGTTGTGGTAGTTTATATGTTTCTAGGAATGCATCCATTTCTTCCAGATTGTCAAATTTATTGGCGTAGAGTTGCTCATAGTATGTTCTTGTAATAGTTTGTATTTCTTTGGTGTTAGTTGTGATCTCTCCTCTTTCATTCATGATTTTATTTATTTGGGTCCTTTCTCTTTTCTTTTTGATAAGTCGGGCCAGGGGTTTATCAATTTTATTAATTCTTTCAAAGAACCAGCTCCTAGTTTTGTTGATTTGTTCTATTGTTTTTTTGGTTTCTATTTCATTGATTTCTGCTCTGATCTTTATGATTTCTCTTCTCCTGCTGGGCTTAGGGTTTCTTTCTTGTTCTTTCTCCAGCTCCTTTAGGTGTAGGGTTAGGTTGTGTACCTGAGACCTTTCTTGTTTCTTGAGAAAGGCTTGTACCGCTATATATTTTCCTCTCAGGACTGCCTTTGTTGTGTCCCACAGATTTTGAACCGTTGTATTTTCATTGTCATTTGTTTCCATGATTTTTTTCAATTCATCTTTAATTTCCCGGTTGACCCATTCATTCTTTAGAAGGATGCTGTTTAGTCTCCATGTATTTGGGTTCTTTCCAAACTTCCTTTTGTGGTTGAGTTCTAGCTTTAGAGCATTGTGGTCTGAAAATATGCAGGGAATGATCCCAATCTTTTGATACCGGTTGAGTCCTGATTTAGGACCGAGGATGTGATCTATTCTGGAGAATGTTCCATGTGCACTAGAGAAGAATGTGTATTCTGTTGCTTTGGGATGAAATGTTCTGAATATATCTGTGATGTCCATCTGGTCCAGTGTGTCGTTTAAGGCCTTTATTTCCTTGCTGATCTTTTGCTTGGATGATCTGTCCATTTCAGTGAGGGGAGTGTTAAAGTCCCCTACTATTATTGTATTATTGTTGATGTGTTTCTTTGATTTTGTTATTAATTGGTTTATATAGTTGGCTGCTCCCACGTTGGGGGCATAGATATTTAAAATTGTTAAATCTTCTTGTTGGACAGACCCTTTGAGTATGATATAATGTCCTTCCTCATCTCTTATTATAGTCTTTGGCTTAAAATCTAATTGATCTGATATAAGGATTGCCACTCCTGCTTTCTTCTGATGTCCATTAGCATGGTAAATTCTTTTCTACCCCCTCACTTTAAATCTGGAGGTGTCTTCAGGCTTAAAATGAGTTTCTTGGAGGCAACATATAGATGGGTTTTGTTTTTTTATCCATTCTGATACCCTGTGTCTTTTGACAGGGGCATTTAGCCCATTAACATTCAGGGTAACTATTGAGAGATATGAATTTAGTGCCATTGTATTGCCTGTAAGATGACTGTTACTGTATATGGTCTCTGTTCCTTTCTGATCTACCACTTGTAGACTCTCTCTTTGCTTAGAGGACCCCTTTCAATATTTCCTGTAGAGCTGGTTTGGTGTTTGCAAATTCTTTCAGTTTTCGTTTGTCCTGGAAGCTTTTAATCTCTCCTTCTATTTTCAATGATAGCCTAGCTGGATATAGTATTCTTGGCTGCATGTTTTTCTTGTTTAGTGCACTGAAAATATCATGCCAGCTCTTTCTGGTCTCTGTGGATAAGTCAGCTGCCAATCTAATATTTTTACCATTGTATGTTACAGACTTCTTTTCCCGGGCTGCTTTCAGGATTTTCTCTTTGTCACTGAGACTTGTAAATTTTACTATTAGGTGACGGGGTGTGGGCCTATTCTTATTGATTTTGAGAGGCATTCTCTGAACCTCCTGAATTTTGATGCTCGTTCCCTTTGCCATATTGGGGAAATTCTCCCCAATAATTCTCTCCAGTATACCTTCTGCTCCCCTCTCTCTTTCTTCTTCTTCTGGAATCCCATTTATTCTAATGTTGCTTCGTCTTATGGTGTCACTTATCTCTCAAATTCTCCCCTCGTGGTCCAGTAGCTGTTTGTCCCTCTTTTGCTCAGCTTCTTTATTCTCTGTCATTTGGTCTTCTATATCACTAATTCTTTCTTCTGCCTCATTTATCCTAACAGTGAGAGCTTCCATTTTTTATTGCACCTCATTAATAGCTTTTTTGATTTCAACTTGGTTAGATTTTAGTTCTTTTATTTCTCCAGAAAGGGCTTTTATATCTCTTGAGAGGGTTTCTCTAATATCTTCCATGCCTTTTTTGAGCCCGGCTAGAACCTTGAGAATTGTCATTCTGAACTCTAGATCTGACATATTACCAATGTCTGTATTGATTAGGTCCCTAGCCTTCGGTACTGCCTCTTGTTCTTTTTTTTGTGTTGAATTTTTCCTTCTTGTCATTTTGTCCAGATAAGAGTATATGAAGGAGCAAGTAAAATACTAAAAGGGTGGCAACAACCCCAGGAAAATATGCTTTAACCAAATTAGAAGAGATCCCAAATCGTGAGGGGGGAGAAAGGAGATAAAAAGAGGTTAAAAAAGGAATAAATAAAAAAAAATAAAAAAGAAAAAAAAAAGAAAAGAATTAAAAAAAAAGAAAACAAATAAGAAAAATATATAAAAGAAAAAATATATATATTAGATAAACTGGTTAAAAAAACGTTAAAAAAGAAAAAGGTAAAAGTTAAAAAAAAAAATTACCAGAAGGCGAGAAAAAAAAACAAAAAATGAAAAAGAAAAAAATTAAATTAACTGCAAGACTGAAAAAAAATCACAGGGAAAAAGCCATGAGTTCCGTGCTTTGCTTTCTCCTCCTCTGGAATTCTGCTGCTCTCCTTGGTATTGAAACCGCACTCCTTGGTAGGTGAACTTGGTCTCGGCTGGATTTCTTGTTGATCTTCTGGGGGAGGGGCCTGTTGTAGTGATTCTCAAGTGTCTTTGCCCCAGGTGGAATTGCACGGCCCTTAGCAGGGGCCGGGGTGAGTAATCCGCTCGGGTTTGCTTTCAGGAGCTTTTGTTCCCTGAGCGCTTTCCGTAGAGTTCCAGAGGACGGGAATACAAATGGCGGCCTCCTGGTCTCCGGCCCGGAGGAGCCGAGAGCCCAGGGCCCCACTCCTCAGTGCGCCCTCAGAGAACAGCGCCCAGTTACTCCTGTCTGCCTGACCTCCGGCCGCGCTCCGAGCTCACCGAGCCTGCGACCGGTTCAAGGTAACACCGAGCTGTGAGCTCACTGTCGGCTCTGTCTCTGTAGCCGGCTTTCCTGTTCCAATACCCGCAAGCTCTGCGACACTCAGACACCCCCGATCCTTCTGTGACCCTGCGGGACCTGAGGCCACGCTCACCCCGCGTGGGCTTTGCCCCGGTTTAGCCTCTGGAGCGATGTCCCTCAGCGGAACAGACTTTTAAAAGTCCTGATTTTGTGCGCCGTTGCTCCGCCGCTTGCCGGGAGCCGGCCCCTCCCCCTGGGGTCTATCTTCGCTTCGCTTTGGATTCACTTCTCCGCCGGTCCTACCTTTCAGAAAGTGGTTGTTTTTCTGTTTCCAGAATTGCTGTTCTTCTTCTCTTCGATCTGCCGATGGATTTTCAGGTGTTTGCAATCTTTAGATAAGCTATCTAGCTGATCTCCGGCTAGCTGAAGTAGTCTCAGCCTGCTACTTCTCCGCCATCTTGACTCCTCCTCCTCAACAATGGATTTTTAAGGAGATTTTTGGATGATGTCACCCATTCCTTTCTTTGAAATGTTCACAGTGTAATTAAAATTTTGGCTAGCAGGTAGCCAAGGACTTGAAAGAGTCTGTTTTAGTAGTAGCCAGATTCTAATTCTCCTAAAATCAGTGAGGCTCCTTCTCTAGTGTTTGCCAGCCTTTACTATGTAAGCTTTTGCCCACCCCAGGAGCATCAAACCATTGGCTGTTCCCTGGAATACTTGGTTTGCTTCTTAGTTTTGCTCACTGCAAATTTGAGGCAGCAACATTTCATGACTGGAGTACCTTTTGCATTGAATCAAAAGTATTCCTAGGTTTTAAGCAACTCTAGTTTATGAGCAAAACAGATTTTCAATGACTTAGGTAGATAAAAATATTTTATAAACTGTGAAACACTTTATAAATATCATTAATTCTTATAATTCTCAACTGTCTTCTGGAATTGGAAAATAGTGACACCTAGATGTCATTTGTAACTTAAATGAATACCAAGTTATATTTAAATTTCTTGTTCAAAATGAGATACAGAGGTGGCTGGCTGGGTTAGGTACAAGAGCATGTGACTCTTGATCTCAGGGTCATGAGTTAGAGCCCCACATTGGGTATAGCGATCATTCAAATAAAAAAATAAGCTTTAAAATGAGATGTTGAATGATATTTATTTTGTCTAACTGCATCATATAAAGACAGGAAACAAGAAAGTAATTTAGAAAACACCTGAAAGTTATAATTATTCCATTGCTTTATAATTATTTCAAATACATAGAATTATGAAATATCATGATTATTCCACAATTAGTCCATTTTAGCAATGATTTGATATATAACTGAAGTCATCAAAGTAATACTACAGTGGTTTTCTGGAATGAATCCTGCAGATTATGACTTTGAAGTATTCAAAAAACAAATATTTACTTGTCTAAATATCCAATATTGTGTCAAGCACTGTAGAAAAGGAAAACACATTAGATGATGTGCCATGAAAGAACATACTTCTTCTTTTTTTTTTTTTTTTAAGATTATATTTATTTATTTGACAGAGCACAGGGCAGGGGGAAGGGCAGGCAGAGAGAGAGGCAGAAGCAGGCTCCCTGCTGAGTGGGGGATCCAGTGGCACAGGGCTGGATCCCAGGACCCTGGGATCATGACCTGAGCCGAAGGCAGGCACTTAACTGACTGAGCCACCCAGGCGCCTGAAAAACACACTTCTTAGGGAGACAGGACAAACCGAAAAGAGCTTGCCAATGACACATGGGAATATACACCAGACTGGGTAACTTTCTCATCAGAAGGCTGGGTCAGAAAGGATTTAGCAGACTGCTGAAGAGAAGAGAGTATTTCCCGATGAAGGATATTTTGATCAGGGAAGGAGGATACATGAGGAGTTCCATCTCTTCTGCCGGGAAGACTGCTTCCTGGGATGATACTGATTTTAGAATAAACATTTCTTGCACCTACAGCATAAACTAAGCTCAAGGAATCCTTTACTGCAGAGGAGATTGTCACTGCATAACTACCTTCATTTACTGGTTTCCAAGATTTTGCCCGGTAAACTAATTTAGTGTAGCCATCGTGCAAATGGTTATAATTAATGCTTTCTTTTGTTTCTAGTGATTGAACATCTGTAACAGAATGTGGAAATGATGATCAGAAGGTATTCTCACTTTATACTATGTATTTTTCAACAAAATCCAAGTTATTAATATTGCATTTTAAATATAAAGACAGTCAAGAATTTTTAGAAATTAGCTGGCAAATCCATAAACTTTTAATCTTAGATCATTTATATCTGCAGTGGGGACAACTGATTCAATAATGAGCCAATAATGGAGAGTTAAGGCAACAAATTTACCCTCCCTGATGTAGCTAAAGAGTATGGACATAGATCTGTAGACTATGTGGGGACAGGGGGTGGGGAGAAAGAGAACACAAGAAATAAAAACTTGACTTAAAGATTTGATTTGATTTTAACAATAAAAGACCTACTGTTTTGTTATAATCTTTTGAAATTTCCAAAAAACCTTTGGTGTAGGTCATAATACATAATACATCCTCAGCTGAGGATGAACATTTCAATTACACTTATTCCTGACAGTGTATTTTTTAATGATTAATGATTAAATGATCTTAATGATTTAAAGCAAGTCCCAGGATTGCTACTTCTGTCATGCATTTCAATTTTCAAGTTTACTATTAATTTGATGGTAAATAAGGATAAATATAATCCACAAACTATGAATTGGTCTACTCACTCACTGGTGTTAGATCCTTCATCTTTGTTTAGCAGTTTAGTAAGAAACAATCTGACAAACACTGTTAACTCGCCCTATCATATTTTCTAAAGAGATGCATTCTCATCAACTGAAATTTAGTAAAATTCCCTACATCACAATCTTTGTAGAGAAGAGCGGCAGGTATGTTTTGTTGGCTACTACATTTCTTGAAGCTCCTAGAACATAGTAAATACTAGATTAATATTTGTGGATTGTTTAGTTGATTGAATGATTAGTCAGAGTTGGTGTGAGCAACAGAACCACCAATCTGTCTCTGATTTCTCACTACCTGCGGGCTAGAAGAGCACTGTGTGGGGCTATGCTCCATCTCATACCTCTTTCTAACTGTAAACTTGCCAGCATCTGCAATCGAACTTAATTCCTTTTCATCCAAGGACACAGACATGCTTCTTCTCCTGTTTAAATCCAGTTCCTTGGGAGGGTTAAAGCCTCTGCCTTCGACTCAGGTCATGATCTCAGGGTCCTGGGATGGAGCCCTGCACTGGGCTCTCTCAGCAGGGAGCCTGCTTCCCCTTCTCTCTCTGCCTGCCGCTCTGCCTACTTGTGATCTCTGTCTGTCAAATAAATAAATAAAATCTTTAAAAAAAATAATCAATCAATCAATCTGGTTCCTTCACCAGCATTCTTAATTCTCTTTCCGGCTATCTTCGGGACCAGAGTGAACTACCCAGTCCCCCGGCTCTCCTTCCTGTGGTTTCTCTCCCTCCACTGAATTCGTTCCCTACTCTACAAATATAACCCTTCTTTGACCTGGTGCTCCTTTCTATGTAAGCCCCATTTCTCCCTTTCCATTCAACCTCCTACAGAGGTGCCTACTCTGTGTGCCCAGAATGGTTGGCAATCCCCCTACCAACAGGCGAAAGATGACTCCCAGCTTTGCTGTGAAATAGAGGAGAACACAGGTAGGTCCACACGCTCAGAGAGGAAAACCCTTTGCTATTCTGTGCTCCTGCTTTTATTGGTCCTACAGGATAATCCCAAATCCTTATCACTGTTTCTCAAGCAGGTGCCATGTGCTAAGCGGTTTTACTGAAACTAGGAGGATCTGTATACTGGAAAGACAAGATATGCTAATCTGTGTGTTCTACTAAACACAGCCTAAGGGACACTGCATACCTCTCTCAGATCACAGAGCTGCTGTTTGGGCTGAGAAAGCTTGGGGGAAAGCAACTCCTGAGCATTCCTGAGGCAGATCTCACCATTCCAACTGAGCCCTTCTCAGGAACCTTCCCTGCCCTCAGCGGTCTCCGAGTTACCTTTTAGCAAGCCAGGGATCATGCATGATGTCATGCTCTACATTAACCCCAACATCTGTGGAGGTTAGCTCCCTCACTGCTCCTTCCTTGTTCAAATGATGCACTTGGGATTTTAGCTTCTTCACCCATTTGAAGTGTTTTCCCCAAATTGTTCCTAAAATTGCCAAGTTTCAAAATGAATGGATACTTTTTGGTCCCTATCTCATTGGTTACATGCTAAGGGTAAAAAAGCTCACTGCCCTCTTAAAACTCTCCACTCCCCGTAACTACCACATTCCCTTCCAGCTCTCTGGCAAATGTGTCTCTACTTAAGGGCTTTCACCATTCACTTGTAAATTATCTGAGCACTCTGACGCCCCCTTCTTATTCCCTAGGCATGCGTGGGTCTTACTTAGGCTTCTGTCCTTCACCCATCACACCTAGTACGGGTTGTTCTCTGCACTCTCTGGGAACGGCCTCACCTGGTCTCACAATTTGAACACCTCCCTCCATACCAATGAAACCCAACTTTCTTCCTCAATAGTTTACTCATACTCATGCAGAAAACACTAAGATACAAAGATGGCTATTTAACCTCTAAGCTACGTGTTCCTACTTCAGTAACGACATAGATGGGAAATGGCAGTATGTAATTTCTGTCAATATTCTGTGGCTAGAATTATACTACATGTCCACACCTTTGGTCAAAGGAGATCTGAATGTGTAGTTTGGGGCTGAGAAGCCATTACTCAGCGAGAACACTACCCGAAGGAAGGGATAGCCACATTTTTGGTAATGGCATCTTCTGCTATAGTTATATTGTCCTCATTTTAAAGAGTCAATGTTTGGGATGTTCATGCATCTAAATTTCTTATGCTTTGAGAGATGTGTGAAATTTTACCCCAGTAAGACTTACTCTTTTAAAAACTTAGGTTAGTCTAGGGGCCTCGGGATGGCTCAGTCAGTAAGTGTCTGTCTTTGAGTCAGGTCCTGATCTCAGAGTCCTGGGATGGAGTCCCTCACTGGGCTCTCTGCTCAGGGGGGAGTCGGCTTCTCCCTCTCTTCTCTCCCTCCGTCTCCCTTTCTCTCTCTCTCTCTCTCTCTCTCTCTCTCAAAAATCTTAAAAAAAAAAAAAAAAGACTCAGGTTAGCCTATAGGTTGACCAAGATTCAGTAAGATATCTTTAGTAGAAATCTCTTCTAATGAATGTAGCCCCGAAACTATACTTTAGGTGTGATTCATCACGCTTTCTCGCTATTCCCTCTTCCCTTTTGCTCTGGAAAATATAAAAACTGAAATAGTTCTATGTTCCAAAAGTAGCGTGTCTATTCTATGGAATGGCTTTAGTCCTTATTTTATATTTGCTCCAACTGTTCTACCTTAAGGCCATTCTAAGGAAGTTTAAAAATACCTTCTGTGCCTTTTGGGCTCAGTGTTGAGAATAGAGTTGGTTTGGTTCTCAGGTGTCGGCATTCTCATCATGTTTGACCCAATAAACTTGAAAGATGTTTTCCATAGAAGATTGACAGAAAGGAGGAATTTCGGCATCATTTTCAATGTGCTACTGCAGCCCTAAGTGTTCTGATGAGGCCAATATTTGAGAACTGTGACATTAGTGCTGAAATTTAGCTTGATGGTGGATCTGAAATTATAATTCAGTTGTAACTCCCTTCTGAATACACAGAGCCACAATATGGGTGATGTGAGAGACTTCTAAAATACTAGAAAACCTGTCAGTGCTCTCTGTGAACAATTTTTAATGAAGTAAGAGGACTGTCACTCTAAAACTGACTTTTAATCTTAAGCAAAAATGTTTGTATATATTGTCAGCAATTATTTCTTAAAAATAATCTTCAGTCTCTCCTTCGAGCCTATAAGTGGGGGCAATGGTTTCATACAAAAGTGGAACAAGCCATGTCCTCTTCTGTTCGTCTCAGTCCCTGCTCCCCTTGGTGAATCCGTACACGCTACATAGCTTTCCTAAAACTTTCCTCCCAGATGGGACCCTTCATCCCAAATTGAGTCACAAAATAATATCTTTTCTTTTTCTTTTTAATATTTCTATTTATTTATTTGACAGAGAGAGAGGGAGAGAGAGCACAGACACAGGGAGCAACAGGCAGAGGCAAAGGTAGAAACTGACTCCCCACTGAGCAAGGAGCTTGATGCGGGGCTCGATCCTAGGACCCCAGGATCATGACCTAAGCCAAAGGCAGAAGCTTAACCGACTGAGCCACCCAGGTGTCCCAAGCCACAGAATAATTTCTAAGAGCCAAATAACTCTTCTTGAGTATATGCTGCCATCCTAGTTGGTCACCTTTCGGCATCTGCACGTGCCGTGTTCCCCCAAATGAGATGTTACTCCCCTACTCTTCTCCCCAGGGCCCTTTTTTCTTTCAGTCTGTATCCAACCTTAATCCCCCAGAACCCTGGCCTCCATGGGACAACATTCTTTTCTACGATGCAATTGTTGGAGGTTAGGATCTTGTCAGACATTTGAAACGCAGTATTCCAGGAAGAACTTTCTAAGACATGACCAAAAAATTTGTTTTCATGAAGAATAGAAGAATAGAAGATGTAGGTATAACCATTCTTATTCCAGGGCACCCGAGTGGCTCAGTCAGTTGGGCATGTGGCTTTGGTTGGCGTCGTGATCCTGGAGTCCTGGGATTGAGCCCCGCGTTGGGCTCCCTGCTCAGCAGGGAATCTGCTTCTCCCTCTCCCTCTGCAGCTCCCCTTGCTCATGCTCTTGCTTGCTCTATCTCTCTGAAATGTATAAATAAAAAATCTTGAAAAAAAAAAAGTCCAACTTGTTGAGTGCTATGGTTCCTTCCATATGCCAGTGTCCAGTCAGAGACAGTAAGCATATTCCTATATTCCCAAATCACATCTATCCTCCTTAGATTGCACGTCTCGACAACTGGAATGTTTGTACATATTCTACAGAGTCTACATACATATTCTACAATTGGAATGTTTGGCTCTGAACTAAATTTCCACTAATTGTAATGACTTCAGCTCCCAAAGGTATGGATCTCAGTGCGAGCAGCCTAACTAGATGTTAGTTCTGATGCAGGTAGAATAAAATAGGACTCATCCTAGATTAACATGCTAATGCACTTTAGTGGGTTTTTTTTTTTTTTTAAGATTTATTTATTTGAGAGAGAGAGAGCACACATGAGTGGGGGAAGGGGGCAGGGGGATTGGAGAGAGAGAATCCTCAAGCAGACTGCCCAATGAGCGCAGAGCCCAACACAGGGGGCCCCAGGATCCTGAGACCATGACTGAGCCAAAATCAAGAGTAGGACCCTTAAGCAAGGGAGCCACCTAAGCACCCCAACATTCTATTATACTTTGTATCAGCTGCAGACATTTTACTCTATTTATGGCTATTTGGGATACAAACTTGGTCACAAAAGACTAAGCTTATAAGGGGGCGCCTGGGTGGCTCAGTGGATTAAAGTCTCTGCCTTCAGCTCAGGTCATGATCCCAGGGTCCTGGGATCTAGCCCCGCATTGGGCTCTCTGCTCAGCAGGGAGCCTGCTTCTCCTCCACCCCCGCTCTGCCTGCCTCTCTGCCTACTTGTGATCTCTGTCTGTCAAATAAATTTTAGAAAATTTAAAAAAGAAGACTAAGCTTATATGTACGCAATGTTTGCTTATCAAGCCAAATATTAATATATCTACGAAATGTCTAAGAATTCTAAATACACAAGAAAAAATACAATATTTATTGATAGATTTGGTAGATTCCTGTATTAAAGTTATGATTTGATAAACTTACAATTATAGTTAAGATATAGGTGCCTAATATTATACAGAAAGGAGCAGGTCTGGCTCACAAAATCTTTAGGAACTGGTTGGCAACTTGAGTTTGTTAAGCATCAAACCGGAATAGAGTATGAATTTTTTGTTGTCATGAAAACAACCTTTATTTTTCTCGTAAACCATGAACAAAATGTTTGCTCTCCCCAACTTTGTCTCACTAGCTTTTCAGTATTCAATGTTCTTCTTTTACACATTCACTGTGATGTTTAATATTTGTCGATGCTTTTGAATTCCTCAAATAAAAGTCTACGGGGACAAAGGAATTACAGAGTTTATATTCAGTGAAAAGCTATAAATTGTGTGCAGTTTGTCAAAAAGCATGTTAATTCATTCTTGAACGTTAAGAGTGGTGTGGCTTTTTTTATGAGAATAATACTATGGCGAAAAAGTCTGATTCAAGTCAAGTTTTACCTCCAAAGCTAGGGAGACAGAATAACACATTTAAGATAACACTGTTTACTTTAATACATCCCTAGGGGAAACAACTTTGCAATAACCTTAAATAATGTATTTTTATAAGAGTCAGAAAGAGTGAGAAAGTAGACTTAGAGTTTTCTTTCCAATTTTCTCCAAAGTGCTGGAGGATATCCATTTCTCCAGGTGTTTGGCACAAATACAGGGAAGTCTCTCTCTCTGAGAAATTAAATTCTTCTCTAAAGTCCCACAAACGATGCTAAACCACCTCATCACTATTTTGACCTTTTACTTTGACAATTTATTTTTGTATTTCGATGTTTTGGTTAACTTGTATTTAAGTGTTTTATTGAGCGTACGTTGTCAAAGTCATTATCGTGCCATTATTATTTTTATAAACATTCCTGTAATAGTAACTTGTAGTTTTATTTATTTTTTTTTATAGTTTTTATATCTGTCATTTGATTCAGTCTAAGGGGAAAGGGCTCTGCTAAGGAAGTAAAGCGCACATCATAATCCTCATATTAGATCTGAGGGAGGGGTACCTATGTGGCTCAGTGGGTTAAAACCTCTTCGGCTTGGGTCATGATCTCAGGGTCCTGGGATCAAACCCCACATCAGGCTCTCTGCTCAGCAGGGAGCCCGCTTCCTCTTCTCTCTCTGCCTGCCTCTCTGCCTACTTGTGATCTCTCTCTGTCAAATAAATAAAAAATAAAAATAAATAAAATAAATTGATCTGAGGGAAATCCTAAATGCTGAGCACATTGTATATGGTCAGACAGCTAATTAGTAGAAGTCAAGTCTCCTAATTCTATAATTAACAGAACTTTCCACCACTTCGATTTAGGTCTTTTTTTTTTTTTAAAGATTTTATTTATTTATTTGACAGAGAGAGATCACAAGTAGGCAGAGAGGCAGGCAGAGAGAGAGGAGGAAACAGGCTCCCTGCAGAGCAGAGAGCCTGATGCGGGACTTGATCCCAGGACCCTGGGATCATAACCTGAGCCAAAGGCAGAGGCTTTAACCCACTGAGCCACCCAGGCGCCCTCGATTTAGGTCTTTTCAAAGCTGTGCTTTTTAAGTTGATTTTTAGAGGCATCCTGTTTCATTTTTAATGAAACTCCTCTAAAAAAATGTACTCTTCCAATTCCAGAGAAATTCTCAATTGTTAATCATTTTATCTGCTGGATTTGATGAAAAATTAATATAGCTGGGAATTCTCTTCTTTGCATTTCCATTTTTCTTCTTCTATGAAACACCTGCTTTCTGGATCACATATGACCCAGAATTTACTGGCTACTCTCCCTCTGCTTATACTTAAATGCTGTTTCCACACCTGTATGCTCCTTGGATTTCCCTTGCTCTTTCTACTTTCTCATTGCCAATCTTGTTCATCTCTATGCCTTATGTGGGGGAGGTAGTGAGGGGTTTGGATGGAGTCAGAGATCATGACGATTTATTTTTTTATTCTTATTTAACACCTATTTATTGAGAAACTACCATGTACCAGGCACTACTCTAAAGCTGTGAGGGGGGCAATCTTGCCCAAATGTGGCTTGTATTCTAGTGGGAGAAGACAATCAATACACATGCAGATAAAGCAGTGTAAGAGGACAGAGTGTGCTAGTGCTCTGTAGAATTAATGTGTATTGAAGTTTTCCAGAGAAACAGAACCAATAGGATGTATCTGCATAGGGACAGAGACTGTAGGGACCAGCAAGTCAGAAATTTGCAGGGCAGGCTGGAAATTCCCAGAACTGATGTTATGGTCTTGGTTCCCAAGGCAGTCTAGAGGCCAAATTTCTTCTTCTTTAGGGAAATCCAGTCTTTTCTCTTAAGGTTTTTAACTGATTGGATGAGGCCCACCCACCTTATGGAGGGTAATTTGCTTTCCTCAGGATCTAGAGATTCTAAAAAAAAAAACCCTTCACAGCAACATCTAAATTGATGTTTCATCCAGCAGCTGGGCATAATAGCCTAGGCATGTCAACAATAAAATTAACCATCACAAACTATAAATAAGAATATGTGCAAAGACCCAAATGAGACAGGGAGAGCTCGGCCAAGGTGTGGATTTCTAAGGCAAGATGAAGCAAGCCAAAGAAAGAAAGACTAAATGTCCTTGGTGGGAGCACAGTAGCAGAAATCAGTTCAGAGAGGAGCTGATCCTGTGTGTCTTTGCACCACTGTAAACCACTGACTTTTCTCTTAGTGAGACGTGAAGAGTTGGGCACATTATCTGACTTAGTTTTAAGTCACGGCTGCTATGTAACTACAGACCATAGGGAAACAGGGGCAGCCATAAGACACAGAAATCATCCAGGCGGGAGTTCTTGGTGGCTTTAAACAGGTTGGTAGGTGTGTTCAGGGTAAGAAGAGATGAAGACAAGCAGAAAATGATGGTGTGAAGACATCATCGAGCTACCAGATGAGACCTAGACTATCCACATTGGAATCCTTTTTGCCTGAGATCTTGCACAGCCTACCCTGAAATGCCTTCCCAGATGGCAGAGAGCCATGTGACTCAGCTTGTCAATGTACTATCACAGCAGAGCTTCTCAAGTGATGTGCCATGCACTGGTGTTTTTGTGATGGACGGATCCCTGCAGCTTCAGAGCATCCAGAAGAGCCTTAGAGTGGCTGGAACCTCTAACCTGCCATCTACATCTACTAGCAACCTCATTTGAGGCTCTGTGTCTCTTCCAGGTTACTCCGGGGGGGGGGGGGTCATACAAGCCGTGTGTGTGTGTGTGTGTGTGTGTGTGGGCGTGGGCACGTGCAGACACCCTGATGTGAAAATGGTGGGGAGCCACTACACTATTTTAGATTGAACCCCCCCCCCCCCAATTCTTGAGCCATACTGCCTACTGTGTCTTTTGCATTTCTGTACTTACTAGTGGGTGACATTTCTAAGATGCTTGTCATATACCGCGCACTGCTCCAAGTGTCTTACATGTATTCTCATGTATAATTAAAACGACAGTCATGTTCAGTATGCTCAAAGCAAAGTGACCTCCCCAAAATGTTCATCCATAGAGTGTTGATGTGAAGATAATTCGTGAGTCCTCAGAGGTCGGAACTGAGCTTGAGCTTACCATTCTTGTGAGGCTCTATTTCATGATATGTTCAATCTCTTCTCCATGTTGCCACCTTCTTTTTTTAGATCCTGTTTGCCTGCCTTCCTAGGTATCCTCCCTGCTGTCATTCTTGTCTGGTACAATGCATACAATTCTTCTCAGCTTTCGTGGAAAGCTTGTCCCCTGCTGGATAGGTGGCACAGGCTCCCAGCCAGTCCAGTCGGAGCCCATCTTGGGTAATAAACCAGCCAATCACGTTGCACCTGTGATCACACTGCAGCCTCTTCTCCTCTGGGTCCTAAGAATCCCTGCTGAGCAGTAAGGTTCCAGAAAGATAGGCATCTCTCAGCAGGGATGTCTCTTTATTCTGTTACCCTAACACTTAGCGATCTTATTTTCATGTTCCCTTTCTCTAGAATGTTTAAAATCATAGGTGCATTTATATTATACACCATCCATGTGAACCTGATACCAGTCACCTATCACCATCAGGAGTATGGAAACTGTGCCCAGGCAGAGGCTGTGCTCGTCACAGTCCAGTCATAGGAATTACAGCATTTGGGGTGTGTGTAATTTTTTTATTTTTTAAAGTTTAATTTTTTTTTAATTTTATTTATTTGACAGACAGAGATCTCAAGTAGGCAGAGAAGCAGGCAGAGAGAGAGGGGGAAGCGGGCTCGCTCAATCCCAGGACCCCGAGATCATGACCTGAGCTGAAGGCAGAGGCTCAACCCACTGAGCCACCCAGGCGCCCCTAAAGTTTTAATTTTAATCCCAGTCGGTTAATCTGCAGTTGTATTAGTTACAGGTGTACGATATAGCGATTCAACACTTCCATACAACACCTGGTGCTCATCACAACAGGTGCACTACCTAATCCCCGTCACGTGTTTCACCCATCCCCCAACCCACTCCAGTAAACATGTTTCTTCTCTATAGTTAAGAGTCTGTTTCTCGGCTTGTCTTTCTCTCTCTCTTTTTCTCCCTTTGCTCATTTGTTTTGTTTCTTAACTTCCACATAGGACTGAAATCAGAGAGAATTATTGTGTTTTTATTAGAACATGACAACAATTACCACGTGAGCTGTATTTTGTTGTTCGTTCTACATGAATAAGTTTTTCTCACTGAGAACTGTTCCCACAAAGATATATAAGAACCACGTAGAAAGGATTCTTACTTTATTTGGGTTTTAACATATGAGAAAAAAAACTAGGTATTCCAGGCATGCTTTGCAGGGTCATAGGGGGATCACAGCATGTGCTAGAAGTTTGTAGATTTGTCGGAACAACCAATGAAAGATCCCTTAAGAAGTTGGGTGTGAGCTGTAGATAAAAGTGAGAGTACACTTTGAATTTCTGCAAAGTGCATAGATCCCCTATTCGAATAACGAATGTACCTTAGATGTGTGCAATGAATGGCCTAAATATATATAAGTAGTTCAATAATGAACAAAAGTAGAGAAGTAAGTAAGTTATAGAACTGAATAAAATTGAAAATGACTGGAAGGGAGCAACAAGGGTAAAGATAAAAGTCATTACATACTTTTGTCAAAACACGCAAAAACTCGGACATGAAATAGTGGACACATATGTGTAGATTCAGAAGAAAAATACTTGGTTAGAGCACTGCAACTCTTAGATGAACACGTCGTCTCATGACAATATGCAACGGCCACTTCTTTCCAGTAAGAACTCTCCCTCCTGATAGGAATCTAGTAGGAGGAGCGTCTCCAGCCACCAGGCGTTGGGGGTCTATCACAGTGTTCAGGTCAAGGGTATCTTCCTTGGCAGCTTCTAGGCAATGACTGAGCTGCGGCTTGGCCATTTCTGCCCAATCTTTGAGCTGAATCTCGCCCTCAGGCCATTCAAGCCATTCGAGGTCTGCATCCCCAGTGGCGAGCCCTGTTGGTCAGCCGTCCTTCCCCTTCTCTTTCCGCTGGTGTCGACCTGCATCAATGGCTTCAAGTTCTTGCCCACTCTGCTCCCCTCTGCAAGAAACCCGTCCTTCTGACTCCTCAGTGTCTGATTCCTGGAGGACTTAAGCTGACAGATTTCAAAGAGCCCTTCTCTACAAAGGATATGTCCTCTGACAAACTGGAACATTCCCTCACACCACAAAACTCCCTAATAACATACAGGTGTGTTTTGAGACAAATGAGCAGCCATTTTCCTCTCAGAAAAAGCCAATTCAGCAATTAGAGAGATATATAAGTCAGTTGATTGGCACGTAGGAGGGGTTAAGCTGGCTCGCAAGGTCTACTGTTCCTAAGTAAGATCTGATATGTTTGGGTCATAAGGCTGGACTGAACTCAGTGGACTCACTGGTCAGGTGTTGACAGATGGTGACAGTTGGGGTGTATTTGACAGGGGTGACTCTGTCCCACAGAAGATACTGCCATAGAGAAGTTTTGAAGACTACTCTTCCAACATCACAGCTTGCCTAAAGTACTTCTAGGAAGTGATTTAGACTAAGAAATGAATACCCGTATTAATGACGGTGTTGAGAACCTTTGAAAGGCGTGGCGAAGTGTCCGATTCTGACCTCCACTATGATGGACTGTGACTGGTATGTTGAAAACGTTTTAGTAATAAATTTGATCTGTTAGTGAAAAATATCTGTGTTGAGAATTTTAAGTTTGGAACGCTAGCATGAATTTCAGTGACTAATTATTTTTCTTAAAAGATTTAGTATTCTGTTTTTGTTTAATATTAATCTCTTTGCTCTACTTTAGTATGCTAAAAGGAAATCCCCACTTGCCTATTAATATCTGTATATGCATGTCATTAGAAATACATTCAATATTTAAGTCAAATTCCTATTAAATGAGAATTCTGGAGGACCGTTAAGAATTAGATGGCATCCTATGCTCTTTCAATGCATTCTGACTCCAAGGAAAAATGTTCAATTTTATCAGTTGAAATGTTATTTAAAAATGTGTTTTTAATTAACATGAGCTAACACTGTATTCAGCCACATTTAGGTTCTTACAGAACAAAATGTTTATTTCTCAAGATAAAAAATTTTTTTTACATAAATCTCAAATAACTATGACAAAGCCATGACAGCAGTGCCATTTTTAGGTGACACTGAACAAGTGGGCTCAGAAAATTATGGACTGAATTCACAGAGAGTAATCATCCTAATGATTTGTGCATTTGTGGGTTTTTTTTTCTTGACAGTCACAAATAGAATTAAACTGACAGCCTTTAAAACATCAAATTAAATAAAATGCTGACTTTCATATGTCACATGAGACATTTATGATAACTTTTCCATGCTGTTAAAGAATGATGGACACCACAAGAATTATAAATGTCAAGATAGGATGACATTTGATGCAAGAATTATGTCTTTGTGTATGATGAACATGGATATTTGCTGTGCTCATGTTCCTAACCCCTGAGTTTCGAGTTTCTTCCAGGGTAGAGGCCATTGAGCATTGTTAGAACTTTCTAGCAGGTTCAATGCTTCCAAGGAAATTCCTGCTAGCTTGCCTCTTGCCAACTGGATGTGCCACCTATAAATGTACATGAGAATAGAGAAGCAGGAAACAGGAAAAGAAAAGATAGGGATATAGTGAAAGAGATGATACCAACTCCAACGTGGAAAAGAAAACTAAGTAAATTTAAATTTATTGGAAGAGCTCAGGAAAATTTAATCCTTACAGTAAATATGCATGTAAATGCATATACATGTCCTATTAAATTATGTATTCATGTCTATAGAGCTTATGAATTATCTTTTGCAGTGGGATATATAAAAATAGCCATTGTTGAGCATTGTTTTAGCGGCAGAAAGCTGTCAGAGTATGATTAGATCCATTGTGAAAAGTGAAATATGAAAATCAAACCTAAATATGCTAAGGGATTTAATGAATTTCAATTCAGAAATTACCATCTTGAACAAAGGGGCATTTTAATCAATGCCCTTCTATTGCCATTAGTGCATATGGTACTAGATACTACATACCTATGCAACATAAATCTACTATGCGGGAAAGATAATATTTAAAAAGTAAAAACGCACATATTAAAAATAACCTAAAAGTTTAAAATCAGAAAAATCATCCTTTTATTTGATATACCAGCTTTTAAATTACATTAGTTTTATAGAATCAGAGCAATTTATGGGTAGGAAGCTAATTCAGGTCCTTGACAGAAAGAACATAGAAAATGCATGTATCTCACATTAAATTTGTTGTTTTTACAGCAAGTCCCAGGCAATCTGACCATGTGAAATATAAAACAAAATTATGTATTTCCTTTTTTTTGTATTTGCTTACTCATGCATTGATTCTAAAATTTTCATACTCTGAAGACCAGCTTCACCTGCTTAGTCCTCAAGTATATACAATAAAAGTTAATCACCCTCATGCCAAATACAAGCTTTTATGAGACTCTAAAATCTGTTTCCACCTTTTCTACCACTCTCTCCTACCAGTCATCCCCATGGCTGATGTACCGTTCACCACTCTACTCAGTCTGTGCTAACTTCAAACCTCTATAGCCACAAATAATCATCCTATACCTCCATCTCCAGTCACTGGTACAACACTGGTTTTCTGTGCTAAAAACTAAATTTCATTTCTTGTGTGTGTGTGTGTGTGTGTGTGTGTTTTAAGATTTTATTTATTTGACAGATCACAAGTGGGCAGAGAGAGAGAGGGGGGGGGAGAGAGGAGGAAGCAGGCTCCCTGCTGAGCAGAGAGCCCGATGCAGGGCTCCATCCCAGGACCCTGGGATCATGACCTGAGCCAAAGGCTTTAACCTACTGAGCCACCCAGGTGCCCCTCATCTCTTGTTTTTTAAGAACAAAAATTCATACTTTCAAAAAACTATATTTTCAATTCATACATGCTTCTAAGAAATCTTGGAGCATTCAGAATATGTTGAAGTGTGGGCAACAAAAAGACCACTAAATCAGAATTCTAATACCTGGAAAGAGTCCTCTTAATTCTTTTAGTTTCTATCCTTCTATATTTTCCTGTTACATGTAGCTCAGTGTTGTCTAATTTATTGAGTCTATGTGGCAAATAAATTGAAATACACTGAACCAACAAAAGTCATTATGCTTTTGTAGTAGAAAGCTACTCCATGGGCCTCTCATATCAGAAATAAAACTTGCCTAGTGTTTTCATTCTTATGTCAAAACTTCAGTGTCTCTTGATACCTTGTTCATAGTTTAGTTTGGTGTAGTTTTTTTAGCATCTTACAAAACTATAAATGCATACTTATTTTAGAACTAATACTTAAAAATATCATGAATTTTTATTACTAATGTAGCCTACTAGACTAGGAGTTGGGGGGAATAAAACTACATATTGAAGACACAGCAGGTAGTTCTGGGACGTAGAATAAAAAAAAATACACAGAACTTGAGTTCAAAGATGAAAGCAAATTATTTGTTATGCAATGCTATTGATCCTGGCAAGAGAAAGGCAAACTATAAATAACATTTTTTGATGGCAGGGTTTTCTAGATCCTATCTAAAGTTGGTAAAAGATGGCTCAGCTCCAAAATTGCGTTGCAAAAATTAAAGTGGACTCTGAGAGGAGCTGTTGTGGCTTTACTTTTTGTGAGCAGGATGGACTCCTATGTTGTGTTTCTGGTATATACATGCGAAGTCCTTAGGAAAGAAACAATGTTGCCTAATTCCTTTGTGTGTTATACAATGTAAAATAATACATGTATCATTTCATGTAAATAAGCAAAAAAAAAAAAAAAAAGTTCCCTTTCTACGTACTGCCACCTTAGCCAGCACTACACATGGGACTTCTCAATTGTTCACTGGTGGTTTCTGTTCAACTTTGGTCTTTGAGGCATGAGATAGATTCAGTACCTTCCCATCTTTTGTGGGTTTTTTGTTTGTTTGTTTTGGGGTTTTTGTTTTGTTTTGTTTTGTTTTGTTTTTAGTGGTTTCTCTTTCATGAAAAATATCTGGGTGTCCAGATATCTGGGGAGACGACCTTGATTTCCTTCAACTGAACATTGTTTCCTGAGTAATTCTGTGAGACCTGTCTCCCAGTCTCTCCTTAGATTTCTCTGTCCTCCTTCTGTGTTGTGTTGGTTTCCATCTTAGGTAGTTGGGAGAGACTGTATAGAGTGCGCCTTTACATACACTATTCAAAAACAGTTATTAAAATAAGGATTTTAGTTGCAAAATGTTGAAGCCACACTGTTATAGAATTTTGGCAGACCGCACAATAAATGGACAATCATTATCCAAATAAGAAGCCTTTACCACACTTTTTTTTTTTTTTTTTTTTTTTTGCTCTATAATTCTAGCAGACAGAAAATGAGACTGTATGATGTTCCCTGGATTTAAAAAACTTGCTTTAGGGGCACCTCGGTGGCTCAGTGGGTTAAGCCTCTACCTTCGACTCAGGTCATGATCCCAGGGTCCTGGGATCGAGCCTCACATTGGGCTCTCTGCTCAGTGGGGAGCCTGCTTCCCCCTCTCTCTCTGCCTGCCTCTCTGCCTACTTGTGATCTCTGTCTGTCAAATAAATAAATAAAATCTTAAAAAAAAATAAGAAAATAGGGACGCCTGGGTGGCTCAGTTGGTTAAGCAACTGCCTTCGGCTCAGGTCATGATCCCAGCGTCCTAGGATTGAGTCCCACATTGGGCTCCTTGCTCGGCAGGGAGCCTGCTTCTCCCTCTGCCTCTGCCTGCCATTCTGTCTGCCTGTGCTCGCTCTCTCCCCTCTCTCTCTCTGATAAATAAATAAAATCTTTAAAAAAAAATAAAATAAAAATAAAAAAAGAAAAGAAAATAATAAAAAACTTGTTTTAGAACACAATAAAAACGGTGGGGTGCAATTAAAAAGAAGCAAATGGGCAGGGAAGAGCTGTGCGTTGCTGCAGAAGGACCAAGGAACCAGATTACAGATACATTCAAGCTTCGTATATGGAATCCTTTGGCAGAAGACCTGACTTAAACTGTTTGGTTTTTCTTTGCACAAGGTTTTTCCTACCAGGTAGTAGCAGTTTAATCGGACTGATAGAACATTTGCTGCTGTTCTACATACTTTTGCAACAATGCTCTATCTTGTGGAAACTAGAGAAAATGTTGCACAACAGGGAGGGGACAGATTCTGCACCATGATAGAAAAAAAAAGTGAACATTTACTTTTAGTTCTGTTATTGTCAGTTTTGTAATCTCTCTGACTAATTGGTGTAGGAAATAGAGTTTGAGTGCTACCACAAAAAATTCTGCCCTGTGACCAGTCTCCCACCCTTGCCATAACCTTCAAAGGAATGGTTCCCTGCATTCAAGGCCCCCAAATTCTTCCAAGTGCCCCCTGAAAATCAAAATGAGGACTAAAAACAAAATTTTTCTTTGTAGGGTTTTAGTAGAAAATAATTTGAACTTAAATCCTCTGAAAAAATTGGGATGCCTGGGCGGCTCAGTTGGTTAAGCCACTGCTTTCAGCTCAGGTCATGATCCCAGGGTCCTGGGATCCAACCCCGCACTGCGCTCCCTGCTTGGCAGAAAGCCTGCCTCTCCTCCTGCCTGCCGCTCTGTCTTCTCGTGCTCAGTCTCTATCAAATAAATAAAGACAATCTAAAAAAAAAAAAAATCCTCTGAAACAATTAAGTCATAAGTAGTTAATATGAATGTATAAATGAAAAAGAAGTAGCAGAGTGTAACTTCTGATATTGAGTTTGGCAGTCTTATTGTATGTTAACAATCGAGAGCTGGAGGCCAATTATATATTCTTCAACAAGGATACTTATTTGTAAATTTAACAGAATGAAAAATGTTTGCAGGTATTCATCTGCTGGATTTATTCAATTTTAATATAGAATCTTGTTTCAATATTTTCCAATTAATGATCTGATATGATACATTACCTTTTAAATTAGTTATCTAACAAAAGTATTACAAACATTAAACAATGAAATAGTTTCCAGAATTGGTACTACATTATGCACCATTCTATTGATATACATACAAATAGCATAATAGCTAAGTGTAATCACAGAATTCGGTGCGGAATTTCCAATAGCAAGAACCATTCTATAAGGAAGTCCTCTATTAAGAGGAGAGAAAATATCCTATTCTAAAATTAGAACAACCACTGTCCTTGGGATTTCAAAATAATGCTCGAAGGGATTTGCCTACTTAAATAAAAAGGAAAAGTTAAACATCAAGCACCAATGCCTTCTAATGTTACTGATCTCTGAGCTCTCCTGGCATTCATAAACCATGATAGAAAATTCATTTCATGCTTGTCTACTCTGATAAAATTCATGACTGAATTGTTTAAAAATGTTGAAAACAGGGAATGATTATAGGAATGCCCCAAAGTTGGGGACACATTGGAACAAAAGGCCTCTGAATAACTATAATGTTGGTGACCTTCATATGTCAATCTAGAAAAGATATTGTTAAACAAGGACATAGCATGCAAATTAGGGATAATACATGAAAATTATAGCATTACCAAAAATAACATCCACATCCAAAGGTACGTTTACAAAATCATCAAATGTTAGACCTCACTGATCCTAATTCTCCATGTTCCGCAGTGATGGATAGAATTCTTCTCTAGGATTCAAAGCCTGTCTATGCACGAATTTAAAGCTCAGAGAGTATTCTCAGATTACGGTGATGCTATTTGTATCTCTTTATAAGGACTGTTGTTTTTCATTCTGGGTATCTTACGTTAAATGAAACCTACCATGTGGACAGTAACAGGCTCTCCGAAGAAACTGACTTCCATATCATTCTTTCCTGATTTTTCTTCCTAATTCTCTTTAGTGTTCTCTTGCTTAAGCTTTTTTTCCACTAATCCTTTAAGCATGAATTTTCCCATTGTTCTGTTCCTGAACTTTTAGTCAATAGTTCTTTTTCATCTGAGAGCTACACATTGAGAACTCCATCTTAATTCTACATAGGACATATTTTTCTTCTAAAGCTTCATATTGTAAACTGACTGTCGGGCATTCTTACACTTAACCTCAAAATATCAAATTTCAACTCCTTGTATTTTATTCCACCCTGACACCTAATTTTTTTTCTTTATTTTTTTAAAAAGATTTTATTTGAGAGAGAGTGCATGGGGGAGGGGCAGGGTGTAGGAGTTGGGAGAGAGGCCCAGGCTCCTCCCCTGAGCTGGGAGCTTCCTGCAAGGTTCAATCCCAGGATATTGACCTAAGTCGAAGGCAGACCTTTAACCGACTGAGCCACACAGGGACCCCTCTTTACTTTTAATTATAATAAATAAAAGCTACCATGGTCATAGTCCTTCAAGTCAAAAAGATTAGAAGTTTAAAAAATAAAAAATGTTGTCCCTGATAGCTAGGATCAAATTAGTTATGAAGATTGGTAATTATATCCTCAAAATATATGGAATTATTCAACAATTGTTCCATCACTACCATTAGTGTCATAGGTGATAATTACATTATTTGCACTAGAATTCCTGCAGTATGCATTACAGTGGGTTTCTCCAATGCTAAACCTGGCTCCCTTGACCCCATTCTTCAAATTGTAGCCCAGAGGGGCTTTCCAAAATAAAGTTTGATTGAATCGTGCCTCTGTTTAAAGAACTTGTTGTTCTCTAGTTGTTTTTGGAATGAAGTTTGAACATATTAAAACCATATCTAATGACCTATAGAACCTGTTCTAACTTTTCTTCCAAGCCTCGCCATCCATCGATCCTCTTTTTTTCTCCCTCTTTCCCTCTTGACAATTTCATTACTTTATTCATACAGAATAAAAATGAAAGTTTTTGCTTACTGCTGCCGTATGGTTAGTATACAATATTGAAAGTATAAGTTTTCATAACTAGCACTGAAATCAAGAGTATCCTTTTGTTTGAGAGCAAGAATGGGCAGGGGGGTGGGGGAAGGGAGAGAAGACTCTCAGCTGAGTAGGGACCCCCCACCCCTTTCACCCCCCGCCCCCTTTCCCCCTCACCCCCCTTCACCCTCCTTCACCCCCCCTCACCTCCCCACCCCCCCACCACTAGGGCTCAATCCCAGGACTCTGGAATCATGACCTGAGCCAAAGGCAGATGCTTAACCAATGAGCCACCCAGGGCTTCCCTGAAATCAAGAAGACTTTGAGAGTGGTAATGTTTATCTCAGAATCCCTAGCTCTTATGGCAATGCCTAGAAAAGTATAGGCTCTCAATTTAGATGTCTGTTAAATCAAGTACTTATTTAAGAAATTAAAGATCTACTATCCAATAACTTAGGCACTTAAGGAAAAGTCCTTTAATTAAGGGTTTGCTATTGCTTCTGTTTTGGCCATTTCAACATGTAATAATACTGACTTGCAGTTAAGTGCCTCAGTGTCATTTTTCCTCTTGACTAGTATTTTACAGACACATCAATAAAAGGGACATTTCTAGTCACTTTAAGAATAGATTTGTAATCTTGAAAATTATAGTAATGAAAATAATCTGAAAGATTCTAGAAAAAAAGATTTTAATTTCACGAGAGCAGTTATGTCAAAAGATACAAATAAATTAACATCATTAAAATTTGCTCAGTTGTAAGCAAGTGCTATATAAGATCTAAATTTGAAGCATTTTGTGGCTTTCACATAGTTTTCCCTAAATAGGTGATATCATAAGTGCCTTAGTTTTTTTCCCAGTCTTGTACCAGTAAGTTTATTCATATTTTTCCCCACATAATCTACATTCTGACTCCTGATTCAGTTGGAATTCATGTCTCATTGTCTTTTAGTTTCACGATTGGGGCTCATAAAACAAAACCTATAGCTTATAATTACAGTTATTGAAAAAAATTCAAATACTACTTACGGAAATTCAATTGACAATTTTGGTCTTTGAGTAGCGTAGGTTGAGGACCTTCAAATTTTTGACTGCTACTCCTAATGCAAAATACTTTTATTTGTCACAAGCCATAACATACAGAAACATACACATATATAAAATTAGTAAGATTATAAAAGTGTGGTTAGTCATTTTCTGAGTATTTAATACTGATGACTAATGATGAAATTGATATTATGAGCAATAATGGATTGTACCTTGCAGCACATAAAAATAACCTTTTATAATCTGATTGATGGTGGTAGAAGCCAAATTTTTTTTCACCATTTTCTATATGGAAGGTCAATAAAATTATAAAGTTCTACTAAAATATATAGCATCCAATTGCTAGTTATATATAACCATAATGTTCTATTCCAAGTCTGTCTCTTGACATAAGGGTGGACCGAGCTACAGGATATATGGACTAAAATCACGTTCCCATTGTGATAAACAGGCCTATGCACTGTTCTAAAGAAAATTGACCATTTCCTTTTATGTATATATTCCTGACATCCCCTGTAGTAACTTTTGCCTCAGTGATTATCCAAGCTTAGGAGTTAGGTTAGAGGGCCATGGTGGCCTAAAAGTTAGGAATAAGCTTAATTGTATCCTGTAATTGTTAAGTGAAAACATGTGCATTTGCATGCATTATTGTTATCAAGTGATCATTCTATAATCCTGGTAGCTCTTAATTTCCATTGCAATGATGTCTTATATTTTCCAGAATCAACTGATCAGCATTTTCTCTCCTGTATATAGTCCGTATGTCTAACTATCTATAGATAGATAGATGGATATTTTTCATCCTTATGTTCTCTGAAGTAAGCAAAAACGGTCACAGTCATTTACAGTGTTCTAGGTATGGGTTATAATAGAAAACAAAACTTCCAAACTTCTGGAGACATACTTTGTCTTACCCCCTTAAAACCTCTCTGGCTTGGACAGAGGTGAGGAAGAAGAATTCTCTCCTCACACTCTTGGAAGATATGCTGAGAAAATGCCACAACACTCCAATAGCATTCTTCATACACATTTTTTTCTTGATTTCTGAACTCCATAGCTGAATTTTTAACCTTTACTTATATTGTCTGAGGATGGTTGATAAGTGACACAAATTAATTTTTAGGACTTCCTCTCTTGCATTTATAATATTGTAACCCCTTATTTTGAAATTTGGAGATTTGACACTTACTGCCTTGGATCCTTTGCAGCAAACGAGAAGAGAGCCATTGTAAAATTCTATTGGACAGGCCCAAGCCATATGCCCTCACTCCCCTTCATCACTTAGGGCCAAATTTAGCTGGCAAGAACAAATGACCATATTGTGCTGAAGTTGGAGCTCAGTGTTCCCACTGAAGTGGAATAATTTGAGACGAAGGATTGAAAAGTGAAGAAAGTTCAATGATTTGGTATTTGGGCAATGAAGTGTTCACTTATTCATATGCAAATAATTTCATAATATTTTCTATGGAATTAGAGTGTCAGTCTTTCATTTAGTTTGGCTGATGTAAATTGATTATTATTGACACTTGAGATGCCTAATGCTTATAATACTATTTGTAGTATGGCCACAGATTTGTGCCATAAAATACAAGGATTCTTGGAAAGTCTACTTTTATCGCACATTTTTAATTGTATATGCTATATTGTTTTAGTATATGCTGTTGGGGCATAACTTCAGTTTTGATTAGGTATCAGGGACAACCAAGTCCCTCACATACATTATCCCTTGTGATGGCCGAAAGCATTTTCGACTGACTAGTGTTGGCCCCCATAGTCAAGTCCTTATTCCTCCTTCAACACACAATAGTTCCACTAATTCATGTCTTAGGGCACATTTCAGTCACTAAGTAATACATGTTCTTGCCTCTTCTTGTCCCCATGCTAGGTGAGTTGACACAGAGATGGTGGATTACTTGGGAGCCATTTCTACACTGAAACAGCCCAACTGACTTACTGGTACACGGTGGTGGCTGTGTATCATGTCATTATATCCCCCTGAATCCAAACTAAATAGATCCCTAAATAACTTTCTCCTACCTGTGTATTTGAAAGCACCCATGGCCCCTCCAGCAGCATCTGAAGAGAAGTGTGATGTTTGGAATTGCATGCAGCAGAGCACTGGCCTTTATGGATTAGAGTAAATTATTTGATTTTTCAGATATTCAGGAACATGTGACGTTTTGGAACACATTGGAGGTTACTGCCAACTTGGAAAGGGGATCTGTGAACATGAGGGCCCTTAAAACAAATGGTTAATTAGCTTCATGGACATTTGTCATTAAAATGTAATAAAAAAACTAAAACAAGATTTTTCAGTTTTTCACTTAGAATATAGTTTACCAATGCCAGCTTATGAGCAGAAAAGTAAGAAAATGCAGGATTCCTTGCACACACAGATTCCTGTGCGGGCAAAGCTGAATCTGTTGCGAAGAGCACAAAAATATAGGTGATCAGTTTTTATCATCTCATTATCTTTATTAATTTTTCACCAAAATGATTTGTTCACACAAAGCTGTTTTAATTTATACTTTAATGTAAAAATTAAAATCCTTTTATAATTTTTGTTCACACATTACGTATTTTGGCAGCGGAAAAAAAAAAACCATATTTTTGCTATCACCAATTCTATTCAAAATGAACCTCTGTTTTGTAAGGGACATAATATTCAGAGAGTATTTCTTCCCTCATATTCTAGGCCCTGTGAGGACAGAGAGGATACAGAGGAGAGAAGAAAATAATCTCTGGAACACGACCAAGCCACTCTAGGGCCAACCAAAGGTATGGCTGTGTCATCTACAAACCTCTTTTCTCTATCAAGCATAAAGACTGAACAGCTACCAGGAAATCTAAGGTCTTAGGTGAAATGAAGCACAGTATATTACAGAGTTTATGGGCAATGTCCAGAGTGATTTTGTTCTTTAGAAAACCTCCCGAGTCTTGGTGAACAACATTTTACATTTTGAAGTCAAAGCATAAACTGTACCGAAAGTCTCAGCAAAGGGCTTTTCCTAAGTTCTCATGAAATCAATAGAATATATTGCGTGATTCGTAGATCTAAGGGAAATTTCTTCTTTCAATTTTTATGCTTTAATACTGTGGGATCTCTGTAATCATTACACATGTATTAAGATCACTCCAAGCAGTTCACTGTGGCTGTGTTTAGATATTTTAATAATTTTTAATAAAATGTGTCAGTTTTTGTAAATTTTGAGGTATTCATCAACTAAGGTATAATTATTTTAGTTTTATTTCTTCCAGTGGAATTAATGTCAAGGCTGAGAACATCAACAGAGAAATCAGAGTCCTTGAAACAAATCTTGGCCTCGCTATTATTGATGAAATTTTAGCAAAACACTTCAGCTCATATTGAAAAGGGTGAGAGTCATACACACATGAAGGCCTCAGACGTTAACATTAAGGAAGTACAGAAATACTGTTATGCCCTCAAAGAGATTTATGTTTTCATATGAATAAGCTTGAAACATTTTTAAGGCATTTGAATTTGCTCCAAGAGAAGGAAAATGTACTCTCATATCCTTTATGTAATCTATACTTATGTTGACACACAGTCTTTGGGTGAACAGTTTAATTTTCAACATTGGAATTTAGTAAAAGGCGAAAGATTTATACGATCTGAAGAGAAACCAGAGCATTTATAAATGTTTGTAAGAAATTCAAATAATTTGGAAGAAGCATATATTTTCTGATTCATTGGGAAACCATCATGGTTAGTCTATTTTATATAAATCCTTAGCATAGATAAGCAATATACATGCACAGATATATTTATGAAAAAAGAAGATAATATCATACATACTGTTTTATACCTTGAGCAGCTCATCAAAATGTGTTCTAAATATATCAGTATGCACAAATCTATTTTTAAAATGGTTATGATTTTTTAAATTAATTTACTTAACTTTTATTATTGATAAATATGTAGTTATCACTAATAATTACTGTTAGAAAAAAGTTCATTGACTATCTTGTGCATTTGAAATGTCGTAAAACATGCTAGTAACTTATTTGGATATTTGTGAATATATTCACAAAGGCAAGCATACATTATTTTTCTTATCTGTGTCTAGGTTTTTATTACTTAGGGTATTTATAAAATCAATCCAGTATCTTCTATTTCTATGTTCTAAAAGTTTTTAAATATAAATAATGGAAGTTCTTTTAATATTTTTTAAAACTTGCACCCAAACCTTTTTTCCCTGGTTACTTATGGAGGGAAGGGTGTTCATATGCAGGGGGCTGGGTAGCTATTTGTATTTCCTATTATTTTCATACATTTTAATTCAAATTTTATTAATATAGTCTATACTGCCAAGAATTTTTTATATCCTTTGTAGCCTAGTGAAAGGAATATCTCAGAGTTTTTTTTGTAAACCTAACAATGATTATCTTCAAATTTCTAGTTAAAATAAGTGATATGTGAGGGTAGTTCTTCTTCCAATAATCTCTCTCCAAAATAGAATGCTAGTATGCTTTATAGCTTATCTCAAATCTTCATTCTTCTGTTTGTATATATAATAATCTGTAATTCTTATATCAGATTATAAGTTTATACTTTATAGTAGTCCTGTCCCTGTGGGGCTCCCAGCCCCACTCTATCTGGTTTCAGCTACCCATGGTCAACGGCAGTGGGGAAATATGATCTTCCTTCTAACATGTAGCCAAAAGGTCAATAGTAGTCTAACACTAGTCACAGTACCTAGTCATTCACCCCACTTCATTTCAACACACAGGTGTTTTATCATCTCACTTCATCACAAAAAGAGTGAATATAGTACAAGATATTTTGAGGGTCAATAGATCAAAGCTAGGATGGGAATCTTGAATATGGTGGACTATAGCATATAAACAATAAATGACACTTAGTAAACATTGAAGAAATGAACTATATGTTTTCATCATTTTCTAAGTGCTTACAAAAAAAGACAAGAAAAGTATTTGGCTTGTAAACTTCTGCCTTTTAGATGTCTAAAGATATTTTGCCAACACACTTGAATGTAGATGGGCTCATTTAAAACTAGGATATAGATGATATAGATAGATCCCATCACACTTGTAGGGTGTGTGTGCCCGTGTGTGTGTTTGTGTGTGTTTGTGTGTGTGTAGCTGGAAACCTTGAAGAGCCAGTGGTATGATTTTTTCCCTGAGCCTAAAAGGCTGAGATTTTAGAGAACTGATGGTATAGATTTCAGTCTGAGTTCAATGACAAAAGACCAGTGTCCCAAATCAAAGACAGGCAGAGAGGAAATTTTCTCTGACCCTTTTTGTTCTGATCAGGTTCTCAATGGATTGGATGAAGCCAATGCACATTTGGGAGAACAATCTGCCTTAGTCTAATGATTCAACTGTTAATCTCATTGAGAAATTTCCCCACAGATACACCCAGAATAGCCCTGTTAGAAGCGAAAGAGATTTCCACTCTTCTTTTTTTTTTAAGATTTTTTTTTTTAATTGAAGTAAAATTAACATACAGCATTACATTAGTTTCAGGTATACAATGTGATTCAACAATTCTGTACCTTAGTCAGTGCTCATCATCATAAATGTACTCTTAATTCCCTTTGTCTATTTACCCAACCCCTCACCTAACCCCTCTCTGGCAATTACCAGTTTGTTCTCTGTATTTGAGTCTGTTTGGGGGAACATACCTCAACATAATAAAGGCTATCTGTGAAAAACCCACAGTTAATATCACCCTGAATGGGGAAAAACTGAGAGCTTTCCTCCTAGGGTCAGCAATGAGACAGGGATGTCCACTCTCACCACTTTTATTCCACATAGTACTGGAAGTCCTACAGGACAATCAGACAACAAAAAGAAAAGGAATCCAAATTAGGAAGAAATAAAGCTTTCACTATTTGCAGAGAACATGATATTATACATAGAAAATCCTAAAGACTTCACCAAAAAACTGCTAAAACTGATAGACTAAAGTCACAGGATACAAAATCTATAGAAATCAGTTGCATTTCTATACACCAATAATGAAGCTACAGAGAGAGAAATTAAAACAATCCCATCTGTAATTGCACCCAAAATAATAAGATACCTAGGAATAAACCTAGCCAACAAGGTGAAAGACCTGTATTCTGAAAACTACAAAATACTAATGAAAGAAATTCAAGATAACATGAGGAAATGGAAAGACATTACATGCTCATGGATTGGAAGAAAAAATATCATTAAAATGTCTATATTACCCAAAGTGATCTATACATTTACTGCAATCCCCACTAAAATGCCAATAGCATTTTTCACAGAGCTAGAGCAAACAATCCTAAAACTTATATGGAGCTGCAAAAGACCCCAAATAGCCAAAGAAATCTTGAAAAAGCAAAGCAAAACTGGAGACCACATAATTCTGGACTTCACATTATATTACAAAACTGTAGTGATTAAAACAGTATGGTACTGACACAAAAATAGACACCTAAATCAATAGAAGAGAATAGAAAATCCAGAAATAAACCCACACTTACATCATCAATCTTTAACAAAACAGGAAAGAATATCTTATGGGAAAAAGACAATCTCTTCAACAAATGGTGTTGGGTAAAGCCAGACAGACACATGCAGAAGAGTGAACTAGACCACTTTGTTACACCATACATAAAAGTAAATTCAAAATGGATTAAAGACCTAAATGTGAGACCTGAAGCCATGAAAAATCCAAGAAGAAAGCACAGATGTAACTTTTTGACATCAGTTATATCAACTTCTTTCTAGATATGTCTTAGGCAAGGGAAACAAAAGAGCAGAAATAAACTATTATAACTACATCAAAATAAAAAGCTACTGCACAGTGAAGGAAACAAGAAAACTAGAAGACAACCTACAGATTGGAGAAGATATTTGCAAATGGTATATCTGTTAAAGAGCTAGTATCTAAAATATATCAAGAACTTAAACTCAACACCCATAAACCAAGGAATCCAATTAAGAATGAGCAGAAGACATGAACAGAGGCTTTTCCAAAGAAGACATCCAGATGGCCAACAGACTGAAAAGATGCTTACCATCACTGATCATCAGGAAAATGCAAATCAATACCATAATGAGATGTCACTTCACAAGTGTCAGAATGACTAAAATCAATACCATAGGAAACAATAGGTACTGACAAGGATGTGAAGGAAAAGGAATACTCATGCACTGTTAGTGGGAATGCAAACTGGTGCGGTCACCATGGAAGACAGTATGGAGGTTGCTCAAAAAGTTAAAAATAGAACTAGCTTATGATCCAGAAATTACACTACTGGGTATTTACCCAAAGAATACAAGAACACGAATTAAAAGAGATTCATGCACCCCTTTGTTTATAGCAGCATTATTTATAATAGCCAAGATATGAAGCAGCCCAAGTGTCCATCCATTGATAAATGGATAAAGAATAATACATCTCTAGCATATAAAATGGCATATTATTTAGCCATAAGAAATAATCTTATAAGACATGGATTGAGCTAAAGAGTATAATGCCAAGCAAAATAAGTCAGTGAAAGACAAATACCATATGATTCCACTGATGTGGAATTTAAGAAACAAATAAAGGGAAAACATGATAGACAAATCAAGAAACAGACTTTTTAAAAAGATTTTATTTATTTATTTGACAGAGAAAGAGCAAGAGAGGGAACACAAGCAGGGAGAGTTGGGGAGGGAAGAGCAGGCTTCCCATTGAGCAGGGAGCCTGATGCAGGGATTGATCCCAGAACCCTGAGATCATGGCCTAAGCTGAAGGCAGACGCCTAATAGCTGATCTACCAAGGTGCCCCCAGAAACAGACTTAATAGGAGAGAACAATCTGATGGTTACCAAAAGGGGGTAGAAGGGTAGGTTTAAAAAGTGATGGAGCTTAAGGAGTGCACTTGTCATAATGGACCATTTGTGATGTATGGGAAGTGTGGAATCACTATATTGTACATCTGAAACTAATATAACACTGTGTGTTAAGGAACTGGAATTAAAATAAAAACTTCAAAAGACTCTTTTTTCTTTGTTTCTTGAACTCCACATAAAAATGAAATCATGTGGTATTAGTTTTTCTATCTCTGACTTAATTTAATTGCATACCTTATAAGTCCACCCATGCTGTTGCAAATGGCAAGACCACATTTTTTGGGGGGGGGTATGGCTGATTAATATTACATTGTGTGTGTGTGTGTGTACACACCACATATTATTTCTCCATTCATATAGATGGATACTTGAGTTGCTTCCATATCTTGGCTATTATAAAAAAAATACTACAATAGAGAGGTGCATATATCTTTTTAAATTAGTATTTCTGTTTTCTTTGGGTAAATGCCCAGTAGTGGAATTACTAGATCCTAGGGTATTTCTATTTTTAATTTTTTTTTTTTTTTTGAGGAAACTCCATGCTGTTTTTCACAACAGCTGCACCAGCTTGCATTCACACTAAAAGTACATGAGCGTTCCCTCTTCTCTACATCCTGGCCAACATTTTTTGTTTCTTGCATTGTTGGTTTTAGCCATTCTGACAGGTGTGAGATGTACCTCATTGTGGTTTTAATTTGCACTTCCATGATGATCATTGATGTTGAACATCTTTACATCGGTCTGGTGGACATTTGTACACCTTTTTTGGAAAAATGTCTGTTCAGACCCTCTGGCCCTATTTTTGTTTGCATTCTCATGAGTTATATTTTATTTTTTTAATCACGTTCCTCATATTATCAGGCCATAATCAGGTACAGGATTGTTTAAGTTTTCCTATAAGGCAACTTATAGATTTTTATGGGTTCATTCAAGTGTTCTATTTCTTCCCAGTTCAGTTTTGGTAGTTTATACATCTCTAGGAATGCATCCATTTCTTCTAGATTGTCAAATTTGCTGGTGTATAGTTGCCCATAAGCTTGAAAATGTATAACATAGTCATCAGGTCATGGGCACTATAGGATGCTTGGTAGGATCCAAAGCATCTAGGATCAGACTGATGGAGACTAGTACTATGGTTGCATAGTAGCTCTGGAAAGTAGATTCCCTACCAAAACCTTGGAGAAGTCACACAACCAGAGACAGCAAGGTCTAATAGGTCTCCAAATCAATCAATTTTAGACTTTGGGAAAGTTGTGTCATTATCTTGGTATCATAGCTGTTAGATCTAGCCCTTGTCCTGAAGACAAAGGCACAATGATAATATAAAATACACCAAAGATTTGTCATAGGAATTCACAGAACGGTCAATGGCTGTTGATCTTTTGTTTGGATGATCTGTCCATTTCAGTGAGGGGGGTGTTAAAATGCCCTACTATTATTGTATTATTGTTGATGCATTTCTTTGATTTTGTTATTAATTGGTTTATATAGTTGGCTGCTCCCATGTTAGGGGCATAGAAAATTTAAAATTGTTAGAACTTCTTGTTGGAAAGACACTTTGAGTATGATAGAGTGTCCTTCCTCATTTCTATTATAGTCTTTGGCTTAAAATCTAATTTATCTGATATAAGGATTGCCACCCCAGCTTTCTTTTGATGTCCATTAGCATGGTAAATTGTTTTCCACCCCCTCACTTTAAATCTGGAAGTGTCTTTGGGTCTAAAATGAGTTTCTTGTAGACAGCATACTGATGGGTTTTGTTTTTTAATCCATTCTGATACCCTGTGTCTTTTGTTTGGGACATTTAGCCCATTTACATTCAGAGTAACTGTTGAAGATATTACTTTAGTGCCATTGTATTGCCTGTAAGGTGACTGTTACTGTATATCATCTCTGTTCTTTTCTGGTCTACTACTTTTAGGCTCTCTCTTTGCTTAGAGGATTCTTTTAATATTGCCTATAGGGCTGGTTTGGTGTTTACAGATCCTTTTAGTTTTTGTTTGTCCTGGAAGATTTTTATCTCTCTTCCTAGTTTCAGTGATAGCCTAGCTGGATATAGTATTCTTGGCTGTATGTTTTTCTCACTTGGTGCTCTGAATATATCATGGCAGTTCTTTCTGGCCTGCCAAATCTCTATAGATAAGTCTGATGCCAATCTAATATTTTTACCATTATATGTTACAGGCTTCTTGTCCTGGGCTGCTTTCATGATTTTCTCTTTCTCACTAAGACTTGTAAGTTTTACTATTAGATGAGAGTGTGGGCCTATTTTTATTGATTTTGAAGGGGATTCTCTGTGCCTCCTGGATTTTCATGTTTATTCCCTTTGCAAAATTAGGGAAATTCTCTACTATAATTTGCTCCAATATACCTTTTGCCCCCCTCTCTCTTTCTTCTTCTGGGATTCCAATTATTCTAATACTGTTTCATCTTATGTATCACTTATCTCTCAAATTCTCTCCTCATGGTCCAATAGTTGTTTGTCTCTCTTTTGCTCAGCTTCTTTATTCTCCATCATTTGGTCTTGTATATCACTAATTCTCTCCTGCGTCATTTATCCTAGCAGTAAGAGCCTCCATTTTTTATTGTACCTCATTAATAGCTTTTTTTATTTCAACTTGGTCAGATTTTAGTTTTTTATTTCTCCAGAAAAGGCTTTTATTTCTCCAGACACTGTTTCTTTAATATCTTCCATGCCTTTTTTGAGCCCAGCTAGCACCTTGAGAATCATCATTCTGAACTCTAGTTCTGACATGTTACCAATGTATCAATATTGGCTAGATCCCTACCCTTCGGTACTGCCTCTTATTCTTTTTTTTTTTTTTTTTTTTTGTGGTGGGTTTTTCTGCCTCGTCATTTTATCCAGATAAGACTATATGAACAAGAGAATAAAATACTAAAAGAGTGGCAAAGACTCCAGAAAAATTTACCCAAACCAAATCAGAAGAGACCCCCAGGCAATTGCTTGCAAAGTTGTAATCAACCCCCTTCCAGGGAAGGACTTAGAGATGGGCATATTTACATGCTCCTCATGCATGAGGCCCTGGGAATAAATGGGAATAAATGGGAATCACTTGTTTATTTATTGCAGTCCCTTGGGTCTTTTGCATTCAATTCCCATTGGCTGTCAGAGCTAGTTGCTTGGGGTCTCCTCTATCACATGGGAGTCTTAAAAGATGGCATGCTGCATGTGTGATCCAAGCCCTTAGTTCTTCAGGGAGAAGCTGGGAGTTGGGGGCTGTCTTGTTTGTATGATACTGTGCTGGGGTTGGGGTTTATAGTGAGATGGTGTCTCAGCCTTTCCCAGCCATTTTTTATGCGGATATTTTCTCATCTAGTATCCAGGAGTTAAGCAGCTAGTTTCTGAAATTCTCTTGAGGGAATTGTTCTATGTGTAGTTGTGCCTTTGCTACATCCTTGGGAGGAGGGAAGTTTAGGAGTCTCCTGTGTCACCACCTTGGTCCCTGTCTCTAAATGTCAAAGCAGACTTTGATTCTACAAAAAATGCACTTAAGTAAAGACACTAGTTCTTCCCATAGACATAACCCATAAAGTACATGGCTAAATTAGATGGAATAAAAGTTGAATATAGCACTTACCTGAGAATTTCTTTCCAGATACTTTAGCAAAAAGTACAGTAGATTAATTAGGTTTTCGGGAAATCTTATGACCTATGTATATGCTCTTGGTCCTTGGCAGTCATGTTGCTCTGCTGTCTTTTTAAAATCATCACCCCACTGCAAAAACCCAAGACCAAATCCCACACCCATATTTCTCAAAAGTGCTTCCTTACCTTAATAACTGTACTTTGTCACTTCTTGGCTCTTTGAAACATTACTAGATTTTTTTTTGTAGTGATTCAGCATGTTTTTATGTAAAACATTTGCATGTCAACAGGGAACTCTAAGTTTTTAACTATAAAGTGTGACCAATGAGACACATCAATGATACTAACATTGAGAGAAATAGATAGTATGGATATTATACAACTAGAATGGCCTTTCATTCCCTCTGAAGTCCAATTCTGTGAGTATTGGATGCCCTAATTCTGAGTACATCTTCTTTATAGAAATGAAATAAATATCAACATAGTACCTGACTATTTCAGATCAACTTAGTTATCTTAACTCACTGAGGTTATAACTTGACTCACTGTATCTGTATTGTCCCTAAAGGATAATAATTATGTGACTTTTTGTTATACTCAGAGTCATACAGTTAAAAAGTAGCTTATATTCATATTCATTTGCAGTTTCAGGCTCAAATGTGACTCATACTTTTGAAACTCTTTTCCATGATCCTAATTCCATGTGTATTTGGGTGTGTTAGAAGCATGATTCCCATATTCAACACAGTTATGGATCATTTTAACTTCAGAGAATCTTTCAAAATTCTCTGCCAAATTAGAATAGTATTTTTGATAACATTTTAAAAAGCTCAAGTATCTAATAATTAACTAAGGTATTTCCACCTTTACATTAAAGATAGTATCACTTTTTAGTCTAGACCCTTGAGATCTGATGTTGTAGAATTAGTTGAGTTCGTTAATAATAAGATCTTAAATATTTACACAAATGTCTTTTGATTTTTCTAGCCTAATACATTTAAAATTAAGTCTGTTTCTCTTTCCCTTCAATCTTGTGTATTCTATTTTTATTTATTGCTCTAGCATTTAACCTATGTGTTCTCACTTAAATATTGGCATCATTATGATTCAATCTTGCTGTTTGACAACTTTCTATGGACTTTGTAATACAATTGTCCATAATGATTAATTACTTTTGAACTTCACTTTTCTTGTTACTATTTTTTTTTAAAGATTTTATTTATTTATTTGACAGAGAGAGATCACAAGTAGACAGAGAGGCAGGCAGAGAGAGAGAGAGGGAAGCAGGCTCCCTGCTGAGCAGAGAGCCCGATGCGGGCCTCGATCCCAAGACCCTGAGATCATGACCTGAGCAGAAGGCAGCAGTTTAACCCACTGAGCCACCCAGGCGCCCTCTTGTTACTATTATAATACTTCTTATTTGGCATAATTCTGGAAGCTTGTGTTTCTATGAGCAACATGTTTTGTAACAATCCATTCATCATCTTAAATGTATATAAATACAGAAAATAGATTATGAATTATTATGTACTGATAGTTTACATTCATTTTGATCAGAATGGATTGTGTCCTAAAATAAAATAAATAGAAATTTACTTGATCTTTTGATAGTTTACTATCAGAAAAGCATGCACTCTGAGGATCCCTGATCAAACAATTCTAGAAATACAGGCAATGTCCTAAATAATTCAGGAGACAGAAATGTGTTTACTTGGGATCTTAGATACCCTTACCACAGTTTCTAGGCTTTAGTGGATCTTGTGTGTTTATTGTTGTATATTTGAAATGACAAAGCCAACCATGAAAATAAGCAATGTGTGTCATTGTGAATCTCTGGTGGTTTACTATTAATTTCTCCCAACACAGTTAAGCTTCATTTTACATCAAACTCTTACAATTCAGGTATCTTAATTATTCATCTTTTGCAAAAATAAAATTGACTCATAAAATGACAACAGTTTGTATCACAGTGAGCAGATGTGGGCATATATTACATGGCATCCCATCTGTGACCATCCTATATCTCCATGTCCCATTAAAAAGAAAAAAAAAAAATCACTGGTTCTCCTGAAGAGTTAGTCATCATTTCAACATTCTGCACCAGGACTCCAGGTCTGAGCTATTGGAGGTCACACTTAGGGTCCTGTGGTACAGCATGAGAAAGAGAAGTGAACACTTCTTGCTGGATGTGCTGGGTTCACTGGGGCACCATGGGTCTCTCACTAGTATGCTGAAATATGTATACTTATATACAATTAAAGTAAAATCTACAGGTGGAAATCTGAAAAGAATGTTTAAAATAAAATATAAAATTGAGTAAAAACACAAGTAAGATTAAAAGATTAAAAAGAGGCAAATGTAATGTCATACCAAGACCAATGAGGGAAAAAACACATGTGTTTACTAGAACCTACAAAACATTATCTTGTGAGTGTGCTAGTCACCTGGAAAATAATCTGGGGTATTCAAAAAGAATAGTGCTGAGCAATAATCAAATGAGTTATATGAAAACTCTTAAAATATCTTAAAAATCCTATACTTGTTTCATTTAAGTGATTCTTCATAATTACTAAAAAAACCCCTAGTATTTGAAAATGTGACTTTTGCTATTGTGTGGACACCTCTAAGAAAACCTCACATGATCCTAACCCCCAGATATCCCCTGCTTATGTAATTCTTTTCTATGGGGTAACTTGTTTCTTATCAGTAGAACACAGTGTTTAAAAAAAAGATGAAAACGGAGCACCTGGGTGGCTCAGTGGGTTAAAGCCTCTGCCTTCAGCTCAGGTCATGATCCCAGGGTCCTGGGATCAAGCCCCATATCTGGCTCTCTCCTCAGCAAGGAATCTGCTTCCTCCTCTCTCTCTCTACCTGCCTCTCTGCCTACCTGTGATCTCTGTCTGTCAAATAAATAAATAAAATCTTAAAAAAAAAAAAAAAAGATGAAAGCACTGAGTTAGAGATGAACTTGTCTTGGGCGCCTTGGTGGCTCAGTCAGTTAATCAGCTGCCTTCAGCCCAGGTCATGATCCCAAGGTTCTGGGATGGAGCCCTGTATCAGGTTCCTTGCTCAGCAGGAGCCTGCTTCTCCTTTTCCCTTTGCTTGCCATTCCCCCTGCTTGTTCGTTCTCTCTCTCTGTGTGTGTCAAATAAATAAACAAAATCTTAAAAAAAAAAAAAAAGTAAATTTGTCTCTGGTAGATTAGCTATACAATTATCTGACCTCTTTAGGAGGGATAAATTCTTATTTATGCATATAATATTATCTATTGCTGCATTACAAATTGCCTCAAAATTTAGTGTCTTAAAATGTTATACATTTGTTATTTCATAGTTTCTGCGAATCAAAACTCCATGAACAACTTAGGTGGATCTCTCTGTGTATAGTGAATATTCTCCCATGAGGCTATGGTGGAAGCTAAAGGCTCACCTGGGCTCACCTGAGGAAGGATCTATCTTCAAGCTCACAAGATTGGTAACATAATTTAATTCCTCCAGATTTATTCGACTATGGACCTCAGTTATGCACTGTTTGTGTTTGGGACTGCCCTCTGTTTCTTGACCCCTGGTCTTCTCCTACCCCAAGCAGGCTTGCTTCACCAAAGCCAAAGAGAAAGAGAGGGAGGGGAAACAGGATAAGAGAGAAAGAGTTTATTATCAAGAAAGAGAGCATAATCTTCTGTGACCTAATAATAGAAGTACATCTCCTCAATGTTGTCATATTCCACTGACTAGAATTATATAAGGCAGGGGACATGTGAGGCCCATCTGTGAACATGTGAGTTGGGATCATGTTAGGCCCCTCTGAGGGGCTGAGATGCCATCATTGGGCCATGTGAGGCCAATAGATGGCTTCCTGTAACAATACCAAAAGTTATATTTATAGGTAACCAGGGGCTGATTGTTCAATATTTTGTTCTATGTTCTTTGCCTCATAGTTTTCCCCTGCTGTAGTCATTTCATCCAAGCCTCTGTTTATTGGTAGTTGACCATAATTTGGGGGACACGTGAAGATAAAGTTCAATTAGTCAATAGTTAGCCCTGCTAGAATGCTTTGGAAGAAAGCTGAGTTTTACTTACATGAAAAAACCTGTTAAGGTCAAGGGTTATGACTTCCATATATCTTTCTATCCTGTTCAGTAATTTAAAGTAATGTCTGTAGTTAGTACTATGCAACTAATCGAATGGCCCAAGATTTGGATATTACCAGCAGATTTGATTTTTTCTTTTTAATGTTGGTTTTTGTTTTGTTTTGTTTTGCTTTTTAATCATCAATGCCTGACGTGGAGCTTGATTACAAGATCATGACCTGAGCCAAAACCAAGAGTCAGATGTTTAACTTACTGAGCCACCCAGATACCCCTATAGGAAAATGTTTTCATTTTCATTCTTAAAGTGGTAGGCGTAGCAAGGAAGTTGTTTTGTAGCAGGAAGCTTAATTATAATTCAGTCTCACTTTATCCTCAAATATAAAGAATATTAATAATGAACCAACAAGGACTCATTGATGCCTGATCTCCCTTTCTCTGCAAGACAACTGCATTGTTGAATTTTTTGATAATTTCATTTTCCACTGAAGTTATAGAATTATACAATAACTTTTTATATACAATGATTTAAATTCTTATTATGCAAACTAAAACACCTTATTACGCTATAGAGAGGAATTAGGGTTCTTCTGACTTGTATCAATGCTAGCATAAGATAAGTAAATATCTCAAGGAGTAAATGAATATAAATTATTTCTTTATCTAATACCAATTCATGAGCTCCCAAGAAAGTTGCTGGAGCATGAGATGGCTTCCTCCTAAATGTTTCATTTTGTCTCCATTCGTGTCCTCTCTCTGTTCAAATCCTTTTATGCTTTATTCTTTTCAATCTTAAAATATTGAGGTTCTGTGAAAGAGTTAGCCTGTTAATTTAAATTTACACTATTATGTATTTGTAAGAATATATATACATATATGTATATATATATATATATATATATAGTTAGATAGCTAGCTAGCTAGCTAGCTAGCTAGATATAGATATATGAAGGAGAAGATGGACCTTGTGAATCCCAAATGACTGAAAGGGATGGGTGAGGGGAGGAAGGGAGAAGGGCAGAAAAATTCTCCTGAAATCCAAGTGGAGCTTGTATGCATCTTGTTGGCTCAGTCTCGTCATCTATGTCAAATATTTTCCTGAATTTTTGACACTACAGTGGTAAGCAATATAAACCCAGTTCCTATTACCTCAGACCTCACATACTAGTTAATAGAGTGTTAGATATAAATAACATAATTTCAACAAATGTTAACTGCTATAAAGAAAACAAAACAGGGTGTTGTGATAAAACATGAGAGTCTGGGTCATGTGACATGTAAAGACCTTGGGGAGGAGACTTGCGTGGGAGAGAAGAGCAAAACAGACTCTCTGAGACAAGAAAAAAGTTGGTGTGTCTGCAGGGCAGGATTATCTAATATCAGGTACTAATGCAAGGAGATAAAATCTTTACATGTAGGTAGCCGAAACATTACATCAGGCTATTGTAAGGATTGTGGATTTTATTCTGCATAGGAAAAACATTAAAGATTTTTAACTAAAAGAGTTGTGTGGTTGAATTTATAACTTGAAAGACAAAGATCTGGAATCTGGGAACAGGGAGTTGCAGGAGGAAGCAATGCATTTAGTCATGATACCATCTTCTTCCTAGAGGAAAGGATGGTAATGGCAAAACTTAGGTTTTGGTGAGGGGACTGTTGGATATGGGGAGTATTTTGGATGTAGAATGACCTAACTTGCTGATTGATTAGGTATATATGTGAAAGAGAAATAAATCTCAGAGGATCCTGATGTTTTTAGCCTAATTGAGGCACTATTTCATCTACTAAGAGAAATGAGGAAGGACCAGTTTTGGTAAGAAGGAGCTGAATCTGTAATTCTGTTTTACACAGTTAAGGTTGAGAATCTTGTGTGGCCTCAATTGCAAACTATTATAGAGAAATTCTATCCAACTGAGGAATTAAAATTGAAATCAGTCGTCAAGGTGAAGATTGCAGATGACTATTTTCGAAAATCTTACTGTAAGATGAACACTGAGCACATAAATTATTTTTTTCAAGTTCAGCAGGTTTTTTTTTTCCTCTTTCAAAATATAAGCATTTATTTTGGTGAGGCTCTAAAAAATTTTTGACCTTTATTTTTAAAGTTTTCACATAACAAATGAGTAACTTTTAACATTGGAATCATAATAGAGTAAGATGCTCACATTTGGAAAAGCACATAGGACCTGGGGATAGTTTTTTATGTCTTCTATGTCATACTCATTCTAGGGCATATATTCATTAAGGAAAAAGATTCACACAGGTATAGTCTGTGCTATTAAGAACATCTCTCTCTCTCTCTCTCTGCTTCTCTCTGTCTTTCCATCTCTCCCTCCTCTCTCTTCTTTTTCAAACACATAACTGGATTCATGAGAGTTGAATTTATTTATAATAAAGTAGTATTCTCTGTATTTAAAAAAATATACCAGCAGCTCCTTTCTCATTGGATCCTCCTATGTGCCAGCCTCTCAGTTTTATCTTTATTTTACTGATGGCTAAAATGAAACTTAAGAAGACTGAAATCCTATCAAACGTCTTTTTGGAGAGTAATGATATGAAAGTAGCTATCACGTCAAACAAAACAAAACAAAAAAACTAGGAAATTCACAAATATATTCCTGAACAACTAATGGGTTGAAGAAGAAATTAAAAAAAAAAAAATCTTGAGACAAATGAAAATGGAAGCACAGCATACAAAAATTTATGGGACACAGAAAAAGCAGTTCTAAAAGAAAAGTTTATGGTCCTAAGTTCTTACATTAAGAAAAAAGATCTCGACCTAAATTTACAGCTGAGGGAGCTTTAAAAAAGAAAAAAGCCCTAAGGTAGCAGAAAAAAGAAAATAACAACAGAAATAACTGAAGTGGAGGCTAAACATCAATCAAATATAAAAATAAATCTAAGAACTAGTTTTGAAAAGATTAAAAAAATGAATAAACATTTAACTAGATGAATTATAAAATAAGAAAGTAGCCCCAATAATAAAACCAGAAAATGAAAGAGGAGACATTATAAATTGTAATAAGAAACACTAAAATCAGAAGAAACTACTATTAATAGTTATATACTGACAAATTAGTTAATCTCCAAGAAATGGATAAACTTCTAGAAACACAATCTACTAAGGTTTAATCATGGAGAAATAGAAAACCTGAACAATTATTTACTAACTACAAAGGAAATCAAATGACTATTTAAAAACCTTCTAACAGAAAAAACCCAGGGCAAGATGGCTTCACTGGTAAATTCTAACAAAATTAAAAAAAGAATTAATACAATCCTTCTCAAACTCTTTCAAAAAATAGGATAGGAATATTCCTGCAGTCATTTGACAAAGCCAGCGCTATTTTAATACAAAAACCAAAGATAGTATAAGAAAATTACCAATATCTCTGTTGAACATAGATGCAAAAATCCTCAACAAAAACTAGCAAATGAGATTGAACGCTACATTAAAAGAATTATGTACCATGATCAAGTAAGGTTCAGCATATGCAATGAAATAATGGTTCAACATATGCAAATCAATGAAATATACCTCATTAACAAAATGAAGGGTAAAAATCATATTAAATTACATATTAAGATGTGTAGAAAAGGTACTTGACATTTTTTCCCTGATAAAAATTCCCAAAAGATTGAGTGTGGAAGGAAAGTACCTCAACATAATAAAGGCCACATATGACAAGCCCACAGCTAACATGAAAGTCAACCATGAAACACTGAGAGATTTCTTCTAAGATCAGATTTTTAAACTATCCAACGTAGTTCTGAAGTTCTAGCCAGAGCTATTAGGCAGGAAAAAAAAAAAAAAAAACAAAAATAGAGCACTTCTAAATCAGAAAGGGAAAAAAGCAGTTGCTGTTTGCAGATAAATTGATATTATATAAAGAAAATCCGAAAGACTCCCCTGGAAAACTGTTTTTCACTGGAGACCTAATAAACAAGTTCAGTAAAGTTGCAGATTATAAAATTAATACACAATCAGCATGTTTCTATATATTTATAACTATCAGTAAGTGGAATTAAAGCAATCCTTTTTACAATAGCATCCCAAAACTACTTAGGTTAAATTTAATCAAGGAGGTGAGAGATTTGTACACTGAACACTAAAATCATTAAAGAAGATGCATTAAATGAAAAGAAATTCCAGGGCACCTGGGCGGCTCAGTGGATTAAGCCTCTGCCTTCAGCTCAAGTCATGATCTCCGGGTCCTGGGATCGAGGCCCACATCAGGCTTTCTGCTCGGTGGGGAGCCTGCTTCTCCCTCTCTCTCTGCCTGCCTCTCTGCCTACTTGTGACCCCCCCAAATAAATAAATAAAATCTTTTAAAAAAAAGATATTCCATATTCGTGGATTAGAAGAATTAATATCAAAATGTCCATTCTGCCCAATATTATCTATAGATCAAATGCAATCCCTGTTAAAATTTCAATGATATTTTAAAACAGAAATAGAAAAAGAAATTTTAAAATTTGCATGGAATCACCAAAGACCCCAAATAGCCAAAGCACTCTTGAGAAGGAAGAATGAAGCTGGAGACATCATATTTCCTAATTTCAAACAATATTATAGAGCTATAGTGAACAAAATAGTATGATACTCACATTTAAAAAAAAAAAAAGATACATCACTGGAACACACAGAGAGCCCAGGAATAGATATATGAATAAATGGCCAACTAATTCTTGATAAAGAAGCCATGAATATACAATGCGGCAAAGGTAGTCTTATCTGCAAACGGTGTTGAGAATACTGTATTTTCACATGTGAAAGGAGTAAACTAGACCCTGATCTTACACATACACAAATTCATTTCAAATGATTAAAGTCTTAATTGTGAAAATTGAAACTATAAAACTTCTAGGGGAAAATGGAGTGTAATTTCTTTGACATTGTTCTTTGCAATGATTTTTTTTTTTTATTTGAAAGCAAAAGCAAAGAAAACTACAGCAAAAATAAATAAGGGAAACTACATGAAACTTAAAAGCTTCTGTCTGGGAAAGAAAACCATCAACAAAATGGAAAGACAACCTACGGAATAGAGGAAAATATTTGCAACCACACATCCGTTAAGAGGTTAATATCCAAATTAAACAAAGAATTTCTATAACTCATAGCAAAAAAAAATTTAATAAAAATATAATAGCAATGAGGCCAAAGATCTGAATAGACATTTTCCCAAAGAAGACATACAGATAGCCAACAGGTATGTGAAAAGTGCTCAACACTACTCTTCCTCAGGGAAAAAAATGGCACCTCGTACATGTCAGGATGGCTATTACCAAAATGACAAGAGGTAACAAGTGCTGGTGAGAATATAGAGAAAAGGGACTTCTTGTACACTGTTAGTGAGAATCAAAACCAGTACAGCTACCATAGAAAACAGTATGGAGATTCCTCTATAAATTAAAAATAGAACTGCCATGTGATTCAGCCATCCTACATATATATATATATATTATACCTCAATGCAGCTGAAAAGTTACAAAATAATTGAAAAAATAAAATTTGTTAAAGAATCTAGAAGGGCTGGTAAAATAAAAGTCCAAGATTAATTTCAAAGAAAGTAAATGTTACCAAAAAATTGCAAGAGTAAAAAGGACGCTTGAGTTACTCTTATGAAGGATGACTTGGGTAAAAAAAAAATCTCTGTGAAGCAAAATTTTTTCAACTAAATAAAATCTAGAGCAGAGAATAAATTGGAAATTGGCCAGGATCTTTTTTCAGCTGGAGTCAGGATGCATGAAGCAGCATATTGTAGGGAACATTCTGACTTGCTTAAGAATTATGAGACCAGACAGTCCAAGGAGGTTGTAGAACTGGTGAAGAGAAGGCAGCAAGACCCTAGGGAAAACATAGACCCTGCGGAATCTTGGAAGCAATTAGTTAAGGATATTATGAAATGTGCCCCTGAAGTTGACACAGTTAGTAATGGAATAGTTATAGGTATAACAAAAGTTAAGGAGGCAGTTCTTTTGAATGAACTAGAAAAGTCACAAAGAAGGCTATTTTTCACTGTAAATTTGTTGTTGTCAATGCATATCACTACTGGAGAAATAAAGAAAGCATTTTTAAAAGGATTTTAAAAATATAAAATTGGAAAAGATTTTCCTTTTGCTCTTACCTTTACACAATGATAAACGTTTTCTAGTCTTATAAAATTCTACCTGAAAATTATACATGAACTTTGAATGTCTTGAAAATGCAAATGTCTTGAGAGGAAAAATACAGAAAGGATGGAGTTTGGTGACCTGAATATGGCTGATGGCTTTTGGGGGATGCAGATGGTGGGACTGTCATTGCTGCAGAATTTGTGTTGGGAGAGATTAGCAGGACATAGCCAGAGAAGAGAGGTTGAGCTATGGCATTACAAGCACTCTAAGCTTCCCAGGTTTTCTGATCTTCAACTCCAACTCTCCAATTCCATTTGTGAGCACTTCCCTGTGTATCTCTAGGTCTCATCTTCATTTTCTTGAAAAGGGCAATTTTTAAAATCTATAACTATCAATCTCTGCATGAAAAATGTTTTCATAAACTTCAAGGTCTTTGTCTAAATGCAGTTAACATATATTCAGATATTAGTGCTAGAGACCATCCATATCTGGTGATATGTTCCTCAAGCTTGAATTTCTGTGAAGCTCAGGGATGTACAGAGATGTTCTGACAGACCCAGAATAAAGATGATGTCTATGAAGTACCAATTGACATAAGTATTTTGGAGAAAATGAATTCATCATTGAAATGAACCAGGATTTAGTATTCAATAGACTCTATGTTCCATAAATTAAAAAAAAAAAATTAAAAGGCATTCCTCACTTTAAGTGTCTTAGGATCATCTGTTCAATGTCCTTCATTGTTATGGATAATTAGTTTGAAATTATGATAAATATTAATATAACACATGATTTTAGGAAAGCAAAGTGATTTGTTATGTATACCCTATATCAAAGTATACAAAAATGAACAGAATAAAAGGATTAAAATCTTAGAAGATACAGAATGCTGGATTAATTAGTTTGAATTGATTTAGTCAAAGAAAGCAGAAGGATTGGAGAAATAGAAATAAAGAATCTGGCATGGAGCAGATGAACAATTTTAAATTAGAAATTGAGCTCTTGAGTTCAGGACTTTTTGATTAAAGAAACCTAATCAAACGCTGTCTAAAAATCCTTATTTTCCTTAAACTGGTTCTAGTTTGTAATCACAAATGTAAATGCTTTTAGAAACTCACTTTCTCTCTGAAAACTACCTACTCATTTTAAAATGTTCTTAATAGTGGTGCAAGAAAACCACAATTGCTTAGCACATTTCCACACCTACAGTGAAACTGCTTTAACTGGAAAGCTGGCATCATTCCTAGAATCAGTTTTGGAAGGAAAAACATATTTTTCAAAATTTGTTTAAATTTCATGTTTGTTGGCAATAAATATAATTACTTACACTGTTATGCAAGTCTATGGTTGCATACAAGAAGAATAAACTATGAAAATTAATATCAAATATAAGGGAATTTTTCAGCTTTAGACACATAGCATTTATGTGGAAAGCTTTCCATGTAGTTACAGCAACTCATTGTCATTCTTCTTAAAACAAATTCAATAAAGTAAGAAATAAATATATATTTTTAAATGTCATTTTAGATTTTTGACATATAGTTGTTTTTATTTTTATTTATTTTTTTTGCACTTTTTTAAAAATTTTTTATTTTTAATAAACATATATTTTTATCCCCAGGGATACAGGTCATTTTAAAGAGGTTGTAACCCTGAGTTTACTTAGGAGTTAAGGACTTGTATTAGTAACCGTTTTCACCATTTATTTTTCCAAATCAATATGTTGAAACTCCAAGTAATTTTTATTTTGAGGGGTTAACTGTACTTTCTTTTAATGATCCATGGTTTTCTCCTATTTTGTAGTGGAGTTAATTTCTCAAGTTGGTAGGCTATGAGCAAAATAGCCCTATGTTAAAGGGGAAAAAAAAAAGGTATTCAATAGATAGCTATGAAACAAACAAACAAAATATTACCTATAGTGGAAAACAGAAAAATGTTTAATACTTGTAACGTTTTTAAAGGGTTAATATAACTTCTTAACATGTTTCATTTGTTTTGAGGAAGAGGTAATATAGGTAGTATAAAAATTCTCAGTATATAATTATCATTAATATTAGTACAGTCTGTTTAAACAAATTTATTTGTGACTTAAAGACAAAATTTTATTTCATCCCAGAAATATTTAATAAAACTACTTTATTGGGACACCTGGGTAGCTTAATTGGTTAAATGTCCAACTCTTGGTTTTAACTCAGGTCATGATCCCCACCCATCTCCCCTCTGGTAACCATCAGCTTGTTTTCTGTAGTTAAGACTCTGTTTCTTCATTTGTCTCTCTGTCTCTCTCTTATTCTGCCTTTGTTTATTTGTTTCTTAAATTCCACTTGAGTGAGATCATATGGTATTTGTCTGTCTCTGACTGACTTATTTCACTTAATATTTTACTTCCCAGTTCCATCCATGTTGTTGCAAATGGGAGGATTTCCTTTTAACGACTGAATAATATTCCATATTACATCTTTATTCATCTATCTGTGGACATTTGGGTTGTTTCTATAATTTGGCTATTATAAATAATGTTGCTAGAAACTACAGAGGTGCATGTATCTCTTTGAATTAGTGTTTTTGTATTTTGTGGGTAAATACACAGTAGTGTGATTATAAGATTGTGGGGTAGTTCTATTTTTACTTTTTCCGGAACGTCCATAGCCACAATTTCAGAGTGGCTACATTAGCATCATTTAAATACAAAATCCTAAGGACACTGCAAGAGAGGAAAATTACAGGCTAAACCAACTCATGAATATTGGTAAAAATACCTATCCCTCAGTTCTCAGTAGGGATGTTGAAGACTTGAACAACACTATCAACTACTGTTACCTAATTGATATGCACATTTCAAGTGTAAATGACATCTACCTCATTGCCAGAAACATGAGTTTTCAGGCCAACTATAGGCAATTACGCAGGCTTTACCTGGCAGGCCTCATGGGGGAATGCTGCTTTCCCTACAGTTGAGCCTGTGAAGGAAGTTGTAGTCCAGTACTCCAGCACTACTGGCAGGCCATCCTTTTGAAGCATATCTGCCTCCCTAGTTCAGGAGTCTTTATTCCTAGTTCTCTCTATATGGGGCCTTTTGCAGAGGTCTTTTTCAGGCTTCCTTATCAGGAGGGAGAAAGGGAATAATCTTGAAGAGAACACTTTTTCCCATTCTCTGTACTTAGTGTTTTCCCATCTCTAGCTCTATTTCAACCTCACCTATAACTCTTTAGGTCTATAAAACTACAGGAGTCTTTCATTTGAACTCCCTTGACAATGGAACAACTTCCATGTCTGTGCTGGTCAAATTTATTCTGAGAAGACAGAATTGACGGCATGCTCAAAAATCAGTCAATGTAATTCAACATAAAGAAATAAAAAAAACATGATCATCTCAACAGATGCAGCAAGAACATTTGACAAACTGTCACAATCATTCCTGAAGAGGGGAAAATAAATGTAGCCAACTAGGAATAGAAGGAAATTTTCTCATTTGGCAAAGGACATCTATGAAAAAACCTACAGCTAACATCATACTCAATTGATGAAAGACTCAATGTCTTCTCCCTAAGCAAGTGGAACAAGACAAAGATGTCAACTCTCATCATTTCTATTCAATTTTGTCCTGGAAGTATTAGCTAGAGAAATAAACTAACAATAAGAGATAAAAGACATCGAGATTGAAATGAAGTATATCTCTCCTTATTCACAGATGATGTTTGTCTACGTGAAAAATCCTTTAAAAAACGTAAAAAGCTACTAGAACAGATAAGTAGGAATAATTATAGAATACATGATGAATATAGAAAAGTCAATTTTATTTCTAAACACAGCAAAGAAAAATCTTAACAAAGAAAAATCAGAAACTGAAACTGATTATAAGAAACCATCAACAGATACGAAATAGTAGATATATTTCTGACAAAAGATTTGCAAGTTATGGAAAACTATGACACATTGCTGAGAAGAAGCTGAAGGCCTGTGTAAATTGAGAGACATATGGTATTGTTCACAAAATCTGTTTCATTAAGATGCCAGCTCTTCAGAGGGAGGAGTAAAGATGGTGGGGGAATAGGGGGACCCTAGATTTGTCTTGTCCCTCAAATACAGCAGGATAGTTAACAATCATTCTGAACACCTGAGAAATCAATTAGAGGTCAGAAAGAACAAATGCTGTAAGTCTGTAAGTAGAAAAGCAGCAACCTTTTGGAAGGTGAGAGGTGTGGAGACTTGAATGCCGTATGATATAGCTGTGGATATGGCAGAGGGGAGGGAGCCTGCTTCAAGGATAGCACCTCAAAGTATTAGAAGCGGTGGAGTGCAAAACTGGAACTTTCAGAAGTCTGCCACGGTAGGGGACATGCCTGGCTTAAAGATGCTCAGGTGGTGAACTGGGGCAGAATCCCAGATGTTGCCAGATGGTCTGAGGATCCCCTGGGTCACAAGAGGAGTGGGTAACACCTAAGTGCTACACTGTTAGCAGGCATAGGTGCAGGGAAGCCAACTAAGAGGAGTGAGTCTAGGTGCCAGCTTTTTGCTGTGTTGCCATCAACTGTGAACTGCTGCACAGTTATGCAACTGTTTCCCTGGAATTGGTCCCACAAAAGGCACAAGTGAGTGGAAACCCTCCCCAGGAGAAACAGTGTGGGTCTGCACCATGAGAGTCCCTAAAATTTGAAGTTTTGAAACTTAGTCATGGGTTTGAGATAAAAAGACTCAGTAACAGGATGAACACAGGGTTCTGATGGAAACCAGAGAGACAAGAGTGATTGATTGCTTTTCTGTGAGAGCTCACTGAAGTGTGGGGCAAGTGAATTTTCAGCTCTGGGTGTAGAGAGCAGGTCACAGCCATAGTCATCCTGTCCATCAGTGCTGGAAGCCTCCAGGGTTCAAAACAGCACCACCTAGTGTAGTCCAGAGTCACTCACACCAAGCCCTGCCTCCCTGTGCACTGGAGGGGTGGTTCCATTAGGGATAAATCCTCCTGAGAACCAGCACAATAGGTCCCTGCCCCAGAAGACCAGCAAAAACAACTCACTCCCACCAAGTTTACTGATCACAGAGGGCTGCAAGCTTCAGCTGTAGGGAAAACTCATATCTAGCCTCCTTTGTACTTTTCTTCTTTATATATTTCTTAATTTTTTCATTTTTTTCTTTTTTAACATATATATTTAAATAATTGCTTACTTTTATTGATTTTTTTTATATTAAATGTACATATACTCATTCTTTCTTATATCTAGTTTCTTTTAATAGATGGAAACACAGCCAGGATCTAGTGTTGTTGTTGTGTTGTTTTTCTTTCTTTTTTTTTTTTTCTGGACAGAATAATGAGATGGAGAAATTCACCCCAAAAGAAGAATATGAGGTAGTACTCAGAACCTGGGATTTAATCAATACAGATGTAAGGAAAATGTCTGAACTAGAATTTGAAACAATGATTATAAGGATACCAGCTAGGCTTGAAAAAAAGATAAAAGACACTAGAGAATCCTGGACCATAGAGATAGAAGAACTAAAATCTAATCAGGCCAAAATTCAAAATGCTATAAGTGAGATGTAGTCTCAAGCGGAAGCCATAAAAATGAGGGATGAAACAGAAGAGTGAATCAGTGATATAGAAGATAAAATTATGGAAGCTGAAAAGAAGAGGGGGAAAAAAAAAAAACCAGATCACAGAGGTAGACTTAGGGAACTCAGCAATTCCTTAACATGAGATGATATCTGTATCATAGGGGTCCCCAAAGAAGAAGAGTGGGAAAGAGGGGCAGAAGGTCTATTTGAAAATTATAGCTGAGAACTTCCCTAATCTGGGGTAGGAAACAGGCATTCATGTCCAAGAGACACAGAGAACTCCCCTCAAAAACAGGTCAACTCTATGACATATCATAATGAAATGTGCAAAATACAAAGATAAAGAGAATTCTGAAAGCAGCTCTGGAGGAGTACTTAACCTACAAGGGTACACACATAAGGTTGGTGTTAGACCTGTCCAGAGAGACCTGGCAGGCCAAAAAGTACTGGAATAATATTTTCAATGTGCTAAATGGAAAAAATATGCAGCCAAGAATACTTTATCCAGCAAGTCTATCATTCAGAATAGAAGAAGAGATAAAACATTTCCAAGCATTTCCAAGCCAAACAAAAACTAAAGGAATTTATGAGTGCTAAACCAGCCCTCCGAGAAATAGTAAAGTGACCCTTTGAGCAGAAAGAGAGACCAAGGTAACAAAGACTAGAAAGGAACAGAGACCCCATCTACAGGAACAGCAACTGTACAGGCAAGTCAATGGAATTAATTTGTATCTTTCAATAATTATTCTGAATGTAAATGGACTCAGTGCTCCAGTCAAATAATACAGGGTATCAAAATGGATAAGAAAATATGATCCAATCAATATGCTGCTTAAAGGCAGCATTGAAAGTGGGGGGGTGAAGAACTATTTGTCATGCTGATGGACATCAAAAGGAAACTGGAGTAGCCATACTTATATCCAACAAACTAGATTTTAAACCAAAGACTGTAATAAGAGATGAATAAGGACACCATAGCCTAATAAAGGGGTCTAACAAGAAGATCTAAGAATTGTAAATATTTATGTCCCTAACTTGGGAGCAGCCAAATATACAAATCAATTAATAACAAACTTAAACTCATTGATAACAATGGAATAACAGGGGACCTTAACACCCTACTCACAACAATGGACAGATCATCTAAGCAGAAGATCAACAAGGAAACAATGGTTTTGAAAGACACACTGGACCAAATGGGCTTAACAGATATATTCTGAGCATATCATCCTAAATCAGCAGAATACACATTCTTTTTGACTGCACATGGACCATTCTCCAGGATAGATCACATACTGGGTCACAACTCAGGGCTCAACTGGTAAGTCTGAGATCATACTATGCATATATTCAGACCATAATGCATATATTCATACAAGAAGAAATTTGGAAGGACCACAAATACATGGAGGTTAAAGATTACCCTTCTAAATAAATGAAACAAGATGGGATTGGAAGGGAGACAAACCATAAGTGACTCTTAATCTCACAAAACAAACTGAGGGTTGCTGGGGGGAGGGGGTTTGGGAGAAGGGGGTGGGATTATGGACATTGGGGAGGGTATGTGCTTTGGTGAGTGCTGTGAAGTGTGTAAACCTGGTGATTCACAGACCTGTACCCCTGGGGATAAAAATATTTGTTTATAAAAAATAAAAAATTAAAAAAAAAAAAGAAAAAAAAAAGAATAAATGGGTCAACCAAGAAATTAAGGAAGTATTTAAAAAAAATACAAGGAAGCATCTAAAAATGAGCACATGACAGTTCAAACCCTTTAGAATGCAGCAAAGTTGGTCCTAAGAGGGAAATATATAGCAATACAGGCCTTCCTCAAGAAGCAAGAAAAGTCTCAAATATACAACCTAACCTTATACTTAAAGGAGCTGGAAAAAGAGCAGCAAATTAAGCCTAAAGCTAGCAGGAGAGGGGAAATAATAAAGATTAGAGCAGTAATCAATGATATACAAAAACAAAACAAAACAGATCAATGAGACTAGGAGCTGGTTCTTTGATAGAATTAACAAGATTGATAAACCCCTAGACCAGACTTACCAAAAGGAGAATAGAAACAACCAAATAAAATCACAAATGAAAGAGGAGAGATCAAAACCGACACCACAGAAATACAATTATAAGAGAATATTATGAGCCATTTCATGTCAACAAAATACCTACTTTGTATCTGGAAGAAATTGGATGCATTCCTGGAAACATAAGTTATCAAAACTAAAACAGGAAGAAACAGAAAATCTGAACAGACCCATAATCAGAAAAGAAATGGAATCAGTAATAAAAAATTCCCCAACAGGGGTGCCTGGGTGACTCAGTTGGTTGGGCATCTGCCTTTGACTCAGATCATGATCTCAGGTTTTGGGATTGAGCCCCACATCAGGCTCCTTACTCAGCAGGGAGCTTGCATCTCCCTCTCTCTCTGATGCTCCCCCTCCTCATGTTTTCTCTTTTTCTTTGTCAAATAAATAAATAAATAAAATCTTAAAACAACAACACAAACAAGAGTCCAGGACCAGATGGCTTCCCAGGGGAATTCTACCAAACATTTAAAGAATATCTATATTTCTGAAACTGTTTTTTAAAAAAAGCAGAAATGGGGTGCCTAGGTGGCTCAGTGGGTTAAGCATCTGCCTTTAGCTTAGGTCATGATCCCAGAGTCCTGGGATTGAATCCCTCATCAGGCTCCAAGCTCAATGCGGAATCTGTTTCTCCCTCTGCCTGCGTCCATGATCACTCACTTGATATCTCTCTCACAAAAATAAATCTTTAAAATAAAACAGAAGTTGGAGGAAAACTCCCAAACTCATTCCACAAGGTTAGCATTACCTTGATCCCAAAAGCATACAAAGATCCTACTGAAAAGGAGAATTACAGACTAATGTCCCTGATGAACACAGACACAAAAATTCTCAAAAAGATGTTAGCTAATGGGCGCCTGGGTGGGTTAAGCCGCTGCCTTCGGCTCAGGTCATGATCTCAGGGTCCTGGGATCGAGTCCCGCATCGGACTTTCTGCTCAGCAGGGAGCCTGCTTCCTCCTCTCTCTCTCTCTCTGCCTGCCTCTCTGCCTACTTGTGATCTCTCTCTGTCAAATAAATAAATAAAATATTAAAAAAAAAAAAGATGTTAGCTAATTGAAGTAAATTAGAAGAATTTAGCTTAGGTCAGATTCCCCATTGAGCTTGGAGCCTGATGAGGGATTCAATCCCAGGACTCTGGGATCATGACCTAATCCAAAAGTAAATTAGAAGAATTATATACCATGACCAAGTAGAATTTATTCCTGGGCTGCAGGAGTAGTTCAACATTAGTAAATCAATCAACGTGATATACTACATTAATAAAAGAAAGGATAAGGATAATACGGTCCTCTCAATAGATGCAGAAAAAGCATTTGACAACATATAACATCCTTTCTTGATAAAAACCCTCAACAAAGTAGAGATGGGGAAACATACCTTAACATAATAAAGATCATACACAAAATATCCACAGCTAATATCATCCTCAACAGGGAAAAATTGAGAGCTTTTCCCCAAAGGTCAGGAACATGACAGGAATGTCCACTCTCACCATTGTTGTTCAACACAGTACTGGAAGTCCTAGCCTCAGCAATCAAACAATAAGAAGAAATAAAAGTCATCCAAATCATCAAAGAAGTCAAACCTGGACTCTTCGCAGATAACATGATCCTTTATGTAGAAAACCTGAATGAATCCACCAGAAAACCAAAACTGATACAGGAATTCAGCAAAATTTCAGAATATAAACCTAAGGCACAGAAGTCCGTTGAATTTCTGTACGCAAAAAATAAAGTAGCAAAAAGAGAAATCAAGGGACTGATCCCATTCATAATTGCACCAAAAACCAAAAGATACCAGGAATAAATCTAACCAAGAGGTGAAACATCTGTGCTCTAAAAACTGTAGAACACTTATAAAAATTAAGAAATTAAGGAAGACACAAAGAAATGGAAATACATTCCATGGTCATGGATTAGGAAAAAAATATTATTAAAATGTCTATGGTAGGGTGCCTGGATGGCTCAGTGGGTTAAAGCCTCTGCCTTTGGCTCAGATCATGATATCAGGGTTCTGGGATCGAGCCCCACATCAGGTTCTCTGCTGAGCAGGGATCCTCCTTCCCCCCACCTCTCTTTCTGCCTGTCTCTCTGCCTATTTGTGATCTCTGTCAAATAAGTAAATAAAATCTTTTTTTAAAAAATCTATAGTATCCAAAGCAATCTACATATTTAATGTAATACCTATCAAAATACCACCAGTATTTTTCATAAAGTTAGAATAAATAATCCTAAAACTTGTATGGAACCAGAAAAAGACCCTGAAGGGCCAAAGGAATGTTGAAAAAGAAAACCAAAACTGTGGGCATCACAGTTTTGGACTTCAAGCTCTATTGCAAAACTATAATCATCAAGACAGTCTGGTACTGGCACGATAACAGACACACAGATCAATGGAACAGAATAGAGAGCCCAGAAATGGACCCTCAACTCTATGCTCAATGACTCTTCAACAAAGCAGGAAAGAATAACCAATGGAAAAAAGACAATCTCTTCAACAAATGATGTTGGGGAAACTGGACAGCAACACACAGAAGAATGAAACTGGACCACTTTCTTATACTATACACAAAAATAAACTCAAAATGGATGAAAGACTTAAATGTGAGATATGAATCCATGAAAACTCTAGTGGAGAACAAAGACAGCAACCTCTTTGACCTTGACTGCAGCAACTTATTGCTAGAAACGTCTCCAGAGGTGAAGGAAACAAAAGCAAAAATGAACTATTGGGTCTTAATCAGGATAAAAAGCTTCTGCACAGCAAAGGAAACAACAAAAATAAAAGGAAACCTATGGAACAGGAGAAGTTTCAAATGACCTACCAGATAAAGGGCTGGTATCCAATATCTATAAAGAACTTATCAAACTCAACACTCAAAAACCAAAAAATCCAGTCAAGAAATGGAAAGAAGACATGAACAGACATTTTATGCAAAGAAGACATACACATGGCTAACAGACTCATGGAAAAAATATTCACTATCCCTCATCATCAGGGAAATATAAATCAAAACCATAATGAGATACCACCTAATAGTCAGAATGGATAAAGTTAACAACTCTGGAAACAATAGATGTTGGTGAGGATGCAGAGAAAGGGGAACCATTCTACAATGTTGGTGGGAATGTAAACTAGTACAGCCACTCTAGAAAACGGTATGGAGGTTCTTCAAAAAGTTAAAAATAGATCTACCCTAGGACACAGCAATTTCACTACTAAGTATTTATCTAAAGGATACAAAAATAATAATTCAAATGGTACATTGCGCTTGTGTGATCCTATTCAAAACTTATGCAGACTTTCTTGTAAAATTTGATTACACGATTAGAAACATTGTATGATATTGTGAAGGACACCGAAAAGTCAAATCAATTGCAGAAAACATTAAAATTTTTGGAAATGTAGATTACACAAGTTCAAGACTTGTTATAATGTTGCAGTAATTAAGGAAATGTGGTATTTTCATAAATATGGAAAAATACTTCCATAAAAGAAGCAAAGGATCCCAGAAATAGACTCTCCTATATAAGGGCATGTGATTTTGACAGAGAAGGGAAGAATTTAATGTAAATAGATAATTTTTCAACAAATTGTTTTATAATATCCATAGGCAAAGAAATAAACTATATAAAATTTATCCTACCATATTAAAATTTTATTAGAATGTATTATAGACCTAAACATTAACCTTGAAGCTGAATAGCTCTTCCATTACTGAATGTAGGAAAGCATTTATTTTATTTTTTTTTAAGATTTTATATATTTATTTGACACAGAAATCACAAGTGATGGAGAGGCAGGCAGAGAGAGAGAGAGAGGGAAGCAGGCTCCCCGCTGAGCAGAGAGCCCGATGCGGGGCTCGATCCCAGGACCCTGAGATCAGGACCTGAGCCGAAGGCAGCGGCTTAACCCACTGAGCCACCCAGGTGCCCCTAGGAAAGCATTTTTTGGCCATAGGTTGCAAAAGGTTTTCATAGATATGACATTGAAAACTTATTCTATGAAGAATAAAAATTAGTTTAATCAAAATTAAGGATTTGTTCTTTGAAACACATGATAAGAAAATGTGGGAGAAAATATTCTTTTTCTTTTTGGTAGGAAAGGATTTTATATAAACATATAATCTATTTTTATCCCGGGGTACAGGTCTGTGAATTGCCAGGTTTACACACTCACAGCACTCACCATAGCACATACCTCCCCAATGTCCATAACCCCACCCCCCTCTCCCAAACCCCCTCCCGCCAGCAACCCTCTGTTTTGTGGGATTAAGAGTCACTTATGGTTTGCCATGGGAGAAAATATTCTTAAATATCATATTTATATCTAGAATATGAAAAGAACTCTCAAAAGTCAATAATTTTATTTATTTATTTTTTATTTATTTGACAGGCAGAGATCACAAGTAGGCAGAGGGACAGGCAGAGAGAGAGAGAGGTGGAAGCAGGCTCCCCACTCAGCAGAAAGCCCGATGTGAACCTGGATCCCAGGACCTTGGGATCATGACCTGAGTTGAAGACAGAGGCTTTAACCCACTGAGCCACCCAGATACCCCCCAATATCAATAATTTTTTAAAAAGCAGGAAAACTTAATAAACAGGAGAAAGACTTAAAGAGACACTTCACCAAAGAAGATATATAAATGGGAAATAAGCATATGAAAAGATGCTCACTACCGTTAGTCATTTGAGGAACGCAAAGTAAAACCACACCCTATGAGTGTTACTAAGCGATGGGTATGTCTAAATAAAAAGTTCAACCATAGCAAGTCTTGGCTAGCATGTGTAACAACTAGACTCTTGCGGCTAATGGGAATATAAACTATTGCAACCACTATGGAAAAGCGCTTATGGTTTCTTAATAAATTATATATACAAGTATCATTTGTTCCATTAGATATTTAGCCAAGAGAAATGGAAACATATGTCATACAAAGAATTATATGTAGAAGCTTTATGTGTCATTGTCAAGTACTATAACCAAACCAAACATCCATTAAGAGGTAAATGGATAAACATACTGTGGTATATTTATATAATGGAACACTACTCAACAATCAAAATTAATGAACCTTGATATGCATGGCATGGGTAGATCTCAAATAAGTGTGCTAACTAAAAAAAGCCAGGAAAAAAAAATGGTATAATTGAGATTCCATTACTATAGTATTATAGAGATGTAAAGTACTCTCTATTGACAAAAAGCGGATCATGGGTTTCCTGATGATAGGAAAGTAGGACATTATGGATGTGTACATATGTCAAATCTCACCAAATTGTGTACTATAGCTAATTGTATACTATATGTTCAGTTTTATCAATAACACAGTTGATGCCAAAATCTGTCAAAGATAGGAAAACCAAAACAAATTTTATTCATGATTAACATAGGAAATTCAAGTTTAAAAATTCAAGTTTGAAAATACTGCAGGCAGTATGACTTGTAAAATGCTAACAACTAACATACGGCATAGAGATACATTAAATTTGATTAATTTATGAAATTAATTTTTTTTACTCAAGGGTGTGATAAAGAAAAATTCTAGATTGGTTGTTCCTGAAAACAGTAAAGGGAAGCAGAGAGATAAGTTGGGAAGGAAAGCATAGGAATATGACTATTTATAATATTATTGTACTGAATGTTAGGCTATGTGTAACTGTGTAAACAATGGCCATCAAAATGTGACATTAGCCAAGAATTGTGATTAATTCATTTCTATGTAGCTGGGGTATCACCAATAAAAATTTTAAAGACAGAAAATAAGGAGATCACAAAAGAATCGTAGTATATTTCCACTTGTGAAGGTTCAATAACAGGAAATATTGAGTTATATTATTTAGGAGGACATACAACAGGAAAAATATATGAATAAAAAGTACGCAATTCTTACAAACTTACAGTAATATTTGCTTAAGGAGTTGGAGAATGAGTTTGTGAAGGGACAAATGGGAGATGTTGACAGCACATATATTTTATTTCTTAACCCTTGGCCTTTGGGTGATCTCTTTGTAATTATTTCAGCTGTACATATATGATTATAAATATGTGTATATACATATGTGTACATGTATGCATATGTGTGCACACATGTATATGTCACAATTTAAAATGTAAGGTACTATTTGTATTTTTTATGATAAATGTCTAAATTATGTTGTTCAAACACATTATGTTCAATATTTCTGTATGCATATCAATTTTTGTTTTCTTGACCTGTTAATAGGAATTTGGTTAGAGATACGCCTACCATGATGAAGGACTGGTCGGTTTTCCCCTGCAGGTCTTTACATTCTTGCTTTTTCTTTTTTAAGGTTATGGAACTAGATGCATAATTTTTATGTATCTAATGACCTTCCTGGTGAATCGATCTTTTGTCATTAGACATAAAATTTCTCTACTCCTAATAAAGTCTGTTTTTTCCTATGGTATATCATCTTACCAGCTGTCTTTAGGTTAGTATTTGCCTACTATGTATTTTATTTTTTTTTTAAAGATTTTATTTATTTATTTGACAGAGAGAGAGATTACAAGTAGACAGAGGGGCCAGGAGAGAGAGGGGGAAGCAGGCTCCCTGCTGAGCAAAGAGCCCAATGCTGGGCTCCATCCCTGGACCCTGAGATCATGACCTGAGCCAAAGGCAGAGGCTTAACCCACTGAGCCACCCAGGTGCCCCCCTACTATGTATTTTAACATCCTTTTCCTTTCAAGCTTCCTTGTCTTGTCAAAGAGGTTTGAGGTGTTTGTATTAGTCTACTCAGACTGTCATAACAAAATACCACTGGCTGGGTAGCTTCAGTAATAGAAATTTATTTTCTTATTGTTCTGGAGGCTAGAGGTCCAAGATCAAAGGGACAGCAGGGTTGATGTCTGGAGACCCCAATTCCTGGCTTGCAGATGACACCTTTCTGCTGTTTTCACTGGCCTTTTCTCTGTGCGTGTGTACACAGAGTGAGAGATCTTTGGTATCTCTCCCTCTTGCAAGCACTTCAGTCCTGTCAGATCAGGGCACCACCATTTCACCTTATTTAATCTTAATTACTCCCATTTCCTCTCAGATTCCTCATGTCAGAGAAATCATATGATAATTATCTTTCTTTGATTAACTTATTTCACTTAGCATAATACCCTCTAGTTCCATCCACGTCATTGTAAATGGCAAGATTTCATTTATTTTGGTGGCTGCATACTGTTCCATTGTATATATATATATATACCACTTCTTCTTTTTTTTTTTTTTTTTAAAGATTTTATTTATTTATTCGACAGAGAGAGATCACAAGTAGGCAGAGAGGCAGGCAGAAAGAGAGGAGGAAGCAGGCTCCCCGCCGAGCAGAGAGCCCGATGCGGGGCTCGATCCCAGGACCCTGGGATCATGACCTGAGCCGAAGGCAGAGGCTTTAACCCACTGAGCCACCCAGGCGCCCCGCACTTCTTCTTTATCCACTCATCTGTTGATGAACATCTAGGTTCTTTCCATTATTTGGCTATTGTAGACATAGCTGCTATAAACATTCGGGTGCACATGCCCCTTCATATTACTACATTTGTATCTTTAGGGTTAAATACCCAATACTGCAATTGCTGGGTCATAGGGTAGCTCTATTTTCAACATTTTGAGGAACCTCCATACTATTTTCCAGAGTGGCTGCACCAGCTTGCATTCCCATCAACAGTGTAGGAGGGTTGCCCTTTCTCTGCATCTTCACCAGAATTAACAAGTCATTCCTTTCTCTGCATCTTCACCAGCATTAACAAGTCATTCCTGACTTGTTAATTATAACCATTCTGACTGGCGTGAGGTGGTATCTCATTGTGGATTTGATTTGTATTTTCCTGATGCCAAGTGACGTGGAGCACTTTTTCATGTGTCTGTTGGCCATCTGGATATCTCCTTTGCAGAAATGTCTGTTCAGGTCCTCTGCCCATTTCTTGATTGGATAATTTGTTTTTTGGGTGTTGAGTTTGATATGTTCTTTATAGATTTTGGATACTAGCCCTTTATCTGATATGTCATTTGTGAATATCTTCTCCCATTCTGCTGGTTGTCTTTTGATTCTGTTGACTGTTTCCTTTGCTGTACAAAAGCTTTTGATCTTAATGAAGTCTCAATAGTTCATTTTTGTCCTTGCTTCCCTTGCCTTTGGTGGTGTTTCTAGAAGGAAGTTGCAGCCGCTGAGGTCAAAGAGGTTGCTGCCTGTGTTCTCCTCAAGGATTTTGATGGATTCCTTTCTCACATGGAGGTCTTTCAGGCAGTTTGAGTCTATTTTTGTGTGTGGTTTAAGGAAATGGTCCAGTTTCATTTTTCTGCATGTGGCTGTCCAATTTTCCCAACACCATTTGTTGAAGAGACAGTCTTTTTTCCATTAGGCCATTCTTTCCTGCTTTGTCAAAGATTAGTTGACCACAGAGTTGAGGGTCTATTTCTGGGCTCTCTATTCTGTTCTATTGGTCTGTGTGTCTGCTTTTGTGCCAGTACCATACTGTCTTGATGATGACAGCTTTGTAATAGAGTTGAAGTCTGGAATTGTGATGCCACCAACTTTGGCTTTCTGTTTCAACATTTCTCTGGCTATTTGGGGTCTTTTCTGGTTCCATATAAATTGTAGGATTATTGTTTCATTTCTTTGAGAAAAAGATTGATGGCATTTTGATAAGGATTGCACTAAATGTGTAGATTGCTTTAGGTAGCACAGATATTTTCACTTTGTTCTTTCAATCCATGAGCATGGAATGTATTTCCATTTCTTTGTGTCTTGCTCAGTTTCTTTCATGAGTACTTTATAGTTTTCTGAGTACAGATTCTTTGCCTCTTTAGTTAGTTTTATTCCTAGATATCTTATGGTTTTGGGTGCAATTGTAAATGGGACCAACTCCTTAACTTCTCTTTCTTCTGTCTTGCTGTTGGTGTACAGAAATGCAACTTATTCTGTGCATTGATTTTATATCCTGACACTTTACTGAATTCCTGTATGAGTTTTAGCAGCTTTGGAGTGGAGTCTTTTGGTTTTTCCACAGGAAGTATCAAATCATCTGCAAAGAGTGAGAGTTTAACTTCTTTGCTGATTGGGATGCCTTTTATTTCTTTTTGTTGTCTGATTGCTGAGGCTAAGACTTCTAGTACTATGCTGAATAGCAGTGGTGGTAATGGACATCCCTGCTGTGTTTCTGACCTTAGGTGAAAAGCTCTCAGTTTTTCCCCCATTAAAAATGATATTCACTGTGGGGTTTTCATAGATGGCTTTGATGATATTGAGGTATGTACCCTCTATGCCTACACTTTGAAGAGTTTTGATCCCAAAAGCGTTCTGTAGTTTGTCAAATGCTTTTTCAGCATCTATTGAAAGTATCATGTGGCTCTTGTTCTTTCTTTCATTAATGTATTGTATCACATTGATTCATTTGTGGATGTTGAACCAACCTTGCAGCCTGGTAATAAATCCCACTTGGTCGTGGTAAATAATTAATGTACTGTTGAATCCTATTGGCTATTATTTTGATGAGAATTTTTGCATCCATGTTCATCAAGGATATTGGTCTGTAATTCTCTTTTTTGATGGAGTCTTTGGTTTGGGGATCAAGGTAATGCTGGCCTCATAAAATGAGTTTGGAAGTTTTCCTTCCATTTCTATTTTCTGGAACAGTTACAGGAGAATGGGTATTAATTCTTCATTAAATATTTGGTAGAACTCACCTGGGAAGCCATGTGGTCCTGGGCTTCTGTTTGTTGAGAGATTTTTGATGACTGCTTCAATCTCCTTACTGGTTATGGATCTGTTCAGGTTTTTTATTTCTTCCTGGTTCAGTTTTGGTGGTTTATATATCTCTAGGAATGCATCCATTTCTTCCAGATTGTCAAATTTGCTGGCGTATAGTTGCTCCTAATATGTTCTTATAATTGTTTGTATTTCTTTGGTGTTGGTTGTGATCTTTCATGATTTTATTAATTTGGGTCCTTTCTCTTTTCCTTTTGATTAGTCTGGCCAAGGGTTAATCAATATTATTAATTCTTTCAAAGAACCAGCTCCTAGTTTTGTTGATTTGTTCTACTGCTTTTTTTGGTTTCTATTTGATTGATTTCTGCTCTGATCTTTATTATTTCTCTTCTCCTGCTGGGTTTAGGCTTTCTTTGCTGTTCTTTCTCCATCTCCTTAGGTGTAGGGTTAGGTTGTGTACTTGAGACCTTTCTTGTTTCTTGAGAAAGGCTGGTATTGCTATATACCTTCCTTTCAGGACCACCTTTGCTGTGTCCCAAGGATTTGAAACACTTGTGTTTTCATTTTCATTTGTTTCTATGAATTAATTTTAATTATTCTTTAATTTCTTGTTTGACCCATTAATTCTTTGTTAGGATGCTCTTTAGCCTTCATGTATTTGAGTCTTTCAACTTTCCTCTTGTGATTGAGTTCTAGTTTCAGACCATTGTGGTCTGAAAATATGCAGGGAATGATCCTAATCTTTTGGTATCAGTTCAGACCTGATTTGTGACCCAGGATGTGATCTATTCTGGAGATTGTTCCTTGTGCACTAAGGAAGAATGTGTATTCTGTTGTTTTGGGATGGAATGTTCTGAATATATCTGTGATGTCCATCTGGTCCAATGTGTCAGTTAAAGCCTTTATTTCCTTGTTGATCTTTTGCTTAGATGGTCTGTCCATTTCAGCAAAGGGGGGTTTTAAGGTCCCCTACTATTATTGTATTATTGTTGATGTGTTTCTTTGATTTTGTTATTAATTGGTTTATATAATTGACTGCTCCCATGTTAGGGGCACAGATATTTAAAATCGTTAGATCTTCCAGTTGGACAGACCCTTTGCATGTGATGTAATTTCCTTCCTCATCTCTTATTATAATCTTTGGCTTAAAATCTAATTTATCTGACATAAAGATTGCCACCCAGCTCTCTTTTGATGTTCATTAACATTATAAATTATTTTTCACTCCTTCACTTTAAATCTGGAGGTGTATTTGGGTCTAAAATGAGTTTCTTGCAGACAGCATATTGATGGGTCTTTTTAAAATCCATTCTGATATCCTGTGTCTTTTGATTGGGGCATTTATTCCACTTACATTCAGGGTAACTATTGAAAGATGTAAATTTAGTGCCATTGTATTGCCTGTAAGGTGACTGTTACAGTATATTGTCTCTGTTCCTTTCTGGTCTGTTACTTTTAGGCTCTCTTTTTGCTTATAGGACTCCTTTCCATATTCCCTGTAGGGCTGGTTTGGTATTTGCAAATTCTTTTAATTTTTGCTTGTCCTAGAAGCTTATCTCTCCTATTTTCAATGATAGCCTAGCTGGATATAGTATTCTTGGCTGTGTATTTTTCTTGTTTAGTGCTTTGAATATATCATGCCAGTTTTTTCTGTCCTTCCAGGTCTCTGTGAATAGATCTGCTGCCAATTTCTAGCACTTCTACTATTGTATATTACAAACCTTTGTCCTGGGCTACTTTCAGGATTTTCTCTTTCTCACTAAGACTTGTAAGTTCTACTATTAGATGATGGAGTGTGGACCTATTTTTTTTTATTTTGAGGGGGATTCTCTGTGCCTCCTCTATTTTGATGCTTATTCCCTTTGCAGAATTAGGGAAATTCTCTACTATAATTTGTTCCAAAATACCTTTTGCCCCTCTCTCTTTTTTCTTCTTCTGGGATCCCAATTATTCTAATATTGTTTCATCTTACGTATCACTTATCTCTCGGATTCTCCCCTCACGGTCCAATAGTTGTTTGTCTCTCTTTTGCTCAGCTTCTTTATTCTCCATCATTTGGTCTTGTATATCACTAATTCTCTCCTGCCTCATTTATCCTACAGTAAGAGTTTCCATTTTTTATTATACCACATTAATAACTTTTTGTAATTTCAACTAGGTTAGATTTTAGTTCTTTTATTTCCCCAGAAGGGGTTTTTTATTTCTCCAGAAAGGATTCTCTACTATCTTCCATGCTTTTTTTGAGCTCACCTACTACCTTGATAATCATCATTCTGAACTCTAGTTCTGACATATTACTAATGTCCATATTTATTAGGTCCCTAGCTGTCGGTACTGCCTCTTGTTCTTTTTTTTTTTCCCCATGGCAAGTTTTTCCACCTTGTAATTCTATCCAGATAAGAATATATGAATGAGAGAACAAAATACTAAAAGGGTAACAACAAACATACACAACAAACATACACAAACAAATATAAACTAAACAAATCAGAATAGACTTGAAACAGAGAGGAGAAGAAAGGGAGAAAAAAGAAAAAATATATATTTTATATGTAATATATTTACCTATAAAAATATATGTAACATATTTTATATGTAACAGAGCCACACTCTTGATTTGGGTGTTTTGGTCTGTTAGAAGAAACTACCTCCCAAATTTTAAAGAAAGAAAATCTTATATATATGCAAAAATAAGGATAAACATGACAAAGGGGTGGAATGTGACTGTAAAGATGAAAATTTAAAAGATTCTTAAAAAGGAATTGAAAAGAACTTGGCTGAAATAAGAAAAAAAGTAGAGGAAAGGATGTGATCAGGCTGGAGACTCGAACAAAGCCATGTGCTAGATTTAGGGTATATTTTGATCTATTAGAAGAAATTGTATCTCAAAATTTTAAAGGAAAAAAACCCTATATGTATGCAAAAGTGGGGTTAAGTACAATGAAGCGATAAAATATGACTATTACAATGAAAAATTTAAAAAGATTTTTAAAAAGGTATTGATAAGATAGAATAGTTTAAAAACTTTAAAATAGAAAGAAGAAAAAATTTTTAAAATAGAATAAAAAAAAATAAAATTAAGAAAAATTAAAAAATAAAATTAAAAAATAAAATTAAAAAAAAAAAGACTAAAGGATCATGGGAAAAAAGCCATGATTTCTTTGTGTTGCTTTCCCTGAGCTCTGGAGTTCCATAGTTCTCATTGATTCGTGAACTCAGTTTGACTGGATGTTCTTGCTGACCTTCTGGAGAAGGGGCCTGTTGCAGTGATTCTCAAATGTCTTTGCCCGAGCTGGAATTGCATTGCCCTTGCCAGGGCCAGGCTGAGTAATCTGCTCGGGTTTGGTCTTGGGAGCTTTTATTCCCTGAATGCTTTTCATAGAGCTCTGGAGGATGGGAATGAAAATGGTGGCTTTCCTATCTCTAGCCAGTAGGAGCTGAGAGCTCGGGGCCCCACTCCTCAGTGCACCTCTCAGAGATAAGCAGTCAATCCCTCCCATCTCCCCAGTCTCCAGCCCCACTCTGTGCTCACTCAGCCTGTGACAGGATTTCTGTTTCTGGTGTGTGGCCCCGTTTAGAGTCTCCAAACCCAGCTGACTCCTGCCATGTGCTCCTGCAGCTGCTCCTCCCAAAGGAGGAAGGAGGGGGTCTCTCCAGATCTGCCCCTTGTGGGGTCCCTGCTTGAAGAGCAGTGGTCTGACTGTGCCTTGGTTCATAGTTTAAGGTAATCCCAAGTTGAAAGCCCCTTCCTCAGCTCCATCTCTGCAGCTGGCTTCCTGTCCCAATACCAGGGAGCTCTGCCACACTCAGACACTCCTGGTCTTTCTGTGATCCTGCAGGTCTTGAGACCACACTGTCCCCAAGAGTGTCCCACCCCCACTTAGCCTCCAGAGCAACGTCCCTCAGCAGACGAGATTTGTAAAAGTTCCGATTTTGTGTTCTGCTGCTCTCTCACTTGCCGGGAGCCGGCAAGTGACGCCTGGTGGTCTATCTTCCCATCCCCTCAGATTCACTTCTTTGCACATCCTACCTTCTGAAAAGTGGTTGAATTTCTGTTCCTAGAATTGCTGCTCTTCTTTTCTTCCATCTCTTGGTGTTCCTGAGGAATCCAGAAATGATCCTGGCTTGAATCTATTTGGAGCTGGTTTCTTTGCCACTTTAATCTTCCTTAAGAGCTAGAATAAAGTCACTGAGAAGAGCCACGTTGGGGAATGGCTGATGACAGGCCCCTGGCAGGTCCTGACTAGGCGAGTTATAATGATTTCTTCTTATAAGCAGCATTAAGAATTCTTTTATTTTGTATGAAATCAAATGATCTCAGTTTCAACTGAAAAGTATAGTGAATTTGTACTCATTGTGATTATATATTTTGGCTTGTTTCTGTTTATCATTTTTCTATTCATCTGCATTTAAAACACTTGTGTTTTTTTGATTAACTCATTATTTTTTTATTTGTGCATTATTTTTCCTGCCCTAAGTTACTAGGTTACCTGCCCTAGGTTTGCACTGTTTTTATTCTTTTAGTAGTTAGCTTTGAATCTTTGTTATGATTATTTGTCACACAAAAGTCAAAAGGTGAAAATATATATTTACTACCCTGTAAATAAAATAATATCAAATGTATATTTAAATACATTTTGTTTAAAATAACAATCATAGCAATTTCTACCATGCATGGCTAACAAAAGAGGTCATATCTAAAATTAGCAATTTTAAATCCAGATACTAGAACCAGACCACCCCTGCCTGCATTCAAATCCTGGCTTTGGAGTTAATGACAATGTGAGCTTGAGCAAAGTATATAAATGGTCCATACATCAGTTTCTCTATTTGTAAAATGGAGATAATTTGCTGCATATCTCATAGTCTTACATGGAGAATTAAATACTGAATGCATATAAATTGTTTAAAATGGTGCTTGGAACAGAGTCAATTTTTCTTTATTATAAATCTGCATTTGCTCCTCCATGAGGGCTTCACTCTCTTTGGAAGATCATCAAAGAATGAATGCTGACTTTCAATCTTTTTTAAAAATGACTTCCTACCTGGACTCTGAACTCTTAGTAGATGCCCCATTGAGGATACAGAAGGCATAATGACATATCCCGAGTGAGGGTAAGAACAGCTCAGGATAGCATTTCCTACTGGAACTGGAAAATGAACATGGTTATTACCTTTGGAAAGATTGCCATAGTCAACAAGAGTTTTCATAACTACTCTTTAATAAAGGAATTCTCAGAGACATTTGATTGTATATAGAACTTGAATATCTAAAATATAACCCTTATATTCTGTGGTTCCTAAACTACTTTAATCAGAGGATCCCCTTTTCATGAAATATTTATTAACAGCTGAAGGAATATTCCAGTGTTTCTCTGACATGTTTTGAGAAATTCTTATCCAGGACATTGATCAAGCAGATATTTACTGTGTACTTAATTTCTGCCAGGGTACAACTTCTGTATACTTGAAATACAGTAGTGAGCAAAACAGACAAAAGAGACAAAAATTACAAATCTAACATAGTTTTCTTACTTGTAGGGACAGTATTGTTTAATCATGGAAGATTTTAAAATACTTGATATCTAATACTACATATTAAATCCATTTTTCTGCAGTTTGATATGAGTATGTAATTTTTAATTGAAGTACAGAATAATGTATTTTACCTTGAGAGTTTTTTTAATGCTATCATATCTTCTTAAGAAAAATGAAACATTACCAGCACCATTATAATTCTGGGTCTAGGATCTAAAATTGCATCCTTTAAGTAAATAAATATAATAAAATTGTGATTTTTTTTTCTAAAATATGAATTTTAGAAAAAAAAATTACCTTTCAACATTCAATATATTCCTTGTACTAAATTATAAATCCCATTAATCCATATTCAGATCTTCCTCTCATATTAATATTTAACATAATTCTAAAGGAAAACTCTAAATAATGATATATAACCTAAACTAACAGTAAAAGGACATCATTCCTGTGCTTCCCTATGTTTCCTCCCCCAGATCCTCTGGTTTTAATTTTTTTCGTTCACATATACATTCAAACATTTTCTATTAATATGTGTCCTACTACTCTCTTTTATAACTTTTGATACTCTTGAGAATCATTCCAAGTATTTTAAGCACTTTATATAGTTTTTCTAATGTTTAATGTTAAATAGAGTCACTTCTCCCTTTTAAGAGAAAGGCATTTTATGTAGCTGAGGGAAATAACAAAATGGATCCACAGCCTTAAAAATCTCAGAAAGGTAGCTTTCAAAATGTACAACTTGCTAACAAGCATAAAAATGAAGGATAAGCTAAAAGGTCATTTCCACTCTAAGCTTTCATCTGCTCAAAGACTAGCCCTGTGGGAAAACCAGGTGTCTTAAAAGACAATAATATTTTGATGATTCCGGGAGTTAGGATGGAAAGGCAAAAAAAAAAAAAAACAACCTAGGAAACTCTGCAGTGGTACCAGATTCACATAGAAGCTGAGTTAGAGACAGCTATATGCTTTAGAACCAATGCAGTGTCCTTAAAGTACGAAGATACAAGTTTATTAATGACACTAGAGACTGGTATTTTCCAATGTGCAGAAAGAAAGTCAATTTAGAGATAAGTTTAACAAAGTCATCAACCAATTCCTGATATACTGAGTTTCAAATCTATTTGATCAAGAAAGGATTTTGTACAAGACTTACCAAAATATGTACATGTCTGTTTCTGTGCACGTGCACACTTGAGCATGCATATTAAAACTGGTTACTAATTAGCACAGTTTTATGTTGGAATGTCTGCATTTGATTCTATTTAAGGCAGGGAAAGAAGAAGACATAAAAAGAGATGAAGCTATCCAAAAGCAGTGAAAGTGATTTTTTGGAATCTCCCTACAATCTCATTCTCCCAGTAAATAAGAAAGAGAATGTACCAGCTCAGGGTTTCCTCTAGTCTGGGTAGAGAAAATTTGGATGAAAATATATTGAATCACCTTCCTTTAAGTTGTATGTTGAAGTTATTTATATTCCGTTATTGTCCTGTATTCAGAATCATCCTTATATTTGAATTGTATTCATAGTGAATCGTGATAGCAAAGTTTTCTTTTTGTATCAGAAATAGCATGGGGTGGGGGTGGGGGTGGGGGAGGCCATGGAAGAAAGCATCTCTCCCAGTGCAAAAAATATCTGCTCTGCAAGAGGAAATCCCCCCATGGATTATTCATGGTTTTCTACTTAGCATTTCTCTGCATTGTTCTTTTAAAAACGTACCTATCCCTAGATAGAGTTACTCAGGCAGACTATAAAATCTTGAGTAGATGAATTTATGGGACTTATATGGCGCAGCACAGGAACACAAAACTAAAGCGCATAGGAAGAAATGACAAAAATGGGGAGGGGGATGTCAGAAATAGAAATAGAAAAGCAATAGACTAGGATTTTGTGATTCATAATTCCCAGTCTCATTGCCATCATTAACTCACTGTACAAATTCATGAACATCCACATTTTTCACCTCTAAAATGAAAGGATAGAACTGTGTAACCCCAAAGATCATTTTCAGCCAAAAACGTTATGAAATGGGTTTCCCTCCTTTTATCTCCTGGTTTTAATTCTGCTCTGCTCTCTTTCACTCTAGATGAATTCAGGATGGATGATAAGGTGTATATTCAGATTTTTCCCTGAAGATAGAGCAGACAGCCCACCTAAGGAGAAAAGTACAGAAATGGCTCATAGGAGCCCCTCTCCTTATCTCTAAAGCTGGATAACTTAAATTCTGTTACTTTACCAAAGAAGAAAGAAATACATCATTTAGAGTCTACTAATAGGCAGTAAGACATACCTTTCATGCACTTCAGAGTTCCCTAGTGGCCTGAAAAAGTTACTTCAGGGTCTAAAGACATTTGCTACCAGGATATAACTTATACACAAGAAGAGCTTGACTCATTGCTTTGTGCAAGGCTAACTAGTATATTTACACACAGTGCACAAGTGCAAACCAGTTAATTTTAGCTTTTGTCAGTTTTATTGAAACTATCTTCTCCAGATTTTTCCTTACCATCACCACTTAGCAAAAATTTTGTGGGGGAGGGAACAAAGGTGTTTGTGTTGTTTTTTTTTTTTTTTTAAACAAGTTGTCCATCTCTCTGAAAAATATGGTTTCTTATTATTAGGGCAAGTTAAGTTTGAGCAGAGTAATGAATGTTTTTTGTACAGCAAGACTTGAACTAGACAAAGTTAAACAGATAAGGAAGATTTTATTCAAGGCTATTATGATAGGGGAAGGAAGCCAGAACTCAGTCCGAGCTCAGTCCTGATTTTGTCTCAGATCTTGATTTCAGGGTCATGGGACTGAGCGCCACGAAAAGCTCCAGGCTTTGAGCAGAGTCTTCTTGTCCCTCTCTCTCTGCTCCTCCCCCTGCTCCTCTCTCCTTCTCTCTCTCTCTCTCTCTCAAATAAATAAATAAGATCTTTGAAAAATAAAATGGGCAAGCGGCTTCTAAAATTATTTCCATCTCAGAGGGGCAGAGAAAGAATTTGCGATTATTACTTCCCTAAAGTAAATGCTCTAAGAAAAGGGAGATCAGGGCTTAGGGGCAGGAAGAAGACTATTGAAGATCAGTCAAGCTGAGGGTAATAGGAACATACTTCAGTCAAACTCCAAATTTTTTTCCAAAAACGTCTTTTTTCAAAATCGGAGAGTTATAATCATCACTAACACCAGAAATGAACAAGCCCAGAGAATTTAGTAAATGCTAGATACTGTGCTACATGTTTGATCCAAGTAAGTAGAAAGTGCGGTTGCTGTTTTCTAGAGGGTTTTAGTCTAGGCAGCAGGGGGAAACTAAAAGATTAAATGATCAATACAAGGTGAGCTGGTTTATTTTAAATACCTAATAAGAACATTGAGTGTCAACGATACTCAAATTTAAAAAAATTAAAAAGAAACAGAAAAGGCTCTGAGAACACAATGAGGAAGAGATGAGTCAGGCATGGAAGCAGACTTGCATACCTGTGAGGTTCTGTTGAATTAACCTTTTACAAAGTATTACTTATGATATCAAAGGCTCTTTTGACTTTATGTATATTCAACAACAACAACAACAAAAATGGGCCAGAAGATTCTGGATGTGAGTACGACTGACTTGATTATGGTTTTCAAACCAGGTTCCTGGGACCCTGAGGTTCTGCGGAGTAACTAGGGCATCACAGAAGAATTCAGCAGGAAAAGACAGCGTGGGATTTCAGTGCTCCTTCCTCGTGGCCTAGTGGCTTTACTTTCATGTCTTTAACATGGGGGTGATAAGTTTCTCTGGAAAGAAAGATTTCAGTGCTTTAAGAAGGAGCCAAAAAGCTGTCAAATACAAAACAAAAAATTCCACGTAAGGAAAAATACATGTAAAAATGATCTGGTAATAGTTTAATTTTTATTTGTGGAGATGTTCGCATTGGTAATTGTGCACCTCCACTCTACCCGTCTTGCGCAATTGCCCCAAAGGCACTTGCCTCAGGCTGAAAAACTAAACATTTTTCTTTCCGAATTCATGTCACACCACAGTACAATGGTCCTCTCTTTGTAGGGGTCTTCTGAGAAGCAGGGGTGTGGATGGAGAATGAAAGATAGAAGCACAGAGCCCGAAAAATAGCAGAGCTTTACCCGCAAGTGGGTCATACCCTCAGGGACCTCCAAGCCTTATTGGTACAATAGGAGGCAGGGAGACCTAGGAGACATAGGGAAGTACACAGTAATTTAGGTGGCTGCTACTCAGCACTGGCAACAATTCACAACTGGTGTTTACCCATATGCTCTTCATATATGAATTGTGCTGCCAAATAAGCTGAAAATAGTAAAAATGTAGGTTAGGCCAATGGGAAGCTATAATGGTAGGGCTTGGGGCCTTGGGTCCGCCTGTGCTTCTCTAGAAATAAAACTTGATTTTCCAAAATTCTCAGTGAGGTGTAGACTTATAGGTAAAGGTTTTAAAGAATGGGGTTGGGTTGTTTATAACTTTACTTACTTTACAGTGGTGTTTTACTGTGATGCCCCAGGGCAAGAAGATTGTGAATACAGGAAGAATTTAGAGAAGAAAAAAAGAAAAGAATAATTTTGATGCATGGAACATCTCTGATGAGAAATTTTATGCCTATCCTGGCACTCAGAAGGTTCTCTTTTAGGAGACAAGAGTTAAGCCAGTGGCTAGGAAAGAAGTTAACCTACTTTGCAATTTTTCTTTACAAAAGTAGCCTAAATGTGGCTACTTTTGGTTTGAATAATAACCTAACCCCCCTTGGGCACCTGGGTGGCTCAGTGGGTTAAGCCGCTGCCTTTGGCTCAGGTCATGATCTTGGGGTCCTGGGATCGAGTCCTGCATCGGGCTCTCTGCTTGGCAAGGAGTCTGCTTTCTCCTCTCTCTCTCTCTCTGCCTGCCTCTCTACCTACTTGTGATCTCTCTCTGTCAAATAAATAAATAAAATCTTAAAAAAAAATAAATAACCTAACCCCCCTCGCCACTGAAAAAAAATTTAAAAAATTTTTAAATCCACCTGGAAGAATCATCTCAGGCCAATTTTATTTTCTAAGTTCCTTCTTTTCTGCTTTTGTATTTTCTAATATTTTATTTCTTTCTCAAAAAAGAGACAAAGCAAAGAACCAGCTATTTCCTATAGAGCAAAAAGAGCAGATTAACTTCCTTTCTTTCTTTCCATCTTCCCTCCCTTCTCCCTAAACTCTGCCACCTTACCTCACATTTTTGTAGGAGGTCCTACACTCCTCAAGAAAACTGCAGGCTAGAGTTTCTCAACTGTCTTAAGGACCAAGGAATGTGAAGGAACATGCACCCCAGGAAGTTTTGCATTTTGCATCTTTTGCTGCCAAATATAATTCAAAGCATGCCTGATTTCTAAAGTGACTGATTCCTAAAACCTCAGAAAGGCAGGAGCTTTTCAGACTTACAGGTGCTATCTTTCTTTATGCATCATCACAAACTTTGTACTGTTGCTAAAAGAGCCCACATCCCTTGATTAGAGAATTTGAAACTGCAGGGCAAACTATCCCTTATCATCTCAGTTTGGCAAAGCCCAGACCCCCTTATGTTCAGAGAAGGCTTTCGGACAAGTCTGCTGTAAACAATCTATTTTCCAAGTGATTCCAATTACTATTTGATGATGCTGGTTTTGTTTCATGGGTCCTTTTTAATTGGTAGTGTTGGTGTTCTGCATTAATTTCCTAATGAAGGTTGCCACTTAAGAAAAATCCGACAAATAATCAACTGCCTGAAATGCAGTTGAGACCTCATTATCTATATGTATTTCAGTGGCGCCAGAATTTAGCTTCTATACAGCGTTCACTTGCAGCAATGCCTTTAAAGGACCTCAAGATGCTTTTCATTTTGGAGTGATCATAAATGAAGGACATAGCTTCCTCTTCCTCTGGCTGTCTGAAGCATGGAGGGGACAGCACTTGATGTAAGGAAGGAAAATTCTATCTGCTCAGAAAGCAGGATCTTCTCCAACACAAAGGATCACTAAAGGAAAAGTCACCCTTCGTGGCCTTCTCATTTTGGAGGGTGGATCATGTGGTTTCAGCTCTCATTTACTGTCGCTATGACTGAAGCAAGTTGAGCCCTTACTTGTACCTAAAAAAGTTCCAAGCGTTGTTTGGTGCTGTCCAAGAGGTGCCTTTCCTATTCCACACTGTCCTCACATTGTTAGGCGTCAGTCTGTGGCACAAGTAGTTTCATGCTCAGACTGCATTTGTGGTCGGAGAGTTAGAACAAGGAGATGGAGTTCTAATTCTTCAATTTCTAAAAAGAAAGACTCAGCTAAAGCTTGCCGCCATTTTAGTTCCCTCACAATTTCTTCACTCTTCCCTTACTACTTATATAAGTTTATATGACCCAAGCTTCAGGTTGTAAGAACATCTGACACAAAAAGGAACATGGAGGAAGTAGATATGAATTAGTAATATGTTTTTGTCCTATCTTAAATCATCTCGTGTATATTCCTAACCCCACCAGACCATTGCCAAAATCTGCAACTATTAATGTCGTAAGGATAAATATAAATGAAAACTAAGAGGCTTAATTCTCCTTTTCCAAAACAAGGGAAGAGATTTCCTTCCCTTCCCTATCTTAGGACATTGACTTTAGGAAGCAGTCTCCTCTCTTTTAAATATATAAATTCTTTTTAAAACTAGTCAGAATTTTGTCAGCTTTGTGACCTAAGAATGGCTTTCTCAAGGACCTGCAAGCCATCTCTTTGAAATCTAAATATCAAGGGAGATAGGACCCCTATTTCCCAGTTTCTGTGAGGGGTAGGAGCCTAATTCTGGCAAACACCTTGCTCCAGTTTACACCTTGTCATAAAGGTTTGGAAAGTTTGTTTTTCTTCTGGATAAAGCCAATTAGCAAACACAGATAGTCACTTCCTCGGCAAGATGAAGACAAATGGTGTTATCAACTTCATTTACTAGACAACTAGTTACTGTTTCTCTTGAAAATATCTCTGTAATAGGTTGTATCTGCTTGGCTATATTAGAAGGGAGAGGTCTTTCTATCTGCAATGTTTTAGCTCATTTCTTGTGACATATGTCACATTCTGATTTAATACTTATTCAACAGGAATATGGTTCTCTTTTTCTGTTACATTTATGTTGAGGTTTTCTGGATAGGTTGAAGATTTTATTTTGAACTCTATTTCCTCAACAACGCCAACCCATAATTTATATGTATGGAGGCAACTAAAGGAGCAATCAGTTTCCCACTGACTAGAGAGGGCAGATAGGTGGAACCTACCAGAATTCTTACCTCTCAGAATCTTTTCTCACATTTAATTATTTCCTAACAGATTTAGGCTAAAATGTGTCTTTTTATGCATATATTGAAGTTCATCAAACTATGTGTAGACATTTTCATAGTCAACTGAATTTGGGTTAGTAATTTTCTTCTGTGACACATTGACATTTAAATCCTAACTGAAACATAAACATAACACTAGAGGTAAACACCGTTCTTTTAATCACTACTAATTAACTCTACTCTGTCATTTTCTGCAAAAGATGAATTACTGAAAGTACATCCCAAATTCCAATTAATTTTGTGACTAATTGTTGTTGTAACTCTGGATAAATTATGGTTCTGCACCATAAATAGTGATGACTTACAAAATTAAAAGACACTATTGAAAGTGGAGAGTTAAAGAACAGGCAGAAATTAGAAATTATGAAATATTTCATGACTATCTAAGTATACAGCTGCTTTATTTACCTAAATTGTTAGGGAGTTAATCATAATTAACATTAATTGGGTATCCATGGTATATAAATACAGCCTTGCATTACATTTTAAAATATTTTCAGTATATCTGTAACATTAGTGATACTTTTAAAAATTCAGTGTATTTTTTTTCCCCCAATGTTACCACTTGGGGAATATATGTATTTGTCCCAAAAGATGCTGCCATCATGTGGAAGAGTTTTAGAATTTTATAGAACCCACCACAAATTCTCTTCTGGTATTATTTTTTAACTGATGATGCTCTGAAACAAAATGTTCCTTTGTTGAAGGTATATTAGTCTTTAGGAAACACAAAATCAATAAGGACCACATCGGGCCTATTAGGGGAAACAAGATATGGAATATAACTTTTCATTTAAAACTTTTTCAAGGGTTACTAAATAATCAAGTAATTCTGAAACTGGTAATTTCAATTAAAGACACAGAGTAGCCATGAGTTATGTTCCCCAGAATTAAGTTGCAGATCCCCAACCCCCCTGGAGTAGGGTGAATAAATGAATAAAAGGAAAAACTTCAAGATCTGAAAAAAGGGCCGCCTGGGTGGCTCAGTGGGTTAAGCCGCTGCCTTCGGCTCAGGTCATGATCTCAGAGTCCTGGGATGGAGCCCCACATCGGGCTCTCTGCTCAGTAGGGAGCCTGCTTCCTCCTCTCTCTCTGCCTGCCTCTCTGCCTGCTTGTGATCTCTGTCTGTCAAATAAATAAATAAAATCTTAAAAAAAAAATCTGAAAAAAAAGGGTAATTTAAGTCTTCATATTCAGACATTTGGAAAACATATGTACACATTTGTACGAAATCATACTTTAGAATCCTAGTTCTAGGTCCAGCATATAAGGCGCTCCCAAGAAGTCATTCCATTCTAACAGTAAACAAAATCTAGGCAAATGGGGAAAAAAAAATCAAAACTTGTCTTAGAGTTGTAAGAGAAGGGATAGGTCAAACCATGGCTTACAAAATGGGAAAGAAAAACGGGCAGATTCAAGGAATCATAACTTGATGGAGCAGAATCCCACAAGCAGAAACCTCTCTGAGAATGAGTACCAGGGTTAGGAAAATCTAAATTGTAATCGAGGAATTGCTGGAAGCTCATGGGTGATTATGAGAGGTAAAAACTCCGTGGGGTGTCCAGTCATGCCAGGATGCCCATACACTTTTGTGAGCATTATCTGTAAAAAGCTCTACCAGGTTCTCACATTAAATTCTTAGGGTGAAGTGGGGGAGAATAATCCCCCTAGGCCTCCAGAAGCAGGGAGGGAAAAAGTAACCTTTTGAAATATGCTATAGCATTGTGTTATTCTTAAAAAGGCCTGCCCTAAAGCAAAACTACAAACTAACCTTTTGGTGTTTTAATGGAGCCTAACCAACCTGGGAAAAGGGAAATACCTAATTTTATTCTACTTTGACCATCCGAGCCCATATGGGGGATTGGGAAGAAGCACCGGGGAGTATGCGTCAAGTTCACAGTCCAGAAGAAAGTCTTACTAAGAGACAGAGACCTGAACATGGAATTATAAATTTGCCCTCTCCCTGTACATCTTACAATCACGTCACTACTAGACTTTCTTTTTCTAAGCGCATTATGTCTGGTTTTCAACCAATAAATATAAGTATACTTAAAGGCAATGAACACAGGTACAAGAGACACAGCATTAAAACTTACTCAGATATAGCAGGAAGTTGGAGTTATCAGACTGAAAAATTAAAACAATTATAAGTAGCATGCTAAGTTCTCTAAAAGAAAAAGTAGACACTATGCCAGAATCAACCAATTGGTAATGCTAGCAAAGAGAGAGAAATTAAAAAAAAAAAATTGCTCACGATCAAAAACATTCTAAAAGAAATGAAGAAGGATTTTGATGGGCTCATTGGCACTGAACACAACTGAGGAAGGAATCTGAGTTTGGAGAAAGGAACAGAAATCCAAGTACTATGCAACAACTACAAAAGGGTAACACACATAACGGAAACACCAGAAGGAGAAAAGAAAAAAAGATCAGAAAAAAATACCTGAAGCAATACTAACTGAGAATTTCCTAAATCAGTGTCAACCAACCACAGATCCAGGACACCTAGAAAAGCACCAAGCAAGATGTATATTATGATATACATATATATATGTATATCATATCATATATATGCATATCTGTATATACACACACACAAAATATGTATATTATAAACAACTCTATACCCACAAATGTGATAACCTAGATGAAATCAATCAATTTCTTGAAAGACTCAGTCTCCCAAAAGTCACATAAAAAGAAACATATAGGGGCGCCTCGGTGGTTCAGTGGGTTAAAGCCTCTGCCTTTTGCTCAGGTCATGATCCCAGGGTCCTGGGATTGAGCCCCGCATCAGGCTCTTTGCTCGGCAGGGAGCCTACTTCCCCCTCTCTCTCTGCCTGCCTCTCCGCCTACTTGTGATCTCTGCCTGTCAAATAAATAAATAAAATCTAAAAAAAAAAAAAAAAGAAAGAAAGAAACATATAATTTGAATCGGTCTGTATCTATTAAATAAATTGAGTTGCTGATTAACAACATTCCAAAACAGAAAGCACCAATCCAAGATGGGTTCACTGATGAATTCTACCAAATATCAGAAGATACATGCAGAGAGAATGCTTCCTAACTCATTCCACAAGGCCAGCATTACTCTCGTGCCAAAACCAGGCAAAAACATTGCAAGAAAAGACAACTCTAAGCCAATATTGCTCATGGCAAATGTAAAAATCCTCAAGAAAATGTGAGCAAATTGAGTCCAACAATATATAAAAATCATATACCACAACTAAATGAAATTTACTCCAGGTATGCAAAGTTTGTTCAATTTGAATATTGGTTAAAATAATCCATCACACTAACAGACTAAAGAAGAAAAATCACATGATTGTATCAGGAGATTAGAAAAAGTATTGGATATATTTTAACACCTATTCATGATAAAAATGCAGTAAGGTAGGAATGGAGAACTTACTAAAACCTGGTAAAGAATATCTACAAAAAACCCTACAGCTAATATCAGAATGAATGATGACAAACCAGAGTTTTCTCATTAAGATCAGATACAAGGCAAGAATATTCCCTCCTACTCTTCTTTATTACCATCATATTGGAGGTCATAGCTAATGCAATAAAACAGGAAGTACAAATAACAGATATTCAGATTGTGAAGGAACAGATAAATTTGTCTGTAGATGATATGTTTATCTATATAAAAATATGAAAGGACCAACAAAAGACTCCTGGAGCTAATAAGTGATTACAGGAAGACCACAGAATACAAAGTTAATATACACAAAATCATTAATATTAGCACCCCCCAAAATGAAATACTTAGGTATAAATGTAACAAAATATGTCCCACAAACTCTAATAGATGAAATCAAGGAAGACTTAAATGGAGAGTTATTCCATGTGCATGAATTGGAATACACAATGTTGTCAAGACATACCTTCTTCCCAAATTGATGTATAAATTCAACAATATCTCAATCAAAACTCCAGCAGCGGAATCTATTGTTATCAACATACTAATTCCAAAGAGCCAAAAGACCCAGAATAGCCAATACAATAGCAAAGATGAACAAAGAGAACTGACATTACCAACTTCAAGATTCACTTAAAGTTACAGTAATCAAAACATTGTGGTATTGATTAAAGAACAAATATATCAAAGGAACAGAATAAAGAGCTCAGAAATAAATGCACACAAATACAGTCAACTGATTTTTGACAAAGAAGCAAAGACAATACAATGAAGCAAAGGTAGTCTTTTCACCAAATGGTGCTGGAACTACCAGATATTCAGGTGCAAAAAAAAAAAGAAAAAAGAATATCTAGAAACATATCTTGCACCCTTCACAAAAATTAGCTGAAAGTGGATTATAGGCCTAAATATAAAATGCAAAACTATAAAACTTCTAGAAGGTAAGATAAGAAAAAACCTAGATGACCTTGAGTATAGGTATGACTTTTTAGATGCAACATCAAAGCATGATCTTAATCAGAAATAGTTGATCAGCTAGACTTCATTAAAATTAAAAACCTCCGCTCTGAGAAAATGGAGGCAACCAGGATACCTGTCAATGGGTGAATAGATCGGTAGACTGTGGTGTATCTAGATGATGGAGTATTGTTCAACAAAAGGGAGAGGGGGGCTATCAAGTCATGAAGGAACCCTAGGTGCACAATGCAAGGTGGAAAGCCAGGCTGAGTGGGCTGCATGTTCTGTGATTTCAACTATTGACACTCTGAAGAAGATAAGGCTCTGATATGGTAAGGAGTGATTGCCAGGGCTTACAGGGAAAGGATGAACAGTTTAAGTACAGAAGATTTGGGGGTGAAGCTCTTCTGTATGATTCTTTAAGGGTGGATGATGTCATTATACATCTATTGAGACCCATAGAATGCATAGCATTGGAAGTGAGCCACAGTGTGAACTGTGGACTTTAGGTGACGATGATGTGTCAGTGTCAGTTCAGCAATTATAACAAGTGTTCCACTCTACTCTTGGCATTTGAAGGTGGGGAAAGCTGCACCTGCGTGGGGGTAGAGGGTGTATGGGAAGTCTCTGTGCCTTATCCATTTCGCTATCTATCCATCAAGCTAGAACAACTCTTAAAAATAAGTCTATTTAATATTAAAAATCATACGTATATACAGCTTTCTAAAAGTTCAGTTTTCTTCACAATAAAAGAAACAATGCCTTATCCAAGGAGTACATATTGCTATAAATATATAAAAAAATTTTTGCTTTCAGTCACTAAGACAGTGTTTGCAAATAATAAAATAACTGGAAAAATAAATATGTGCAACATTGTGTGCCTTATTAATTACTATTATATTTTAGAGGAAATAAAGTTTACAAGTATTAATTTCTAATATTGTGATTTTTTATTGAACCTTTAAAATTAGATTTTTAATTTATTGCCAGTATGCAGAAATTACTCTAAACAGGTATAGGCTTTCTGAAATGTTTGAACAGAAGGATTTGATTTTCAGTCATACTGCAGGATAAAATCTCTGACTTTTAAAATGGAATATTAGAAGTCTTTGATCCTCAGAGAATAGAATTTAATCAGATTGAAGCAAGATAACTATGATGGACAGTTATTTATTTAAGAGCAATATGACTTTTCAGTTTTGATAAGCAGAGTTCCCTCTTTTAATATTAAAGTTGACAACTGAAGTGAACTTACTTTTAAGTTCAGAAGGTAAGATAATGCATTTTTATAGAACCCTAGCAAAGTTTTTATGTTTCATACTGAGGAAAAAAAAAAAAAAGTAGCTGGGCTACTTGAATACCAATAAGACCCTATCACAGAGTTGTTTTCAGGGGATTTTAAAAGTACTCATTGAACACCCTGGGGCTCACGGACCAATTTTATCCTTCCTTATGTGTCTCAGTGGCTCACACAACACCTGGCTTGCAGGATGCAGTCAACAAATAATAATTAACAGAAAACAGAGCAAAAATACAGAGGAACTGAAGGACATGTCATTTCATAGGGATATATTTTTCTCATAAAGGTAATAAGCCACAATTAGGATTAAAAAAAAAAAGGCCTGAAAGCTAATACAAACATCAGGTATATCATCCTATGAATAGAGCTATGACGTTTAAAAAAATGGAGAAACAATAAGCTCTATGCATTTTTTTAAGATTTTTTTATGATTATCACCAAAGACTGCTTTCCATTAGGTTTCTGTCTCTCATCTAACAAAGTTGTACTGATAGACTCCCACGAAAGGAATAATTTATAGCTTTTATTTTACTGATATAACCATAGTAATAAGAGTAGTTAAATGGTGATAATTTGCAACATTTTTCCTCCATCTCCCCCAAAAGTAGATAAACAATGAAGTCTGGCTAATCAATTATTTCTTTCATGGATGGTACTTTGGTGTTTTATATATATAAAAATCATCACTGTATCCAAGATCATCTATTTCTGGACTTTACTGTGTCCCACTGATCCATTGTTTCCTTTTTTTACCAACACTACACTGTGAAGATGATTGTAGCTTTATAGTAAATCTTGAGTTGTGTTAGTGTCAGTTCTCCAGCTTTGTTCTTCTTGCATATTACTGTAGTTATTCTGTGTCTTTTGCCCTTCCATATAAACTTTAGAGTCAGGTTTTTTTTAGATTTAATTTATTTATTTAACAGAGAGAGAGAGATCGATCACAAGTAGGCAGAGAGCAGGCAGAAGGAGGGGGGAAGCGGGGAAGTAGGGATGCAGGGCTCGATCCAGAACCCTGAGATCATGACCTGAGCCAAAGGCAGAGGCTTAACCCACTGAACCACACAGGTACCCCGAGAATCAGTTTTGTTGATATCCAAGAACTTAACCAGAATTTTGATCGTGATTGCATTGAACGTATAGATCAAGTTGGGAAGAATAGATTTCTTGATAATTTGAGTCTTTTTATCCATGAACATGGGATATCTCTCCATTCATTTAGTTCTTTGATTTCTTTCATTAGACTTCTGTAATTTTCTTTATATATATCTTACACATGTTTTGTTAGACTCCTACCTATTTCATATTGGGAGGTGTTAAAATAAGTGGCATCATGTTTTTAATTTCAATTTTTCTGGTTCATTGCTGGTACATAGGAAAGAAATCGACTATTGTATATTAACCTTGTGTCCTGCAACCTTGTTATATTGCTTATTAGTTCCAGGAGTTGTTCTGTCAATACTGTAGAGCTTCAATATAGATAATTACATCATCTATGAACAAAGACAGATTTATTTTTCTTTCCCAATCTGTATGTATGCACTTCAATACTTTTTGTTGTTTGTAGCAAAGAGAAAATTTTAATTTATAGTACTGAGAAATAACAAAAGTATAAATTACATCTTAATTTGGACATAAAATTCTAAAGAATGAAAAAATTCAAAATGAAAACTTTCTGAAATGTTAAAATTATTAAGTTTGAGAAATTTTATAACTTAATTGTCTACTTTTGTGATAGAACTGTTAAATGATATTTGTAGTTCTAGTGAAGCTGTTTTACAGCTCAAATTTTTACACTGAAAAATTTTTAAATGCTATTTAGATCTCTAAAGAATCTCCTTGTATAATTTTTAAAAGCATTCTTTTTTCTATTGGGGTATTTATTTGTTCTCTTGTCGAATCTATGATTTAAACTGTGAAGGAAAAAGTCATATGCACATGAATATTAATTGCATTGCACCCTATGATTCAGAGAGTATTATAACTTCTGGAACATTCTGAGAGGAGGGGGGAAAAAACAAACATAATCAAGATACATGCTTTGTAGCCATGTCATGTATTGAGTGTCCGCATACATTTCTCTGCAAAATATATCATTATTCCTTTTTAAATTATTGTCTTAGTCTAGATAACAGATTTGCATGGTATAAGAGGTCAAATAGTTCTATGAGGAATATGTGGAAGGCAGTAGCATCAAGCCCCACTCCTTTCAATTCTGATTCCTATCCTCTCTATATTATGTATTTCCATGAATATGTATAAGAGGCTTACTCTGAGGTTTTTAATTTTCAGATTTAAATATCACTTATTCATTTCCTAAGAAAGATGATGAGGACTTAGCTATCTTAAATAACCATAATTGCCCTCTCACAAATTATCTTGATATAATAATTTTGGTTAAATCAATAATAAGATTTATTTTTACATTGACTCTTTATTATTCATAGAAGATTGATGTGGTATGCCATCATTACATTTTATTTCTTTTACTCCCACTCCTACTTGTTGTAGACAATACTTGAATTTTGTTTATTTAATTTTTTGTGAACGCATTACTAGTTCCCCAAATTCTTCATCAGAAATTTAAGTTTACTCTCTATAGAGGTATGCTATATCATTATCAATTCCCTTTTTTTTCTTTATGTCTGTAGGTCAGCTGTTCCCTTAGGAACTTCCTTCATCTAGAAAGGAATTCCTTTGTCCTCTCTTCATATTAGAGTCTATTTCTTAGATCCATCCATTAATATTCCTTAGTTTATTTCTTGATATGGGGGAAGACATAGTCCAATGGCTTCCTTAGAATGGATTCCTATGAAATATTTAAAAACTTTGAATATTTGAAAATACCTTTATTTTCTCTTATGTTAATAAGGTACCAATGCAAGGACACCAGTTACAGACAACTCCCAAGTTTGGTGATTTAGAGCGACAAACACTTATTTCTTACCCAAGAGTGTGGAGACTGACCGCGATTCTCTTGAGCTTTATTGAGTTGGCTGGAATTGACTAACTCCCACCTATAGGTAGAATTTGGGTCTGATCCATATGCCTCTCATTCCAGAATAAAGTAATGTCTAAATTCTCCTGGCAGATGGCCAAAACCAAAACAAAATGCCAGTATCTTCCCATGTCTCTTATAACCTCAACCCAGCCAATGGTGATCTCTGCCCACAGAGTCAAATCAGTGAAGGTGAGGATGAGTATACTGCCTACTTTTTTGGGAGGCCTTCAAAATCCTATTGGACAGAGAAAAGATATGGGTTATATAAGAGGAAGTAAAGAGTTGAACCAATGATCCAATCTCTGCATCGTTAGAATTAATTGCATTTTTGTGGAAAATAACATCTAATTATGAAATAATTTTCCTCAAAATCATGAAGATTAAGTCTTACTGACTTACAGTAATATTGGTTATATTTTATCTTTGCTGAGGAGGTCAATGCTATTATGATTTGGAAGTTTTTATAATCTTCTCTTGATTCTCAGTGCTTCTCTTGATTCTCAGGACTCAGTAACAATTCTTGTTACCCTGCTCCACACTCCTCTTCAGATTTCAAAGTTTGCTTCTACTTCTTATCATACTTTCATTTTTCTTTTCTTTTTTTAATGGTCTTATTTATTTATTTGAGAGAGAAAGAGAGCAAGAAAGAGCAGGAGTGAGAGGGAAAAGCAGGCTCCCTGAGCAGGGAGCCAGATGTGGGGTTCAATCCCAGGGTCCTGGGATCATGACCTAAGTCGAAAGCAGATGCTTAACCGATTGATCCATCCAGGTGCCCCACGCTTCCATTTTTCTAACTTCTTTATGTGTATCCTATTAGCTATTGTCTCCATATTTAATATTGGAGTCTTTCCTCTTTTTCTTAGTCTCCTTGAAACTCCATTCATAGTTAAGAGTAATGTATTTAAAAGAGAATAAAGAAATTGATTCCATTTCTGCCACTGCAAAACAAGAGATGTAAAACTCAGGCTCTGTAAATAGTTTTCCACAAAATACTGATAAGACTAAATCACAACATTTGCATAAACATTAAAAATGATGAAATTTAAGAATAACACCAGCGATTATGGATTGATGATTGTACAAATGTGGAGGCAGCCCTTTGTTAAAGAACTAAGCTTATCCAGAAATGCCTTGAGTCATTTAAAATTATTTTCATTTTAATGTAAAACAATGCAAATCCTGTATGCAAAAAAAAAAATAATAAAAGTTCTCATGTAGTATTTAAAATGTGTGATACTTTCTATGGCAAAGGAAAAAGCAATTGTGGAATACCCTGCCATCACTGCAAGTAAGAAGCTTGGTCAGGGAACACCAAATTTAGTTTTCACTAAGAAAATTCAACATAAAGTTTCCAGATGTCTTATTCTCTCCAAACTAAATTTTATTTACTGACCGCTTGTAAGAAAAGACTAATGAAATGGTGTTATCTATACTATAAGTTAGTTGTTTGGTTTCAAACAAATGTGTGTATTTGTTGCCTCAGAGACATGAAATTCATTTCATTGAATTTGAAAATGATGGACAGTCAAGAGCTACCTGAGAAGATTTTTGGTGATTTAGAATCACATAATCTTGTGCTTTTTTAAAATGAAGATCACCAATGCCAATAAGTAAAGTTTTATAAGAGTCTTTATATATTGACTTAGTGTTTTGATAAAATCTAGTCAAAATATTTTATTAATAATTTGAGGTAAGGATGAAAGTAAATATCTAACTTTAGTGTGCTCTGAAAATAAAGACCTTAATCTTATACACTGAAAATGTTACTTCTATTTTACAAGGAAAAGATAAGATTTTCAGTGGGTTTCTCCTTACGATTATGACCACTGGCTTATAACTAGCAGTATTCTCATCAAGCACAAATAGCTTGGATAGAATATAAATCACTTTTTTTAAAAAAGATTTTATTTGTTTATTTGACAGACAGAAATCACAAGTAGGCAGAGGCAGGCAGGGAGAGAGGAGGAAGCAGGCTCCCTGCCGAGCAGAGAGCCTGATGTGGGGCTTGATCCCAGAACCCTGGGATCATGACCTGAGCCAAAGGCAGAGGCTTTAACCCACTGAGCCCCCCAGGTGCCCCTAAATCACATATTTTTGAAGATAAGGAAAAGCTACCATGATAATAAGAATTTGATAAAGGTTAAAATGGAAGAAAAATAAGGAAGAGCATGAGGACCAGAGGGGAAGGAAGAGAAACTGTATGGGAAGAAATCAGAGAGGGAGACAAACCATGAGGGATGCTGGACTTTGGGAACCAAACTGAGGGTTACAGAAGGGATGGGGCGAGGGGGCCGGTAATCAGGTGATGGGTATTAAGGAGGGCATGTGTGTTATGAGCAGTGGGTGTTATAGGGAAATAATGAATCCTTGAACACTACATCAAAAACCAATAATGTACTATATGCTGGCTAATTGAACAAAATACCAAAAAAAAAAAAAATAATAATAAAAAGAAGAAAAACCTCAAAGAGGTAAGTTCAACAAATGGCTGAAAGTCTGAAATACTGATGAGAGATTTTAATAATCTGATGGGGCTACAGGAACAAAACTTCAATTTCAGAGCCTTCTAAGGAGAAGGAAATTTGCTAAAAAGCTTATTTGGTAAAATGAAGGGCTATACATTAGGAGTAAAGATAAACTAAAAATAAACTTATACTCATGAAGGCTAAAAACCAGCTATGAAATCAATTTAATCCCAGAGGTGATGATGATATTTTGGACATATTTTAGATATTCCTAGAAGAAAAAGTAAATTCTCTCTGGAGCAAAATAGCAATATCCACAGCTCAAATTATCTATAGACTATTTCATACCTGATATGAAAAAGAAAATAACTAAACATACCAGAAGACCTTAGCAGAAGACTAAAATTGAAATGAACAAATATTAAAATAAGAGGCTGATATATTAAAGGTATATGACATAAATTTTAATATAACTTTGGCCAATATGTTCAGTATATACAAAATATTCAAAGTATTTAGTATGTATAATTGGAATATTGTATATATAAACAGATGATAGAGGAAGATAAGTAAACAGAGATATATATACATCATGAAAAATCTACACATAAAAAATAATTACTGAAATAAAGATATGAATATGTTAGTTTCACATGTTAGACACAATTGAAGAGAAGCTCAGTAAGCCAGAAGAAAATATGTACTGAAACTACAAAAAAAGGGGGAAGGAAAATCCTAGTTTATGTTTAACTAGACTCAGAAAAGCAGAAACATGAAAGCACAGAAGCAATTTATAAAGAGATAAAGGCCAAGAATTTTCCAAAATTGATTTAAAATACCAAGCCAAAGATTCAAGAAACTCAAGCATTATAAGTCAAAGAAAGCCACACATCATACTAAAACTGCTGAATGCCAAAGACAAAGAGATAAATTTTACAGCAGCCAAAAGGAAAAAATAGATTGCCTTCACAGGATAACAATAAGATAAAGAGCTGGCTTCTTAAATGATGAAAGACAGAAGATAATAGAATGGTATCTTCAGACTGTTTTCTTGCATTATTTCTACACTCAGTGAAAATCTCCCTCAAAAATGGAAGCAGAATAAGCATGTTTTCAGAAAAATAAAATCATTCCACCCAGCAGACCAACCAACATGAAAGAAAATTCTAAATTTTTTGTGACTTTTGACCACATAAGTAACAACAACAACAATATCTTGTAGGATTTAAAATATACGTAGAAATAAAATGAATAAACTAAAGCACAAAATGGAAGGAGGTAAATGGAGTTAAAATGTTTTGAAGTTCACACAAATTCTGGAAAATGGTAAAAGAAAAGTGGTTATTTCTAATATACGATAGGACTTAAAATATCTGTGATTATATCAAATGTAATACTACACTAAAAGCTCTTATTGAAAGCAAATATTATTTGGTTGATAAAGACTTGATACTAAGTATGAGTTACTTATAAGAGCTACCTCCTACATTTTTTAGGTATCCTGAAAGGCTGAGTCTTAGCTAGATTGTTAGAACAGGATACAACTGACTGGGTAGTTTAAACAACGGTATATTATTTTCTCATAGTTCTGGAGGCTAGAAACGGGAGATTTGGATGCCACCATGGTTGAATTCTCCTCATGGCTTGCATGCAACTGGATCCTCACAGGGCAGAGAGATCAAGCTCTCTGGTGTCTCTTCTTACAGGGCACCAACCTCATGACCTCATCTAAACCTAATTATCTCCCAAAGACCCCAGCTCCTAATACCATCACATTGTGGGGAAGGGCTTCAATATATAAATGGGGGATGGTGGTGGTAATTATTCAGTCCATAGCAAATTGCAAACAAGATAATGGAAAATTTATCAATATATGCCCCAAATAGAGCTTATATAACTATCCTAATAACAGATAAACAGACCGTTAAAATAATATTTTATAATGATAAGATGGTCATTCTTCCAGGAAGATATAATTATTATAATTTTGAACATAAATACACAACAGCTTCAAAATGTATAAAGTACAAAATGATGGAAATAAAAGTAGATACATTCACAATTAGAGATAGAGTGGTAATACTGAACAAGTCATTTTTTATGAGACCACAATGATCTAAGTGATAACATTCCAAAAAGGAAAAATTACAAGGTGATTCCCTTCATAGGCACAAAAATTCTAAAAATTATATTAGCTAGAGCTATCATCCATAAAAATTGCATATATTATGACCAAGGATACTGTTGACTGGAATGTAAGGATGGTATGTCACTTAGAAAATCAATCAACATAATACCTCATAGTAACAGAATAAAGGAAGAAATCTTAAAATCACCTCACATACATGTAGAGAAAGGTAAGAGATAAATTTATCCATCTTTCATGAAAAAAATCTCAAAAAAGTAGAAATTGAAGCAAACTTCCTCAACCTGATTTAAAAAAAATCCTTCTACACTAAACCTATAGAAAATATTATACTTAATGACCAAATAAAAAAAATTTTGCCTACTAAGATCAAGAAAATAGAAAAATATCTGCTTTAACAACTATTATAAATACTGTACTACAGTAGGTAAGAAAATGATAAAGATTCAAATGGAAAAGTAAACTGTCATTACTTACAGATAATATTGTTATGCATCTAGAAAACCTAAAAGGATCTACAGATTATATTATAATGAATAAGTACATTTAGCAATGATCTATATTTGTGTGCATGCATGTGTATATATCAACAATAACAAAAACAAACACTTTAAAATCCACGTACAACAGCAAAAACAATCATAAAATACTTTGGAATTAATTTAATGATAGATGTGTAAGACTGCTACATAGAAAACTATAAAACATTATGGAGATAAATTATTAAAGATCTAAATTTTTTTTTCCTAAGAGAAAGAGGAGGAAGAAGCTTTCCAATTCATAGACAGGAAAGATTCAATATTGAAAAATTGAGAATGCTCCCAAAATATATTATAAATTTATTGCAATACTAATCAAATTCCAGTTTATTTTAAGAACAAGCCAACTTCAAGATTTTAATACAATAAGAGTGCCCAAATAATCTTGAGTAAGAAGAACAAAAATGAATCCAAGATGACACAGGGGCACAGAGTACTGATTTAAAAACAGTTTAAGTCCATTATCTTATTAAATAATAATTTAAAATATCAACCATTGCATAAAATCTATCCACCATTGCATAAAATCACAGATGTTCCTGTTATGAGAGGATGTGACAGAAATGAACAAAGGGAAAGCATGCTAATATGTTTACCTGGTGAAGAAAAGTGGGCTTATGTTTATTTGAGCAGAGAGGTTCTACCAGTTATTTGTGTCTGGTATCTATCATTTCCAACTGTTCTATGCGCTTGCATACAAATGTTATTTTGAGTATGAGCATTAAAAGAAAACATATAGGTAAAAGTATAATTTTAAGTGTGGTGTTAAAAATATGAAGATCACCCTGAAACAATTGAAACAGGTTGAATTTCAAGAACAAGAAAAAAAAAAGAAAGAAAGAAACAAAGGAAACAGTCCAACAGAAGGCAAGAGCAGTGAAGAAATCAACAGGAAAGCATGGTTGAATTCTCATATGATGGCAGGAATAAACTCACACATATCAGTTATTATAATAACTGTGAATGTGTTACATTAATCCTGAGAGAGAAATGGAGAGAGAGAGAGAGATTCAAAATAGAGAAGTGTACAGGCAGAAGAACAAAGCCTTTTCCTGACCAGGCTTAGCCCTAAAGAACAATGAGTGTCTACATTGACAGACCAATAACAAAGCCTTATTTTTCAGGGTTACCAAAGAGCCATAATTGAGAAAACATTTTTTTCAAAAAATTTTCGTTTATGAATGTGGAATTAATGGCAGATTATAAAACCACATTTTTAATCCATGAAATAATTAAGGATGTGCTGAAAAGTGGGTCTCTATAAAAAGCTCTGATTTGTAGTATTGCTGATTTTTGTATAAATACTCCCATCATGGTCAATTTCAAGCCATTAACATAAAGTCTTTGAACACGGAGTTGCAAAGAAATGTGCATAATTGGATCTTATGAGATAATGGATGTTGGCTCCAGCACACCACTAGAAATAATTGATTTAGGCAAATTTTTATCAGTGGATGAAAGCATCAGAAGATATTAACAGGGAATTTTATGATGAAAGTTTAAGATTTTACATCTGAAACATCTGATCAGTGTCTGCATTACTAAGAATACTACCAACAGATACTAAGTACCTTCTGATATATTATATATTACATGGAACCTCCTTCCTGTTGAGTATTCTTGCCAAAAAAAAAAAAAAAATTGAACTGGATCTAATCAAACCTTTAGAACTAATTTGAAGATTACAAGACAAACGGAAAAAAGAGGAACACAATAAATAGCAGCAATAAGAGGTGAATACATCCAGACTATGGGACATTCTATAGGTCAGTTGGCCTGGTTTCCTCAACAAATAAAAATATGAATTAGAAAAATTAAGTTGTGAGCACTAGCTATTTAGAATAAAGGAGAATAAAGAGATATCATTTTCTGATACAAAGGATTGATCTTGTTTGGATCTTGATTCACACAATAGATGATAAAATAACATTTTTTAGATTACTGAGGAAATCTGAATACTTAGGTACTGAATGACACCAGTTATTATAGGTGTTGCTAATATTTTTGTTGTGATGATAGCATTTTGGTTATATATAAAATGTTCATATTTTTAGAGATGACATAATATCTGAAATTTCTTTAAAACAACTTAGAGAAAGGAAAACATAATTTTGGCAAATGAGTGGCAGACAAATTGAGGGTAGTTATGTTTTTCAGTCTCCTTTTGTACATGTTTGAAATGTTTCATAATTAAACTTTATTGCAATTGAGCAAAGGTAGTGTCTTAAATAGTGGAAGCCTCACACAGAAATAGGAATAAATCTGAGAAGTTGTAATACTTACAGAATGACAATGATAGCATTTTTTTTTATAATTTATTTATTTGACATAGAGTGAGAGAAGGAGAGAGAGCACAAGTCGGGGGAGCAGCAGAGGGAGAGGGGTAAGCAGGCTCCCTGGGAGCCTGATGCGGGACTCAATTCCAGGATCCTGAGATCATGACCTGAGCCGAAGGCAGAGGCTTAACCCACTGAGCCACCCAGGTGCCCCCAATGGTAGCATTTTTAAATTTTTAAAAATTTTATTGTTTTAATTCTAGTGAGTTAGCATGCAGTGTTGCTATTTGTTTCAGGTGTACACTATAGTGATTCAGCAATTTCATACATTACACAGTAGTCATCATGATAAGCGTACTCTTAATCCCCTTCACCTGTCTCACCCAACCCCCACCCACTTCCCTTCTGGTCACCATCAGTTTGTTCTCTTACATAGTTAAGAGTCCGTTTTTCTGATTTGTCTCTTTGTCATTTGTTTTGTTTCTTAAATATCACATATGAGTAAAATCATATAGTATTTGTCTTTCTCTGATTAGCTTCTTTTGCTTAACATTATGCTCTGTAGATTTATTCATGTTGTTGCAAATCACAAATTTTGCCCTCTTCATGGCTGAATAATATTCCATTGTATGTATATACACATCTTCTTTGTTCATCTATTGATGGACACTTGCGCTGTTTCCATGGTTTGGTTATCATTCATAATGCTGCAATAAACATATGGGTGCATATATCCCTTCAAATTAATGTTTTCATATTGTTTGTGTAAATGCCCAGCAGTTCAATTGCTGGACCATAAGGTAGTTCCACTTTTAATTTTTTGAGTAACCTCCATACTGTCTTCCACAGTGGCTGTCGCAGTTTACAATACCATTAACAGTACGTCAGAGTTCCTTTTTCTCCACATCCTCAACAACACTTATTGTTCCTTGAGTTTTTTATTTTAGCCATTTCGATATGTGTGAGGTGATAGCATTAAAAACAAAAAGTAAAAAAACACCAGGGCACCTGGGTGACTCAAATGGTTAGGCATCTGCCTTCAGCTCAGGTCATGATCCCAGGGTCTTGCTTGTGCTCTCTTGCTCTCTCTGTCAAATAAATAAACAAACAATTGAGAGAAGATTTAAATAACTAGTGAGAAATACTATGTCTATAAATGGGCCAGTCAATGGTAGTTGATTCTAGGAAACAGGGGTGGGTGTTCAGGAGGAATAAGACAGAAAATATGACCAAATTTATGTGTGCATTACTCAGGCTGCTATTTTGGAAAACAGAAACATACTAGGGGGTTGATAAATGACACCCTGACAACAGTTTGCAATGAGATCCTCACTATTAACTTCTTTAACCTTCTAGTTAATTATTTCTATTACATACCCTGGAGTTACATAGTAAGTACTAGGGTTCCATCATTGATTTCTTATTCTCTAAATCTATCTTACACAGGTGATCTGGTAGCTATTCTAATAATCTCTGTCCAAAGCCCAAGAAAATAAGAAAAGAAAACATTTATTATATTATGTTATAATTCTAGTAAATTTATATCAAAATTATAGTAGCCTATTTGGTAAATTGAACTCTACTAGATCTGTTTCTTATGGAAAGGTTCAATTTCAATCAATTTTCTGTACTGAGTTTTAACTTGATGGCCCACTGACTTTTCCCATTACTAATTAAAAATTCAGGAAACTGGAAAATATTGAGTACGCTAAGCTCAAGTGATCCAGTATCATTATAAAATACAGTAGGACACCAATTAGGGCTATAATATTTCAACTGCTCAGTCCCGAAAGACATCCATCGTTACACATAGTATATTGAAGTTACTTCAAATTAAGTATTTGCAACACTATGTAGACCATGCAAAATATGAAAATAAACCAATTTTCTCTACATCTCTTTATTCTCTTTATTATGTTATTGAGTTAACCTTCAGTTAAGCAAGCTCTATAACTGTACTCCCTACCAATGCTGGGCAACTGTGTTATTACATCTTTCTTCTACCTTAGTAATAACTTTCATTTAAGTTCTTTTATTCCATTCTCTTCGAAGTGATGGAAATGAAATCTAGAATAAATCTCCCTTTGATTTGGGCTGCTTTATAACTGTATCAATATAGGCTAGACTTTATCAGGCTGCTGGAGAAAGAACATGATAATGCTGAAACCTAGAGAGTATTTTATCTATTCTTCCGCAGGCCAATTTAGATTGTACCATTTCTATCTTAAATGATTGAGGTATTGCTGACTTTTCAATTGCTTCCTAACATGAAGCACATAATCTGTTCAAACTGTTTTGGAGTGCTTTTGTCAACCACCAAACTGCTGAGGAGGCTTGAGTGCAGGTTTTAATTAATGTGCTTTATTGAAGTCTTTCAGAGCAATCAACTTTCCTGTGGTTATTTGACATAGGTCCCTTGTTGTTTCCAATCTTTCTCATTTCAGAACTCTGGAGTTTGTGAACAGGTCCTGTAATTCAAATTCAATGATACATAATGCCAAATTATAATTCATTTTTCATTTTGCAGTAATGGATTGCCCTGCTAAGTTTTCACTGGAAAAGAAGAGATAAAAAGACATAGTATGAATGTGGGTGAAATGAGATGTTTGAAAGAGTTTCTCTTTTACGGAAATAGTTGGTACTGTTAGTTACTGAAATTTCAATTAAATATGTTGCTGTAAGGTTTAATTTGAATGATGATGCTATCTCAGGAGGTAAACGAGAAGGAAAATTAAGTTTAATCATATGAGAGACTTTAATGAGAAAACATTGAAGGAAATTAAAGGGAACTGTGGTATAATCATAAACTAAGCTTCGTGACAGTTAGATGGTTATATCTCCATTCATGCTCTCCAGTGGTATAAGACCCATAATTAGGGACTTTTAAACTTCTGGAGAAACAAAAGAGCACAATGTAAGAGAGTAGCTGAAAAGTCATGTTGGGGAACTCATTCTGCTATTACCTCTTAAATTCACATACAGCCTTTCCTAGGTGTTTGAGGATACAGCCGAGTGGGGAATAAAGTCAATAAAATGACACTTGGCTGTGGAGTGCAGGTGAATATGTGGAGTAACAGCAATTCTTATTTCATGATCACTTACCAAGAGCCAAACACTGTCCTGGATGTTTTGCTCACATCATCACATTTAATCCTGGCAACAAGTTTATACATTAAGACCTATCAATTTCTCCCATATAATGATAAGGCCGACAAAGCAGGGAACTGGGCAGGGTAACCCAGGGAACATCCATGCTAGCAAAGGACTTAAGTTAACCAGTCGCATGTAGACCAAAGCAATCATTATTAAAACAGCCCAGTATTACTGTAAAACCTCTCCTTGTATAACCTCAAACCAACATGTAATTCAGAAAATTTAATTTTTTTCCCCCTTGGATGTGCTTCAAGAGCTTGCCCAGGAGATTGGAAACTGTCAGGCAAATGAATGCTTTTCCAGGAGCACACGTCAGGATCACCACCTTCACTATTCACCGTGGTGTCTAGATTTCGTTTACAAAATGAGTCGCTAAAAGCAATTTAAATAAACATATCTGGGAGGAAATGTCTGAAGATTGTTAGAATCAATCTGCTGACAGGGATTCTCTTGTTATAGATTGGAGTATCAGTTTGGATCTCAGCAGGAAATAAAAGGCACACTCGGGATCACTAAGATTATTTAAAAAGAGTTGTGGGAAGGTTTAAAGCAACCAAGCAGAGATATTGCAGAACCCAGCGACTAGCCAAGCAGGAAGTTATTATCGCCATTAGGCTTCTGTGGCAAAGGGATGAACGTATCTGATGGTGAGCTGGACAGTGGAAGAGAGGAGGCACAATAGAACCTAATTATAAAGGCAATCGCTACTGGGACTATGACTTCTGTAGCCAGACACTGCCAGAACTGAGGAACGATGTGGAGAAAAAGTACCCTTACTGCTCTTTCTTCCCATTCTACACAGTCTTCTGCTGCCTTCAACTGACTTAAATCAACCTGAAGCCAGAAGGCAAGAAAACCCAGGTTAACACAGTCCATGGGAGCCCATGCCTTAGAACACAGAACAGACAAAAGAATAGCAGAACATAGGTCTAAGGGGAAGGGGGAAATGGAAATGGAGATTAGCCAATACTCTTAACCCATACTGCAATTTAGCATCCATTCTCGACCAACAGGGAACAAAATCATGTAACCCCATCTGTCACCAAATCATCAGAGGGTGATGTTCACTTAAACCCTCCATGTATCCTAAATTATAGCATTAGCCATATAAGGTTTTAAAAAGGGAGGGAAAAAAATCAATCATTGGACAAAAGACATAACTACTGTATTCCCTATCTCTTCAGCCAGCTATACGGTCAAAGTCAGTAGTCATAATTCCCTTCCTTCTCTGTGGAGTGCCTGATTCCCTTTCCCCACTACCTTAGTTGCTTTGGGTTCTTTACTTGGTTGGGCAACCTCAAAATTTATATCTACAGAGTAAATACCCATGTTGGTCCTGACCTTATTCAGTCATCCTAGTTTCCCACTGACATTATCACTGGACATGGCAATACAAAGAATTCCCTTATGAAGGCCCCAGGTCTAAGCATAGTCCCCTTTCTCTCCTTTGTTCAATAATAACCCAATTTTCCCTTGACAGTATAGAAATCACTACAGCTTAAAAAATTAATCCTGTCATTTGCTTGTCAGTTATGTGGAAGAGGATTTCGAAATGGCCAGCTAACTGTCCCATCTTCTGGTTTAATGGAATTGTGGTTATGATCCTTGGCCTAGGCATCTCTCTCTCTGGATATAGGACTGCCAATACAACTGAGCCAAATTTGGGTGGGTAGGAGGAAAAATATTGTGAACGGATTATTAGGTATTATAAGGAGAGGGCCTTCTTCTCTCTACCTGGTGGTATGATGACTATGGGGAAAACAGCACAATATATGGTCTACTATTTTAAAGCACATGTCACAACCTACAGTATAAGAATTTCCAGATAGCCCTGCAGTTGTGTCATCAGTTGGCCATTTCTACCATTTTATCAGGTCAGCTAATTCTGAGTGATGGGCACATAGTAAGTTCCATGAATTCTGTGGCATGATCTTTGGCACACTTTTAAGTGATAAAATTAATTTCTTAATTAGAAATTGACTAAGTGGCAAGGAATAAGCATTTTATAGTACACAAATGATGGCACTAGCAGAATTGTAGGAAAGAATAGTCAGTCTGTGTCCAGAGTAATTCTTTTTACGTGAGAACGTGCTGCTCCTTTCATGGAAGATTTTATAAATAACCTTCACTTGAGTGACTGGTTAGTCCATAGGAAAATGGTGCCAAATTGGCTCAGCATTATCCTTTATTGGTCATATGGGCACAAAATACATTAGCTTTGACGGGGAAAAAAGTCCATGTTATTCAGCTCATGGATAGTGCCCATCCTAAACAATGTAATCACTTGATACATGGGTTCACTGAGCAAGAAGCAGGAATTTGAAAACTTGTTTTCCCAAGTAAACAAAGAATAAGACCATTAATGGGTCTTCTTGTCTATATGATTATTGAGATTCTCCCCTGTAATGGATGCTCCTTAGGAAATTTATATATGACAGAACTATCTGCACTTTGATCCTATTTTGATAAGTCAGTTCACATAATTCCCTCACCCTCAACTGCCTTTCCAGGAACTACCAATCTTGTCTTTTCTAAGTTCTTGACCACCAAGCCAATCTATTAGGCATTGCTCAGAAATTAGTGTAGAATCGAAGTTTCCAAAAAGTCAACAGTTAAATTTACAGCTCAAGTCACTGTCAGCTGGAAAGATATCCCTTCTATCTGACAGGACCATCCCTGTGTGGAGCTAAAATGTAGCTATTTCCAGCTGGTGATTGCTGCACACCATGCAGACCCCACTGGCAAACCAGTCCTCCCTGAAATCTTTTATCGGTTAATTGGTTAATTGTGTTCTCTTTTGTATTTGAAAACTGATCATGATTCCATAGGTAGGGGTTTTGAGAAGTGATAGTAAAGCAGAAGAAGGAAATACAGCAAATGAGCCATGTGCTATGAAATTTACTTGTGTCCTCCAAACCTGCTCAGGCCCAATGTTATGCATAGCATTCCCACTAGTAATGGAATGCTGCGGCACACCGATAGCTTTATGATTTGAATGGATTGAAAAATTACTGGATTAAGTGGCAAGCTGTGGTTGTCACGTAACTTGGTATATCATCGTCAAAGGCCCAGTAGCAAGCCAGGAGCTTTTCTTTGATTAGAGAATAGCTGTAGGCAGAAGAGATTCTCAGAGCTTGCTTCAAACTCTCAGGGGTCTATGTTGCAATTTCCCTCTAGAGGTTCCATACTGCTCCCCATCTGCCACAGACACTTCAAATATCACTAGATGCTCAACCATAACACCCGTATTTTAAGGCACCTTATGCCACACATGGACCTTATGTGATATCTTCTCTTCTCCTGGATCCCACACAAAACTGGTGGCCTGCAAAGTTATCCAGTAAATGAGTAAGAGAAGCACACTCAAAGTTGGTGTATGTTGTCCTCAAAATCCAAATAGGTGCACAAAACTTATTGCCTTTCCATGGTAGTTGGTGAAAAGTACAGCTAATGTTTCTAACTTTAGAGGATATATACCCACATATAACAGACCACTGAGTGATTATAAACTTCCTTATAGAACAGCTTTCCATTTTGTAGGGTTTTTCTTCCACCCTCTAACACACCTCTGTTATACTGAATCAGTTGAGGTACTCATTCCCTTCTGTCATCATATCCAATAAACAAAATATCATTAATGCAATAGACCTGTGTGATGTTCTGTTGGGCACAGGATGTTTAAGGACCCTCAGCATTACAATGTAGGAGAGGAGGTTATAGCCATAAAATAAGATACTGAGTATCTACTCTGCCGTATGAAGGTGAACCACTTCTGAACATAAACATTCAGAATATATGAATACATACACACTACATTGATTTCCTGTGTATTTGGTACAGAGAATGTGACATATTTTCTCCAGTAAAGATACCACATAGTCATTAGTACCAGTTAAAATGTATCATAATACACAATAATTTCAATGAAACATCTGATTTCTGCACCAGCCAAATATGTGGGTTTTTCAGGAATATGATACAAACCATTCATCAGTATCTCTCAAGTCTCTGGCGATGGCTCTAATTTTGGTATGAGATTAAATTCTGCTCTTGGTTACTTGTCTGAGGATGACAGACTCCCACTTGGCTCTTCTTACCAATGTGTCAGGAAACCACTCTGTGGATTCCACCAGTTACTAAGCACATTTATTCCGAGTATACCTTCAGGAACTGGGGAATAACCACAATTTTTCATTCAAACTGTGAAATAGACTAAGCCATATCTCCACTCATCACCAGATTTCCATTGCCTCCATCTCTCCAAATCCAACTTCAGGACAGTAGTGGAACTGTGGGCTTCTAGGATTTAGTGCCAAATTTCAGACAGTATCTTGTAACCCCTGGAATGCCTAAATATTCTTATTTTTTTCAGGATACACCCAACCTATTATATGAAAGCCAGTTTCTGGGGAAAAGTTTAAAGGAAAATATGTAGTATAGGAGGAGGTCAATTGATGATTCTTCCTCAATAAAAGGTTGATAGGTCTGTGAATGGACTAAACTGAGAACTAGGTAAATAGTCACAAATAACTAATATGTTGTCCAGAATCAGTTTTCTAACCTTTGGGGGAAAAGTTCCCTAATTATATAGATGAAGTAATTATTCTATAGCCTATCTATTCATTATGGATAGCAGCTTATTAATCAGCCAACTGTGACAATAAATCCCTACAGGTCAAAACATATTGTTTCATACTATTCCACCTCACGCTTATTATGATAATTGCATCCACTCTATCTCTGAAGATTAAACACCACTATTCCAGGATCTAATTCTATTGAAATCATTAGTTTAATTCCATGGTAGCATCTCCTAGAGCTTTTCTAGAGTGTCAGTACTCCTTTCACCAACGTGTGTCTTTATTGCTTGGTTAAAAAAGTGCCCTTAAAGAATACCCCCCTTGAATGATTAGCATATGGCTAACAGTGTTTACGTAGTAGATGAACTTGAACATTCTCGTATTTCAGAGACTTTGTACTCCTTCTTCTGTGATATGCCATGGAAGTCCCACATTTCAACCTTACTGAGTGAAGAAGGACTATGAGTCTGGTCTTCAATCAATCAACCTTTCAGAATATTAATATTGCTCCAAGGACAAAAATTTCTGATTAAGTGCATCCAAAGTGATAAAATCAGCCAGACCAGTCCTTAACATTAGTTCTTTAGTCTAAAACCTTTAGAATCCATTCAACATGTTTGTTTGTTTGTTTGTTTGTTTGTTAACCACTTGGTGATCAATTTTGGCATGATTTTTCAAACTCATTAGCTGTGTACTTCTTTTTTTTTTTTTTAAATAAGAAGGGGCTTTGCAATTATTTTTCTGATCCATGGAGAGTAATAAAAAAAAAAAAAAAGAACAGGTAAAAACAAAACCACAATAACTGGTAAAACTACAGGATTCCTTGTAATGATCACATTGATTCATGTGACCTCAAGAGACTCAGCAGAGAAATTGACAACGAAATAATGTAGCAGATGACTAACCACTTACCTGTTTTCCTCTGAGGGGATATCCTCCACTGACCCAATTGACTAAAACACTCAATTCTTTCTGTTTTCTGGATCATATGACATAGACTCACGCCCTAATCGTTGTTTAACATTATGTCATCAATCGAGCATAATGACAATTTTTGTCCTACTTGTGTACAACCTGCACTAATATATAATAAATGTTTTTCTTTTAATTTACCCTTACTTTTTACAGATACACTTGTTTCAGCCTTATCCTGAGCAGTCATGTCCTTGAGTATGATTTTGTTCACTAACTGTATTTTTCCTAACAAATAAAAGTGAAACCAAATGCCTATTATTTTTTAATTCATTTTCTACTAAAAATTCTATTATGCATAAAGCAGTGAGAATAAACTAAGCTTAGACGCCTCAGATGGAAAAATGTCACAAGTGCCAAAGAGGTAAAAGGAACTACACACATGAGTTACTATAGATTGAATGTTTAATTTCAACAAAATTCATATGTTGAAAACCTAGTGCCCAGTGTGATAATATTAGCAGGTGGAGCCTTTGGGAGATGATTAGGTCTTGAGAGCACCCATGAAAGGAATTAGTGCCCTTATAAAGGGTCCCTTGCCCCTTTCATCATGTTGAGGTCACAGAGAAAAGATAGCAGGTTAGCAAATAAGCCTTCCTCACCAGACTCGAATCTTGCAATACCACAGTCTCGGACTTTCCAGCCTGCGGAAGTGTGAGAAATAAACGTTTCTATAAACCACCCTGTTTCTAGCAGCCCATACAGACAAAACCAAGCATGTATTGTGAGATTGCATCTTATATATTAGCATTTATATAGAGGACAAAAATACACAAAATCAATCTAGGTTTTTAGAAGCTGGGTCATTGGCTATCTTTGGCTGGTAGAGACTTGTGTCAGGAAGGAGAATAAGGATTACTCTTTCTTAATCTGGGTGATGGTTTCCACAAGTGTGTTCAGTTTATGAAAAATCCTCGAATTGCGCACTTAAGATCTATGTACTCTATGTGTTCCCACTGCCTTTTCCTTTGTTTCTAGGCTTGCTGATTTTTCTACATTTCAAATGTAGAATGGTCTTATTGCCATGTGCATTTTCTCTTTATGTTACCCAACAATATGCTAAGTAACCGATCACCTTCAGTTTACAGCATGTTACGAAGGCAATAAGAGGAAGGAGACTTGTACTTTCAATATAGGACTTTTAGTGTGTTACAAAGATTTTAGAGGAAAAAAAAATGTTTTTACTTGGACCTTTTAACTTCCACCTGTCTCTAAAATTCTAACATAAAATCTTGGCTAAAACATACACACAACTCAATTCTTTTTTCTTCATGCTCCTGGTCCAGATTTCTTGGATCATATATATATATATATCTTGACATTCTCTCTACTTTCTCTCTGAAATCTTTCTCAGAACTCTTGTTATTTTATCTGTTTGATTTCCATACTCATCCAAATACTAAGGTAAATACTATATTCTCAAATAAGAACTTCTACTCCTTCCACACATGTGACTTGGGTGAATTTAATGACTACCTTAGCTCTATCCCAATTCTATAAGTCTATGAAGTACCATTAATATATTTAAGAGTTTGTTAACTAAGTATTACTTATTTGATCAAGGCTTTGCTGACTCTTAGCTCTTTTGTCAAAAGCATAGTAAGCTCCTTGCAAGTATTTGATAAATAATTACTCAAGTGATGTCACTTGAGTAATTAATTTTAAAGGATTCTTTAAAGAGTTGCAATGGTGGCAATTTTATACTCATTGCTGACTATTTATTTTTAAGTACCATTTAAGTAAATTGTGCAAATCAAATTGGTCCTATGTGTGTATTAACACAGTTCAGGAATTCAGGAATTAATCATAGTTAATTCAATGATGACAAGGCCATGTGATTATTAGAAGTAAATCTACATGCTAATTTGTATGTTATGGGCCCTAGTGACTTTTGATTCTGTTTTATTATAAAGAAAATTGTGAAGAAAAGAACATGTTTTGAACATGGAGTTCACATCTACCTTAGAAAGTTTAGGAAATCTTAGCACACATTAGAATGTCCCGAATTGGCTCAACTACTTGATTAACCTGATAAGCATGCAGAAGAGAACTTTGAAAATTGAATGAAAAAAAAATTTCTTTTTTCAAAGACAGATATTGATGAGCCCGGGATTCTAAAGGATATAAAATTGATGTTAAAAAGAGTATATATAATATTTTTACTAGAGATCTTCCAGATATTTCTCTAGTTAAGGTCAGTTTAAAGGTGGTTTTGATAATGTGTCACTTGAGACTAGTGTTGATTCTCAAACTACAGATGTAATTGGTTATTTATTTTAACAAAACCATGGTTTTGTCCATTTGACCATTTGAGATAAAAGATCTATTAATTTTGTGGCATTTTGAACATTTTACTGTTGTGTTTCAAAAGGACATTTTTGGACTCTTGTACGTGAGCCCCTTGATGACAAGCTATTTCTCATTCAATTCTGTTATGTAGACCTTGTCAATTATAAATGCACAGCAAATGTTTAATGTCTGCCCTCTAGTGTATGGGAATCCACATAATGAGTACTAAGACCGGATGAGGATCTGATATAATGTATAGACAAGAGTTTTGTGACTTTTTCTAGGACAATTTGCTTGTTAAATTTTACCAAAGTTCTCAAGTTTTTTTCCATGACAAGATTCCAAGTTTAAGGTCTTTGGCATAGTGACATTAACAATTTAAATGGAGAAAGACTCAACCTATCCTTTTTACATGAAGGAGCTGACAATTTTGTGATTTATAAGTATTTAAGCTGTCACTGGCCACCCAGTGTCTTGCTAATGATTTTTCCCCTTTAGATGACAAATCCGACTGATTAACTGTCCTAATTGCAACTGTGCATATCCTTCCTTAGCAGGAGTCTGAGTAATTTGGAAGATATTTTTTAACTAGAAATTTGCTTATAACTTTAAAATGTAGACAGAGAATTTCTTTGTAAATATAGATATAATACTTAAATATACTATGTGGCTGGGTTAAAAGGACAAGTAAACTTAGACATGTTCAGCAGTTTATTTGAATAGTAAGGTTGTGTTAAACTTTCTGGAAAATTTCTTTAACATGGTAGAATACAGTAAAAGCAAACATTTTTAAAGAATGACTATAGATATAACCAAAAGATTTATTACTCTATAGAAAAAGTAACTTAGGCTCGTTTAAAAATTAGTCTTAGGGAATTTAAATTCTATATAGCATAACCCTAATATATGTCAATTTATACAACACACTGCACAAATTACATTGCTTACTTAAAGGGGCTGTACATAACAAAACAAAAAAGGATTATTGAAATTTTTATACATTGTATCATCTTGCTTTCATAACAAAATTAAATATTAGACAATTCTATTTCAATATCATTTTCTTTTTTTTTTTAAAGATTTTATTTATTTAACAGAGAGAGATCACAAGTAGGCAGAGAGACAGGCAGAGAGAGAGGAGGAAGCAGGCTCCCCGCCGAGCAAAGAGCCCAATGCGGGGCTTGATCCCAGGACCCTGGGATCATGACCTGAGCTGAAGGCAGAGTCTTTAACCCACTGAGCCACCCAGGTGCCCCTCAATATCATTTTCTTAACAAATATTCTAATATATAAATGGTTTATCATGATTTTAGTAAATATAGTAACCTATAATATTGGTTTATTTAAAAGTGGTAGTCAGTGAGTCTACAGATAATATAATAAATAGATAAATGTATTTCTAGTCAATAATTAAGGTTTTCTAATCATAAATATATTTTCCAATTGTGTGATTCCAGTGCAATTATTCTTAAAATTGTTGCTGTTTAGAAACAGGTGGCTCTAAAAGGTGAGGAACAAAACCAGAAAGCGCTATTATGTGACTATTATAATATGTCCCAAGTACATAGGTACAATGGTAGATGAGGTAGAAGAATGTAGAGATGTTCTCCAAGTAATTTAGAGGTCCCTTCAATGCCTTATTAGTAAAATAGCTATAGTTATATCTGTTCATAAGATTAAGACTATATAGTATCCAAAATTAGCACAGTGCTTGAGTGAAAATGAAAAAAAAAAATTCATGGGATGTAAAAAGACATCCTGTGTTCATTGATTGGAGGAAGTAATGTTGTTAAAATGTCCAACCACTCAGAGAAATCTACAGGTTAAATGCAATCTCTTTACAAATCCTAGTGGTGTTTTTATAAAAACAGGGAAAAATGGCAAAATTCATATAAAATCATAAAGGAATGAGAATAGCCAAAGAAATTCTGAGCAAGAAGAGTAAAGGTGGAGGTACCCTACCTCCTGATTTCAAAATATATTACAAAGCTATGGTAATCAAATCAGTATGGTATAGACCAATGGAAGTGAGCCCATGCATATATGGTCAACTGATCTTCAACAAGGCTGGCAAGAATAAGAAATGGTTTTAGGAAAAGTGGATATCCACATGCAAAAGACTTAAGTTGGACCCTTATTTTACACCATACACAGAAATCAACTCAAAATGAAGACTGAAATGTAAGACCTGAAACTGTATAACTAGAAGAAAGAAGGGGAAAACTTCTGGGCATTAGCATATATAAGGAATTCCTACATCCCACCAGCACAAAGTTTATAACCTGATTAAAAATCAAGCAAAGGAATCTAATAGAAAATTTTCCAAAGAACACATGTAAGTTACTGAGTATATGAAAATACTGTTTCACTGATCATCAGCAAAATGCAAATCAAAACCACGAGATACCACCTTGCATCTGTTGGGTTGGCTTTTATCCAAGCATAAGGAAACAAAATGAAAAAGATAAGAATGTTGTAAAAAATGTGGAGAAACAGGAACACTTGTGTACTGTTGATGAGAATATAAAATTATGCAGCCACTGTGGAAAACAGTAGAGATTTCTCAAAAAATTAAAAATAGGACGACCTTACCATCCACCTAATTTCACATATGGGTATATACCGAAAATAAATGAAATCTAAATTTCAAAGACATACCTCCATTCTCATGTTCATTGAAGCATTATTCATAATAGCCAAGATATGAAAGCAACCCAGTGTCCACTGAGAGATTAATGGATAAGTAAAATGAGATATCTGTTAAATATAGTATATTATATATTTGAATGTTATTCAGCCTTTAAAAAGGAGATCCCACCATTTATGACAAATGGGTGAGCCTGAGTACATTATGCTACATGAAACAAGGCAGACAGAGGAAGGTCTTGTTTATTTGTAGAATCTGAAAGTCAAATGCAGAGAAGCAGAGAGTGCAATGGTGGTTGCCAAGGGCCGGGTGGTGGAGAAAGTGAAGAGATGTTGGCCAAAGCGTGCAAAGGTTTACGTTGCAGGATGAATAAGCTCTGGAGATCTAATATTCAGCATAGTAACTATAGTTGATAATACTGTATTATATAATTGAATTTTGCTTAAGGAGTAGATCTAAAGTGGTCTTATCACACACACACGTATGCATGCACATACACACACAGTGGTAATTATGGGAGATGATGGATTTATTAGTCAGCTTGATTATGGTACTTATTTCACAATGTACACAGAAATCAAAATGTCATGTGGTATACCTTGAATATACATAATTTTAGTTGTCAGTTATACCTCAATAGCCAGAAAAAGAGAAAAGACAGAAAGGAAAGGAAAAGAAAAGAAAGAAAATGCAGGTTCTGTCCATGTGTTAAATGGCAGAACCCACAAGTATTTCTCAACTTTTTACCTTTGATGGTTATACTTTCAAGGTCATGTCCTGGAAGCTTTCTCTGTTTAAATGACTAGGACACAAAATTAAATTCTTATAGAGAGAAATAGTTGCATGTTTTTTTTTAGGCCAGAATTCATGATTTATTTATATTACTCTTATTCTAATTTACTTAATATATAAAATTTATTACATCTTATTTATTCTAATACTTGCTGTCTCTACTGATATCCTAAGACCTCACCCAACCTCTGACATGCACATCAAAACTGCTTAGTTTATGGATGTTTAAGCTAGTGTTACTCCCAATTTGACTCACAGTGTTATTTTTATATAAACAACTCCTCTGCTGAAGACTCAAACTGACTCATGCCATATAAATTTCAGTAAGGTCTTGTACAGTAAGGTCTTCTCCATCTCTGGAAATAAGTCTAGAAATTTTATACCTGTTTAAGGGTGTTGTTAAGTAATTCTGTATTTTGGCATAAAGAACACAGTTTGTTAAACTGAGACTATAACAGAAATGATTACAGATTAAATTACCTTCAAATTGAAGAAAAATAAATGACTTCATTTTCTCAGATCCAGGAGTTTCTGATGTTTATTTGTTTTATTTCCTTTTCTCCATAGTCCTTCAAATTCTCTCCTGGAAAGAAACAAGAGCCTCATGTGTGACAGCGGTCTGCCTCATGGCAGCGATCCTCAAGTCATAGCCTTTTATACTGGCTATAATATGGTATGTTTTAATAAGTCTGAATTTTATTAAATCAGTTTTTTCATCTATGGTGGGCCTATCCTTTTAAAATAATACAACAAAATAATTTTGGCAAAAGCAATATTAAACTAGTTAACTGATGGCAACGTAGAATTGTTCCTGAGGTTTTTTAGTACATGTAATGAGTAGACATTTATCCCAGTTTTGAATCAACTTCACAAGAAAAAGTCTTAACACTTATAATCACCCCTCCAAATGATAAGCAAATATTTTCGGCAGATGATTTGATAATTTGGACAAATTCTTCTTCTGAGACTGAAGGAACCAATCTATTATGTATATCCATATATATAACTTCATATAATAATAAATATTTCATATACTTTAACAAAAGTAAAGAGATTTAAGAAATTGGCTCAAGTGATTGTGGAGATTGGCAAATCCAACATCAATAGGATAGAAGAGGAAGACAAAATTCAGGCAAGAGTTGATGTTGCCATCTTGAATCTGAAATCTGTAAGGCAGGCCAGCAGGCTGGAAACTCAAGCAGGCTTTCTTGGAGTTTTGAGGCAGAATTGCTTCCTTGCCAGGTAATCTATTTTTATTCTTAAAGACTTCAACTGATCAGATGGGACCCAACCTTATTATTTGAAGGTGCTCTCCTTTCCCTACAACCAACCGATTGTAGGTGTTAATCATGTATAAAATACCTTCACAGTAACACCTAGACTAGTATTTGACCAAAAAACGGTCTCCATAGCCTAATTAAGTTTACAGATAACATTAACCATTACAGATATGTAACCCACTTTGCAAAAGTTTGACAATTATTCATGGTGATATAAATGACAGTGTTGTTAAACTGTCTTGTGGTTAACTAAAGTCAATGCCTAACCTTATTCTTCCTCTGAAGGGTTCTGAAATCAATTTGGGGACACCCAGGCAGTTACAACGTATATATTCCCAAAACTGTTTCTTGACTACAGTCATCATCTAGCATTGACCCTTGACCCTATTGACTAGTCTGGATCTCAAGTGCACTGTCCACAGAGTCACTTACAGAAATGGTAGCAATGTCATCGTCCATGAGGAGAATGTGAATGTTCAAGTAGATACCAAACCTTAACTGTAAAACTGAAGAACATTCTTTGTCTACAGGATACAAGGTCAAGGTCAAGCACTTTGTCATCTTAAGAGTCTCATTCATGCTCTACCGACTGAGCTAGCAAAGAATTTTTGTCATCTTTAACTTACGACATTGGTCTCAAACTACTCGATCCAGTCAAAACAGTGAGTCAAGAAAATTTTCATTTTTATTTAGTTGACTGTATTTAGATTAGCTCTTAAATCTGCTTTTGTATATGCAACAGTAACAAAGATGAGAGAAAAATTGAAGTTGAAGAAAGGGTAAGTCAAAAAATATTTCATTTCAGATTTTGAATAACTTTTCAGAGAGAAATGTGTTTGTGAGCTATAACTTCTGGAAAAGAAGGTTATTTACATAGACCATATGTAGATTTTGACTGTCTTTTCCTGAGGAAGTAGAGGAATTTACGATACACAATTTATCTGCCTCAGATGGTGACTGTGTTTCTATGAAATAATAGCAAAATAGTCATTAGTCCAATCTGTGAAATAATAACAAAATCGTCATTAATCCAACTATCATCCATATTTGACAATTGTTCTAATTATCAAAGATTAAAATTACATTCTGGCAGTGTATATGTGTATCCACTAAGAGAAGAGAAGCGGAAGGGACAATCAGAACTCTGTCCTTTCAGCCTAATTAATTATGGAAAATCTTTCATAACAAGTTCTGTGCACCCCCATCTTATTGTTTAGTTAACAATTTGCTCATTAATGGTTTTGAAAACACTTGTGGTTGGGTAGAAATTGTCTATTTAGAGAGTAATGATATATCTAGCATTTTGACAGGTTGTTTTCAGAGACTTTTATTTCAGTGAAAAGAAAGTAAAAACAGTTCATTCCAATGGGGGAAAAAAATCTGTAGTCTGATTTGCACTTTAACTCCTTTACCTCAGAGTACAATTACCTCAAACATCAGTAGCTACTGTCTTTCAAAAGGTTCCTGGCAGCTTTTTGAGTTTTATTATTGTTTTGGTGTTTGCATGCCAAAGCGTTTCAACTGGGAATTTAACAGTGCTTTTTAATAAATATTTCTGGGCACATTCTAACTTTTCAGAGACAACTATACCTTAGCTGTGGGAAGAAAGCATTTCCAAAGTCATGGAGAATTTAGGCAAAGGCAACTCTTGGTATTCATACTGAATACTCTTATTCAGTATGCTTCTTATGGATCAAGTCTCAAGACACCAGATACCAAACTAAAAATTTGGAGTTATCTCTTGTAATTCATATATTTGATTTGCTAAGAAAAAAAATATTTATATAATATTGGTAATTATGGCAGCAAAAATGCTCAGACTGAAGAGCTTTGTATTTGTCATTACCTCTACTATCAAATGAATGACTTCTAGTAAATGAAGGCTAGCCAGTTATCTAAGGGGCATATAAAAAAAAAAAGTGTAGACATAGATCTATCTGTTTGTGTGTGTATATATATATATGTGTGTGTGCGTGTGTGTGTGTGTGTATAACTACTATTATTATTTTGATGATGGTGATGATAATTTTTGAGTCAAATCTATTAATGCACAAAATGGAATTTAAGTCTGAATACCTGGTTTTGAATATCAGTTTCAAACTTTGAAACTTGAGGAAAATTAGTCGATCTCTCTGTTCTTCATTTATTCATTTGTCAGATTGCACTTCCCACATAAGGTGTTGTCTATAATAGAAATATCTCTTGCTTTCTCACATTGGTTCCCATGATTGGATAAGGTACAGATTTTACTGGCAAACTAAATGGATAAAACTGCACATGGTTCTCTGTTAATATCATTGTGATAGCAACTCTTCTTTAACATGCTTGTTTTGTAAACACATTATTTGTGAAGTTACTGCTCTGGCTCTATCTCTCATTTTACCCAAATCCAGCAGTCTTTTTGGTTTTTAGACATAAATATTAGGTAGCTCCATAAAAACCTCGCTTTGCCCGTTTAGCTGTTTTATTCACGTACAAAATTTATTGAGGGGAAAAAAAAGGATGACATGTTTCAGCATGAAAGTAGTATTTAAGTAAAAGAGATTTTTTTTTTTTACCAGTTCAGATAGTAAACGGATTCAACTTTAAATCAAACATCTATCTAAGTTCTTCATTCTAAATCCTTAGTCCTTTGAATTAAGCATATTTAATTCTGCCTATTTTCAGATTGAAATAATAAATTTTCCTCTGATGATATTAGTCAAATCTAGAAGTTGATATCATGGGGGAAAAAACCAAACTCCAGATAAATCACTTTTACTTCTACGTGAAAAAATATTGATAAGCAGGAATTCTTTTTTTTTTTACAAAAGAAACTATAAATTTCTAATAAGTATTAAAATTCATTTAATAGCATGTTCAGTGTGTTACATGTTGTTTAGTACATAATTTTGATTTTTATTAATAGTTTATAAATCAATACAATAGACCTGATTGTTACATGAGTAACAAGTAAATTTTTATTGCTTTAAAGTACCTTTTTACTATTTAATGATAACTAATATTATCAAAATCTTAAATAATATGAGGAATCTGAATAACCTCTTTTATCTTACCTAATGAGAAATGTATAAACTAATTAAATAATTTTCTGAACATGTATATACTTTTTTATAATAATATATAATATATTTTATATTTGTGAATTATATATAGCATATGTATATCAATCAAGTATTACTCACAGTTTTATTTAAACTCTCTGCCAGTTCTGAGTAAAGAGGGTAGCATAAACACAGTTAAAGTTTATTTCATAAATGTAACTAAAATACATTCATATACCTTAATCAAATCAGGACCATGAAAACTTTGAAAACGGAAAAAAATTTATTTGAATTCCCTGTATATACAGAAAGGTCTATAGGATGCTCTGAGTCTTTATAATGGCCATATTGCAGCTGGCTGGAAATGTTTTTGAATAGACCAAAGTAAAAATTGTATTAAAATGGATAAATGCTTACATTAGTTAGAAATTACTCCACTGCAAGCAAGAGGCCCAAATAATTAAAAAAGTATACATTCAGGAGCCTTAGAATGATGGCAATTTGGGGCACATATACCTAAAACTGAATAATGTCCAGCACTTAAGAAGGCTTCAGTCGGGCCTGAACATCTTCAAAGACTGCAAATTTGTTCCATTTGTGTTCTCTGCCATTCATTGTATCTACTTCATGCTAAGGCTAGAAATCATCATAGTCACAGAATGACTCTCAGCAACTTCCAAAGCTATGGTCTTCCTCATTCAATCCCAGGTGATGAAGTGATCCTATCCAGAAAACTTTTGTTGAAAATTAAGACTGCTTGTTCCTAAGAATTGTGTATTAAGAATATATACTCTACTCCTATATTGACTTTAATGGGATCATGAGTCCATTCCTGAACAAAACACCATGAACATCTTGGAGGGATGTGTTGACCACCTTGGAAGAAAGATTTGCAGATAAGGTCAGCTTCCACAAAGTTACATGGACTGCCTGGGGAAGGTCTGAATGTCTGGAAAGCAATTCAGAAAGTGTTATCAAAAAGGAAGGAGAAAGGATGATGGTCAGCCCAAACCAATAAGTGACTGTTGCTCATTTTTTAAAAAATATGTATATCCTATACATATTTCATGGGACATATACATATGCATATCCTATTTAAATATGTATATCCTATAATTTTTAGAAGATACAGGGAGTGAGTATTGTGAGACTATATGAAAGAAATAAAAATGCTTTAAATGTATTCTTTTCAAATAGGAAAAATATATACCAGAGCAGAAGGAATGGGTTTTACCTATCAGTAGTGCTTCACGTTGACGTTCTAAACAATGATGGAAAAATTACACCAGTAGAAAAAAATGCACTAAAAAATTGTTGGTATAAGTTTGAAGGAATAAATCCACCATATAAGATTTTAATGTAACTAGAGATTTTCCTAAGCTAATCTGAATTGAACAAGGGATCCTTATGAAGCCTGAAATTTACGGTGTTCAGCAGAACTGTTTACAACCAGAAATTAAGCTCATTTTAGTGTAAGGAGCTTTGCACATAAGCTGATTTCAGGGACTGCTGAAATTCAAAATGTAAATGCCTTTAATCTAATGGTGTCCCTGCTTTGTAATACATGCAGTCCAGCCTGGCATCTTCATTTCTGATTAATCATTGATGTTTTCAATTTACTTTGTTAAGTCCCAAACTAGCCAACATATTGGACCACACACATCTCTCAACTCTTTGGCTCATAGGAGTATAATTCCTTTATGGCAAGGAAATCTGTGTGGATGCGGTGATAACTCTAAATTTAAAATTAAAAAAAAGTAAGAAAAAGAACAGTGTCTTAGTTCACATACATGGCTGGTGGTTACACATTTCCAATCAATCTCAGGTACACAAATAAATCTGTCTTCTTTTTTAGGATTCTAAGAATTATTAAAGATGTTTTAAGAATTAATTTCTTATATTTCTTCAAGGATCTTTATTCATCTTTTAGACACCTAAATCAATATTTTCTATTTTACTTCTATGCCTGTGTTATTAATAATCCTTTTCAATTATTTGGTGCCTAGTATGTTCCAGAAACCATGCCAGGAGCAGTATCTACTTTATCTCTAGTAATAACCATTTTTTTAATCAAGTTAGGTATTATAGACCTTATTTTAATTATGGATAAACAGAGACTCAGGGAAATTTAAAAAAAAAATTATCTAGTCAATAAAGCTAAGAAGAGGCAAAGCCCAGATTTGATCTCAGGAATATGAAATTATTTTTTTGCATGGAAAATGGTACTGTAAACTTTCTATCTGATTATACCTTTGGCTTTTCTTTGTCATATATTTAGGTCAAAAGTGAATGTTAAGGAAGGAATGCTTCTTGCCTCTCAGTGTTGTTTTAGAAATGCTCTCTAAGTATCCCATATGGAAAAGTAAGCAAAAGGGAAGATATTCATTCACAAATCTCATAAAATATCAAACCTCTGATATGGAAGACTAAAATATTTGGGCATGATTTTCTTAGAGAAGAATAGAATCAAGAAGTAATGTTTAATACCACTGCATTTACAGAAAGAGGAAGAAACACATCAGTGGCATAGAAGAAAAAGATCAAGATGCTAGAGGTAGCTCTAATTTTTCTCCTTTTGGGCTAGACCTGCAGTGGGTATTTTGTGTTTGCCCTGACAGTCCACTCCCTAGATTTTTCCTCCCATGCCATGGGAAGCTGACCTTATGCTCTGTGTCTCCCTGTTCTCATATTTTCCGGTCTCTGCCTGGGTTCAGCCAATGGGAATTCCTGGCAGAAAATGAAAGAATAGGAAGAAATTGAGGTTAGCTGTTTATTTTACAGACTCCCTTCCTTCAGGGTCACTGTGGGACACCTGCATCCTTCTAACAGAGCTGTTCTTATGAGAGAATCCTTTCAAAACACCTACTCACCCTGGCTTTAGATAGCTGCTGTCCCTTCCTGTCATTTGAGATCAAAGTATGAAAAGGCTACCCACTTGTGCTGGCTTCCGGGTACCACAGCATCCCTTGATGGCTTCTTTATATGCTGCCCACACTTTCGTACAACATCCACTTATTAAAGGCTCCTTGGTCACTCACTGCAAGCATTCCATCTTTTTCCTGCTGGGACATTAACTAAAACAGTAATTGGCTTTTGGAATAGCTTCAGGAGACAGGGCTTTCTACCTTTCAGGGTTGTAGAATCATATCAAAATAAGAATCCATGATTGAGCTGCTCATATATATGAGAAAAGAAGAAATAACCTCTTTGCTGAGAGTAATGGGCCCATGGTAATTCTCTGGCATGTGGTGGTACCGTGATAACTCGAATTATCCCCACTGGGAGGATGGGGTGAAGGATGTTGTACAGATGGAGGTCAAGCGGCTGACACACTTGGTAACTATGGTAATGGTCCTGATTACAAGACTGGAGTCAGTTGGCTTTTTCTCACAAGCCTAGAAAGCTTAAACAGTGAAAAGGACAAACTGAAGTCCTTAAATGCCCAACTAAGAACAAACTGAGGAAAAAAATCAGAAAATCTTTAAGGCCGTTTTGAAGAGCTTCTCATCTCCTAGAGTTGCAACAAATGTAGGCTGAAAGCTGCTAATTTGCAGCACCATGTAAATATCAAATCTTGAAAGAACTTTATGCTAAATTAGAGTCACTAATGAGAAAGAAAATAAACCCTGAAACATGAGGTGGAGACATTTGAGCGGAGGCAGGCAATGGTAAAATCTAAAGAGCCAAATACCCCTGAATGCACTTTGCCAGCAAAAATATCCTCCCTCCACGCCCACACACACCCAAAACACACACATACATGGGCATATGCACACACATCGAAGAGTCTAGCGTCCTGCATAAAAGACTTTATGGTTGATCCTCGTATTAGCAATGTCTTTTATTTTTTATATTCTGATGCTTTGATCTTTTAACATCTGGAGTTTTGCTGCCCCTGGAGGGACTATCTTCCCACAGTTAGCCAGTTCTGAGAGATAGTAAACAACTCAAATGTGAGTGTACTTTTCAAATACAAATCAGCTCATCCAGAGCCCACATTGGAACCACCTCCTTTACGGGGCTCTCCTACCTGCCCTAATGACACCAAGTGCCATGTACCAGGCAACCAGCAACAGTCCCCAAGCCCCAGAGACTGCTGGAACTATTCAAACTAACCAATCCTAAGTCTCCTTACTCTGCTTCACCGATTCCATCCTATGAAAACCACAATAGAGGTTCTTGCTCACAATTCTCCCTTTTCCTCAGCCTTGTCACTGACCCTGTTGTTTTCCCATGTGATCCCTCATGACGCAGCAAACCCCCTCCTCTTGGGAACTATGGGTGATAAGCTGTCTTTTTAATGATAATCATTTCCTGATCTTTTGACCTTTCTATGACTCAAATTTTCTCCCGATATAATATAAAATATTCCTCATGCTGTTTCCTCAGAAGAGATTGCTGACTCACCTCAGGGCATATCTTCACCTCACCTTTTGGCCTTCAAGTCCGTAAAAAATTAGATATTCATAGGCTAGATGGCTGTAAGGACATGAAAGGCCAAATAGAAGCCCTTGGTTCGGTCCATTCCTGCCAAGAGAGTAAATGAAAAGCCAAGCCAATCTGGGACAGCTTTGCAGAGATTAGTACCAACTACAAATATTTTAAAGATGTAGGGATAGTGATTCTTACCACTATGCCATTCTGGAAATGGAACGGAAATTTAGGAGACTGGACATGAACAGGTCTGGAATGCACAGATACACTGCAGAAGAATGAGGTTCTGAGGCACAAGTTTTTACGGCTTTTCCACCTCTCTCTCAACCTACATCTATGATTAATATGACCATATAGTTAACATCCAAATCAGGACACCTTTGAGAGTGAAAAGTGGCATTGTTAATAATTAAGATGGAATGGTGAGTATAAATCCTAAGTTCCCTGGGCTAACCAGAATCTATCATCACTCTACTTGTGACCATTCTACAGAGAAAGAAGGGAAAGAAAGAAAATGTATAGGCTTAGTTTAATAGAATAATGTACACAATATGCAAGAAACAGATAGTTCCTTCAATACATGGATAGTATTGAAGTGGATACTTCAATACATGGATAGTTCCTTCAATACAGCCTCATTCAGGAATTTCATTGTAAGGGCATAGTGTAGGGATATTCCTCTGGTGCGCAGACTTTGGGGAAGTGGGAGTACTCTGCTTCACTTAAAAGGAAATATAACTTGGGAAATAGCTCTGTGTATATTCATGGGCGATGGCTAATGGGTTGGCTGCTAATCAGGAACTTGTAAAAACAAAATTGGAAAATTAGAGACAAGAAATTTGGGGTGAGGTACACACCTCTCAAAACAAGCAAAGAGTGTTAAAAAATAGTTTTGACCCCTGTGAAAGCCTACCTGGGCTCCCACTATGAGCAAATCTCTTGAAAATGAGATGGAGCCTACAAGTGACCTTGTGACTGTCAGCCCACTCAGTGCTTTCTCAATGGCACTATTTACAAAGTAGATATTGACAGTGGGAATGGGGATTGAACAAGAAGTATTTCCTCTCCTAGGCTGATTTGACAAAGGCTATTGTGTTCAACCTACCAAAAGTAAATGCCAGTGTTTCACTCCCAGTTTTATTTCATTCCCTGGGGGTAGTCACCTGGTGACATGTTGATTAGCTTGGATCCCTTATAACATGGAGGTAATTATTAGGTAGATTTTGTTACAGTAAAAATCAATCTCGAACTATCAGTGACTTAAAACAGTAACAACAGCAGCAAGAACTATTTCTTGTTAATGTTACCTGTGTCGACTGTAGGTCTGCTCCATTTGCCTTCTATTCCATTATTCTAATTTGGAACCCATGGTGAAGGAGCAACTCCATTTTGGGATATCCTATTACTGTGACAAAGGGAAAAATCAGAAGAGATTGAAACAAATCAATCACATAATTTATTAAAAGTCTTTACTTTCTGTGTGCAAATGGCATAAATAACAACCACTCATTTTCTTCTGACCAAAACAACCCATATGACTAAGCCCAGCAACGGGGATAGGGATAGTATCCATTGGCCATTTACCAGAAGGATGGGCTAATAACATAAGTGAAAGGCATTGGAATAGAATCCTCTTATTAGGGAAGGAACTGATATCTGTGACAGTAATGCAGTCTTCCACAAAATCAGAGGAAACCACTCCATCCCACCCTGGGCAAATGCATAGGAATAGATATCTATTCCAGAAACATACTTACTATCTATACAGATGATTCTTTTGCATATATGTAATCATAAAATATCTGATCAATTGTCATGGTATTCCATAAAAAATATTCTTTGAACAGTTTTTTTTGTTATAGTAATGCAAAGATGATGCACAGAATTCATAGGTCTTACCATATCTTCCATCCCCACATGTTTGATAACATATTTAATGGTCTACAAAATTAGGGTGTCAATCAAAACGATTATCATATGCCTTAAACCAGTGGCCAATATATAGTGCAAACTCTGCCATAGATGAGATGAATGTGGTTAAGGACCAAGTGGAACTGAGAGTGATTTCTCTCAGTATTGAAATCATAACCTATAGGAACAATTTTTAGCTTTCATCTCCATTAATATGGGCTTCCTGGGTATTTAGATTGCTGTGCTCACAAAAAAAAATACTCCCACCAGAAACACCATCATGATTTCATTACATTGGAAGTAGACTATGTTTTGATCAGTATCTGTTTACTCCTACTGATACCACAGGTAGAGAAGGGGTCATTGTATTGTATTACCTGAACTGACTTATCCTGATTTCCAAGGAGAAAATATCCTGATGCAACACAGTGGGGGAAAGAAGGACAATGTCAGAAACCCAAGTAATTCATCACACAAAGGCTCCCCTTTGTAGTGCTTTGACCGGTAGTTCAGGTCAGTGGGAAAATGCAGGAGGAAAACCAAAGGTTTAAGTGCTATAAGAAAAAGGATTTGAGTTATTCCACCAGATAATAATGTCATTCAAATGGGATTATGGTTAAAAGACAAACTATGGCAGGGGCCCCTAGGTGGCTCAGTTGGTTAAGCATCTGCCTTTGGCTCAGGTCAGTTTCCCGGGGTCCTGGGCTTGAGCCCTGCATCACATTCCCTGCTCAGTCAAGGACATGCTTTTCCCTCTCCCCAGCCATTCCCCCTGCTCAAATATATAAATAAAATCTATAAATAAATAAATAAAAGACAAACTATTACGGAAGACACCTATAATGACTAATTTGGATGTCATGACTAGCTAATGAACTGGGAACTAAAGCATCTCTATTATGGTAATTGTTTCTTTTCTGTTTTTCTGGTGTTAGCTAGTATTTTACATTCCATGTTGCTTCTAGAACTTTGTGTGCTTTTGTATTAGGGAGACACATTTTTCATCTGGCGGAATGATAAGGATGGATGCCAAGGGAAACCATGAATGAATTCTGGTCTATATTTTACATTTGCCATTTCCAATATACTCTCTATTCCTTTCATCCTTCCTCTGTGACAAGATAGAACTTGAATGGCATCACCTGACATGTAATTAGATTTATGAGAGCAAGCACAAGGGTAAAGATCTTATTGCATTTTAACACTCACCAGTGAGCATCTACCACCAAAGAGGCATTAAATAATTCAGTAGACAAAACAAACTGGCCAGTCGATATCAGACATGCTCTGTCATCAGTCATTGAAAGCACTGGCAAATTGCTCTTAAATGGAGTAGCCACAGTATAGTGATGTGGATGGAAGATAGGCAGGGGCTCGACAATATGGCTCACTCACCAAGGCTACACCAGCTACTACCACGGCTAATTGTCCAAACTTCTAGCAACTGGAATCAGTTCTGAGACCTCAGCAAGATACCACCCCTGGAGACCAGTTGGAGTACTGAGTGTTATAGTTTGTCTTACTTAACTTTCTCTCGTAAGTTTCCCCAAAGAAGGAGACTAAACTATTCTTAGGTCGATTTCTGAGAATAGTGTATTATGTTCAATTTTCTGTAATTTTATTGAGAGTTTTTGCTTCAACGTATATGAGATGCCTGTAAAATTTTTCTTATTTTTTTTCTCTCTGGAAGGTTTTACTGTATTTTCCTTATCCTGATGTTGAGAAAACTTTAAAGTTATATGACATAATATGGGTTTTTCTTCACTCGTGATAGAAATTTAGCAAATCATTTCATTTTAAAGATAAGTATCTTTCCATTTTGTAGACGTTTCTCATACCACTTCTTTGGTACTTTCCTATTTTTCTTCCTGGAATTCATAGTAGTTGGGTAATTCTTGCTTTTCTATTTTCCATGTCTTTGTCTTTTTTTCTCATTTTTTCAGTGGAAGGTTGTTAGTTGTAAAATAATAGATTTAATTAGCAAAACAAAACTTAAGAAAAATTTAATGTATAGTTGGGGTTTGGAAGTAATAACTGTCAATATTGCAAGGTAATAAGATTCCATTTTTTTAAGTACTGTTTAGATCTTTTTTGCTGTACTGGTTGACATTTTCATAACAAAAATAATGGTGAGGAAAAATAAGGATACCAAACACTGTAATCTACCAGTTCAGTATTCTACTTATCATTTCCAAGTTATATATTTAAATTTTGTGCCTATATCTCATTATTTTTTGTTGTGAAATACAGCATACATACAACAAAATGTAAGAAATGTCTGTGCTCTAAAGAACAATAAAAAAGAGAACATAATATATATATTCGGCAGAAATGAAACAGCACAGTGCCTGAAAACCCTTCTACTCAACATAGCTCTACTTTTTTCCCTACACAAAGCAAGCCTATGATAGTCATGAGTTCAGTCCACCAGATATTTTAGATTATTTTCTAAGCAGATGGCAGGATTTCCTACTCCATTCCCTTGAGGTTAGGTGTGGTTACAGGATTTGTTTTAGCCAATGAAATGTGTACAGATGGAATGTGTAATCTTACAGGCAGAAGCTTTAAGAGCCAATGCACAATTCAGTATCTCCTCTTTCCCTCTTCTATATTAGCCATTGACGTTCAAGACGGTGGGAGGTTTATCATTTTGCTCAGATGGAGGACAATATGATGCAGAACTTCTCTGACAATTTGCAATTATTAGAACATAAATGAGAAATAAACTTCTGTTCTTTGATGTCCTTGAAACTTGACATTGTTATATCGGTGCCATCCAAAGATGGTCAGGAACAACCATCATTAAATGAAGTTGAGGTTTTGGATACTTGTTGCAACAAGGGAGGCAGCACACAATGAAGAAAAATGGGTAATTTCAGTATAGGGATTTTGGAGAGACTAATTTATAGAATTTGGACTTACATTAGGTAATTTGGGGAAGGTTTCAAGTAAGCAAGCTCATCTTACTCTGGATTCGGTGTTCTTAGTAAGCAGTCAGTTCTATAATTTAGTAACTCAATATCTTTTATTTAGAAGGCAATAAGAAAAGAGGAGAGACATAGGTGATAATGAAGCAATGGTTACATGCTAACCAGGTTGAGAAGAGTGGGTGATATTTGGGTGCAGTCATGGTTTGCACAGAGTCTTATTTGTTTGTTTTTTGTTTTTTGTCTTTTTCCTGTGCTCAGGCATGATCACTGAGTGGTCTTATTTTCACCTTGCTTTATCGTGGTTAGAATAACCTTGTCTAACGTTGGTGTTCTGTGAAATTGTTTATGCCCAGCCAGAGAACACTAAATCCTAGCTGTTAGAGCCAAGCCAGCTTCCTGCTGAGAGCAGTCAGGGGCTTTTTTTTAACCGTTTCCTTTTCTAGTCCTCTTTTGTCTAAAGCCAAAGTCAGGAGGCAGGACATTAATCCAAATTATCTGCATCTTTACCACTGCCAAATTTTGTTGATGAAGAGGTTACCTAGATAATGGGTCTGGTTTTGGCGTGGAGTTTCCCCCCTGCTTCTTATGTTGGAGGATAAGTTGTCTAATCATAAGACTTGACAATGGCTGGGTAGTTACATTTAAGCCTCTATATAAGATGCACAGACTGGGGCACCTGGGTGGCTCAGTGGGTTAAAGTCTCTGCCATCAGCTCAGGTCATGATCCCAGAGTCCTGGGGTCAAGCCCCACATCAGGGTCTCTGCTCAGCGGGGAGCCTGCTTCCCCCTCTCTCTCTGCCTACTGCTCTGCCTCGTTGTGATCTCTGTCTGTCAAATAAAAAAATAAAATCTTTAAAAAAATCTTGAAAAAAAGATGCACAGACTAACTGCAACACAGGCAAATACCAGGAGGGAAAAAAAAAAAAAAAGAAAGGCAAAGACAATGAAAAACATGTCTGGAAATCCAGCTAGTTTCCTCTAGAGGTGGATTTTTCCTGGAGCCTAGTCATGAACTATTTGACATATATTATTTAAATACATTAAGCAAGAAGTGTTTGCTATAACACAATCTTGCTCTCTTTGACTAAGCTAAGAGGAAATTATGTGATTATATGGACACTTATAACTATATTGGGACTACTCAGATAATCCAAAACAATCAAAAACAATTCCAAATCCTCGGTCATACCAGCAAACCCCTTTTATCACATAATGTAACATATTCATAGATTCCAGGTATTAGGACTTGGACATCTTTGGGCCACGGGGGAGGCCATTGTTCAACCTGCCACCATCTGCCTTCTGGCCCTCAAGCATTCACACCCATTTCATCTACAGAATACATTTACCCCATCCTGAAGTCCTGATTAATTGGGACACATTACACTATGAGATCAAGTACAAAATCTCACGTACTTACCATTAATTCCAAAGCTCTAAACGTCATTGCCTAAACCATCTCATTTAGTTAGGTGGGCTCTGGGTATATTGCATCCTGGGGAAAAATTTCTCTCCATCTGTGAATCAGTGAAGCTGGAAAATAAGTTACTTCCCTAATAAAAGGATGAAAGAGGCATAGAAAAATAGTAATAGATATTCTCAGTCAAAAAGGGAGAAGATGAAAGGAACAACTGAACTATCAGTCCCAAGAAATTTCAGAATCTAAGAAGGATAACTCTACTAGGTTTCAAGCCCTGAGAAGAATCCTCCGTGGCCCATGGCTCCACCCTCTCTACCCACGGCCCCGCCTCCAAGTCATCCTTCCTTTTCCAAGTAACATGTGTTTAGAGCTCATTAGCTTTTAAAACTCCATGAACATTGTATGAATATGTATACACTATTAAAAATGCAAATAATCAGAAATATATGATGGAAGATAGAATATACTTATTAATTGTACCACCCCAATAGCAGCAGCTTCCACTAAGGAAACATGGAAGCTATGAGCTTGATTCCCTTTATGTCACTTTTTGGATACACAGGTAAAATGTGTAGAGAGAGGGGTTACCTAGTGGCTGAGTCCGTTAAGCATCTGCCTTCCAGTCAGGCCAGGATCTCGGGATCCTGGGATGGAGTCTCATGTGTCCAGCTCTCTTCATGAGGGAGCCTTCTCCCTCTCCCTCTATATTATTCTCTCTCTTCTTCTTCTCTTTCAAATAAATGCAATATATTTTTAAAAAACGTGTAAAGAGAAAGAGACAGAAAGAAAGAGACTATTGGCTCTGGTCTTTTAGATACTATAGGAAGATAGTATTTAACCAGGTTATTTGCTGATGTGTTCCCTATGAGCCACAGGCATATGAATTTCCATAGAATGTGTCAAGAAAATGTTCTGTAGAAAAAGGCCAAGGTTTCCATGGGTATAAAATGCATCAAAATAATTAAAATCATCTTATTTTTCCAGCCCAGTCTTCTTTGCACAATAATCATAGTTCGGCCCTATTTTGCTAACATCTCACCTGCTCATTCATCTCTAGTCCAAGGACAATTTCTAGTATCACTCAGGGGCAGTATATATCATAGATGTATCAACTCCCAACAACATGTAAGACTGCAGCATTCATGATGCTTTCCATATACTTTTTTAACAGCTGAGACCCAATAATTTAAAATAGAATTGGCAGCTATGGGGTGTGAAATCAGTGTTGGCATCAACAGAAGAATTTTTCATATTGCTTTTTAGTCACACTCCTGGTTTTTCCTCTCACTGCTCTGGTGTAAAATATCCTTCTCTCTTTTTTCCCCCCCTTTAACAGGTGTTACTAAGAGTCAATTTTCATGCTATATTCTTTGTTGAATTTTTGAAAGATGTTTAAGCTCAACAGAGATTTTGAAGAAAGGCTTTTCTGTTGAAACTAAATGTTATTTAGTTAACATTATTTAGTTAAGGATTCTTACTGTTATTTTCCATTCTTTGGAATCTGTAGAGGTCTTAAGCATCAGAAAGTGGAAGAGCCACATATTCTAACAATGCTGGCTGTTTAAATTGCCATTTCCAGCTATTTCTATTCTTCAACAGTGTCGAATGTAACTTAGTACAAATTGTCATAAATAGAGTGCGCTGTGTTGAAAGAAGTTTAATCAGAGGGAGTAAAATATCTCTGCTATTCTTCATGCATTTATTCTGTTGTGTGAGAAATACTGACCTTGAGGGACAGAGAAATTTACTGGAGGAATCTCTGTATCAAATCTAGTGAGTAGAAATACAAGCTGATGTATTAGTAAATTCAAAAGAAGTCACATAGTTCTGTCACAAATTACAGAGAGAAAGAAAGACTCAAGAAGGAGAAAACATACAGAACCAAAGATGACCCTCTTGATCTCTAAAATAAGATGAATCAACAACACTAAAAATCTAAACGTTTGGAATTAGATTCCCTGATATCTGCAATACTACACACAGATAAAGCACTGTTTAGACTGAGGAGATTCATACAGAGTCCAGGAAGGTCCATACCTCAGAATATAACAAATCCAAGCGAGACATAAAATGTATGCTGGAGAGTTTGGGGATTTCCCAGACCCATGGATTCTCCCACTTACTTGATTAATATCATCATAGGCTATAAATCATGTAAGTGTTTATTCACGTCTTACCTGTTCAAGTTCTGCACATTAAAAATCCACAGAAGGAATCATGGATGAAATAACTGCAGATACCCACTGTCCTGATGAGTTGTATGACGTGGTCTGGAATTAGAAGGGTTTGGGCACTTACTAGTTAAGATTTCTGTTTGTCCCAACTTACACCCAGGAAACTAGACACTAACACAGAGACTAACCTATCTTAATCATTTATTTATTCCTTCATTCAAGAAATATCTACTATGTGACCATAATAGTAGGACTTCCTGTTTACTCATTAAACTGGACATTTATATTCATTGCTGTAGCTATACCTCATAATAAAAATTAGAAAAAAATACACAGTGGAAGCAGAAAACAACAGAATGATAATAGCAGAAAACTAAATAGATGAATTAAAAGAAAAACTTTTAAAAAGAAAAAAATTCCATAGAATCATTAAAAAGGCGGATATTAAAATATGAGGAAAATACCTTTTAAAGAGGTAATAGATAAAAGAATTTCAAAATACCTGTAACAACACCAGAGGCAGGAGGATAAAACATGCTTTGGGTTGACAAAAGACAAGTTCTCAACCAAATTATTCAATTTACTGGGCAAACTATTGTTCTAGTTTTATCCTAAGAAAATCCAACTTCATTAAGAGAAAAATCTTACAAGCCTTCTGTCGGAGAAAAAATGACTGTTGGAACACAACCCGGATCCTCACCAATATGACTGGGGTCCTGTTGGGACCCTTTGAGAAAACTCCAGGAGATGGAGGGCAAAAGTCTTCGTGGGCCAATGCCAGAAATTGATGGGAGTATACCCAGAGTGCTTTTCTGCCCTCCTTTAGAACAGGTGGATCTGATAAATGTGAAGAATCATTAACTTGCTTCTTGTCATTTAAAGCTAAGAGATAATCGTTTTTGTTCACTTCTGGCACTTGATTGCCCGTAGCTCACCTCCTACACATAGCCCACCTCCTGCACATAGCTCACTTCTCACACGCAGTTCACATCCTGTAAACAAGCATGTAAATCTATTTCCTGTTTGTGACCGGATCCTGTGTAAAGTATAAAAGAAGTGATAGTAAGAAATAAAGTTGTCTACTGAGCATCAGTCAGTAGTCCCCCTGTCATTTCGGCTCTGATCATCAGGATCCTCAGCTCACCAAGGAGACAAATCACTCACACACACACACACACACACACACACACACACACACAGTATATTCATATAAGAAGTAATCAGCTAGGCTGGCTTAATTCTTCTTTCAAAGCACAGGGAAATCAGAAGATTATTTAGCAACATATGATATATGTTGAGAGGGAAAAATTGTTATTCCAAAAAAAATTCATACAACAGAAAATCACTTAATCTTCTTAAAGAACATGTAAAATTCACTTCAAGATGAAATTCATAACCTAACATGGACCCAGTCACTTCCTACCAACTTGGTTGTGATACCCACATACCAAGGCACCACTATTCTTTACCTAGATTAGCGCGAACACCACTGAACTGATTCCTCTGCCTATAGTCTTTCATTTCTGTGATCTCTTCTCAACAAGTATTCAGTGATCTTGTTAAAATATAAGTTAAGGGCGCCTGGGTGGCTCAGTGGGTTAAGCCGCTGCCTTCGGCTCAAGTCATGATCTCAGGGTCCTGAGATCGAGTCCCGCATCGGGCTCTCTGCTCAGCGGGGAGCCTGCTTCCTCCTCTCTCTCTGCCTGCCTCTCTGCCTACTTGTGATCTCTCTGTGTCAAATAAATAAATAAAATCTTTAAAAAAAAATAAAATGTAAGTTAAAGTGTGTCACTCAACTGTTCAAAACATCGTACGAGAACTATATCTCAGGCAGAGTATAATGATCCAAGCTTCCGGTGTTCTCTTTTGTTCCCTTACCTCCTCTACTCCTCACCTCCTTCCACTTCCCGGCCCAAGTCTACTCGACTCTTGAACTTGCCAGATCTACGAATACCTCCATGTTTTTCTATTTGTTCTTCCCTCTATTTGAAATAGTCTTTGCTCACGTTTCTCTTATTCACTCTTACTCACCTGGGGCTTCACTATAATGTCACCATGTCAGACTCTCAATTTACCCTTCCAGACAATCTCGGTCTCCTTTCCTTCTTGTATTTTCACCGTACACATTTCCTTTTAACCTAGTATATATTATATTTAAGCCTTGATTTT